>NC_045554.1:31994312-32604312 GCF_009769535.1 Thamnophis elegans
AAATAAATTATAAGATTACTTTTAATGCTTCAGCCCAGGAGCAAGGGAATTGTGCAATAATATGTCCATAGGTATTTCCTTTCTTTGGACACTTGTGCCGTCTTATTTGATATTTTGAAAATAGGACAGGGTGGGATCCTGTTGTACTACAAAGAGAGAGAAAAACCTCCACTCGCATGTTTATTTAGATGGACCTGGATTCCACAGAGACATTTTTAAATTAAAATAATAAAATGAAATAAAGTAAAATAAATAAATAACACAATACAATACAATAAAATTAGACTGCATTATAGGGATTTTCTTTCGATGCATGGCTATCAGCTCAGGAAAAAAATCCCCTAAGTTTTGTGTCAGACCACACCCAATTGACTTGAACACTGGGTGCTCTCTAACAAAATGAAATTCAATGGTGAAAAAAGTAAGTTTACATTTAGGTAAGAAAAACAAAATACACAGGTACAGTATAGGTGATACCTAGCTCAACAGTAGTAACTATGAAAGGAATCTTGGAGTCCTAGTGGACAACCATTTAAATATGAGCCAGCCATGAGCAGCAGCTGCCAAAAAAGCCAACATAGTTCTAGGCTGCATAAACAAAGGGATAGAATCAAGATCATGTGAAGTGTTAATACCACTTTATAATGCCTTGGTAAGGTGACATTGGAATACTGCATCTAGTTTTGCTCGCCAAGATGTAAAAAAGATCTAGACTCTAGAAGACTCTAGGAGACTCTAGAAAGAGGGCAGAGAAGAGCAGCAAAGATGATTAGGGGGCTGGAGGCTAAAACATATGAGAAACGGTTGCAGGAACTGGGTATGTCTAGTTTAATGAAAAGAAGGACTAGGGGAGACATGATAGCAGTGTTCCGATATCTCAGGGGCAGCCACAAAGTAGGAGTCAAGCTATTCTCCAAAGCACTTGAGGGTAGGACAAGAAGCAATGGGTGGAAACTAATCAAGGAGAGAGAAAACCTAGAACTAAGGAGAAATTTCCGGACAGTTAGAACAATTAATCAGTAGAACAACTTGCCTCCAGAAGCTGTGAATGCCCCAACACTGGAAGTTTTTAAGAAGATGCTGGATAACCATTTGTCTGAAGTGGTGTAGGGTTTCTTGCCTAAGCAAACAGTTGGACTAGAAGACCTCCAAGGTCATTTCCAATTCTGTTATTCTATTCTATTCTATTCTATTCTATTCTATTCAAGTATGTATGTATGCATGCATATAGATATGTATTTTTACCAGAGTTATTCTGTGTTTCTTACAAATGCCCATTGGTGCAAAAATATAATAGATCTGGCTAAGAATGTTGGAGGCACTGAGTTCAAATTATTCTATAACTTTTTATTTGAGTTTCAACTACTACACATCCAAGGAGTTTTGTGACAAGGATTGGTCCAACGATAATGCTGAAAACATACAGAGACACAGGAACGGAGCAAAATGGAGAAGAACATCATGCATTAGTACCCAGGATAAATAGGAAACCTCTCCTTATTTGGAGTGATTAGCCAGAGATCCAGCCGTGGCAAGACAATCCTTACAATTCTCTTTTCTCACAAAACCAAAGCTGCTCAGTGAAGTGTTCAGATACTCGGTTACATTCAACACAAGCTAATTCACTTATTCTCAACAAGTGGGCTATTGATTTTTTGCCTGTTTTCTGAGCAGCTTGGGGGCTTGAGAGCTACAACAATAGCATCCTGCCTGTTATAAAAAAAGGGGGGAAAGGAATGCCCTGAAAAAAATGTCCCTTTGCTCATCAGTAATTAGGATGACTTCATGTTTGCTTAGTTCTGACAGTATATTCCGCCCAGACATGGGTCACAAAGCTTCACAACCCTATTTTATCTTCCTTGAAGACTTTGACATGGGAAATTTAACTTCACTCCTTTTGCAAACTGAAAATACATGTTCTGCCACCAACATTCACAATAGGCAGTGCATCAAGAAGCAAAAAAAAACAAAAAACCATCTATTTATCTATCTATCTACTGATATCTATCTATCTATCTATCTATCTATCTATCTATCTATCTATCTATCTATCTATCTATCTATCTATCTATCTTCCATCCATCTATCCATCTTATTATTGGAATAAACCTGAATTATCTTTGCATTTCCTGATTAAATTTTTAGAACAAATGTTTCAAATTTTAAATGCAGAAAAGATAATAAAAATATCCTCCCTCTCTCACATTCTATTTTGTGTCAAATGTGCTCCCTACAATGATAAGGTATCGAATAACTCGGGGAGAGCAGTTAAGGAATTATGAAACCCTCAGTTCCAAATTGCTTGGAGAACTATTAAGTTGAACGAGGAAGGGCTTAATACTGTGCATGGATACTTTCACATTTAAGTGTCATTCAGCTGTGGGAAAAAGTCAGTAGTACTCTTGGTTTGGTCATAGGCTTTCAAGTGAAAACTTTGTCGTGGTTTATTTTATTGTTCTATTGTTTTACCTCTGCTTTGTTTTCATTTCTCCCTTTTTGATTTGGTTTTGTTTGTAAGTCACCTAGAGTAGCGAATAGCGAGATAGTCAGCAAATAAATTTAACAAATAACAAATAACAAAGAATAAAACAAAGAATTATGTGGCAAGCAAGCAATGCATTCCTTCTTAAGTTTGAGGAAGTATGGCATAAGCATAAGAATAAGCAGGCACCAGTAATGTCTCCCATTTGTATATGTTATATATTATATAATTCTAAGTACATAATTAAATTTTACAGACATATTATCTAAAATATTGAAAATTAATAATTAACATTAAATGTTTTGTAATATTCCATGTATTATAAATGTGCCATTTCTTAAAATAAACCTTAGGATTAGCAGAGAATCCTGGCACTCTTAAGAGGCCTTCTACATTGTTCGCCTTTAATTTCTTCAATTGCTTCCAATGGGTTGTAGAAAAGAAATCTGACTCAACGGTAACACTTTAAAGCATGGACACGTCGGTATTTTTTTTATATTTGTGCTGAGATAAACATTTGCTTGGCTACAGTCATGTTTGCTATGGTGTTGGGAAGCACCCAGCGTGATAGGGAAGAGGTATCAAATGCGAAGTTAGCTTGGAATCATTACACAACCGCAAAAGGCCTTTGACCCCTCCTAAAGTTCCTTAGAGTCTTATTTAATTGTTCCCAAAGGAAGGCTGCCAGACTGGGGAGATTCCTGTATCACAGGCAGAAGATAATAAAATACTTAGCTTGAACTCTGCATGGGTGGGTCTGGTTGTGGAAAGCATATTCTTCCCATCGAAAGATAAAGGTAGAGAAGATCTTGTACTGAGGTCAATACAAAAAAGCTGGAGGTTGGGCTGGGGATTGGACTAGAAGACTTCTAATGACCCTTTCAGTCCTATCATTTGATGCTTCTTTATACTGGTCCGAATTAACTAAGGGGATTATCTTCTACTGGTGGTGTGATGACCACCAATGTTAATGGTTTTGAAATGGGACTGGATTAACTCAAGCCTTTCCAGATTGCCCACAAGGATTCTAGTTCATTAGCACAAGCCAGAAGAGATAGGTGAGAGATTCCAAAGAGCTTCTATATTATCCATAGTGATATGTATTAATTTTAAAAGTTTAAACATTCAGATCTAAGGTCACACATGTGAGAGTCTTTTGGAAAGCATTTTCAGCTTTGAAAATGGTCTAAAATGCATGATAAAAGGAAGGAAGGATTTGTGGATGCCAGAGAAACAACAAGAAACAACAACTTCATGAGCTAGCATGGGTCCTCACTACTTTGGAGACTAATCCAGTTCAAATCTGCTCATCTGATACAAATTAGTCATATAAAAATGTTGAACTTTCCCCTTATCCACAGAAACATTAAAAGGCTGACATCTCAGTTGTAGCCTCCTTGCTCTGAACGTGTCACAATAGGCTCTTTCTTAGTAACCTTCAGAAAAGCAAAAAAAAATGTAGAAAACAAAATAAGGATTCTTTATCCTTCACATTAAACGAAAAGAATATGTAGATTTTAGAGGGATGTTCACTCTAAATGGTGACCTATAGCACTATAGAATGCTTAACTTTCATTTTTACTAGTTTAAGTCACCTTCAGTGGTGGGTTCCTACTGGTTTGGACTGGTTTGGCAGTGGTTTGTGCGGTCTGGGTAGTGGTTTGGCGGCCTGGGTCTCTGGAACCATCAGCGACCCAGGCCTGCCATGCCCCCGAACTGGTTCTCCTATGATGCCACCATCTTGATTTTTGGTTCTGCGCATGCGCAGAACAATTTTTATTGCACATTTTTGTTCATTTAATGTTTTCCGTGTGCACAAACCTATTTATGTGCAAATGTGCATGCACGTGCACCAAATTGGCAGTAATGCCAGAAGCAACCCACCCTGATCACCATCCTACTCTGAAACATGAATGCATTAGATCGACTTTTTAATCTTAAAACTGCTTTCTGCTAAAGGTTAAATGTATATAAAATTATGAAGTATATATTTTAGAAATTAGCTACATTTCAAAACTTGCACAAATATACAATTTGTGCCCCCTTAACTGACAACAGGATGTGGGCTGAGAAGGATAATTTGGCCAAAATGCTGAACAAGCAATCATAAGAAGTCTCCTATTTTTGGAGTACAAGTAGGATTATTCACAAGCCATGAAAAGAAAGTAGAATTAACAGGTAGGTAGGTAGGTGGGTAGGAAAGAAAAAGAGAGTGAAAAAAAAGAAAAAAAAAGAAAAATGAGAGAGGGAGAGAGGGGGAGAAGAAAGAAAGGAAGGAAGGAAGGAAGGAAGGAAGGAAGGAAGGAAACATAAAAAATGCAGCTACTGTTCTATGCATGGAGTTGTCACTCAATATTTTCAAAAACTGGAGTGCTTATTTTCCCAGTGAAAAGCACATTTCAAACTAGCTCTTCAGTATACTAATAAAGGAACTGTGTTCCGTTTTTAAGCCAGAAAGTGGTCATTTCTTGCAGTGAATATGATGTTTGAAAATCAGTTCCTCCTATTATAGATTTCTCCCCCAGCTTGTAGAAAATCCATGATTCCCTAAACATTGGTCTTTGAAAGCACATTGACTAAAATCTTCATGCTTAATTCATGAAGTCTGGAGATTAGTGGAGCTGGACATGGACCAGGCATAGTTTATCATATTCTAATAAGCAGAGGCTGAAAATTGCATTTCTAAAGCTATAGTATTAAAGGGCGTACAGCAAAACATGACCCAAGCGTTACTCAGTAGTCTTAGTTCCCCTGGAAAGCCTTTGATATTATAAAGTGTGCCGAGAGAAAGAATAAACACAACTCAAAAGAATTTCTGTATTTAAGAGAGGGGGGTAGGGAGAGAAAAGGGGGAGAAAAACCCTGGCAAACACACGCTTTATATACATCAAAGCCCATATTGTATGTTATTAAACTGATATAATGTGATCTCCACGGAATGCGGCTTTGACTAGTAGTGTTTATTTGAACAAAGTATGGAGCTTCATTGCAGTAATATAAAATTAGGGATCTAAAGAAAACGGGACAGTGAAAAAAGGACAATCATCGGGGCTAATGAATAAAATATCTAAGTAATGTGCGGCGTCGAGTGATTGGAGTGTATGAACTTATTTTCAGTAGGAACACCTGCACACACATACCTATATGCACAAATATATATAATTACACATACACATGTATGAAAAGATATATATAGAGACACAAATTTCTCTTATTCCCTTTGAAGTCATAATAATTAATACTTCATGCATTTACTAATAATTAATGCTTCACACATCTTCTCTTCCTCCACACTGCCCAGCTGTCCATTGGCAACCCACTGTTTCTGGACATCAAAAATGGAAAATGTCATTCTCCACAGGTGGTCCTCATTTAAGAAAAGTCAATGGGGAAGCCAGCAGGAAGTCAGAAGTTGCGGTCACATGATTTTATCCCTTAACGATCCCTGCAGTCCTCATTTTACAATGGCAACTGGAACCATTGATAAGTGATGACGTGTTTTTTTCAATTTAAGGCCATGTCCATTAATAATGGCGCTTCTGGTCTTATCAAGACAATATCTTGATAATGAATAAAAGTTATTAGTTATTCATATGAAACATATGAAGAACGGTTGCAGGAACTGGGTATGTCTAGTTTAATCAAAAGAAGGACTAGAGAAGACATGATAGCAGTGTTCTGATATCTCAGGGGTTGCCACAAAGAAGAGAAAGTCAAACTATTCTCCAAAGCATCTGTGGGTAGAACAAGAAGCAATGGGTGGAAACTAATCAAGGAGAGAACTGACCTAGAACTAAGGAGAAATTTCCTGACAGTTAGAACAATTGATCAGTGGAACAACTTGCCTCTAGAAGTTGTGAATGCTCCAACACTGGAAGTTTTTGAGAAGATGTTGGATAACCATTTGTCTGAAGTGGTGTTGGGTTTCCTGCCTAGACAGGGGGTTGGACTCCAAGGTCCCTTCCAACTCTGTTATTCTATTCTATTTATCCTACTTATCCTAGTTTTCAAACTTATCAGGGCTCTAAATGTCACTTCAGTTTACTACTCTGCTTTTCCAAACTAAAGCTCTCAACCGGCCAGTCTCATTTGAGAACCTCATCTTGGTTGGTTGAAGAACAAAGCTGGACTCATTGTTTTCTTCCCATGCCATAAAGAAATCCTGGTTTGTGAATCACAATACATTATGCTAAGACGCAAGCCAAAGAAACTCCAATAATGGGTTGGCCCAATATGTACCCTCCCCCCCTCCCCGAAAAAGCTCATTTCTTCCTGTCTTTTCCCTTCCGGTGCTTACAAAAGGCCATTTGTTCCCAGCCACATGCAGCCATTGAAACATTAGAATTTGCAATGAACCTTCTAAACTACGCTTTGAGGCAGGGGAGCTGGAGAAACCAACCAAGCCCTGTCTCTTAATTACCCAATACCCAATTGCTTTTTTTTACCCTTGGGCTGCAAATATAAACACTGCTGCTCCCCCCCCCCCCCCTCGGGCTGTGACTTTCAGACACAGGCTGACGGAGCTTTTTCCTTGCAACAATGACCGGAGTTTATAATAATGTTAAAGTCCCTTCGAGCTGCAAAAATGTGCTACGGGGTTTTCATTTTCCACTTTAACAGTAGGCAAACAGGGAACACGAGCAAGCGTGACTGCAGGATTAAGAAACAAGCCGGTCATTGAGAAGCCCAGGAGGGTCAGCTAGCAAAACATTGGAAGGAATGAAGGCCATCAGTCATACTGAGCGACAGCCTCCAGCAGCATAAACAAGGCAGAAATGATAGTCAATAAAATCACAATTAAGTGTGCGGCAGTGTCAGGGTTCCCGTGTGCTCACCACCAAAGGGATCAATAAGGGTTGCAACATTTTCACCCGTTTTCCTGATGGTTACTCTCCCCCACCCCCCTTCCAGTCCCTCTCTGATTTAATGGAGCTGGCTGGGCTGTGATGAAAAGGAAAGTTCATGTTGCTGCTGATTGTGATATGGATAGAGAGGAATTCAAAAAATTTACAGATACAGATTTTTAGGATATGCTTTTGGGGGGATGTACCCAAGAGAGGGTACCCAAGAGAGGGTACATCCCCCAAAATATACCCTGTCTTGGGTATGCAGTGGCTCAGTGGCTAAAACACTGAGCTTGTCGAGCTGAAAGGTCAGCAGTTGGGCGGTTCGAATCCCTAGTGCCGCGTAACGGAGTGAGCTCCCGTTACTTGTCCCAGCTTCTGCCAACCTAGCAGTTCGAAAGCATGTAAAAGTGCAAGTAGAAAAATAGGGACCACCTTTGGTAGGAAGGTAATAGCGTTCTGTGCCCCTTCGGCATTTAGTCATGCCGGCCACATGACCAGAGAGTCATCTTCGGACAGTGCTGGCTCTTTGGCTTTGAAACGGACATGAGAACTGCCTCCTAGAGTCAGGAATGACTAGCACATATGTGCAAGTGGAACCTTTACCTTTACCCAAGACAGAAAAAAAGAACACAGGAAAAATAGAGCATTTATTAACAGGCACATAGTGACAAGCAACATCTACATATCACTGAAAAGAGACAAAAAAAAAAAAGATCAAAAGAAAACCAACCAAAAAAAAAAGCCCAAACACTTCCTCACCAGTAATCACACCTATATAAGCAGAGATTAATACTAGACCAGCAATCAAGAAGTAAACAATGCCCCAATCAAGGAACCACCGATGCAAACACACAAGCTAACATAGTCAAGATACCTCCAAGAACACTCTTACTGACAGGTTAGTGTATAAAAATAAGAGCAAACCCCGCTTGCTTCTAGCACTGATGATGTGACACAATTTGGTAATGAAATGTATACAAGAAAACCACCATGTCAGAAAGCACCAAGGAACTCCCAGGGAAAATAATTTGATCTTTATAAAAATGTTAGTAAGTTCTGAGAAACTTCTAGATAATAGATTTCCCTTCTGATCCCCCCCCCCCTCATTTAATGATGTCTAATTCTAGTATGCTGGCTGGATAAATCTCTGTATTTTTCTTTGCAAGTTTTTTTTAGAAATGGTTTGCCATTGCCTCCTTACTAGGTCTGACAGAAAATGACTGGTCTAAGTTGGCTTTATGCCAAAGCTTTTTTTTTTTATGTGGTTATGGTTGGTTAGTTATGGTTTTGATGTTGGATTTTATTACAAATTATACTAGAATGTGAATTCTAATCTATATCTATCTACATCTACATTTACGTCTATGTCTACCCTGTTTCTCTGAAAATAAGACCTCCCTGGATAATAAATCCAAATGGGATTTTGAGCGTATGCACTAAAATAAGCTCTCCCCCCAAAATAAATCCCTCCCTGAAAATATTGCAACACAGCAGCAGCCATGAGGTGGGCAGGCTCGCTGCTTCCTGCACCTCAAGAATAATGAGACCTTCCTGAAAATAAGGCCAAGCGCTTATTTCGGGGGTCAAAAGAAAAGAAGATGTCTTATTTTCAGGGAAACACGGTATATCTATTTATAAATTAGAGGGAGAAATTCTTACAAATTTTCATTTCATTTCATTACAAAATTCACACTATAAGCTGCTGTTTGTAAGGCAGCGTATAAAAGCTGCAAAACGAAGCCAGTGAAATCCTGGGTACATTAAGAGCTGTTCTGCATTTTTTTAAAAATTCCCACAAATAAATGTATTGGGAACATGGCTGTGACTGTTAAATGACAAGGTGCGCAGCACTGGATCAATTGCAATGACAACAATAACTTGCGGTGCGATTAAATAAAACAAAACCCGACCCCCCCCCCCAAAAAAAGCGAACCTTGCCTTTCCTTGATTCACAGAGCAATCTTCTCTGAATTTGATTTACCTATGCATGGAGGTGATAAAGCATAAAATTCAAAGCGTAACTCATTATTTTCTCCCCTTCTCAGTCCACGTGATACACAGCTCCTTACTACCACAAGCCAGCCCTTATTTCCTTTTTCATTGTACCACTTAAATTATGTCTCCACTTCATTAACACAATTGCAGTTGGCCTGGCGCACAGATAAATGGCACTCACTACTGTGGCTGATGAGTCTTTTGACTGTTTTCTACTCTCTGCAAGAACCTAAGCGACCGTAGCTCCTTAATCAATTGAAGGATATCCTTTTCCGATGACAATACAATTGACCTCCATCTC
The DNA here is from genome assembly GCF_009769535.1 of Thamnophis elegans. Classification (NCBI taxonomy): domain Eukaryota; kingdom Metazoa; phylum Chordata; class Lepidosauria; order Squamata; family Natricidae; genus Thamnophis; species Thamnophis elegans. The sequence goes on from NC_045554.1 coordinate 32,003,938, forward strand.
CCCTCCCCATAGCACCAGGCTCCAACCCTTTAAAACCATCTCAACCTTTTCTAAGAGCATGCAGCTTCAAAGGGAGGAAAAACACCAATTTAAGGAGAGGAAGAAGCACGGTCTTAGCAACTCAAGTCTAAAATGCTACCCACTAGGCAGCAGATTCAAAAACAAATCCAAATTGTGGCAAAATGGATGAGTAATGCAGAAAAGAAAGAAAAAACTGGAGGGAAAATCAGGATTTGGGTGGATAGTCTGATTAATACTATTAGTGTCTACTGTGATAATAAAGATGGGATATAAATAGAATAGATTAGATTAGAATAGAATAATAGAGTTGGAAGGGACCTTGGAGGTCCTCTAGTCCAACCCCCTGCCTAGGCAGGAAACCCTACACCATTTCAGACAAATGTTTATCCAACATCCCCTTAAAAACTTGCAGTGTTGAAGCATTCAAAACCTCTAGAGGCACGCTGTTCCACTGGTAAAATTGTTCTAACTGTCATGAAATTTCTCCTTAGTTCTAAGTTGCTTCTCTCTTTGATTAGTTTCCACCCATTACTTCTTGTCCTGCCTTCAGGTGCTTTGGAGAATAGCTTGACTCCCTCTTCTTTGAGGCAGCCCCTGAGATATTGGAACCCTACTATCATGTCTTCCCTAATCCTTTTTTTCATAAGACAAGAACATACCCAGTTTCTGCAACCATTCTTCATATGTTTTAGCCACCAGTCCCCTAATCACCTTTGTTGCTCTTCTCTGCATTCTTTCTAGAGTCTGCACTCTTTCTAGAGTCAACCTCAAAGAGCCATTTGGACCCATTTCCCACAGAAAAGAAAACACCGGGAGCCACAAAGGTCCTAACCGGAAGCCCCCTGCTCAATTCTGGAGCTAACCGGAAGTTCAGTTCCCCCACCATAGAGTCTCCTCCTAGTGCGGCATACTTTTTCCTCTACCTGTCACAACCGAAAGCCCTATCAATTGTGGAGACAACTGGAAAACCCTCCCCTTGCCATAGAGTCTTCTCCTGGTGCACTGTACTTCCCTCCATCCCCACCGGAAGCTCCTCTCAAAATTGAGGCGCCACCAGGTGACTGAGCTGCAGCAGAGGGAGGAAAGAGCCACATGCGGCTCCAGAGCTGCAGATTGCTGATCCCTGCTCTAGTCTAAGATTAATAAACTAGAATACTAGATTATTAATACTAGACTATTAATAGTATTAGTAATCTACTGGGATACCAGTAAAGTATTACTACCATTAAGTGTTCCCTCTTGGCAAGACGGGTGGCATATAAATTTAATAAATAATAAATAATTACTCAATGGAGGTTCTGTTTGCAGAATTCTGGAAAATGTCTGATGTTACAGCCCAGTATATTTAGAGAAGGTTGATATTCCAGATGTTCCTTGACATCTGGAAGCTTCATTTAATAGGCCTAATCTACCATGAATTATACATTTTGAATGAATTATATATAATAAAGTGAATCATATAACCAGAATTATTTACCCTTTTTAAAGCCAGTGACCCCAGATAGCTATTAGAGTGGTGTGCAAAATGTTTCTCACTCAAACTGTTTTGAGAGGTAAACTTCACAAAACTTTGCCCAAAGTTGCTGCACTAAGCCTGAAACCTCTTGTTTGAATGCAATATGGAACCTCTTGAGTTTTGTGCCGATTTGAACCCAAGGCCCTCTATTTTGCATTCAAAATGCATCCAGAATACTCAAGACAGCTGCTTCGACACGTAAAATGGGGAGTCTTACAAATTTTGCCACTTGAAAAAGGTTCCCACTTTTAACATTCCTGCTATTATGCAGTTTGCCAAGTATAATCTAGAATTGGCAAAAAATACATTGTTGGGTTGAACGCAAACAATCGATACAAACTCAAGGTAAACCGCTCCAAACTCGATTACAGAAAATACGACTTCAGCAACAGAGTGGTCAACACCTGGAATGCTCTACCTAACTCTGTTGTTACATCCTCAAACCCCCAAAACTTTAACCTTAAATTGTCTACTGTGGACCTCACCTCATTCCTAAGAGGTCCCTAAAGGGGGTGTGCATAAGCACACCAGCATGCCTACCGTCCCTGTCCTACTATCCCCATTGATTTGTATTCATTTCTTTTGTTCATGTCCATGTTTATATTTATACCTGCTATCCTGTACATGTTTGACAAACTAATAAATAAATACAAAGTGAATAAATAAAATTAGGGAAGAATCAGAAAAAAGTTTAAGACATTTTCTAGTTTCTTCATCCCTATCTTAACTATTAACTACGAAAGAAAAAAGAAAATCACATAGAAAGACAAAATAAGAGGAAAAAGACGGTGCCGATTTCTGGATGTCCAGAATTGTAAAGCTAAAGATCTAGTGTAAAAGGATACAGACTGGAAGTGGATAGCAGGAATAAGGCAATTTGGCACACTAATTACATGAGAACCATTCTATTTCATATGTACAGTTTGCTGTCACAAATATAAGAGAATATATGTAGCTCAGGGCTGAAATGTTGGGTCCTTGGTGCTCTCTGTGCTTGGTGGTTTTCTTGCAGATGTTTCATTACCAAATCACTCCCTTCCAGCACTGATAATGTTACCTAGTTTGGTTATGAAAGGTCTGCAAGACAACCTCCAAGCTCAGAGAACACCAAGGATCCCACAAAATTACAACTAGCTTGTAGTTGTCTCATAGGGATGTTTGTGCAGGAATTCAAATCTGGGTGAGAAGGACGGTTTTTAGACCACTACCTCCTGGTTTATAGGTACCCCAGCTGCACAATCAGGGAGGCGAATATTACACCTTGGCAACTCCTGAAAAAGCATTACAACTTTCTGTCAGAATATTCATGAACTGGCAGACATGGTAACAAGGTCAGCCAATAAATAGGCATGGTAACAGGTCAACCAATGAGGCTTATTTGGATGCAGAAACATAACTAAGAAGTCTGGGCATGGCTTAGCTGTATTAAGCTCTGAAACGAAACTACCGGTAAGTATGGACTTGTCTATTCTGCTCTGAAATCTGAACTGAAACTTATCTCTGCGTCCCCTCTGCCTTGTGCTTGCTTGTAACTGCTACCACATCGGAAGAATCTGCTGTTGGTATTGTACACTTATTCATGTGTTATTATGTATATAGAGAAGTTAATGAATCCTGCCAAATCAGTTATCTGTGTATGCTTTCTGGATTTGATTTTTGCAACAAACTCTGACACTTTCTGGGTAAATTAATCCTCTTTTCAGAATACTTGCATATTCTCTATAAATTATCCGGGACCGTTGATGTTGAACAATGTCAAAAGAACATTGGGTGTGAAGAAGGCGAGCCTAACGCCTTGCTATTTGAAGATGAGATGTTAGCCAGCTTTGCCTTCCGATAATACGTTTCACACAAGGATTCAATTACAGCTACCCCAACCTCTGCAGAAAGAATATTTAAAGTCTACTTTGCCCTTGACTTTTGATTCTGCATGTCAAAAGCACTTAGCTCAAACTCCCTTGGATTACCAATACTGCATTAAGTTCATTGACTTCTGTACCAGATTATCCAGAACCAGAGGCACTGAACTCATACACAACACTGAGATGTCAATGCTGGCTCACAAAAGCAAGGATGCATTTATAAGCCCTGATATTTCTCCTCCCCACAGCAGGGAAGGGGGGTGGAACCACAGCGCTCACTGAAACAATGGCAAGGAAATAGATATCAAAAGGAAAATGAAACCCACCCCACTGACTGCTCCTAGGAACTCACAATTCCCCTTGACAGAACAGGCCTGGAACTACATTCGGTGCTTAGCAATTAGGAGATGCTTGCTTTATTAAAGCAATTTGTCTTGTCTCAGTACATTGCAAAAGAGATTTGCAACTGACTGAACCTGATATCATATTTACATTTAGGTTGTCTTTTGCAAAAGGGATAAAAATGAAATTTAAAAAATTGTTTAGAAAGAAATTTCTGCATTTGAGATATGTCAATGGAATTATAGGCAAGATGTAACATAACTTTGATGCATTTGCTCTTTTCCTTTGTGTGTGTGTTTGTGTGTGTGTGTATGCAAAGAACAAGTTAAACTTGTTCTTTGCAGGGGGGGGGTGTAAAACTAAAGCTTGCATACCCTAAAATTGAGTTCACACATGCAAAGTAGTTGTCATTTTAAAAAAATCAAGTTTTGGATGAAACATCACTGCAAGTGGGGGAAATCTTCTCAAGAGGCAATCCTCAGTGATTGAATATAAGAAGAATTTAAATTGCAGACTAGGAAATCCATGATCCCAGCCTTTCATCAACCTATGAATGTCTAAAACTCGGTTTGGGCAAGTCATCATAACACAGGGTATACATATTTGACAGCAGCAAATGCTGATTAACTTCACAAAACTGTTCGGAGGACTGCTTGCATGCCAGTTCTGCTTCCAACACAACAGCACCATGTAGATTTAACACAACAAACTCATTTATCTGCTCAAGTCTCAGATTCGGTGTCATGGCTATAATGTGGTTTGTTTATTATACAAGGTCTGTAAATACGCCATTTAATATTATGGAACAATAAATCCTAATCTGGAAATGCATTGTCATTTTACTGATGGCAGCTGTGTCTTAGTTAAATAGGGAATAAGAATAAATTGTCTCCCGGAGTTTTCATGGTTTATTTTCGTGTTCTGCCAAGCTCCTTTTTTTTTTTTTTTAGAGGGAGCAAGAACATCTTAAAAAGCATGGAAAAAGAGATCTAACATACAAGCCATTCTTATCTATAAGAAAGATTTTGGTTTACTTTGGTTTACTGTTCAAATAATGCTAGGTTTACAATTATACACAAATAGTATATTCTGAGCCAGGCATGATGTGATTCTTCTCTTAATCCCTAATTTCTTTGAACCAGAAAAGATATGCTCATTTACAGATGAAATTTAGGAAGCACAGTTCCCAGATCTGGGGTTTCAAGGCAATTGTTTCTGCCATTAAGGGATGTAACATCCCTACAGTACTATATAAATGCTAATTATGATGATGATGCATGAAGCAGAACTGATCAAAATTATAGGTCTGATTTCATTTCTTACTACCATTTGTAGCAACTTTTCTTTTCTTTTTTCTTTAATGTATTGACTGCCTGAAATCACTTTGCATAGCCTATGCTGAATTGATTTCTTGTACTTATAATGTATTCCTGTGGAATTTATGCTTTTTTTAAGAAAAAGAAAGAAAAAATAGAAGGATTTCATGATGGTAACACAAACCAGCACACAATCCCAACCTTCAACCACAAGGACTCTGTGGTGGAAAATTGCACAAACAAAATATTTAAAACCATTTTCAACGCTGAAACGTCTGCCTGACATATTTGTCGATTTTCATGGGACCCTGGACTGATTAGATTTTGAGGGTCAACCATTGTAAGCTCATTTGGACACCACATATTTTAAATTTCAAATCAGACACAACAAACCTGATCAACGAGTGGATGAAGTAAAATAAATATACAGTATTTTGCTGTAGTGTTGAAGGAGAAAAAATGTTATTATGTTTGTGAGTAGCAAATAAGATGCTGCTGTTATAACAGATAATTCTTCTGACAATTAACCATGGAGTATAGACAATTTACCAATATTAAGCAGATGTCAAAATCTACTCTTTTGAATAAGAAAATTAAAGCCAGAGACGTTGTTTTTGTATTGCCAAATATAGTTGCTTGTTCAATATATTCCCAAAGCCTCATATTAAGCAAACAAAAGTTAAAATCAATAACACAGCTTTGTAAGATGGAAGAATTGAATATCAAAGCCACAAACACCTTGAAGACTTTAAGCTAGGTAAACCTTTCAGTGACCTGGAAGCAGGTTTAAAACATAAGTTAAAGGAGAAGAAAAATATTACATTGGGATTTTGTTTGGATGATCCCTATTTAAGATTTTTTTTCTTCATATTTCATAACTTATTTAGATATCTGAGACACAACGCTCTGATCCCTGCTGGCTACCACTATCACAGCGATGGCTAACCTTTTTTCAGTCGGAGAGCCCAAAGTGTGCCTGCATGAACCCTGAAAATGTGATGCACACACACATCCTCACATAACCCCCTGCCCCTTATGCATGTGTACATGGGCCCCTGCACGTCGCCCGCCCTTGCACATGTGGCCACAACCCCCTGCACGCATCACAAACCCCTGTGCATGCATATACACATGCCTTGCCCCCCAATCATGCGTGGCAGAGACCCGAGGCACGGGCACATGTGCAATGGAACTGAACTGGGGTGACGGCTTGTGTGCCATCAGAGAGGGCGCTGTGTGTCACCTCTGGCACACGTGCCATGGGTTCGCCATCACTGCACTATCACCTAAACATTTGCACCAGTGTGTTCTGAACTACACTAACACAAGTGTTCTCTGCTAGGAAAACCAGGCTTGAAAGCAATTTAATACACATGCCACATCATGGAAGTCTTTAATTGTCCACTTAAGCTGGTTTCAACAGTTCATATATCCATGTCACATTACAGATAATTTGATTCTTTTATTTCACTTAGAAAATAATAATAATTCAAATAGTTTGAATGTGAATGGGGAAACTGAGAACGGGGGAAAAAAATCATGGGACTAGGATACGGGTAATAATTATGAGTTTGCAAAATGCAGCTGCACCAATGGACCAGTTTCCTTCCAGTTTCAGGATCAGCCTTTCTCCAGTCACCCAGCACCAGGAAATGTTATGCCCAACCATTTGGCATTGTGACTAAACCCTCATCTGAGAAAAGATTTCTTAAGCTTGTTTTAATAAATCAATAAATCCCTCTTGAGTCTATGGGTTGTAGAGGGAAGGCAAATATACAGCACTGGAAGAATGGTTGCATGTCCGTCTTTCAACCTCAACAGTAGGCTGACAGGTGTCTATCTTTGTTCAGGCCCGGAACAACTGCATGTTTAATCATGCATTAAAATTACAGGAATGATCTGCAGCAGGAATTGTGAGGAAGATACAAGGAGGGCTAGAAATCACAACTAACGTGCTTTAAGATTACTTTCAAATGCATAGTATATTGAGGCTTCTCTTTTAAAAAAAAAATTCATTCACAGTAACTTTCTAGGAAACTAGGAGAAGAAACTGTCAGACAACATTTTCAGACCAATATTATATTGTGCTTCAAGGCAAGATTTCCATATATTCCGGATTTTTAGGTCTCATAAATAAATGATAACCCATTGCAGGCACCAAGAAAAGAAAACAGGGAAATAATTCTGTGTTTGCATTTTAATCTTTCTTTCAGTATACACAGTATAAACAGAGAATATAAAAAAAACCACAGTTTTATGAAAATTGATTTTTAACATGTTTTAACCTCCCAGAAACATTATCTCCAGGATTCTTAATTTGACAATGGGGAAATATTACAGATTGGCTGCTGAAGGATATTGACATTCCATGCTTTCGATCATATTATTTCTTAGAGAAAATGGTGTTCAAATATTTACAAGGATTTGAACACAACAAAACAAAAATATCAAAGAATAATGTCAAAGGGCTCCTGAGAAACTGTTGTGCATGAATACTCCTACTAGGCAATTTGCATAGATTTGGAAATAGATTAGCATAATGTTTGGAAGTAGACACCGAATTTGAGAACAATTCATTCAAACTGTAAAGTTACTCCCCTCTTACCTGGAGATTTTTGTTTGGCTCTTAAGTCAGACTTGACTGCAGGCAATTGCGTGGTAACGTCCTTGCAATCATCTAAACACTATAATTCAAGAAGTGATTTGCCATTGCCTTCTTCCAAGGGTTGGCAGGGAGTGACTGGCTCAAAGTCACAGAATAGACTTTCAGGCCTAAGTAGGAGTAGAAGACGCACCTCAATCTTCATTAAACTCACTGACTCTCACTCTGAAAACCAGACATCAATAGAATGTATGTCAGACCTGGAAGCCATCTTTTACCTTTGGGATTTCAGGCCTGCCACATTTTCTACTGTGGGAAACTGGGAGGGGGGATTATACAGAGTGTAGGTGATATGTAGCCATAATAACATTCTTTCTCAGAAAGTCAAGGTCAACTGGGCCTGCAGCTGCGTTGAGTCGACTGGGAGGCAATTCCTGGGTTTGGATGGTACCTGATTGAATCATGTGATGGACATGTGGGTGCTGGGCAGGGGCTTGGACTTTCACTTGGGTGGGGAAAACCTATAAACTTTCAGATATGGGTTTTCCCAGATGTGCCAATATGACATCTCTAATAAAATGGAACTTTGAGGAAACTCAAGCCTTGGGGTCTTCTTTCATTGGGGGTGTTATTTGGAACCTTGACATTAACCCGAATCTCTTCTAAACAACTCTACCAGCTCCCCCGAACTTTGGGGTGCTGTCCAGGTCCTGAGACCCAGGGTCAACCTGAGCCCAGGCAATGTGAAGACTCAGGGTGAAAAAAAAGACAATGTGTTTGTTCAAACCCTTAAAAAACCTAGGAAGACACGCTGACATTTACTAACTGGGATGGCTTTAAGAGGGGACTAGATACATTTACAGAAGAAAGTCTTTAAGTCTCATTCAATATTTATCTCCTGCTTGGAGGCATGTTCAGCACCTTTTTGGCTAGGCTGAGAACCAAAATGCTGGACTCAGGTGGTTCTTGGTCCAACCCAGCAGGGATGCATTATAATTGTGTAGGCAACCAGCCCCCATTTACAGCTGTTTGGAGTGTTCCAAGGTCATGTGATCACAATTTACATTCTTTGCCGCATTTATTTCCGGTTTCTAGCAAGAAATGTCCATTGGCTAAAATGAGTTTACTTAATGACAGCATCAAAAAGGTCATAAAACTGAGCACAGTCACATGCTTAATGACCAGCAAGATTTACGACTGTAATTCCAGGTTTAATTGTGGTCTTAAGTCAAGGATTATCCGTACAATAGTTATGGGTGAGCATGCTGAGTTGCAAGAGCAGACTGCTTTTCTATTTGCACATGATCATCTTAACTTCTGAAAAGATGCAACTTAAATTATAAAACTCTAAAAATGAGAAAATATCCCTTGAAACCATCTGAATTCAGCAAGGCCTGAAATGAACTTCTGGAGCCTACCTACAAATGCACCATCAAGTTCTATCCAGATGGCAAGCTTTTTTCTTTTTCTTTTTTCATTTGTTTTACATTGATGCGCTCCTATCTTCAAATAGTCTCAATTTCTGTTAATTTTTCAACACAACATCATCTTTTCATTTCAAAGTATATGCTATGAGTTGGTAGTTTTAGCCAAGGTTGATAGTTGTTGTGTTGTGTTGTGTTGCTTTCATGTTTAGCCTCCTCAATAACCATCATTCTTTGGGGGAATTACTTGACTATTCACGGCAAAATAATACCCAGAAAATAAGACACAAAAAATATGGTACAGTAATAAATAGGTCAGGAAAGAATATATGCGTGGCATCAGGTTAAGCAGTGATATTTTTAGTTTCTTTGCATTAGAGATGTTTCATGGATTCAGATTCATCCAATCTTTTAGCAACACAACACACACACACATTTTAATACAATAATATTAAAAAGGATGGAGAGGGGAAGGGGGAGAGGGGGGGAGGGGATAGAAAGAGAGAGAGAGAGAGAGAAAGAGAGAGAATGAATCTCATCAATACCAAGGCTTATGACATCTCTAACTGAAACAGATCCTTCTATCACAACATTCAAAGGCAAATTACTTTTATAATTTGTAAATGTATACAAATCACTGAATAATTTGTGTACAGCACAGATGATATTTGACATTTGAGAGACTGCCTCTTCTACATTTACCCGCCCCATCCCATCTGATAGGAAAAGTATGTTACAATATAGATATATGAAATTAATAATAGAATACTTATTTCCATCATATATGGGGATATGGTGGCTCAGTGGCTAAGACGCTGAGCTTGTCGATCAGAAAGGTTGGCAGTTTGGTGGTTCAAATCCCTAGCGCCGCATAACAGAGTGAACTCTTGTTACTTGCCCCAGATTCTGCCAACCTAACAGTTCAAAAGCATGCAAGTAGAAAAAATAGGAACCACCTTTGGTGGGAAGGTAAGAGCGTTCTGTGCACCTTCGACATTTAGTCATGCAGGCCACATGACCCACGGAATTGTCATCAGACAGCGCTGGCTCTTCGAAATGGAGATGAGCACCACCCCTTAGAGTCAGGAACGACTAGCACATATGTGTGAGGGGAACCTTTACCTTTGCCTTTATTTATTTCTATCAAACAAAACCATAAACAGAAGGATCCCCAAGTTATCTCAACAAGAGAGGGAAATGGTCTTCCCAACTCCTTCTCCATCAATTCCTACACTGCTTTTGCACATCCAGACAAAGACTTTACATTGCAAATCACACTGAACATGGCTCTCAGGGCAATTGCACCAGTTCGGCTTAGCTGCCTAATGAAAGACACATTTGGTCCATCAAGAGTAGTGTCACAAAAATAGTAAACTGACTGCTATAAATATATGCCTACTAGCAGTGAGCCAAGTAGGCTGTAAACAAGATTTGGTGGCCTCATTATGGAGCGTATCATACCTGGAATTGTCTCCTGAACAGTTGCAACTAAGGCCATTCATCTGTTTACCTACTTAGACAAAAATAACAAGCCGTCAGGTGCAAATGATGACAAATACAGGTGGTTTGCAAGCCTGCCCACAAATGGCCGTTAAGTTTCTCAACATGAGCAGCATCCCAGTCCTGGAACACGTTTTATTGCGTTTAATATGGGGGTCTCTACTTAATATTCTGAACCGTTATCTATTGCTACAGAGGAAAAAAAATACAAAACACAGCCTTTAAGATTCCTTCCCCTGCCTCAATAAGCTTCACGGATATCAGGCTACTCCATATTTTCAAGACTATAGACATGTTGGCATTGTTTTTTTTAAGCATGGAACATCTACCTTCTCTGTATGCGTCTGTCAAAATGGAAGGCAGTTAAATGTGGTTATCAAAGAATATATATCAGGGAACACTCTTAAGAAACGATCTCTTTAATTTCTATTTTAGGATGGTCATGCTTTTCAGAAGAATGGCCAGATGATGATTAGAAATGGAAGTCATTCCTATCTATCTATCTATCATCTATCTATCTATCTATCTATCTATCTATCTATCTATCTATCTATCTATCTATCTATCCATCCATCCATCCATCCATCCATCCATCCATCCATCCATCCATCCATCCATCCATTCCTCCATCCATCCATCCAGCTAGCTAGCTAGCTAGCTAGCTAGCTAGCATCTATTTCCCACACCACTATCTTATTTCTCATCTTTTCTCATCCTCCCATCTTTCCTGCTATCCTCTCCCATTGGTTTCTTATGATTTACCAATTGTTGTTTATTATGATCTATGGCCCATTACTGTACTGTTTACATGTACACTATGAGCTTATGCACTGGAGACAAATTCCTTGTGTCAAATCACACTTGGCCAATATAAAATTCTATGATTCAATGGTCTGTCTGTGTCCGTCCATCGAACCATCCATCCATCCATCCATCCATCCATCCATCCATCCATCCATCTTTTTGTCTCTTAAATATTTGTACATATCCCCAGCAACCAAGGTCTTCGAAAGAGTTTTTATGAAGATACAATCTATTTTCCATGATACACATTATCCACCTAAGTTTCTATAATGATCTTCTCCACTATCTACCCTGTTTCCCTAAAAATAAGACCTCACCAGATAATAAGCCCAATTGGGCTTTTGAGCGCATACACTAAAATAAGCCTTCACCCCAAAATAAGCCCTCCCTAAAAATATTGCAACATAGCCGCAACCATGGGGTGACCACAGTCGCCTCCTCCTGCACCTCAAAAATAATAAGACCTCGCCGAAAATAAAGCCAAGCACTTATTTCGGGAGTGAAAAGAAAATAAGACCTTATTTTGGGGGAAACACGGTACCTACCTACCTACCTACCTACCTACCTACCAACCAACCTACCTATCTACCTACCTAATCTTGCCACAAGGTAGTTCTTTTACGGACTGCTTGTATACCTACAAAATAGGATTGGATGAACAAACTAATCTGTTGTGGTTTTGATCTGGTTGTATTTAATGACATGACATAGTTAGTAAAAATGATTCAAAATATATGGGACTGGCATTCTCAATGATATCCAGAATCCCAAGGAAGAAAAGCAACAGGTTGTGTGTGATTTTGCTTCATAATGTAGAAAGTTATGAATTTAATAAAAAGATACAAAATAATTGAACAACTTCCAGTAATTCTACATCAATAGGGCTACGCAAAATCTTTTAATAAGCCTGAATAATGAATATATAAAGAAGGCTCCGTTGTGCACGTAGATCTCAGCAAATGCATAGGAGCTTCATTATGTACAATAAATAATTCATTTTTTTTATTATTTGTTCAGCTTTAGGTGCAGGTTAAGGATCATAATACCTAAACCAAAGCATAATAAGAACTGTTATTCCCCTACATCACAAGAAGCCGAGATAAGGGAAACACTGCCAAAGTGATTTATAAAAATAATGCATCTGAATTTAAAATTATGATTTATTTCCCCAGGTAATCACATTGATTATACAAAAAATGCTTCCAGAAATATTGGGCTTAGTGTCTGGATTTATAGACAGATAGATATACAAATGATAGTTAAATCTTTAACACCAATTTTGTAACCATACAGTAATCAGAATTTCTCCCACAGATATTAGCTGCTCACATAACTTACTTATCTGTAGTGTATTTAGCTATGCTTATTGAATTCAGCCAACAGCAGAGGTGGTATTTCAGCCAGTTCTGGAGAACTGGTAGTAGAAATTTTGAGAAGTTTGGAGAACCGGTAAAAGCATCTACCCACAGGCTACTACAGATCTCCTGCTACAATATCTACAATAGGACATTAAAGTATTAATTATTAGATTGTGCAGAAATTGACAGATTGGTGTTAAAGATAAAAGAAAAAGAAGATGCATAGTATTTTCAGGCCTGTTCTACAAATGGTTGGATATAGAGGTAGAAATTAAGAGTGGGGAAAGTATTATTATGTAAGCAAATGGATCCAGACAAAACGCTGCTCACAAAGCACATACGCATGTAAACTGAAAATGTATAAATAAACTGTTTTTTTTTAAAGATATCAGTTTACAGTAATTTGGGGATCATGCCAGGGTTGGAGAGCATTTCCCATGGAGCACGTGGAACCTTAGACTTTTTTTGCAGGATTGGAGGAGATCCTGAAGTCACTTAAGGAAGGGTGGAGACACCTGCTATCAAATGACCAATTTTGGATGCTACCTTTGTTTCTCTCTCCATCCCATTATTTATTCTTCTTCTGTTTAATCATGTACAATTATCTGGATAAGTCCATGCTGCTTCCTTGGCAGAATTGGTTGCCATTTCCTCCTTCTAGGGCTGAGAGAAAATGAATGGCCCAAGGTCACCCACCTAGGTGTTTGCCTAACACAAGTCCATTGTCTCCCAGTATCTGATACAATACCTTCACCATTACACCAAACGGACTCTAGCCCTGTGATGACGAATCTATAGCACGCATGCCAGAGGTGGCACACAGCGCCCTCTCTGATGGCATGCGAGCAGCTGCCCCAGTTCAGCTCCACCGTGCCTGTGCAGGGGGCATGCAGGGGAGCTGCACGTGCATGCACAGGGGGAAGAAGTGTGCTGGGAGGGCATACGTGGGAGCAAGGAATATGCACATGGGATGTGTGCATCATGGCATTTTGGGGGTTCGGGTGCACATGCGAACATTCGCACATGCGCATACACACTTTGGGCCCTCACTCTGGAAAAGGTTAGTCATCACTGCTCTAGCCTGTTATAATAGGGATCAAAACACAAATTACCACACATATTCTACTTTTAATCCATTTTTTTTTTGTTAAAAGTACAAATATTTCATTGCTGTAAGATCTTAGGGAGACAGAAAAATAAGCTTGTGCTAATGTATAATACCCATCAGCAATCCAAAATACACTTCAGTAGCATCAGTATCTGTAATGTGACAGATGTGAAGAAGAACGAACACTGTGATGAGACAAAATGATAATGAATGCCACGGAAAAAACTTCCCAAAATATAACTTTTGAGAAATGCAGAGAAAGAGTAAAACATGAAGCTTTAAAGTTTTAACAAGGTGTCTTCCGAAACCAAAATTGGGTTTCGGAGTATACAATTCAGTAATTTACGGAGAGACAGGTTAGCTATAGAACCGTTCCTGAAAAATGAGGGAAGCCGGATATATAATAGAGATCTCAAGGGCTGCAGCCAGGTCATTGGAGATGATAAAAGGCTTGGCCAAGGAATCTTTTGACCTTCCATAAGGCAATTTCCCTTGTAAGGGATGGATCATTTACAGTCCAGAAAGAATCCCCGTAAATCTCTTTGGATTCCGTTTCAAAAGTTACTTCCAAATTGTTATTTCCTACCACTGAAGCTTCAGAAAATAACCGAAGAAGACACCGTAATGTAAAGATATAAAAGATATGGCAGTCTAGAAGTGCTTCCATTACGCATCGTCTGCCATGAAAGACAAATTGAAAAAGAACCGAGAATTGGAATTAATATTGTTTCCCAATGTTTGTGGTCAGTAAGATGAATGTGCTGGAGACTTCTCTGTCTGTGGCTGCTATAATTTCACACCCAAGCAGCCGACTTTGGTTCTCCGGGATGCACACACAACTCTCTTAGGAGACTCAGCAACTTGCAAGGCAGCAACGGAGAGCAGAGTGCGGCCTTAAATAATTAGTTAGAAGCCTCTGTCAAACCAGTAGAGAAAATAAGGTGCTTCAGAGGGCAATAAGGATCAAACCACTGATGTTCGCTGCGAGAGAAGCTTTGTGCAAGAGATGTTTTTAAGAACACTTAAAACTTTAAAGTCCAATTTGTATGGAAAAACCCATGTGTGTCTTTTCAAGCTGATAGAAAAATAAAACTTTGGCACGCAATATGTTCCGTTCTGTTAAAGAATTAAAGGTGCAGGTTGTACAAGCCTTCTTTTTAAGGAAATCCTGTTGAATTTTTCCCCCCTCTGGGCTTGTCTAAAGAAACAGAGCAGCCACAGAGAGATAGAGGCCGGCGGAAATTTAAAACACGTATTGAACAGACATAATAGGATAATAATGTACACATGCGGGGCAATTTTCATACCAGGAAAGGTATTTTATGCCTGTTTAAAGCAGGTCTCTTTTTGCCCCCTGACCAGAACAAACGAATAATGGGATGAAATGGAAAGTGCTGATATACATTTGGAAAGCATAGCTCATTTTACAGTTTATGTCAAGGCCCCTGCCTTGCGTAGGAAAGGCGACGGGCGGATGGAGAGTTGAACCCCCAAGATGCTATTCTGGCTACGCATAAGCAGCCTCGGAAAACAAGGATAATGCAGTGCACAAATTTGTCTGGTGGTTTTTAAACTCAGGACCCAGATTAAAAACACACAATGTGGAAGTTGTGGAATTAAACCAATGCCAGAGTTCCAAGTAACCCTCCCAACAAAATCTGAACTCCGAGGCTGACATGTTCCTCTAAGCAAAGATTTATTATGCAGGTCATATTGGCACATCTGGGGAAACCTGACTCTAAAGCCCCCTCGGGTTTCCCCTTAGTTAAAAGGAGGGGAAGAGGTTCGCTGCTAGAGGTTCGCCTGAGTTCGAGAGAATGCGTAGCTAACATTATGGCCGGTTCAGAGAACCTCCAAATCCCGCCCCTGATTGGCCCCGCCCACCATGCCCCGCCCATGCCGCCCCACCACGCCCCGCCCACAAATCTCCATGCGGCCCGTTTTGGATGCGAGGTAAATGCAGGGCTCGTGCGGAGGCTTGGGAAGGGGGAAAACAGGCCTCACGGAAGGCCTCACTGTCAGGAAATTTCTCCTTCATCTAAGTTGCTTCTCTCCTTGATTAGTTTATAGTTCTACTATACAGCAAAAGGTGTTTTTAAAAAAAAACAAAAAACCTGAAGTTTGAGTCTTCTTGAAGATGCCAAAGATTGAAACCTCTTGGACTTTCTGTTTGCAAAATGGCCCTGAACTGACTTTAAATTGACTTTGAAGTCAGATTGTTTTAAAGATAATCTCGTAACCGCTATTACTGCGTGCTGCATTCAAAGTACTACTGAATCGTCCTGGGTGAAAATAAATGGAAGTTGCACCATAGAAGTAAGTGCTTGAGATATTGAATCTTTGGTCAGATCATGTGTAGAAGGGGCTACTGTGGGCAAGCAGGATTCCTAGATAAATGAAGCACCTCTGAAGTAGAAGCAGAATCTTCCATCTCAATATCCCCTTGCATCTCCCAAAGGTAGCTGACCCTTCAAGGAACTTTGCACTTGGTTGGCTGCAATGCTGAAAATCATCCTTGGTTTTTTTTTTTTTTCCTTTTTGACCATGGTTTGACAGTAAACCATATGTCACCACTGCACTGACATCTGCTTCTCTCTTCCACCCCCATCCCTGAAACTAAAAAAAAGAAAGAAAAGGAGCATCTTGTTTATTTCTAAATTTCACTAGATCTGTTGCATGATAGGCTAGCATTTGCTGTTAAAGCAGAAAATTACAAGGCGGCTTAATTGACCCTCTTGTGTCTTTGAAAAATCCTGTCTGTTGTCTCTAATTGACCCTCTAGATACCTTTATGAAACAATGAAGGAACCTTCCGTAAATAATGGACGGTGATGATTAATAGCCATGGATAGGTTGGGCCTCTAGTTCACGGAGCTGTGCTATAGTTGCTTCTTGAAACACAAAAGACACCCCCCTTCGCAACGAGAGGAGTTCTCTGTCCTTCCTAAACATCAGGGTAATTCCAAAGAGAAAACAGCCTGCAGTGGCTTGTTATCCTAGAGGGGACAGGAATCCAACTCGTGCAAATATCGTCATAAAACAAATGCAAACTTAAATGAGGCTTAAACAGTTTTCTATCACAGGAAGCAAAGGGTGAGAGAAGGGAAATCTCGTGGATGTCTTGTTCAGAAGAGGAACAAAGCAATTACAACATAAGACCCAGTCAGGTTGTTTTTTTTAGTCTGTGCCAGAGGTGGGTTGCTACCAATTTGCACAAGTTCGGGCGAATCAATAGTGGAAATTGGGACTGGGTCGCCGAACCGGTAGGGACGGCAGGATGGCCATGCCCACAAACCAGTTCCCTGGTTGCTGCTGTCTTTGCCGGTTTGGTTTTTAACCATTTTTTTCACGTTCTGAGCATGCACAGAACAATTTACACTCAATTGAGCACATGTGCACAGCACACGTCTGGCACACACACGAAGCGAACCGGCACCAATGCCGGCAGCAACCCACCTGTGCCACCCCATTCTGAAGACTTATCAGTGTGACTTAAGAGCTGGGAATAAACAACTAATAAGGGATAAAGCAACAAAAACAGCACAGAAGCCCAAGGGAAACTGAAGAGAAGGGGGGAAATCTGTTCAGCCCCTGCCAGCCGCAAAAGACAACTAATTTATAAACAAAGCAAAACAGGTTTTCAATCAAGAAAGATGTTCCATCCTGGACATTCCTCCAAGGAATTCCACACGGAATGATTTTCTGCATCCTTTTGTTACTCAGGCTTATTCTCTAGAAACAGCCACAGCCCAGTGTAGAAGAAGAAAGACGATCGTTGCGTGAAGTTGAAGCAATGAGAAGATTATTAAAAAGCTATGGCTGACACACACACACACACACACACACTGGATCATGTAGCTGGCTTAGTTTTGGCTCATAAGCCCAGTCAAGGTGGGCCAATGGCCAATGGCCAATTCAGATTAAAACCCATATCCAAACATTTACTATTGTTCATGCAAACCAACTGTGGGATGCGATGGCTCAGTGGCTACGACGCTGAGCTTGTCAATCAGAAAGTTCAAAATTTCTAGCGCCGCGTCACCAAGTGAGCTCCCATTACCTGTCCCAGCTTCTGTCAACCTAGCAGTTTGAAAGCATGTAAAAATGCAAGTAGAAAAATAGGGACCACCTTTGGTGGGAAGGTAACAGCGTTCCGTGCACCTTTGCATTTAGTCATGCCAGCCACATGACCACGGAGACATCTTCGGAGAGTGCTGGCTCTTCGGCTTTGAAACGGAGATGAGCACCATCCCCTAGAGTTGGGAATGACTAGCACATATGTGCGAGAGGAACCTTTACCTTTACCTATGCAAACCAAGCTGAAAGAAATTGAGTCACTACTTGCATTTCTCGATGGCCCATAAGAACTGGCCAGACAAAAGGCCAGGTTTTATATTTATGCAACAACCATAATTATCTTTTTGGAAAGGGAGCAGCTATCTTGTTTTACAACTGTTTCACCAAAAGCATTTCCATCTTAGATAGTACCCCAAGAATTAAACCAAGGTTTTCCCATGGAAACTTTGATCCCAGAACCCTAGAAAATTTGCTGTATTATTAATTGAGGGACAGGGCTTAGTATCTCATGGCACATTATTCCACATAACACTGTTTGAAAAACTGGAACAGAGTGAACATCTGAAAGATTGGTCCAATGTGTTCAATTAAATTTTGTTTGAGAGTGATACGGTTCATGCAGCTGAGTGTGAATGAATGTGAGAATGAATGGAATTATCAGGACATTCAATTTCCTCTTCCAAGAACAAGTATTAATTATATTCAGTGAATGGGTTAACAGATGTAAGATTGAAAATTTGGTCCATTTGGCATGACTGCAACCTCTCCGCTGAAAAACACCAAGAAAATCCCAACCATAAATCATGATGTGTCTGGAGAATGTTTCTGACCACTCCCTGGAGCCAAACTATACAGTAACGTGAAGTAGGAATAACCTTGAGGGGGAAGAGCCACAATCGAGACAGCAGTTAGATGAAAGAAATCTGAGTCCAAGGCTGAAATGTAATTTGAGAAAGTTTCTTAGATTGATACCCATCTGGTCCTCATGACTAGAAAGAGAGGGAGGGGGGAGGCATTTTCAGACTTGCAAGATTGATTTAAGGTAGTCCAGATCATGAAACTAAACTCATGAATCCTTATATTAAATTTATTAAAAGGTTAAAGTAAAAGAATCTTGCAAGTGTGAATGAATGAACTAGGTGTTGTGGCATGCCAGCGGAGTTGGCGGCAGATTCGGACAGTGAGGAGGTTGGGGAGGAACATGGGCCAGTCCTGGAATCTGGGGAAGGCTCTGATGAGGGCTCTGTGTTGGAGGCAGAGAGGGGGCCAGAGCCAGTTATCAGCTGCCTTCAGAGGCAGACTTCAGTGAGGCAGACAAACAGCTGGAGCCTGTTCCCAGTGTGCGCATGTGCACAGTTGGCAGGCAAAGGGAACAGCTAAAGAGCAGGGGTCAACTTGGGAGCAAGGCCACAGGTGGTTGATGAATGGCTCCTCCCAGAGGAAATAAAAGAGGGGGAAAGGGGAAGTGGAGTTTGCAGGAAACAATTAGTTTGCTTAATTGGTTTGTAACTCTCCGAGACTCCTTGCCATGTTTTGCAGATATCAGCCTGTCAGCTCTCCAAACCAGATAAGGTCTGTGACTGTAAATCCTCCCTTGAAAGGCTTTGCTGGATGTGAATGAGCAGAATTTACAGTAAATTAATAAAAGGGTTTTTTGTTGGGACAAGGAGTTTGCTTCATCCTCTTGGGAAGCCTAGGTCAGAACACTAGAGCTGTATGGGGTAGGAATAAGATCTTCTCACCCCATCAACCACCTCCAAGTGATGACAGTCCCACTTGGAACCTCAAGTCAGTTGGCAAACCCAGGCATTAATACCCTTCCAGAAGACCAAAGGGAGAAGGAAGGCAGCTCTCATCTCCAGTGGCAGAATGTTCCACAGAGATGGGGCCATAGCAGAAAAGGCCCTTCTCCTTGACCTCACCAGCTTTAGTTCCTTAGCAGATGGAATCCGTAGCAGATGTCTGGCATGAAAGGGGTGGACTTTTCCCACCAGGGAGAGACAGTTCCTCAGATCCATGCATGTGTGGGATACTGAATTCACATCCTCATTGTTCTAGGCTTCCTTAAAAAGAATGAAAAAGAATGAAGAGTCTTGGACCCAGCAAAACCTCCTTTATTTACACAACTGTGAATTCCTTTCATTCACAGTCAGCAAGGCTTGGCAAACAGTCTTTCAGAGGAATATCTATCCACACGAAACTTATCTCACTTGGAGAGCTGCTAGGTAGCTAGGTTCCAAACACAGGGCAAGGCAACACTTGGCACAGAATCTCTTATAGTCACAAACAGAACTTTCCTCTCTTGAAACGACCGAAGGAACAAATTGTTTCCTGCAAAAGCCCATTCCCTGTTCACTCGTCTTTTGTTTCCTATGGGAGGGGCCAATCACTTCCAAGGTGTGGCTTTACTCCCAAGTCGACCCTGCTTTTTTAGTTGTTCTTGTCTTCTGGCAGCTCTGTGCATGTGTACACTGGGAACAGGCTCCAGCTGTTTCTCTGCCCCTTTGCTGTCTAGCTCCCTTTTTGCCTCCGACACACAGCCCTCTTCAGAGCTTTCCTCAGCCCCCAGGACTGGCCCGTGTTCCTCCCCAACCTCCTCACTGTCTGACTCTGCTGCCATAACCTCCAAAATCCATTTTGATGATGACAGCACTTCACAGCCCTAACAGTTTTACATTTTACCATGTACTGCTAATACTCTTGATTAACACTGAGAACACCTGTCATTAAAACATTTGAATCATTTTCATTTTACAGTAAAAGCAAAGGTTTTTTTTTTTTTACCAGCATACCATTCACACAATAAATAACTTGGATCCCACAATTCAAAAAGTAAAACACAACTTTTAATAGAACATCGTGGTATTTTGTGGTGCCACTCTTAAATTTACCTATTTAAAACTCAAGATTACATTCTGAACTAGGGTATCTCATGCTGAACGTGCCCGCAAAATGAGTAAATCAAAACTTTATTACAATGTCCAAAATAAAATGAAGGTGTGCAGTCTAGTGTGCCTTTTTTATATATCTCCGGTCTAAAGTGCTAAGAGAAACTTTCCTGGGTTGAAAGAAAATGATGAATTGAAAGGAGGCAAATTCTAAATTTATCATTCAACTTTAGGAAGGGGAGGGAGAGAAAATTAAGTGATGATTTAGCATTTTGTAGCAAACAACTTGAGAACAATCATGTTCATATAAATAGAAGAGTCTCAGAAAGATAAAAGATATGGGACTCCATGTTGAATTGTTGTTGAACTTCCAAATATTCATTGTTTGAAAATATCAAGCCTAGAGAATTTAGCAGGTTTAGACTTTCTGGCAGAAATCTATATGATCAATCAGCCTGATGCTTCCAGGTTAAAGAATGGTGCACCCCTTGTATTCTCTCTTATGGGTTTAGAAAGGGGTAGAGGTGTGGGGGAGGCTCTTTGGTTAAATCTCATCATAAATAGAATAACAGATATGTATAAATAGTTCTTCTTGTTGATAATAAATGGCCTTCTACAATGCTCACTTGAAAATGTGTGCATTCAAACATGGCTATTTTTCATCACGCACATAAACATGCTTATTTGCTCTTTTAGAAAATTCACATGCTCCTTAGCCCCTTAATGGTGGCCTGCTAAAAAAGCAAATAAACTTCCAGTAATCCTAGCACAATGATAAAGATACAATATCCTTGAAAGAACTGGTAAAATGAAGTATGCTCTGAGTTCTTCTTCAACTCTATTTAAGAAACAATTTTTCTTAAATTCTAAAATTTCCTTTTAATTCTGGTGGAAATTTAGGTCACATTACAAGTTCCGCCATATTTGAGGCTTGAGCACTGGTAGCCCTTGACTTATGACCACAACAGAAGCCAACATTTATGTTGTTAAGTGAAACATTTGTTATGTGAGTTTTGCCCCATTTTACGACCTTTCTCGCCACATTTGTTAAGTGAATTACTGCAGTTGATAAGTTAGTAACTTGGTTGTTAAGTGAATCCGGCTTCCCCATTGACTTTGCTTGTCAAAAGGTTGCAAAAGGTGATCACATGACTTTGGGACACAGCAATGGTCATAAGTATCAACCAGTTGCCAAGCATCTGAATTTTGATCACATGATCATGGGGATGCTACAAAGGTTGTAACCAGTGGTGGGATTCAAATTATTTTATTATTGGTTCTTGAGCGTGATTGGTGGGAATGGCTGGGGAAGGACACTGTAAAATCTCCATTCCCTCCCCACTTTTTGAACTACTCAAAATTTCCACTACAGGTTTCCATTACCGGTTCTCCAGAACTGGTCAAAACCTGCTGAATGTATGTGCCTCAAAGTGGCTGCTTTTATATGGACAGGCCAGGTTGGTGCAAGGCACCTTTGCAAGATTTTGTGTATTTCTGTGTGATACCTGGTTGTTGAGGTAATTGTGAGGTGGTTGCTTCTTGCAGCAATAACCTTTTATGTGAATCCATGGCTGTTTTCATATGTTGAGTTGTGTGCTGCTTTGTGAGCTCCTGCAGCTTTCTGGTTGTAACAGTGAAAAATGGCCCTAAGTCACTGTTTTCAGTGCCATTGTAACTTTGAACCATCACTAAATGAACTTTTGTAATTCAAGGATTTCTTAAATAGCCATGGAAGAACCCAAGCATGATCTAAGAAAACCACACAGTAAGTAGATTGGATGTAAGTCGTGTAAACCAGAGAGTTATGCAGAAAACAGGTTTGTTTGCTTCTTTAAAAATAGAAAGACAATCATTTAAAACACTTCTTATCATCCGATTCTAAAGATCTGATTGAAAAGTGTAGGGAAACTGTACAGAACTTTAGATTTGACCATTGCAAAGTCCCAATAAGAAAATCAATAACTGGGGGACAAGCTCCACTTCAAGACAGAATTTGAACAGCCATGAATTCCTTGGAATGCATTCCCTGGAGAACTGAGGGTCCTTACCTAAAACACTCATTTAAAAAAAAAAAAAACCACCAGGATTTAATTGCGTAATTTTAATGCCTTTTGTTCAAGTTTTGGTTTTATACTTGATTGCAAACTGCTGAGAGACCTTAGCAGTTGACAGCACATTTGATTTAAAAAATAAAGAGGAACAGTTGGAAAGAAATTTTGAACAAGATCTTAACCAAGAGACAAATTTCTCTAGGAAATCATCTTGGCTTTGGATGCAGCCAACTCAAATTCTACCTAGTGATGTTTGGGACAGGTGGCTGCTGCTGATTTGGAGCAGTTCAGGCGAACTGGTAGTTCCAATCACCAGCTCACCCCCACCCCAGCGGTATCTGGTCCTGTATATCTCACTCTCTGATCGCTTGTTGCTGCCATGCAGCCCAGCTGATTTCTGCACCTCGCTTGCTCTACTCACGGCTGCCTGAGAAGGTATGCTGGAAGGCACTTGCATGAAAACGCCGTGTGTTTGAAGCGGAAGCTGCATGCATGAGCGAAGCACTCGTGCACACATGTGCTCACATTTTCTAGGTGAACTGGTCGTTAAATTATGTGCCACCCACCTTGGTTTACATATCCTATAGTTTGAGATCTATGTATTTCCAGCAGGGGACTAGTGCTGAAGAAGTGGAGATAAGAATGCCTTTAACCCTCCACCACTTTGGGTCAACATATTTTCCTCCTCAAAGTTCCTGGAATCACGATTCTTAACCTATATAAATTATATTAAGAAATAGGTTTGCATTGCATACTGCAAGAAAAGCCGATATCAACAAAGTCAGTGGTAGTTAAAATAGCTTCTTCTACTTCCTCCTCTTCCATTGATCATCTCCTCTCTTTTTTTTTCCAACTAGCCAGGAAGATGAAATTGTAGCTTGGCTCAGCAGTTTGTAACTGTAGTATCAGATTCGCATCACCTCTGTGCTCCACCAAGGGAGAATCTTGTTTCTCCTTCAACTTCAAATATACTGCAGTTTATCCCATACATTTATGGATAGGTCAGTTAATGGGCCAGACTGAGAAGGAAGAAACCAAGCAGAGTATTGTCTTCGAATGCCTTAGTTTTATAAAAGTATCATGGCACAAAAAGATTTGTTCAAGGAAGCCATAATACAGCTTTTTTAAAATTCCCCTTTATCTGTCAACTTTTAACAGATCAAGAAATGGAGATTTTGGTTCTCCCTAATGCAACAGTATATAATTTTGCAGCAGAAAGTTTGCAAAAATGTTCTGGCAAATCATAAGTGGATTGTGTCAAATGGTATTAACTGGAGAAGTAGTGACTCAAAAGACGGTGTTATCCAGATTTTTTGTTTCTGTAAATATCATCTTTATCAACTTCACTGACATTTACCTTCCAAACTCTTTTTTATTTATAAATATGTTCTCACTTTTTATATTCATATACCATTAGAAACTAATAGCTCTAAGATGAAAAGACTATGATTGCTAAATTTGACTGCCAGATCCGATTGCTGTACTCTTTCATTAAAGATCTGGTACGCTCTTGAGTAGGAGCATATATTTCCAAGTTCACACAAACCTATGTTTACTCTACTGAAATAGTTAAACAGCAAAGTATGCTACTTGTTCCCAACAGACGAACAAGATTGTCACTATTAGCAAACAACACAAAATGCAAACAGAAAGATTAATTTTTATGGATGGTGTAAATAGTGAAAACTGGCCATTGGATTGATAACAATTACAAACAACATTGATTTAGAAATAGAATGGTACTTCTGACTGTAAACTCATCTCTGGAATTGTTTGGAGGGGGGGTTGCCCAGATTATGATTCAGGTGGAAAATAAAATGCAGATGCTGGATTGAGAGAGAGAGGAGGTTTTTTAGAGAAACAGATGGAGACAATCAATCATATTAGGCTTTACAATGGAAAGTTGTTAGTTTAAATCCTGGGAAACTGTTACCTTTCCATACAACTGAAGTTAAATTAATACACCCTTAAACAAAAGCAGCACTTATAGAGTTTTATCAACATAAAGTGACAAGGAGTGACTTGCCAGCTGCTGCTTTCCCTTACACATGCACACACAAACATAAACACAATTTTAAATTTATGAAGTGCCAAGATTTAGGAAGTAGGATTTATCTCTCGAGCAAGCTTTCCCTCGGATCACACCATTCTGTCCTTGCCTCCACAGAATTCAGAGTCCCAGGTGTAGACACACACACACACACGCACACACACGCACACACAAACAGACAGAGTTTATCTTCACAGCAACCTTGCAAAATAGGTTAATTAGGCAGAGATGCAGTTGTTGCCTCAAGGACATTCTGTCAAAAACAGGAAGTTAAGTTGGGATGCTGGGAAACTTAAAAATTTGACTTCATAGAATTTCAGGCAGATATTTCCCATTTTTTTAAATTTG
Source organism: Thamnophis elegans (assembly GCF_009769535.1). Classification (NCBI taxonomy): domain Eukaryota; kingdom Metazoa; phylum Chordata; class Lepidosauria; order Squamata; family Natricidae; genus Thamnophis; species Thamnophis elegans. The sequence goes on from NC_045554.1 coordinate 32,029,204, forward strand.
ATTTATGCCCTGCCTCCTTTTTATGAGCTTGATGTAAGAATCTCTCAGCATTTTATCCTTGGAGGGTGGGGGGAACTACCCAATTGTGTGAGATGGTTCCACTCAGAGGGAAGGACTCACCCAAAGTCATTCAGAGGTGACTTTCCATGGTAGACAATGGACTTGAACCTTAATAGAGCATCCTAACCACTGTCTCCAAGATGTTTTTTCAAAGAGAGACTGGACTGTTTTTTCCTTAAGGAAGAAAAAGAAGACATTTCACTTCTTATCTAAGAAGCTTCATCCGTTCTCTCAAGATGATGGGAGGGGGAGGTTTCTTCCTCAAGGAAAAAACAGTCCAGTTACCTTTTGAAAAAGCACCTTTGAGCCAAGAATATAATAGAATAGAATAGAATAATGGAATGAGAATAGAATGGAATGGGAATAGAATAGAATGAAAATAAAATAGAATAGAATAGAATATGGGAATGGGAATAAAATAGAATAGAACAAAACAGAATAGAATAATGGAATGAGAATGGAATGGGAATAGAATAGAAAAGAATGAGAATAGAATAGAATGAGAATAGAATGAGAATAGAATAGAATGAGAATAGAATGAGAATAGAATGAGAATAGAATAGAATGAGAATAGAATAGAATGAGAATAGAATAGAATGAGAATAGAATAGAATGAGAATAGAATAGAATGAGAATAGAATGAGAATAGAATATTGGAATGAAGAATAGAATAGAATAGCAGAGTTGAAAGGGACCTTGGAGGTCTTCTAGTCCAACCCTCTGCTTAGGCAGGAAACCCTATACCATTTCAGGCAAATGGCTATTCAATCTCTTCTTAAAATCTTTGAAAGTTCAAGTGTTCAATTGGTGACTTTATTGCTTAATGCTTTTTTCGCAGGAATCTTCCCAAAATGGTGGTTTGCGCCTGGGTCAGAGTAGGGGTAACCCTCAAGTTGAGGTCAGCATTTATGTGGCTAAGAGTGAAAATTATACATCGGTAGTGTTGCTGCTGACTCTTCCTTTCTCTGGGTTGAAACAAGGGAAATAGTTACATATTACAGGAAAGGATCTCTTGAATGTCAAGCTGCACGCCAAGAGTTAAATGCTACGGTGCCCATGGTCTTTTAAACAAGCATTCAAAGTAATTTCCAATCTCCTGTCACCTGAGATCTAAATGGCTTCTCAACCTGAAATAGCTACAGCCACACGGGCTCCCCAGCACACCCCACCCGAACGGGAGGAAAGGTGAATTTGCTGGGTAATGAATTCTCTGCTGTGCCTCCAAGTGATATTAGTCTGCTGTTCAGTAAACTCTGAGAAAACTCCAACAGTATTTTTTTTTACGTAATACGTATGCAGAGTTCCGTAACAGTCCAGTTCACTGCCAGTGCATGAAGTAAAGGTGTATTAAGCATAATGAGAACTCAGCACAACGGGCCAGTTTGAAAAAAGGAAAGGCAGAAGAGAGTTTTGACATACTTGAAGACAATGAAACACTTTTCAATCTTAAAATTTAAAAGCAAATGGTGTCTGCATTTTGCATTGTATACCATACAAAAGAGCCCTTTGGACCCCTGCACCCTCCCAGGTGTTCCAACTTTGGACATAGGATGATAATCTAATGTCGCATCTTTTGGATATTCTGCAAGAATATTATATGCTCAGAATAAATACAGCATTCAACACTTTAGCTGCTGTTGGAAGAAATGCCCATCTGGGTTCTGTTCCAAGTGGAGAAAGAGACAATGGATTCGTGGAAGTTGCTTGGAAAGAAGGTTTATTGATGGTGGACAGGATGGTGGTTTGAGGTCCTGGGGAAAAAGGGAATCACTTGCCTTGAAGATCTTGAAAAAGGAAAAAGGCAGAGATGCTGAGAGTCCCTAGGTTTTAGCTTGGGAGGAAAAAAACTCTGCTACAAATTCTGTCATCTTGAAACATTCAAAATTAGTGAGCCCATAGAAAAAATATTAGATAGCTTTGAATTTCTGGATTAATTACAGACTAAGCTCATATGCTAAGAACTGTAACGCGCTCTACATGGGGCTGCCCTTGAAGAGTGTTCAAAGACTTCAGCTAGTCCAGAACGCAGCCGCGCGAGCGATTGTGGGTGCACCCAGGTAGACCCACGTTACACCTATCCTCCGCGAGCTGCACTGGCTACCCATTAGTCTCCGGACTCGCTTCAAGGTGCTAGTCGTTACTTATAAAGCCCTACATGGCATCGGATCTGGGTACCTGAGAGACCACCTCCTGCCAATTACCTCCCATAGACCGATCAGATCTCACAGACTAGGCCTTCTCCGGATTCCGTCTGCCAGCCAATGTCGGCTGGCGACTCCCCGGGGGAGAGCCTTCTCTGCTGCAGCTCCAGCCCTTTGGAACGACCTCCCCGTGGAGATCCGGACCCTTACTACTCTCCCGGCCTTCCGCAAAGCCACTAAGTCCTGGCTGCTCCGGCAGGCCGGGGGGTTGTTTAAGTACCCAGCCCCACGGTAACTATGAATGTTGTGTATTTTAAATTGTTGTTTTGTCTATTTATCCCCCTTCCCTTGTTTATTGTAAGCCGCCTGGAGTCCTTCGGGAGTGGGCGGCATACAAGACCAATAAACTCAACTCAACTCAAACAAAGCTCACTCAGCATTAGCCCAGGGTTTCCAAATTAATTATTGACATCACCAAAGGAGCTTGTGGCAAGGAGAAGGGCTTGTAAAATTTTATAAGGATCACATCATAATATTATAGGCTTTCTTCAGAATTCCAAAGCCTCCAGAAACTATATTTTCCATTAGATGGAATTCAAGTTTCAGTCTAAATGAACCAAGTAATCTAGTTTATTTTGAAACTTTAAGTGAGAATATTTGGGGATCTATTCAAGGCTGCAGATGCAGCTCCTTGTCAACATTACCAGTGATGTTTTGAGGACAATAAAAAGAAGCACGGAGGGAATTGCAATCTAATCACAAGACCTCCAAGTATTGTTGTAATTCCAATGACAACCCTTGCAGGGAAAATATAACTAGAGCTAAGAATGAGGCCAAATTTAAAACTAGTAAATAATCAAGCTAACATATGTTTTGCTTGAGATGATCTCATTCTGAATTTACCAGCAGTAAGCACAGTTAAATAGTTATTTTCCATTCCATGCTCCAGTTTGACAAGAGCAGTATAGTCTCCTGCAGTCTATCATTTTTATAATTTTGTCAAGCCTTTTAATAGAATATAAAGCATTTGAAACAAAAGAAAAGAAATGTAAGGTCCATCAGCTCCAAGCAGATGACTTATCAACTGATCTTCTAGACTTGGCTCAATTACAACTGAGTTTCATGAAATATATTTAAAAGTCCTTTTACTCCTATGAAAGTTCTTTTAAGAAATGCGTTAAATTTATAGCTGTAAGACTACCTGGCTGGTATAAATAAGCCTGAACTAATGTAATCCCTGAACAGTCCAATTTCTGATTCTAGTGAAGTCCCAGCCATCGAGACCCCCCCCCCCCAAAAAAACCCCGCTCACCTAGACATCAAATACAAGAAAACACACAGTCTTTAGTGACACATTATGATGAAGTGTAGATTGAGCAATACGCTCGGTAAGAAGAATAAGCAGTTCAAGAGTTCAGAATATGTTCATTTGAAAAGGTGTTCAGTTAAAGAGAAGGACACTGTATAGCAAAGGGAGAGAAAGGTCATCATTATAGTCATTTTATCTTCATTACACAACTTCAGTTGTAGCACTGGTTGGCACCCTCTCACATTCTGTCTGGTGTGAGGAGAGAAACCAAACTCTTATTAAAATCAAGATATAATACTAAGGCAAAAACAACAGAAATAGCTACATGTTATAAGAGCATGGATTTCAGTGCTCACTCTTAAGAAACAGAGAAAAGTGAACATGCCATTGCTTATGGGAATCTATATAAATATATATAAGCCAAGTACCACTCACTCATCACAAAATGTCCAGAAATGTAAAGCCTACAAACTTGAAACTTGGCACATATGTTCCTCTTGGCTTCTAGGGGCTCACTAAGAAAGGATTTTTCAAAATGACCATCAGATCATTAATATTTCTTATACAGTAATTAACATGCTCTGATGTTAAGGAGTTCTACTCCCCCTCCCCACCTGAAAAGAACTCTGTTCCAACTGCCACTTGTCTCACATTCCGTTTCCCAAGTTCAAACTGGGAAATATTCCATTCCTTCACTCCAGAGCGGTCTTGGGCTCCTTACAGTACTAAATGTCGGTACCTCACCAAAATGTCTACGCATTCCACCTATGGAACTGCTTCCGGACTCAAGGCAGTGGGAGCAATATTCCCTTAGGTGTTTCAATCACTGACCATCAGTGAGCCAATGGATTGTGAACCAAATTTCTCTGCATAGCCCCATCACATAGTTTTATGGCGAAGCACAGGTATCCAGCTAGTATTTTATAAAACAAGATTTTTCTTCTCACACGCCAAATAATTCTTAGTTTAGTTTAAAGTATTAGCTAACCAAAGCTATTGTGGGGAGGGGTGTCTAAATGAAGTTAGATTAGTAGCGTAAAGTGACCTTATTTTCTTAGAAAAATTAAAGGATAAATCTGAAAGAGGTTCAGAAGAATAGAAGAAGAAAAAAGATTTGATTATAACTTTTTTTTACAGAGGAAAATTCAAGAGCAAAAGCAAGAAAAAGCCCCCATCAATGCATACTCTAATAAAGATTTCTAAAATCAAACTCTGTATGTAAATTTATTTATTTTTTAAGTACAATTCAATTGTTCACACAAATTGGAAAGACTCTGCACTAAATGGCCCCTTTTGGGCACTTAAAAGTGAAATGATCAAAATAAAGGACAAAGTGATTTTCTTTAAAGTTTCCTGAAATAAAGGAGAGCCCTTGATAATGAAGGCTATGTAGTTACTCTATAGCTATAGGAGACATGGGAAAGGTTCAAATAGTTGCCTTCTCTAATTAAAAATGGAAAGTGATGGGAAATATTTTCTGACTAGCCCCAAGTCCAACCCTTAAAAGAAGAAGAGGTAGAGAAGAAGAGGTAGGAACAACAACCCCAACAAAAGATTTATTAAAATGCCACAAATGAAGAAGAAACAGGGCAAAGTAATGGTATCATTGTGAACATCATCCTATGGAACCAACGATGATTCTGACATTTCAGCTCTTCTTTAAATAAGCCACAGCTGACAGAATAACAGAGTTGGAAGGGACCTTAGAGGTCTTCCAGTCCAACTGCCTGCTCAGGCAGGAAACCTTATTCCAGTGATGGCAAACCTTTTTGGCACCGAGTGCCTAAACCAGAAAGTCTATGCATGTGAGTGTACCGGAAACCCAAAGACCAGCCGGCTGGTCCGTGCATGCATGCTTGTTTTTTTGGCCGTTTTTCAGAACATTTTTGGCCATGGAAAATGGCCCAAAAAAACAGCCTGAAAACAGCCCTAAAAAGACCCAAAGCAAGCCCAGAAAATGGCCATTATTGGGCCGTTTTCAGGCCGTGAAGACCAGTTGGCTGACAGGCATGAGGGGGCAGCTGGCTATGGCACACATGCCCAAAGAGAAGGCTCTGTGTGCCACATCCGGCACGGGTGCCATAGGTTTGCCATCATAGCCCTATACCATTTCAGACAATTGGCTGCCCAGTCTCTTCTTAAAAACTTCCAGTGTTTGAGCACCCACAACCTCTGGAGGCAAGTCATTCCACTGATTGATTATTCTGTTATACATACTTCTCTTAAATCCTTGGTCAGGAAGCACAAACAATCAGCATTAGAAAGACAGGTAAGCCCAAGTTCTCTCTTTTGTAAGACAGGTCAAATGCCTCATGAATCAATAATATGTAACTTCCTACCAGAAGAGACACAGTGACTCTCACACGCTGGGACGCGGTGGCTCAGTGGCTAAGACGCTGAGCGTGTCAATCATAAGGTTCAGTAGTTTGAATCCCTAGTGCCGCATAACGGAGTGAGTTCCCATTACTTGTTCTTGCTTCTGCCAACTTAGCAGTTCGAAAGGACATAAAAATGCAAGTAGAAAAATAGGAACCACCTTTGGTAGGAAGGTAACAGTGTTCCATGCAGCTTTGGCATTTAGTCATGCCGGTCACATGACCAGGGAAATGTCTTTGCACAGCGCTGGCTCTTCGGCTTTGAAACGGAGATAAGCACCGCCCCCCTAGAGTTGGAAACGACTAGCACATATGTGTGAGGTGAACCTTTACCTTTACAAGAAGACACAATCTCAAATTCAATTTTCAGATGCAATCTGAAGAGGACACCGGTACAGAATAAGCCTAAAGGACATGTTCTTTTTTTTAAAAGTTGCAATTCTATGGACATTTGTCTGAATAGTAATAGATTTGAGCTCAATAGGTCCAAAACTAGAAAGTTGACAAATGTAGTCAATATCACTCTAGGGTTCTACTTTTGCAATAAGCATGTCATCCATGCTCTTTCAGTATAATTAGAATTATGGGGCATGTCACTTCTAGTTGCCATTATTTTCTATTAGGGAATAGCAGAGTTTAATTTCTGCCAGCTGGCGCCAGGTAGCATGCAAATTCCAAAGGAAACAATGCATGTCAATATTATAGTCTACGTTAAGCTGAAATGAAGAATATTAACCGATTCTGAAAGAAAGATTGCATTTTCCATTTTAAGAGATAGGTAAACCAACTCTAAAAGATTTAATAATAATAATTTTGAAAAGTCTATGCTGTTAAAATTCACAATGTAATCTGTTCTCTTGCAGTGATTTAAATATTGAGGATGGATGGGAGGCATGGGCCAAAATGAGAGGGAGAGGGAGAGAGAAGAGAAGAGAAGAGAAGAGAAGAGGTCTGGACACCTATAGAGAAATACCTGCATATTGGAACAATTCTACCCCCAAGTGGCAAGGATAATGACTTCCTCCTAAAAGAATGGATTGAAATCTGATTCTCTCAGCAGGTCAACAATTAGATGAAATGAAAAGAATTCTTCCTACACGGAAGGTAGCTGTCTTGTAGATTTTTGATTGATTACATACCATCAATTCATTGTCAATTCCTAGAGGCCACATAGATAGATTTCCCCCCCCCCCCTGATATTCCTGTGTCCCTAACGTGGTGCAAAAAGATGAGAGAGATCATGGGAAAGCAGTAGAGTTTGGCTAATCTAAGAAGAAGCAACGTGATCCAGATGTGAGAAACAGAGGAAAAAAGCATTTGTAGGGATTCCACCTTAATCAGACGGAAGGGACACAGTGGCTTATTGGCTAAGATGCCGAGCTTGTCGATCAGAAAAGTTGGCAGTTCGGTGATTCAAATCCCTAGTGCGAGCTCCCATTACTTCTCCCAGCTTCTGCCAACCTAGCAGTTTGAAAGTACGTCAAAAATGCAGGTAGAAAAATAGGAACCACTTTTGGTGGGAAGGTAATAGCGTTCCATGCGCCTCCAGCACTTAGTCATGCTGTCCACATGACCACGGAGACATATTCAGACAGCTCTGGCTCTTTGACTGTGAAAAAGAGATTAGCCCCGCCCCCTAGAGTCGGGAACGACATAGCACATATTATTAATTAACAGGCAATATACTATGTTGCTGCTATAAGTCTAGATTAATATAAAAATGCAAACCACCTTTCCTGGGTAAGATCTTTACTAGATTCCAGAAAATAGTTAGCTTTACTTGAAGCAGTTCTGCAATATCGCCTCCACTTACATTTAATCAAAGCTAGAAAAGGTGTCTCATCTGTTCAGATACTTTGTAAGATTGCTAAGGAATAAATACTATTTCCTCCCTTGGCTGATTAAATATTAATCAGACACAGGAACAGAACAATGATACCCTGCCGTGGATGTCTTTCTAACAGTCTAGAAGAGATCTGGAGGTCATATAACAGCTTTGGACAAAAAGGGAAGAGAGCATAACATAGAAACAACTAGATATGGAGTAAAACACATGTATTACAAGAAAATTGGATAATCTAGCTTTATAAGAAATATAATTATAGAGAAGATTACAAAGATAGGCATACTGTAAATAATTATAACATGTAGAAAGTAAGGAGATTAGGGGATTAAAAGAACAATCAATTGACAAAGCTCAAAGCTCAAAAACTGAATATAACTTGTTACATCAACTGATCATTAGGAACTATGAATTCTATATTGGGTAGTAATTGTCTGTCCAGGATAGAAGACACCATAAATGTTAAAGTAGCTCTGTCTTGTTCACCATTCAATCTGCTATGTGCGAAAAAGCTTTGGAGAAGAACTTTCTCCTTTTAAGAGCCAAAAGCTTCTGAACCTGGATGGTGTGTATTTATTTTGGAGAACATCAAGAATTACTAGGATAATCTTTAAAAAATTAAAAAGGGGTAATATCTACAGGAATGGCTAAGGATCTGTTCTGACCTAGACTTCACAAAATCATGAAGCAGACTCCTTGTCCCGACAAAACCCATTTTTATTAAGTAAATGTGAATTCCTCTCATTCACATCCAGCAAAGTCCTGACAAACAGTCTTTCAAGGGTGAATTTACAATGTTACAACTTATCAGGATTGGACAGCTGCCAGGCCGATATCTTCTAAACACAACTGCTGTACAAGAAAATACTTGGCAAGGAGTCTCTGAGAGTCATGGACAAATCTTCACACTAATTAAACAAACAAATTGTCTCCTGCAAACTCCACTTCTCTTTATTCCCTATGGGAGGGGCCATTCACCATCCACCTATGCCTTTACTCTCGAGTCAGCCTTTGTTCCTTAGCTGTTCCCTTCTCCTGGCAGCTATGCACATGCGCACATCGGGAACAGGCTCCAGCTGTTCTTCTGCTCCACTGATCTCTGACTCCAAAAGCAGCTGATAACTGACAGACATCAGACCCTTCCCCAGACACCAGGACTGGCCCATGTTCCTCCCCAACCTCCTCACTGTCTGAGTCTGCCATTAGCTCTGCTGACCGCTGGCAGGCTACAACAGGATCAAAGAAGTCAAGTTGTCTATCACAATTGTGAGACTACAGTTTGCCTCCCTTGAACAGTCAAGATGCACACATACAAAGGGATTGTTTCTTTGATCACATGGTCATTACCACCATCTTGATTTTCTTACCTCTCTTTGGTCCTGCAGATGATCCTGGAAAGATTATTTCCCCCTTCTTTAAAGACCTAACATTGTTAACGTAGCAAATCTCACACTCATCCACCTTCAAATTATGGTATGCCCTTCTAATTTCATTCTTTTAGAGAGAAAGAAAAAAAATCTTTTTTAACAGGGCATGTCCTCCTCCAAAATTAAGCTACGTATTCTTCCATCTAAATATTCATCTCGCCTTAATTTGGATTCAGTCAAGTTACCGTGGAACAATTTGTCCATTAAGATGTTTTAGATCTCAGAAAGGGCAACATCCTTCGATGCAAGCTTTATTTGATCAAGCTAAAATAATAACACTGCTTGGTTTAATAATCTCATCGGTCAGCAATCAGCTTCCCACAGGTTATCCTAGCACAATATTAAACATTTTGTTATGAAGAATCCCTCCTACGATGCTTCCAGTTTTTTGTTCAGAGGGCCCACTGCTGTGAATACCACATGGTATTTATTGTTCATCATTATATTGCAAATACAGATAGGTGTCTTATTTTTTAATTTAGCAACATAGAAATAGAGTACCATATTTACTCAAAAGGAAGACGATTTCCCTCCTTTGAATAAACTACTGGAGAAGAGTGCTGGTGATCTTAGAGCAGCAGAGAGAGACAGATACGAAACAGATTTTACTGGAACTGAAAAAAAAAATAACTTCATAATGTGAGTATCATAAAAAAATAGATAATCATCCTTAGACAGGCAGAGGGATTAACTTTACCTTTCTTGTCTCATTGCAAATAGAACAGAATAACAGAGTTGGAAGAGACCTTGGAGGTCTTTTAGTCTAATCCCCCTGCTTAAGTAGGAAACATACCATTTCAGATAAATGGTTATCCAATGTAGTCTTAAAAACTACTAGTGGTGCAGCATTTACAACTTATGGAGGAAAGCTGTTCCACTAATTAATTTATGCATAGTTCTAAGTTGCTTCTCTCCTTGATTAGTTTCCACCCATTGCTTCTTGTCCTGCTTTCAGGTGCTTTGGGGAATAGTTTGACTCCCTCTTCTTTGTGGCAGCTCCTGAGATATTGGAAGACTGCTATCATGTTTCTCCTAGTCCTTCTTTTCATTAAACCAGACATACCCAGTTCCTGCAATTGTTCTTGTTTTAGCTCCAGTCTCCTAATCATCTTTGTTGCTCTTCTCTGCACTCTTTCTAAAGTCTCCACATCTTTTTTACATTGTGGTGACCAAAACTGAATGCAGTATTCCAAGTGTGGCCTTACCAAGGCCTTATAAAATGATCACTTCACGTGATCTTGATTCTATCCCTCTGTTTATGCAGCCTAGAACTGTGTTGGCCTTTTTGGCAACTACTGAACACTGCCTGCTCATTTAAATGGTTGTCCACTAAAACTCCAAAAACCTGAAGAAAATATTCTTCAAGTGTAGGGCAAACAACCTAGATTTTTTTCCCCAGACATCACATAAGGCATTAAGTACCGTATATACTCGAGTATAGGCCGACCCGAATATAAGCCGAGGCACCTAATTTTACCACAAAAAACTGGAAAAGTTATTGACTCGAGTATAAGCCTAGGGTGGGAAATGCAGCAGCTACCGATAAATTTCAAAAATAAAAATAGATACCAATAATGCCATTGCCCATTGAATAACATATACAGCCTGCCTGTGCCCATTAAATATACAGTAGCCATTGTAAAAATTTGCTCTGCATAACAAATTATTATCACACAATACCGGTGTATTCAATGAAATACTTCACTCACCTCATGATGCTGATGTCCCGCTGTGATGATGATGTCCCGCCTCCTATGACACACGGCACAGTGATTCCTATCATTGGATCACTGTACCAGAGGAGGTGGGACATCGCTATGTGGCTGCTTGCCATAACAAGGAGGAGGTGGGACATCGTTGCAGAGCGGCAGGAGGGGGAATCGTAAGATAGCCCTGCATTACATTAGAACGTGAGGAGGGGGGATGGTGCGGTGCACGCTGCGCGGCAAACTGACACAGAGGGAGGGGAAACTCAGGGGCGCTGGGCCATTCACGAGCGTCACCCAGCAGCATGGCCCCGCCCCCTTTTCTCCTCCATTTCAGGCAAATTTTTCACTGACTCGAGTATAAGCTGAGGCGGCTTTTTTCAGCTCAAAAAGTGGGCTGAAAAACTAGGCTTATACTTGAGTATATACAGTAATCCCAGCAAGCAATCGCCCTCCATGTTTTCAAGAACAAAGCATTCCAAACTACATGTTACTTAACAGAATAACAGGGTTGGAAGGAACCTTGGAGGTTGTCTAGTCCACCCCCTACTCAAGCAGGAAACCCCATACCATTTCAATTCTGGGCATACCTTTTTTTAGAAAACCAAGGACCACATTTCAAAATAACACATGGAGTTACTTTTCAGCAGTTTCCTTTCTTGTTCTTCACCTACAGATACTTTAGAAACTAAAGCAACTGTTTGCATCACTATAGATCAGGTGTCTCCAAAATTGGCAAAACTAAGACCCATGCCAAAAAAAAAAAAAATCTACACTTGCAGAAAGTATAGATGTTTTTGAAACTTGGATCGAATTTTGTACCAGTCCAGCTGCATCTTGTCTATCCAATTTCTTCTTCTCCGTTTTTTCTACTTTTCCAATGTAACAGCCTCTCTTACCACTTCTATCTTTTTTGGGTGGAAGGAAGGAAGGAAGGAAAGGAACTTCAAATTAAATGATATAAATTCAAAAAGCCTCAAGAACAATTTACAGAGCAATAAAGTCTGAATACTAGTTTGCTTAACAGATTCACAACCGTTTTCACAATTTTCAGTTTATTGACTACTTATTTCGGGGGGGGGGGGGTGGGGGAGCCCAAGAATTTGTTTTATCTGGAATCCATCACCCTGAGACAATAGGATGCTCTGTATTGCACAAAACAACTGTCTGTAATTATTTCTATTTCTTCTCCTTTTTGGAAGGTTTTTATGTCAAATCTGGAAGTGCCTTCCATTCAAGTAAATACATATCTTTCAAATAAAGGTAAAGGATCTCCTCGCACATATGTGCTAGTCGTTCCCGACTCTAGGGGGCAGTCCTCATCTCCGTTTCAAAGCCAAAGAGCCAGTGCTGTCCGAAGACTTCTCCGTGGTCACGCCGAAGGTGCACGGAACACTGTTACCTTCTCACCAAAGGTTGTCCCTATTTTTCTACTTGCATTTTATGAGCTTTCGAACTGCTAGGTTGGCAGAAGCTGGGACAAGTAATGGGAGCTCACTCCATTACGTGGTGCTAGGGATTCGAACCGCCGAATTGATGACCTGTCCGATTGACAAGCTCAATGTCTTAGCCGCTGAATCACCACGTCCCTTTTATATTTCAAATAGGTGGGAATAAATGAATGTCTAAAGCAATGGGATCTTGGCACTGTTATCTCTTCATTTCAACTCTGGGACAGCCATCTTGAACGGCGAAATGTCCTGAGAATGGGTAGGAATTTTCTCTCATAAATACAAGCTTTGTCCTGAGCTGGTTCTTGACTTAGGCTGCGTGTTCTGTGCTGAAGTCTTAGCTTGACTTAGCTTGATACCAAATGTTATGTTAGTGCAATTACCATGATTCTATTTAATGGGATTTGTACGCCATTGGTAATTGCTTGGAATGGCTTCACATATCATGCTAAATCAAATCCAGACTGTATTATGAAGCTAGTTTATGGCATTTTTGTTCAGCTCCTCCAAATGTTTCATGGTGAAAAATGTTTCAACCTTTTTTTTTTTTTTTTTTTTTTTTTGCACACAGTTTTTAACTCATCAGGTAACTTTCCATGCATGGATTTAACTCATTACAAGGATGCCAATGGATTGGCTGCCACGTTAAAAAGAGTTCTCTAGGTCATTGCTTTCTATTTTGTTTACACAATCAATGCTGCATATCCCCGTATCGGGCACTAAAGTATTATACTTTCAGCAGAAGTACGAGACCACATAAACGATGCTCAACAGATGCTGCAAATTAAAGAGTATTTCCCAACATATACTGCTAAAAAATAAATAAATAAAAATCAACTGATTATAGTATATACCATACATAATTTAGGGGAAGAAATGATTCCACTGTATTAAATCTGAGTGAAGAAAACAAGTCTATTGATAAGCCTCTGAATTTGCAAGCGGTTCTAGTACATTTCAAAATTAGAAAACAATGACAATAAATATTCTGTTTATGCTTAAATTTATGTAGCTTTTAAGGAATAAAATTAGGGAAGGGAAGAGGAAGAAGAAGCAAAAGGAGAAGGAACAATTAGAGAAATTCTTTTAAAGAAGCCTGCATGTAAATTTTATCTGGTTTTTTTAAAGGCACCTGTAGTAAATGCCAATCTATAGATCAGGGCTTTAGACATCACCCTTCTGACATTAGGGTTTGATACTACAAAATCTATTTTTCCGTTTTATTCCACGAACTTTCTCAGAACTCATTCGCACGCATACAAAGCAGCCAAAGATCAGAAGCTGTTAGCTTGAAGTTTCAAAAAATAACAGAATAACAGAGTTGGAAGGGATCTTGGAGGTCTTCTAGTCCAACCACCTGCTTAGGCAGCAAACCCTATACCACTTCAGGCAAATGGGTGCCCAACATCTTCTTAAAGATTTCCAGTGATGGGGCACTCACAACTTCTGGAGGAAAGTTGTTCCACTGATTAATTGTTCTAATTGTCAGGAAATTTCTCCTTAGTTCTAAGTTGCTCCTCTCCTTGATTACTTTCCACCCATTGCTTCTTGTTCTACCCTCAGGTGCTTTAGATGGTAGCTTGACTCCCTCTTCTTTGTGGCAGCCCCTGAGATATTAGAACACTGCTATCATGTCTCCCCGACTCCTTCTTTTCATTAAACTAGCCATGCCCAGTTCCTGCAACCGTTCTTTATATGTTTTAGCCTCCAGTCCAGTCCAAATAATGAAGGCAAAATCCAGGCAAAGTGAGGCTTGTTGAAGTAAGCAAAACAAATTGTCATAAATTCGGGGCTGCATTTAATATTCAGATCCAGGAGTCGAGTCTCTCCTCCCAGCAAACCCTTTTGACAAAAGCCATCCAGTCTCTGCCAGCGTAATTGAGTCCAGCTGAGGACAAATTTCAAGATGAACCTGAAATCAATTTGCCATCAAATTTTCATGCTTCTCCCAGACTATCTGTGGCATTTTAATTACAAGCACCCTAGGCAGGGGGTACTACACATATTGACACTTAGCGCCTACAATAAACTTTATTGGCAACCTCTGCCTGAACGAGATACTCAAGTAGAATAACAAGAAATATACCAGAATATGTAAGCAGTTAGAATATCATCGCTGCAGTTGCCTTTTGTTCCAGCTGGCAAGCTTCTGAACACTAGGAAGATTTTTCCCTCCTCCCGTTTGGCTGGAAGGAGGGTAAAGATTTAAAACAAATAAACTCTTGGGGATCGAGAAGGCAGAAATGTTGCCCCAGTTACTGGTTTAAAGTAATTTTAAGCAGAAGCAAATTAAACAATTCTCCAGCAGAATACTGTTAACTTTGAACAACTCTTAGCATAATTCTTTTTTAAAAAATATATATTTATTTTGTTCAAGACAAGGTTAAAATACAATATTATCTCCTATAATTGAATACGGATTAATATATTACATTAGTTCTCACTTCTTTCAAAACAGGGCCTCCCAAAAATTGTAAACTACTAAATCTATTTGCAAATTGTTGACGTGTCATCTATCTGTAATATTAGTGATGAAGTAGTTAACAGGAAAAACAGTAATAGTAAAATAAAACAAAATTAAAGTTTCAAAACTCTCTGTTAACAAACTTATTGCAATCCATTTGTGGCAAGTTTACCCTGCAATCTTATCTATCCCATTTCATCCCAAAATTTGTAAATAATGTGGGTCAAACGTCCATGTTTGTTTCTTAATACCATCTCTTATCAACTCTTAGCATATTTCATAGGCATACACTATCTATTTATTTATGGACAACAGAGGAGCAAGTATTTTAATATTACAGTCGTCTGGAAATTTGGTGGCTTTGTTTCTTTTATGACTAGAGAAATGGAAGCAGGATGGAAGATAACTTGCAGAGTATGGGAACCTAATTCAGTATTGAATAAACTGGTTTTGAAGATTCTTTCAAACAGTCTCATGCTTTAACTAATTTTGCATTGTCCCTTTAAAGGTTCAGAGCATCTTCGTTTGAGGTGTGCTGGGGTAACTTCAAGAAAGATTTCACTTTACCTGTCGTCTTATTATCTGGAAACAAAGGTTAAATGTTTCACAACCATTCATTTCCCAAATCCACTTCTTTATGCATGCTTGCTTTGTGTTACTGCCAACTTTTGAGTCTTCAGTGGTTCTTGGAGATTTATCCTTTTTAGGGGAGGAGGGTTGGCCGTTTGGAATAAGGGGGAAGAAGCTCTGGTGTCAGCTATCCTCACCCTAGGAAAGGTGCAATATTAATAAAGGATAAATGCATACGTGTAAGTCAAATACATGCAGAGCCTGGAGTCAGAGTCAAGAGAGGAATCAGCCTAAAGTTATTATACTCCCACAAACGCTAGGGATTCGAACTGCCAACCTTTCTGAATGACAAGCTCAGTGTCTTAGCCACTGAGCCACCGCACCCCTCTGATAATAGGTGGGATTGAGGCAAACACATGATAGAGAATTTAAGCAGCCAACATTAATTTTACACATACACAGAGAGACCTATACACCCAAGATTGGCATCATCTTAAGTATTTAGTCCCATAAAAACTAACCTACACCTCACATTTAGCTTTTCACCTTTCACTGATTACAGTAGCCTTTCCCAAACTATATGCATCATGGAATGCAACTAAAATATGAAAAGTTGGCCCAATCCGTCACAAATTCAAACATTTAACTTTGCTTAGTTCTGCAAATCAATTCAATTCTGAGACTTGATTCAAAAAGAATATTGAGGAATAAAAAATTGATTTGGGTCCAGTGACTATCCAAATTCATTCAGCAGATCTGACTGAAAATGTAAACATACTAATTTAGATTCTTTTTTTAAAAAAATGATTCTTCCTTATATAAATTTACAAATGTGCTTATTGCAGAGGAATTCTTTTGACAAACCTAGGAATCTGCAAATGACAATTAAGCCACAATGCCCCCTGGTGGTCGTTAAGAATTAGTGTTATGACAAATTCTAAACGTTACTAGCCCCCAAAAATCAATTCTAAAATTATGATGCAGTCTAATACTTTATATATTTGAAGTCCAAAGCCATCAAATAAGTTTGGCCATTACCCTGAATGTGACAGTCCATAAAGATAACCCTAAATAGTGGAATCATAAAACAGACGAAGGCTTACAAGCATAGTTTGCAAAAATACTGTAGTCATAACTGAGTTTGTTATGAAAGTTTGTCCCCTTTTGTGTCTTGATCAAATTTTTGATCCAAACTCATAGCTGGATTTTTACCTCTCTTGCTACTGTGCTCTGGGTGCAACCAGTCCCAATGGTTGGAATAGGAAAAAGGGGAAAGAAAAAGAAAAAGAAGGATGATAAAAAAAGAAGGAACTTGCAAAAGAAAACAGTCTCTTTTTGTTATCAGCGCCTATTCAAAATTCCAAGGATTTTTTTCCTTTTTTCCCAGTTCAAAGCATGTTGTTTTTCTAATGCAAAACAGCTGTTGCGTCCCAGGCTACCCATGCGGGTGAAATGAAACAGGCATTGAAAACATGAATCCGTTAAAATAAAGGAATTAGCGCAGACCACAAAAAAACTTTTTTAAAAAAGAAAAACTCTTATCTCTACTAGTTCTTCCTCCTTAGCATGTTCTCTTTGCTTTGCTACTTTGGGAGGAGGAAAAGGAGGAGGAGGAGGAGGAATAATTGTAAGATAAACCATCATTATAAAGAGGAAGGCAGAATTTGGTCAAGACTAAGCAATGCCTTACTAAGAAAAGTTCTTTGTACAAACAAGATTCTGCCCTATAATAGGAGGTATAAGCACCCAGTGAATCAAGCTAGTTATTCGGTAGCCCAGACTTATGTAACCATGTTCCTGGGGTTATCTTTTTTAGAAGGATTTCAGAGGGATTTACAAAGTAACTCAATTGCAAAATGTGGAGAAGAACAGTGAACACTGAAGAATGGCTGCATTTCTATTTGTGCACCAGTTTCACAACAAAAACTAAGAAAGTTGGAAAGTTCAAATAAGAGCCAAACTTTCTGTACAACTGTCATTATGACCCACGGTGGCACAGTGGTTAAAATGCAGTACTGCAGGCTAGTTTTTCTGCCTGCCGGCTGCCTGCAATTTGACAGTTCAAATCTCACCAGGCTCAAAGTTGACTCAGCCTTCCATTCTTCTGAGGTGGGTGAAATGAGGACCCAAATTGTGGGGGCAATAGGCTGACACTGTAAACTGCTTAGAGAGGGCTGTAAAGCACTGTAAAGCAGCATATAAGTCTTCGAGTTTCTTGGTGATCTCCCTTTTGCGATAAATACTAACCAGATCCAATACCAAAATCACTTTCTGTGACTTTTCTCTGGACATTCCAGAAATGAACAACAAACACAGACTACACCAGCTTTTGCAACAGCCACAGATGTTCACTGTTCACTGTCAGATGCAAGCAGTTATGCAACAAAACTACAATCCCATCACAAATCTAAATACTGGAGAGATTTAAAAATCTCAAGGCCTGTAAGATCATTCCTACGTGGGTTCATGTCTCATTCCTGCACTGTTACTTTGCAAACTTCAGGACTGTCAAAATCCCCCGTTCCCCTCTCCAGAGTAAAAGGAACCTTTCCTATAAGAAAGAGAAACGCTACCAGGAATTTCACCTCTGAATTTCATCAGAAACAGAAGCTTTACGTTTTCATTATGTATCTTGAAGTCTTGAGGGAGACACCAATGGGGTTGCTTTTGATTGCAAAAGAATACAAGCAATAAAACTGGAAGCCGAAATGGATACGGCAAAAAAAAAAAAAAAAGGAAGGCTTGTCATTAATTCAAGGAAGGATGTATCTGAGTTTCATTAAGGAAAATAAAACCCCTTTTCACTGGCTCAAAAATTAAAAAACGAACCCGCTGCAATCTCTATCCGGGCTGATATTTGGTATAGGCAAAATACCCTTCGTTAAGTTTGCCCAAATATAATTAGGGCAAATAAAGGTGCAGTTAAAGTAATGCCTAAAAGTAGATGTTATTGTTTCTCATATGTTATCCCCTCCAGTATTTACAGCAAAATAATATGTATCTCTTTTCCCTACATTCATATTTCAAAAGGGAAGGAGGATGCAGCGGATATGACCAACATTTGCAAGAGACCAAAGCGTTCCTATGGAAATTGCATCTGAATCAGAATTGCATCCATCATTAACTCTTTGCAGATAAAAATAGTACATCCACATTGCCTTTCAAGATCTGCTTCTGCAGAAATACAGCATTGGGATCCCAGCCTTAACTGGGCCAGCAAAAGGAGGGAAATTGTTTAACTTAGTCCTTGGAAATTACTCCCTCAACTGTGCCATTATGTGAAATTACACCAATCTGGGTAAATTCTAACAAAGTGCATTTGATTCCAACAGAAGAGAATTATCCGTAGCTCAAAGATGAACTGTGGGATTCTTGGTGCACCCTGAGGATTTGCTTGAGGACATTGCATTGCCCAACTAGGTAATATCTTCCACGCAATTCATGCATTCAAACCTCACTAGAGCACAAATATCTGCCCTTAAAATCTACCTATATTTCAAATGCATAGTTGCTCCATACTGTTAAAATTATCCTTCTGAAAAATAACAGATTAAAATGGGGCTCTGTGTGTCCCATATGCCTTACATACCACTAACTGCTTATACAAAGCTTAATTTTATTCATAATTTTATTCATCACTCGTACTGCATGTTTTTCAAAATAGTTCATAGCTCTGGTGTTTCATATTCTGATTCATATTTTATATGTTGTTTTTGTGAATTTTATGCACTATGGTGCATTTTGGTATGCCGTACCATATGAAATAAAATAAATATACCATGATTAGGGCAGAGTGAGGGTCTCATTAGTTTAATTATATATATTTTTCAAAATGAAGAAGGAAAAAGGAAGGCTACATCCTGCTTCCTTCAACCTTGAAAGGAAAGTCAGAGAACTTAACCAAAGAAATTGTGATCATAAGAAACCAGCTTGGTCCAACTTCATTGTTGTAGCTCAACTTTCTCATACTGGTAAGCCAAAGTGCTTGGTTATGACATGTTTTATGACTTCTCAGGCCAACATCTGTCATCATGAAGCAGTGGGGAAGACCGTTATAGAAACTTAGATGGATAATGTGTATCATGGAAAATAGATTGTATTTTCATGAAAACTTTTCTGAAGACCTTGATTGCTAGGGATTGTTGTTAGTTGCAAAGTCATGTCTGACCCATCGCAACCCCATGGACAATGTTCCTCCAGGCCTTCCTGTCTTCTACCATCCTCTGGAGTCTATTTAAGCTCACACCTCCTGCTTTGGTGACTCCATCCAGCCACCTCATTCTCTGTTGTCCCATTTTTCTTTTGCTCTCCATCGTTCCCAGCATTAGACTCTTCTCCAGTGAGTCCTTCCTTCTCATTAGGTGGCCAAAGTATTTGAGTTTCCTCTTCAGGATCTGGCCTTCTAAAGAGCAGTCAGGGTTGATCTCCTCTCGGACTGACTGGATTGATCGCCTTGAAGTCCAAGGGACTCGCAGGAGTCTTCTCCAGCACTATAATTCAAAAACCTTAATTCTTTGGTGCTCAGACTTTTTTATGAACCAATTTTCACAGCTATACATTGCAACTGGGAAAACCATAGCCTTCACTATACACACTTGCTGGGGACATGCACAAATAATTAAGAGACAAAAAATGGATGAATGGATGGATGGATGGATGGATGGATGGATAGATGGGTGGGTGGATAGATTCACAGACACTCTAAGATAGAGCTTAAAGAACTGATAATCTGTACAGAGAATTGAGAGAGAGGAGGAACATGGGTAGTTGTGTTTGTGTAGACAAACAATTCTACCAAAAAAGAAAGACTGGAAAGCATGTTTAGTAATTCCACCTTCAAACTAAAAGGCATTTTGGTGCCAAGCTACAATAAAACCCAGTCTTTTATAGTAGATGCAGGTTATATCAATAAACTTTCTTTGGAAAACAAGAATCAAGGTGGGGGAACTTTATGTTTTCCAAATTTAAGACTTCCTACCAATTTGCCTAAGTAACACTAAAGTTTGCTAAAGTTACACTAGGACAATTACATGCTAGATATTATTTATCCGCTTGAATCTTCCTCACTTCTTTTATCCCTTCGTTAAAAAGTGAAGCAAAACAAAACAAACAAGAAAACCTGAATGAAATAAATGAAATAAAAAAATGGGGCAGCTTGGCACAATTGCATGAAATGGATTTGCTCTCCGTAATGGGTAAAAGCCGCATGATTTGGGGGATGGGGTAGGAGACGGATCTGCTCCTTTCATCCTCAGCCAGTATTTACAGAGAAGGTGCTGCTCCAAATCAAAAGCACAATCCTTCATTTGTGAGCAGATGTCCCTCACCCACAGCAGGCAGCACCTTTTCAAAGCAGATCTGAACAAATGCATTGCTGGGAGACAAGTTTTCCCCCTGCCCATTAAAGAAAGAACACAGTACATATTAATTTAGCAGGCTGTTGAATGTTTAAAGGAGGATTTATGAAGCAGAAAGAGCACGCCATGAAATCAAATGGCTTTCCAACTGAATATGGGGGAAGCTTTCCCGACCTCTTGTTTCTCCTTCCTTCCTTCCCTCGCTCTTTGTCATTCCTTTGGTGGGAATGCAGAGACCAAGGTTTGTGTAACCATTTTGGTGTCTGCCTTTCCACATCAGTTCAACTCAAAAGGGTTCATCAGGCTAGAGAATCAACAGAAAGGAGTAATCCTGCATTCCTGCTGCACACATTTACTTGACATGTAGAGTTTCAGTACAAAGCAGGAATGGTTACCATCCGGCTTGATAAGAAAAGTAGCCGGAAGGCTAAAAAAACCTACACAGTTGCTGGTCCAATGAACCAGATCCTGAGCGTTCTCCAGCTTGACTCACAACTACCAGAAAGCAAACACTGCTGTCTTCTTCTACTTAAGTAACCCACCTCATGGGGGTCTCAGTATGGTCTTTAAGGGCCTTCTGGATGTTCCTTGGAGACACTATTATTGTGAAAACTGTAGGCATGAAAGTCCGTAAAAATCACCATAGCCTAAATAAATATCCAGGCAATCGTTTACCAATGTGCTTGGCTTTCCAACTGAATTCCTAGGTTACTTGTGTTTTCTTTTTTTCAAAGTACTTTCATTAAACATTAGAATTACAGTAAAAAGAACTAATACAAATTAAAAATTGAAAGAATAAAAATAAGGAAGTACAGAAAAGAAAAACAGAGAAAGAGAAAAGAAAGAAAAATAAGAATATAGTAAAAGGAAAAAAAGGAATATATAAAGAAGTGACTTCCTCTTCATCACAACATATAAATAATTTTAGTAACTTATCACCTTCTCAACAACAAATGGTCTCTTTTCCCCATATGTTGTCTCTCCTCCTCCTCCTCTTCCTCCTCCTCCTCCTCCGCCTCCTCCTCTTCTTCTTTTCCTGATAGCTACCTGAAATTATGTTTTTTCTGCCACTAAAACTATTTGAGATACATTAAGGCTGAGTCTTGAAAGTACCCCTTGATCACAGATATGTCTTCATATCTGTATTCATTGCTGTTCTCCCTAAATGTCTTACCTCCTCTCCTTCTCTCTTGCTCCAAGCATGAAGGTAAGAGAGAATTCTGCCCAAAACATTTTGTTTGTAATAATTGTGTTTCTCAGTTGCGTATGTCTGTCTTAAAGAGTGACTTTAGCATGAAATGAATCAATGGTATCACAAAGTCATAGTCTGGAAGCATCCTGTATGCAATCTTCTTGAGGAAAAACCCAATCCCTGGTCTTACACAGATGTCCTCCATCAAGAACTACAAGTCAATAAGACAGCATGAGAAGAAGTGGTTTAGGTCAAGCCAAACCCAGAAAATGGTTGAATGGGATTCAATTCCTAAATCAATCAACTGAATTAATTAAAATGGAGTTGAACGGAATGATGGAGACCATCCAGCCCACTCTCTCCCTCTGCTCAGGGTAGTAATCCAAATTTGAGCATTCTTGACCGATGGCAAACCATCCTCTGAACATTTAAAGTGAAGGGAACCCATCAATTATTGGAATAATTGTGAGATCTGAACGCTTCCTAGGTCAGGAGGTCTCTCCTAATTCCTCTATTTAGTTGAAACCTACCCTTCTCCAGCTAGGTTGTCACAATTGCTGTTTAAAGATAAACCCTTAGTTCCCAACTGTGTAACAATTTATGCAGGAGTGGGAGCCTACCAGTTTCACAACCGGTTCACGGCGTGCACATGCACAATTTAGAGAAGACCTTCCGGATTACTGCTTGGGAAGGAAAAAAAAAATGAGGTGCAGCAATCCACTGTGCCACATGACTCAGCTGAGAACATAAAGGTAGGTAAAGTGCAAGGGCGAGCAGGCGGGCAGATCCACTTGCTAGTGGGAGCAAACCCGTTCATTCCCAGCTGATCTTCGGAGCAACCAGTTCGCACGAACTGGTGCAAACCAGTAGAATCCCACCCCTGAATTTATGTCTTCTGTCACTTGAAAGTAGAAAGGCTATGTAGCCACATCCACAGACTTTGGAAATCAAGCCTTATTGTTCTGGATTCATATTCCGGATCTCTGCCCAATAGGTTAGAAATGGGTGAGTATGATCTTCATTAAGGGCATGCTAATTCTCTCGGATGGGAAAGGAGGGAGGAAGGTGGATTATAGTCTGGGTTTCCAGGTGGGAGGGGCTCATTTCAGAGGAACAGGAGACAGCAAAGTTTAGATAATTTGTGTGAGAGAAAGTGGGTGAAGACAGCTCCTCCCTGTTAGTTTGCAGACTACATCTCCAATGACCCAAGTGACTGATGTCATTTGGTGAGATTTCTGTCTATAAGGAACAATAAAAGAAACGTCTTATAAGAAACTCAGCCTGCCTTTCTGGGAGGGAGGGAGGGAGGGAGGGAGGAGACAGAGAGAGAGAGAGACAGAGAGAGAGAGAGAACGAGGACTCAAAACTACAGATAGTAAATAAATGCATCTATAATATCTGCAGATCTTCTGTTTCACTCCCTATTTAGCAATATCTATTCAATCAATCAAACCTTTATTATAATCAAAAACCTGCATAAGAATGGAATACAAGATATGAAAAAGCATAAAAATACAATGAAATATAATTACATAAAGACCTAAATGTGGTTTTTTTTTTAAAAAAAGAAGCCTAATGGGAGGGATAAAAACAATAAATGCAGCTAGGTGAGCATAACAAACTAAATGTATCATCATTCAGAGCACACCGTAAAAACAAACTAGGTGCTCATTAAAACTGGTTTGTGGCTGTAATTCAAAACCGCATCGTGAGTTCAGAAAAAGCAAAGGCTAAACAAGTACGAACCACTCTCAACGGTGCAAAGTACTACCTACATATTTTGCCCTGAATTCACCATCCAAAAATATATAACGTCAAGTGTGGCAATACCAAATAACAGAAAAATGTGAAAACTGGACAAAAAAACCCTGGGCAAAAGAATCTTTTTCTGGAATCAGGAGTTCCGATCATTGGGGCATTTTCAGAAATAAATGTTCCAATAATCAACATTTCTATTCTGGAATTCAACAATGGACTTCAAAAGTATTCTAAGCAGAAACATATGGCAGCATTAAAAAAAAGGATCAACTGTATGCAAATCAGGTAGGCATCTGAATGGCCACTATTGCCATTATAAATTTTTTGCATTAAGTGCTTTGCTTTCCCCGAATGCAAAAACTCCACTGATACAATTATTAGTTATATTCTTAATTTGAAACTGATCTTCTGCTTAAGTATGCATGATTACCAGATTGCATCAATTGTAACATCCAGATATAAATGCAGCTAATAACTCTTACTGTAATGATTAATCAATTTATGAATACATTATTTAAACAAGAGACCAGGTACAGCACAATACCTTACAGAGTGCATTGTCCGATTCAAATAACAGCTAATAGGATCAATACCAAACTGCAGAAAACTCTGGAGAATATGTGTGCTTGCATAACAAAGAATGGAAGCTATTTCCTCCTTTTAGTCCCTGAGTAAGAAAATTATTATTTGCTCCAAATAATAACTTTACTGAGTGTTCAGCTGTTACATATCTGATATTTTGCTTAACTAACATTACAGCATTTCTCTATTTAGATAACTGATTATCAGTTTTATATGCATGCATACATACAAACAAACAAACAAACATACCCACATACACACAACACACAACACACCCAGAAACACAAACACACACACACAGAGTATATCAGTGATGGGTTCCAGATCCCGGTTCCAGATCCCTGTCCTTACCTCCTGTGACGCCTCTGTGACACTCCAGCTGCTCAATGGAGAATTGCGCAGACGCCATATGCTCCGTGCGCGGAAGCACCGAAGAGCTCAAATACAGGAAAGGATGGCGGGCGGGTGGATTCTCCGGAGCACTGTACCGGAATGGTACCTGGTGTTCCCGGCAGGCACCAGTACGCCCGTATTGGGGCAAACTGCCTGCAACCCACCACTGATAAACACACACACCATACACACACACACACACACACACACACACACACACACACACACACTGTTGAAACTGAAGACATTTGGTCCAAAGGATGTTTGGGAAGCTCCTTCAAGAAGGAGAGACATATCATTGACAATCAAAGGTGGCATTCAGTAGGTTCTGACCAGTTCTGGAGAATCAGTAGCAGAAATTTTGAGTAGTTCAGAGAACCTGTAAATACCACCTCTGACTGGCCCCGTCCCCATCTATTCTCTGCCTCCTGATTCTCAGCTGATCAGGAGGAAATGGGGATTTTGCAGTAACCTCCCCCTGCCATGCCTACCAAGCCACACCCACAAAGTCATGCCATGCCCACAGAACCGGTAGTAAAAAAAAATTGAATCTCCTCACTGTTGACAATCCAACCTAGTATGTATTGGTTTGGCTTGCTTCATTTTCCTTGTTCTGAAATTTCTCTTTTAAAATCCACTCCACCTCAAAAAATCCAGTCCTTCAAATACAAGAACGCTAAAGTTCCTTTTGCTATCCCAACCCTCCAGATCTCAGGAAGCTATGGAAAAAAAGAGGGGTTTTTTGTTCCTAACTTTTGTGGCTTTTAAATTACAAAAAAAAAGTTGGAACTGATAAAAAAAAGTTGTGCTAAACTAAACATTGTGTCAAAACAGCATGAAGGCACCAAGTGTGTCCATGAGTTATAAATAGCAACTGAAATTAAACCTGAATAACCTGGATATGATGAAGGAATGGAAATTTTATTTTATCCAGTCACATTCCTAAAAACAAAAAACCTGAACCCTGGAAAGACCTTTCTGCATTAACTCATAGAACATACAGTCATTGAGCTGGAAGGGACTTTGGAGGTCTTCTAATCCAAATACCCGCATGTGGCTCTTTCATCTCTGTGTTGCGGCTCCCTGTCGCTCGTTGGCTCTACAATTGATGGGGCTTTCGGTTAGGACAGGTAGAGGAAAAAGGACGCTAGGAAGAGACTCTGTGGTGGGGGAACCAGACTTCCAGTTGGACAGGGGGTTTCCAGTTAGGACTGTGGCTCTTTGAGTGCTTAAGTTTGATGACCCCTGCCTTATACCATCCCAGTTTAATATTTACAAAGAATGTCATCCTTGGTACCATTGGATAGTTCTGTTGACCTTTAGAAAAATGTCCTTTGTCCACATTCTTATAGGAAGACAATATTACATATCTTCTTCCTTCATGGAGCTGGATGGGCCTATGTCAGGGGAGAGGAGGAAGACATCACCTCGGTTTCCTAAGAGAGTTATCTTTCTTGTAGAACTCAAGGCCCAGGGTCACAATCTGGCCCATGGGGTGCTTAGATCTGGCCGGTGAGGCTGCCCTGGAAACAGCAAAGGACTGGCCTGTGGTGCCTGTGTCAGCAAAAATGGACCTCGCAAGGGCTGTGGGCGGCTCTCCGGAGCTCTGTTTTCACTGGCAGAGGGTAGCAGGAGGTCATTGCAGCTGAAAATGGAGCTCAGGAGCCCATTTTTGCTGGCAGAGTGCTCAGGCCATCACAGGCACCTCAACACAAGTGACATGGAGCTGGCCATGCCCAACCCAGCCACGCCCACCCTGGCCCTCTGAGGTCAAACATCCTGATGCGGCCCTCAATGAAATTGAGTTTGTCACCCCTGTTGTTCCCCACCCCGTAAAGCTCTGCCCGATACCCATGTAGAGTGCTCTCCCCATTCCTTTTAAATCCTGAATTTGACCAGTTTTAATCTCCTGCTTTTATTTGCTACAGGTAGTTTTGTTCCTGGCATTTGTTTTACTCTTGGTTGTTTACTTCTTCCTATTTTCACAAAGTGCCCTGGGAACCAATTAATTGAAAAGGAGTATACCGATCAATATGAATAAACAAATGCAACATTCTTATGCTAGGGGGAATATTCCACTTGCCCTCACCCAACAGGGAGATTCGTTTACAGAGCAGGGCTGCAAAATCTTAGCCCTAAAGTTACAGAGTACTTTGGGGTTTGGGGGGAACACAAAGCTCTTGGTTGCTTCACAAGCATCAGTAGAAAGCCAGCTGTACCTCTTAGCCTTGAAAGATCCAGATTTTTTTTTTTAATTCTAGAAGGGAAGTATTCATTCATTATTTTTATTCATTATTTTTATTTATTTATTTGTATCCTGCCTTTATTATATTTACAAATAATTCAAGCAGCAAATATAGCAATAATTCAAATAGCAAACATGTCCAATACACCCTTCTCCTCCTATTTTCCCCACAGCAACTCCTGTGAGTCCCATGGACTGCAAGGAGATCGAACCGGTCAATCCTAGAGGAGATCAACCCTGACTGCCCTTTAAAAGCCAGATCCTGAAGATGAAACTCAAATATTTTGGCCACCTAATGAGAAGGAAGGACTCACTGGAGAAGAGCCTGATGCTGGGAAAGATGGGGGGGGGGCAAAAGAAGAAGGGGACAGCAGAGAATGAGGTGGCTGGATGGAGTCACTGAAGCAATAAGCATGAGCTTAAATTGACTCCAGAGGATAGTAGAGGACAGGAAGGCCTGAAAGAATGTTGTCCATGGGGTTGCAATGGGTTGGACATGACTTCGCAACTAGCAACAAGAAGAAGAAATATCAAAGAATGTCCATCTGTTTTATTCATTTACCTGCACAGTTTTTAGTTCCTCTTTCCCTGTGTGTTTGTGCAGTGCCATAAACCTTCACTTCCACACTAGTATTTTTATTTTTAATATTTTCTTTAAAATGAATGCAAATACACCAATTTGCTTAAAGAAAGCATTCGTTGTATCTGTTACTGCCACGTAATAGACCTAAAAATGTGTCCTCGCTTAAGTTTTTGATCCTATTTGGCCTGTTTTATTACTGGTAAAACCTGTGAGAATGAAGAAGCTTTCCAAGCTGTTTGGGGACAAAGATGATGTTCAAAGGAAACTGTGGAAAGCACTTGGTTCATGTCACCATTCCATGGTCTCCAAAACATTGTCTTCTAAAAGAGTTATCATTAATCCATTGGCTACCATGGATTACTCAGAAGGAACAAGTCTTCCTATGGATACTATTCCAAACTTTATCTAAAAGTATTAAGGCTAATGATTTCAAATTCTTCTGGGGGAACCATCATGTTTATGGAAAGATGGTATGATATCAAACAGCTTAGCATCTACAAGATAAGGAAAAAGATCTAGAGTGGGGATCTTCACTTTTTTTGTGCCATGGAATCCCTTAAGAGTCTCCTGAAACCAATGAACACCATCTCATAAAAATGTACTTAAATGATTAAATAAAATACATAGATTTAGATAATTTCAAAGGAAAGAGTTATGTTCAACAACCTCAAGTGTTAAAATATTGCATACTAGCTGATAGCCCAGCATTGCCCAGGTATTTATTTATAGAGGGAAAATGCCGGACCAAACACAATTTCTAATGTTGGATTTTTCCTTACCAGAGGGTACTTCTGGGGTACTGTAAAGCCGTTACTATGGCAACTCCACTGCACTGCACAGTAGAAGCCATTTTATGGCAGTACAGTAGAAGCCATTTTAAGGCACAACAGGTTGTATCTTAACAGAACACAAATTGCAAGGAGTTTTAGGGATGTCTTACCCCCACAGTATTTGTTTCTAGAGAGTAAGTCATCTGTGTACCAAGTTTGGTTGAAATTCCTCAAGGCGTTCCAGAGTTATGTTGGAACATACACACACAGAGACAGGCAGGCAGGCAGGCAGTAGGTAGGTAGGTAGGTAGGGAGGGAGGCAGGCAGGCAGGCAGGCAGGCAGGCAGATACACACACACAAATGTGAGATTTTTGAAGTTTTTTAAAGAAGGAATTCAGAGGCCAAAACCTTGTTGCCCACTCACATTATTGAATGAAAAAGTAAATTTCAGTTAAAGATTAGTGAAAATAAACATGTTACTTTTCCCCATCCCAGTTCACAGACCTCATTAAATCTATCCATGAATACCCCTTAGATCTGTAAACCCAAGTTTAAAAACTATTGATATACAGTATGCTCCTTTATTTATCCAAATGTGAAATTTCTACATATACATATACACACACACACACACACACACAGACACAGACACACACACACACATATTGTGGAGTTAGTAATTGCGTTACATTGAATACCCCAAGTAAATCTGCTGGCTTTACTGCATCCCAACACAAAGATATATGTTATCATAATTCCAAGCATCACTATATTTTAAACATTAGCAGCTTCAAAGAACAGGCTACCTATTATTGAGCAAGCAACAGCATTTAAGTAAAATAAATGAAATATTGGTAAGCACTGCAGACCACAGTATAAGTATGTGAAGGGGGTCATGGGTTAATCCCTATTGATTTTCCAAGTACGCAGACAGCACCACAGGGAGAAGCTGGTTGTGTTGGCAATCTGCTAGCACAAATATATTATAAATCTTACTGTCCACCTTCACAGATCAGAGTTGTTTACTTCCCTCACTAAAAGATTGTTAGGAAACTATATACTCTACCACTCGGAAAACATTCTTTTATAAGGGCTATAGTTGAAGATCAAATGCAACTATTTCATCTCAAGCAGAGGTTTATCCCAGGATCAAATCTTTTCCCATAGGCCTAAATTCTCAGTTGGTCTTAAATAAGATTTGGGGAAAACGTTGGCTCCATAAGAAACATGTAATAGGATTCACTGGAGAATCCATCCTCCCTCCCTCCCTCCCTCCCTCCCTCCCTCCCTTCCTTCCTTCCTTCCTTCCTTCCTTCCTTCCTCATTATTTTGATCTTCAATTAAATTACATGCCTTGGTACAGATTATGGCATTGAGCTAACATAAAAAAAACTCAGGCTTATTTACATTACCAGTCATTGAGGTTACTGGGTATACTGGAACCAGTCACTTTCTCTTAGCCCAATCTACTCTCAAAAATATGATTTGGGGAACAAAATGAAGGGCAATCCTCATCAAAGCTACCATGTGTTCTTTTTTTAAAAAAGCATTATTTCAATATACTACAAATACACTAAGTGCATTAATGTGCACACCCATGCACAAAATTAATGACATAATCTTTAACCTTAAGGAGAAAGTATGTTTAAAATTAAGCCACCTATTTTTAAGGCAAGATACAAATCTATGATCTGACTAATAACACTTACTAGCATCTGAGAGTACAGGAAACATCTTATATTAAAAGGAAATGTGGTGAAATGCTTTCTTCTAATTCCCCCTGGAAAATGTAATGAGGTAGGTAAAGGTAATGGTTCCCCTCGCACATATGTGCTAGTTATTTCCAACTCTAGGGGGCGGTGCTCATCTCCGTTTTAAAGCCATAGAGCCAGCACCATCCGATGATGTCTCCATGGTCATGTAGCCGGCATGACTAAACACTGAAGGCACACTATTTTTTCACTTGCATTTCTACATGCTTTCGAACTGCTAGGTTGGCAGAAGTTGGGACAAGTAACGGGAGCTCACTCTGTTATGCAGCAGTAGGGATTCGAACTGCTGACAAGCTCAGTGTCTTAGTCAATGAGCCATCATGTCAATGAGGTAGGAAGGGTCAAAGAAGGGAGCATACTCAACTTTGGACACACAAGGGAAAAAAACAAAGAAAAGTTCAGTTGCCTTTGGGACAACCATGACCTGGATGACTGAGAATCTCCATAGACAAGAATGTTTAACTTAATGAAGAGAAGACTGATGCGAGACATGATAGCAGCCTTCCAATCCTAGGGATTCAAACCGCCAAACTGCCGACCTTTTTGATCGACAAGCTCAGCGTCTTAGCCACTGAGCCACTGTGTCCCTATATAACTTAAGGTACAGAGGTTCTATTTTGGAAACATGATTGGTTTTTTTTACCAATATCATTTTTCTCATATGACCAAAATAACAACAACCCAAGACCGTAAAAATCAAAGTGTTTCACAAAAGCATCCGTTATCCAGAAACCAAGTTACTTTTAAGAAAATTGTGGTTTTGAGACCTCCATCAATAGCACTTCTGCAAGAGGCTTTATGGCATCACCAAACAATGCATCAGTGCACCAATCCAAATACACAACACAATGTTAAAGATTAATATCAATTGAAAACCAGAACACTTTTAATTGGGACTAACGGGATAGACAATTAGAAAATAGTTATGGAAGATTGTGTTTATATGGGAGAACTGTGGCATGATCATTATATGCAGAAAATGGAAAGGATGGGAAATGCCCACAACGGGGGAAAGGCTGGTGAAGGTGACAGAATTAGTGGAGATGGCAAAATTGACTTGTTTGATTAGAGAAAAGACAATAATGACATTCATTAGAAAGTGGAAACCCCTTATGACCTTTTCTGCTGAACCCAGAAAAAAATAAGCTTATGATTTATGGGTGTAAACGGGTACAAAATGGAAAGGAGGAAATGATATTGTAACCTTAAGCAGATAGGGTGAAATATCAACGTACTTATTATACCTGTTCTATGTTCTATTGTTTAGAAGATCAGAAGCCTCATATAACTTTTCCTGTTATCTTTTTCTTCTTTTTCCTCTTCTCTATTTCCGTCTTTGCACTTATTTTCTTCACTTTTTTTTTACTTTTCTTACTTTTCCTTTGCAAAATTTGTATCATTTTTTATTATTTTAAGAAATACTTAAGAAAAATTATGTACACACGATGCAATGGTTTCAGCTATACAGCCTTGACAGATCTCTTTCTCTTTCTCTCTCTCTCTCTCTCTCTCTCTGTGTTCATGTATGTATGTATGCATGTATATATGTATGTATTAGTAGAATTGGTACAAAGCAGAGAGAGAAAAATAGATGAAATGACAATGACAACTGCACATCTCATAAAAATTTGATCAATAGGACCAGGCAACTAATAATAAAGAGTTTTATTTGATAATTCCTGATTCAGTGGAATCAAATGTATTTTTAGAAAGTAGCGAGCCTGCAAGCGAATATGCTATTTACATCTTAAAATGATCATTTAAGGGAAGTTTAAACTGCCCAAGAAGATGGATCTCTTTACTGTGCACATGTGCTGTTTGTTTTTATGGTAATGAACTATAAAAAGAACCCAAAAGGCCATAAACCTGGTATTGTTTTTCTTACAGCCTTTACTAAAAATAATACTGCTTCTATTTATCATGTATATCCTCATATAAGCAACTTCAAAACTGATTACACTTTAAACTATACATAATTTGCTGTGCTATGCTATGAGCATTTTTATAACTTAGTTAATATATTCCATATTTTGTGTTCATATTGATTATGAATATTTCTTTAGGGGATTTTATTGCTTTAAAATAACAAATGCTTTATATTACATAAATGAGAATAGGAGGAAAATACCACATTCCTCCTTTATACTTTTCACTCCCATGGTAACTGCAATCCATAAATCATTAGCACAAAATTTGTAAACAAACTTGATAAAAATATGTTAATTAGCCTCTTACATACCTACACATAAACGTATGATGCTATGTATTCTGACATACGTCTTCTAAATTTTGGTCTTTAATCTGGTGAGTTAAAGCCATCATCATCAATCCAATTTAAGAAATTAAAACACAAACAGATTAACCACTTATAACATGTATTTTCCCCTAAAAAATGTATTGTCTTTCTTAATTACTACTGCAAACTAAAATGTTATTTATATGTAGAATATGACTTTTGTATTAATTATCATGCAGGAAAAAATTAAAATCTTGCATTGTAAATTCTGCCTTGGAAATTAGTTTTTTTTCCCCCTCTCCCTGTAATCCTATCACAGAAGCATAAGTGCATTGCAGCATGAACACTTTTAATTTTTTCCAGTTAGTTTTCAGCAAGCCCAGAGGTGAGGTTTAATAAGGATCAATGGTACTTTATCTGGGACAAGGCCACTTCACAGCATGCAAATTATACAGCAACACTTAAAAAAAGAAATAGATTTAATTTAAAAAAAGTAGAACCACAGGCTCTGGAAATTCAATTAAAGGATTTATGCAAAGGTTTGCTAGGTTTTTATATGCAGTTACTGCTTATATAATGAGCTTTTCATATTAAAAATCAATAGGTAATCTAGAGTAGAAGATCATCCCCTTAAATACATTTTTGAAATCAATTTGAAAAATAGTCCATCAACTGCAGCGACTACTTTTGCTGCTTCGATTAGACTAAGAGCAATATTTAGATTGTTCAAACGTGCCACAGAATATCTATGCTTGCATTTGGGTTTTCAAGTGGGCCTTTTACTCTGGAGTGCCCAAGACAATCAAGCCTCAATTCAAGATCTTATGTAAAGAATAAATGGTTTATTTAAACTTCAAAGAGGCAATTCAGCAACAGAAGAATCAGAAAAAAAACGTGGGAAAATACAAGGCGTGCAAAAGCACCATGTACCAACAAGAATAGCAACACTGTCGCTTGGCATGCCTCCTCATTTTTCATGATGAACCTCATGGTCCTGATTTGAGCATGTTGCTCAAGGATCCCTAATCTAGCCCTCAGCTACTATGAGCAACCTCTTTTGAGCCAAGGGCAACTTCTGATGACTTAAAGGGACACAACCATTCAATTGTCTTTGTACAGTATGGTTGGGCTCTCTCATTTATTTCTTCATTGATATTTTTTTTATGTCTAGGCTAACTGGAAAAGGAGACAGGCAGACAGACAGACAGATAGAAATAACACTTAGATTTATATGCCACTATCATAGTCCTCTCTAAGCTTATCAGAGTCAGCATATTGCCCCCCCAATCTGGGGATAGATAGGGGAGTGGGGGGAGGGGGAGAGAGGGAGAGAGGGGGAGAGAGGGAGAGGGGGGGGAGAGAGAGAGAGAGAGCTTAGATGTACATACCACATCACACTCCTCTCTAAGACTACACAATCAACGTATTACTCCCAAACATCTGGGGATAATTAGGCAGGCAGCAGAAGGGACAGGATGGGACAAATAAGACAGACAGACTCCAAATCTTAAAATCTGAAGAAGTATAGTGGCAATGAAAAATACCTGCTAAATTGTTTAGGATTTTAATTGCTTGGACTAACATTATTATTAATTTAGATTGGTGCTCTTCTCTAGCCTTCTGATGGGGACCATCCCTGTTGTAAAACTTAACATTTCTGAAAAGGAGATTCTAAGTCATCACTGAAAAATCTTGCCTTCTAAAAGCTTCCTAGTCATTTGGGCTTGGAAAGTACAAAATGGTTGAAATGGCATGCTACATTATTTACAGCAACTGAGACATTCTAGGCAATTTTCCATGCATAGAAAAGTTAAAAGAAAGAAAGGACGTGATAAGC
Organism: Thamnophis elegans; assembly: GCF_009769535.1. Lineage (NCBI taxonomy): Eukaryota > Metazoa > Chordata > Lepidosauria > Squamata > Natricidae > Thamnophis > Thamnophis elegans. The sequence goes on from NC_045554.1 coordinate 32,063,276, forward strand.
TATTTCATGATTTTTTTTTCCTCAGTTATCAAAGCATTTTTCCTACCTGTATGAAATAAGCCTGCAATCAAATAATCAGATTTTCTCAGATGGCATCAAGCTGTCTAACAAAATTAAACAAATCCAGAAAATATATTAACCAAGAAATAAATTGCTTCTGCATTCGTCATTGAAGAGGCACAAGAACGCAATTTCAAAAATACATCAAAGCAAAACGAAAACATAGGCATACATACACTTCCATTTAATTTTCTTGCTGCTCTATCACTTCAACATATCTAAATTTCAACTGTTTTGTCAAATTCTCAGTCACTGAAACTAAAGAAAATATTTCCTGCTGCCTTCTAAAATAATTCCTAAAAATGATTTTTTTTTTCAAAAAAAAGGATACAATAATCGATCATACTTCATTACATTCTCATATTGTACTTCCCCAACTAGAAGTAATTCTCTACCACCCTGGTCAATTATGTTGACATTTTATTTTTTTGGGGGGGGGGGAGAAAAACTCTAAACAATCCAGAATCCAAGACTTTTAAATGCTTCTGAAGAGTCACAGGAAAGATAACTACAGGCGTAGTTCCTGATGGATAGAAGCATATGCTCTCAACTTTTTTAAACTGCATCCAACTGAGCTATTTATCAAGATTGAAAACTTTTTTTTCATTATTTAAAACATGACAACAGCTTCTCACTTGATGTCTTGGAAGTACACATAATAAGGGCTCTACAGTCATTAATTATAATATCAGCTGGTAGATAAAATCACCATCTTAGTTACTTGACGGTTTCATTTTTAATTGTAGCAGGTGGCATGGAAATAAATGCTGCTCTGACACAGGTGATCACCTCAGTAGTTCTGCCCTCTACAGGTGTTTTTTTTTTTTTTAATTGGCAGGGGCCCCTTCAACTCTACTTCAAGTCAAGTTCAACTCCTGGTGCCTTCAGGGGCACACTGATGTTTTTCTACAACAGCATCCATTCTTCCATTCTTGCTTTTTGTTCCCCAGTTTGCTATGTCTAACCTACTGTTGTAGCCTGCCAGTGGCAAGTGAGGCTGGCAGCAGAGTCGGACAATGAGGAGGTTGGGAAGGAACATGCGCCAGTCCTGGAGAAGTCTGGGGAAGGTTCATATGAGACCTCTGCGTTGAAGGCAGAGATGAGGCCAAGGCCGTTTAGCAGTTCTCAACTGCCTTTGGAGCAAGACAGTAGTGAGACAGAGGAACAGCTGGAGCCTGTTCTCAGTGTGCGCATGTGCAGAGCTGCCAGAAGAAAAGAGCAACTCAAAAATCAGGGTAGACTTGGGAGTAAAGCCACAGGTGGGCGGTGAATGGCCCCTCACATAGGAAATAGAAGAGGAGCAAAAGGGGAGTGAGCTTTTGCAGGAAACAATTCGTTCATTCGTTCGTTTCAGGAGTGTGAACATCTGTCCATGAATCTCAGAGACTCTGCCAAGTCTTTCCTTGCACAGCACCTCATTTGGACAATATTTACATGGCAGCTTTCCAAGCTAGATAAAGTCTGTGGTCATAACTTCACCTTTGAAAGACTGTTTACCAGGCCTTTGCTGAATGTGAATGAGAGGAATTCACATTCGTTTAATAAAAGGGGTTTTGTTGGAACCAGGAATCTGCTTCGTGCTTTTTTGGGGAAGCCTAGATCAGAACACCTACACTGGTCAAATGCCAACCAAAGTCAAACTTGATTAAACTTCTCAAGGTCTTCCAACGTTGGGCAACTGCTAACACCAAGCAGAGCAGTGTTCCTTAGATATCTAAGTATATCTCCCTCTGCATTACTGAGTAACAGAAAATACCCTAAGTATTCTCTACTGTAGGAACTGCTGTGAATTAAGATTGCAACAATTAATTTGTGTTACACTGTTAAGACGTCCAAATTTTCTTAAATATATGGAAACTGGACTATAGCAAAATTACACAATAATCTTTCATCCCTTGAAGTCTAATCCCTCTATTATTTGTTCTAAATTCACATCTGAATTGCTGTGAAAACAACAGCGGGGATCAACTCTAAATGAACACAGGATACAATGATTTTGACTGTTAAGTCAAAATGTGGCTGCAAAATGCTATATTAAACTACAAAAGGATGACTTGATAACTTCTCCACCATGGAAACTCTCACAATTAAAAGCAGATATATTCCTGAAGTTGTGGAGACGTTGATCAATTCATCCATATGCATAGTCTTGCTTTTAACATCTAGCTAGAAACTTGTGAGAACAGATTTGCAGATCCAACTGTTTGATTCAGCAAGGTAATTCTTACGTGCTCAACATTATTAGTGAATATAGAATGAAAATCCAACTTGTTATAAATGTCTGCGGAAAACTAACACGTCTGGGAATTGGTACTTTTGTAATCAGCAGGAATTTCAACCCCTCCCCAAAATGTTCATAAAATTAAAAACAAAGAAAAACAGATCATAATTAAGCAAAGTGTTCTTTTTTTCCTGTATAATGAAAGCGGAGTTACAGTTATATGTTCACCAAGGTTTTTCTCCACTTAATGAAGACGTTATCCATGAGTTTTCAAAGTCACTTTACAAAAGAGCATTCAAAAGATATTAAAGTCAGCTTAAACTAAGAAGTCTTTTTGAAGTCAATAAACAATAAAAAGAACAATGAAAAGACAGCCTTTGATCTTTTCTCAGTCTCAAGTCTTTAATTTCTCTTTTAATCTGCTAGGTGCATTAAGTCTTGTATTCATATACTTTTCACCTGCAGAGTACAATAACTTTGCCTTGATTAAAAAATGTATTAACGTAGTCTCATTAGCATGGATGAGTGTTACAGAGAAGTGTGTCCCACTTTTTTTTAAAAAAAAGTTGTAAAATGATTTTCTTTTCTGCCCTCTTTGAAAATTAAAAAAAGAAACGAAATGGAATCGTTGGCTTTGAAATTCATGATGAGATCAAAGGGTATAATGCACATAGATTTTTCTCAAAGAATAAATTATTTACCACGTACACGAATATATACTGGTCAATAGGAATGGTCAAGGAACATTAGTCTTCTTCCTTGACCAATTATAATGCATCAGTATTTATTTCAAGTACAACCAAGATATGCATTAGATTTACTAAAAGGTATTGAAAGGGTTATGAAAGTTCCAACCATGCAAATTATTTTTAGATGGTATGTGATCTTTGTGGATATGATGGTAAACTATTATTTAGAGTTATGTACAAAACCAATAGCTTGCCTTCACATACTCTCTTGACCTGTACAGCACTATGCACCAAGCTGTAAAGGTACTTTATCTGGTTTTCTGTTGACAGCAACATGAATCCATTCATCAACCCCAATTTATGCATTGCTCTAAGTTTGAAGCTAGCTAGTATGGCTTTTTCTACAAACCATGCCTTTTTTTAAAAAAATTGCTTAATCGGATTTGTGAATCTGTGACTGCTCAGAGAAACAAGATCAAATGTGATTTAAGATCCAGGCTTGGTTTTCAAACTTCTCCAACTACTGTAACTTAACCTAAGTTCTAGTGGAAACAGAAGGTGTCCTGAGTTTAAAAATAAAACTGGGTGTTTGCAATCGTTTTATGACTGTAACTCATGAGGAATATATAAATTCCAAGACTTGCCATTGTTCATATAGAGAACATTAAGCTGTAATTTAGCACCTGAATTGGCCTGCTGTTCTTGAACTTATAACAATGACATCTTCCATTCATTCATTTACCAAAGAAAATTGCTGGTCCTTATTCAGGCAGTGAATAAGGCCATCATTGAAATATAGATAGATAGATGATAGATAGATGATATAGGATAGGATAGGATAGGATAGGATAGGATAGGATAGGATAGGATAGGATAGGATAGGATAGGATAGGATAGGATAGGTAGGTAGGTAGGCAGGCAGGCAGGCAGGCAGGCAGGCAGGCAGGCAGGCAGGCAAGCATAGTAAGTAAACAGATATATTATTTGTGTGTGTGTGTTTTGTGTGTTTTGTGTGTATGGATGTATGGATGGACGGATATAGATAGTAGGTAGGGAGAGGGGGGGCATTAAAATAGTTTTCACTATTTTATCATCCCCGCAATTTTGTTGACAAGGTTTTTCAGAAGTAATTTGCCATTGTTTCTTTCCTAAGGCTGAGAGAGAAGCACTGGTGCAATATCATCTAGTCCTAGCTGGTTTTGTACCAAAGGCAGGACTTTAGCTTGAAGTCTCCTATTCCTAGCCTTAATTTAACTAAACCAAACTGGCTCTCATAAAAACCCCTACATACCCTGAAAATTAAAAGAGTTTATTTCAACACCTAGCACGTTACCAACAATAATACCTGATACCTAGTTATTTTTTAGAATTTAGAATTTTTTTTTTTAGAATTTTATTAATATTTATAGGCCGCCCTTTTCCCTGGGGGGACTCAGGGCGGCTTACAAAGTATGGGGGGGGGGGGACACAAAAACGATGAACATAAACATTACATGAGTATAAAATAGTACACACCATTCATTCATCATTCGGGTGGGGACAGATTACGATCTTCATCCCCAGGCCTGACGGGATAGCCAGGTCTTAAGGGATGTGCGGAAGGTCTGGACGGTGGTGAGGGTACGAATCTCCACAGGGAGATCGTTCCAAAGGGTCGGAGCTGCTACTGAAAAGGTTCTCCTCCATGTAGTTGCCAGTCGACACTGACTGGCGGATGGAATTCGGAGGAGGCCTAATCTATGCGATCTGATAGGTCGCAGGGAGGTAATTGGCAGGAGGCGGTCTCTCAAGTACCCAGATCCACTACCATGGAGGGCTTTAAAGGTGGTAAGTAGCACCTTGAAGCGCACCCGGAGATCAACAGGTAGCCAGCGCAGCTCGTGGAGGATAGGTGTTATGTGGGCGAACCGGGGTGCGCCCACAATTACTCGCGCGGCCGCATTCTGGACTAGCTGAAGTCGCCGGATGCTCTTCAAGGGCAGCCCCATGTAGAGCACATTGCAGTATTCCAGCCTAGAGGTCAGATAGATAGAGAGTTATCTAGACCAACCCAGCTCAGCTTCTAGTACTAGTAGGTTTTGAAGGTACAGAACTTTTTTAGAAAGATGTTGAGTAAAGGTGAGGATTCAGGTTACTTCCGTTTTGCTCGTAAGGTTGTTTTTCGTCGTCTGGAGCCTTCAGGGAAGCCTCCGGAAGGCTCCTGAAGGGTCCGAAGGACTTAAACTGGCCCTATGAGCAAACCGGAAGTCCGTTCCTGGTTTGCCTGTACGGCCGGGTTTTTGTGCTCCGGAGGCTTCAGGGAAGCTCCTGAAGCCTCAAGAGGGCCTCCGGGGGAGGCTGTTTTCGCCCTCCCCAGACTCCTATAAAGCCTCTGGAGCCTGAGGAGCGCGAAAAATGGCTTAAAAAAATCTAAACTCAGCCTCACATGCCATGACAAATGGCTCCACATGCCACCTGTGGCACGCATGCCATAGGTCGCCATCCTGGTACTAGCTGATAACCAGTGTTACCCGAGTATGTATTTATAGGGAGAAAATGCCTGGACCAAATGTAATTTCTAATGTTGGATTTTCCCCCTTACCAGAGGGAGAGCCCTTTTGGAGTATTGTGAAGCTGTTACCATGGCAACTCCATTGCACTGTACAGTAGAAGCCAGTATGGCAGTATGGAACAACTGGCTGTACCTTAACAGAACACCCACCCCAAGGGGTGTTAGGGGTGTCTTACCCCCCCCTTCCCTAATATTTTTCTCCAGAGAGTAAGTCATCTGTGTATCAAGTTTAGTTAAAATTGCTTGAGGCGTTTCAGACAGAGGTGGGTTGTTCCCAGTTCGGCCAGGTTCAGCCGAACCGGTAGTGGAATTCAGGCCTGGGTCGCAGAACCGGCAGCAAACCAGGCCTGCCATGTCCCCCGAACCGATTCCCTCGCTGCTGCTGGGCCACCGCCATATCTTCAAAAATATATGATCCCTCAATGAAATAAAAAATAAATAAATGTGATGTGTCTATGTGTGCATATACTTTTTTTAAAATTTATTAATGTATTTTATTTTTTAAAAATACAAATAATACAAACATAGTATGTATACATCTAAATACAAAAAAAAGAAAAAAAAGAAAAAAAACGAATATGCACACACCCCTGGAGATCCCTCCCCCCCCTTATATTTCTTCATCTATAACAACTAAAAGATATACAATATATTCCAATTGTGCCCTTATCCCCTCCAAAACAACATATACTTGAGTAGGTTTATTCCCTTTGCCTTCCAGCAACACCGAGTTTATAAAATTCCCCCCATATTTCATTATAATTATTTGTTTTGATCATCCTTTTTTAAAAATTTAAATTTCTATTGTTAATTTATCATTTGTTGTCATACTCCAAATTTCATTATACCACTCATTTTTTTCCGAACGCCATCACTCTGCTAAACAATTCCCTCAACACTGTCAAACTAATGCTTCATTACTATTACTATTAGTCTTCTCATCGTTCCTATCACCCATCTCCTCCCACTTATAACTGCATGACTGTAACTTTGTTGCTTATATCCTTACGACTTATATTGATATTGATTGTTTCCTGGTTGCTTATTTGTACCCTATGACTACTATTAAGTGTTGTACCTTATGGTTCTTGATGAATGTATCTTGTCTTTTTATATACACTGAGAGCATAGGCACCAAAGAAAAATTCCTTGTGTGTCCAATCACACTTGGCCAATAAAGAATTCTATTCTATTCTATTTCTTCGACTATCCCAATTTTTTTGTCCCCAATATTTAGCCATCACTAGTCTATGTTTGTATATACGAACCCATGCACAAACTCTGGCTATTTAAAACAATGCATACCAACTTTCTACCGCAAGATTTCAGAGTTAAAGCCCACAAGTTACATGCTCAGCTAAGTCTACAGACAGCACATTAATGTCAATTTACAGTGGATGTGTTTTGATGAGCCTGTGATTCTTTTCCCTTCGCTAGCTTCCACCCTGCTTCCTCTAACAGCTGCCCAATAACTATCTAAAGACATTACCTAATTGCTTGGAATTGAAATTTGGAGAACACACATGACTGTGTTGGAACGCCAGCTGGCAGTTGAATTTAGTACACACCAGTTTGTATTGAGATGTCATTGTGCTTTTCCAGTTCTAATCGCCAATTATGACTCTATTAGCCATTGTTGGCAGTTCGTCTGCTTCTGCATCAGCTGAGGGGGACTTCAGATTGCACCTCTGATCTTCAGGTTTCCGCTTCGCCGAGTCCTTAGCACAGCGGCTGTCATCGGGAAGACCCCGAGGAGGGAAGGCATTGTCTCGGCGAAGGTAACTACATCTGACCTTACAACAATTTATGGAGAAAATACCTGCCTGATGGTGGCATAAGCGCCATTTCTTTTACTGACTTGCAATGGCTCCGCAAATTAGAGACAACGGGATAAATCTATGACCAGCTCACTAGACACTTCATTAAATCACTGTTCCCTTGCCTTGTAGAGCACTAATAGAATCACAGTTCTCGTTAGCTACTGAATAAAAGATCAATCACACACTCTGAGAGCTCTTGCTACAAGCTTCCAAAGGAAACATGGAAAGGGGAGGAGAGAGAGAGAGAGGGAGGGAGGGAAGGAGGGAGGGAGGGAGTAAAGGAGGGAGAGGGAGAGAGGATCATAAGAAAGATGTGGAATGGCCTCTCTGCGAGTTGGTTCAATTACCTTTTCCACAACAGGCTGAGAAAGTAATACTCCAAGGAACTTGTTAAGCCTCTCCTCAAAAGCTGCTCTCTAATATACGAGTACCAAGCCCTGGTCAAAAGTTCATAATGTGCATATGTAAAAAGGTACTAAATTGCCAGAGGGCTAAAACCAGAGGAGTTTAATTGCAGCAAAATGCCATAAATGGTCTACAGAGGATCCTTCTTTGGGATCCCGGCTATATCAGCTGTTGGAAAAGTTTGGAATAATAAAACGCTGTAAAATCATCCTTGCTTAAGTGGGGCTGGAGATACTGGTTGTAGAGTTTTGCACCAGTCCTGGGTTTTAACGATTGAAAATAGAAAGAGAAATTCACAGATTCCCTTAACAGAAACACAGAATTAAAAGAGTCTACAGTTCATAATTCATAATCATATGGCCAAAAATGCAAACGTTAAACAGGAATACATATTCTCAGAGCGCGACAGTCATAAATCTTGTTAAGCAGAATAAGATGTTTGAAATAAACTTGCCCTAGCTTTATTATTTCACACACAGACACACATATATATGCATGAGAATTTTTAGCAAGATCCTATTACAGTTGTTGTTATTGCAGGAGGTGCTTTGGTGACTCTGTGTGTGTGTGTGTGTGTGTGTATGATTTAATTCTATTTTACTAAACATTGCATTCTCTCCAACTTTGTTTGCTGACATAAGGCACATTCTTTGGTGGTGAAATATTCATTCATTCATTCATTTAATTTTGATAGCTGCCCATCTCAATTAGTCATTTAAATATCCAAAATCAATTTTCAATAATAATGTGGTTGGGCATTAATAGTGTTCTAAAACACCAAGCGCAATAGCTAATTAAAAACTTATTGTTGTGGATTTCTTGATAGCAACAAAAAGTCCTATGGAACACTCGACAACTAATAACTCCTTCAAAAGAACTTGGTACTTGCCCATTAGCTGAAGGTTTAAAACCTTTTGTGGCCCTATTAGCAGTAACCTGCCACATCTCTTTCTAATGAGAATTGTGCAATCTGGGCTCAACAAACTATGCATAACACAAGGAAGAGGCATTTCTGAGCAAATTGTATGCATATAACCCTGTGTGACTACCCTGTTTCCTTGTAAATAAGACCTACCCAAATAATAAGCCCAATTGGACTTTTGATTGTATGCGCTAAAATAAGCGAAAATAAGCCCTCCCCAAAAATATTGCAACACATCAGCATCCATGAGGTGACCACGCTCGCTGTCTGCTGCAAAAATAATAAGACCTCCCCAAAAATAAGGCCAAGTGCTTATTTTGGGAGGCAAAAGAAAATAAGACCCTGTCTTATTTTTGGGGAAACAAGGTATATAAACACAGATCTCCTAACATAAAACATGGAAGTGAGTGATCTCAGCTTCAAAATTTAGCCTGCCTTGGCCAGATCATAATTTAATAATTAATTATAATTTAATTTGCATTGTTTTGCAAGCAGCAGGATATTAAATGCCGAGTCCCATGTGGTATATTATTTTCTAGTCCTCCTCCCAGTCCTCACTCAGCAGCCTCTCTGTCTTCTAAAAAAAATGACAGTTAACATTATGATCTGGTGGCTTTGTTCTACTGCAAACAAACAAAGAATAACCGGTTTTGCTCTAAAGTGTCAGCAGCAAAATCTTTTCAATGGATAACGGGGGGATAAAGTTGATAATTCATTTACTTGACCTCGAGAGAATAGTTTTGATGAAAGTGTACAGAAGCAGAGCTGTGGTGGTAACAGCATTTGTTGCGATAAATACAACTCTCAGAAAAATGACAAACCAATAGCATCTGACAACAAAGTAAAAATATAACACACATTTTCATCTGTTTACTCTTGACATTTGGTGCTGAAACATGGCCAGTTATTCAAGCTGGCAGAGAAGTACAAGTCTCCCAAGACCACAAAGGAAATATCACTCTTTTAAAAAGAAAAAAGAATAAAAGAAAAAGAAAATGGGGAGGGAATGGAGGAAATTCGGAAACAAGGAATACTTTCAAAATTAAATAAAACTCAAAAACACTCAGGTGCAAATGTGTCTCTATGAGGTTTCTACAAATCAGTGGTCAGCAATCCACGGCTCTAGAGCCACATGTGGCTCTTTCATCCCACTACTGTGGCTCCCTGGCGCTGGTTGGCTCCACAATTCATAGGACTTTCAGTTAGGACAGGTAGAGGAAAAAGGATGCCGTGCTAGGGGAAGACTCTATGGTGGGGGAACCAGACTTCTGGTTGGCTCCAGAATTGACCGGGGGGCTTCCAGTTAGGACCTTTGTGGTTCTTTGAGTGTTTAAGGTTGCCGACCCCTGCTATAAATTAAAATCTATGAAGCTATCTTGTATTCTTTCTGGTTACCCTGCACATATATAATTATTTGCTCCAACACTTTCCTAACTTAATCAAGACTGACACATTACAAAGTTGAGCTTTGTTCAAACTAAAAGCTATTTTACTTATCACATACCAGACAGTATATCATATCGGTTCAGGAGCCAATCTTGGCTTTCAAACAAGCAGCAATGAATATATGCCATTTTCAATCGCCTATTAAAGCTGTTGCATATGAGAATGTATCTGGCGCTATCTTCTCTGGATATTTAGAATAATGTTTTCTCTAGAAAAATAGTAATAATGACGATGATTGAAATTAGAAAAGTGTTAATATTATGACCTTACCTTAAAAAAAACACCAAAGAAATATGTCATTATTTATGGCATATCATAAACCAATGGATCTTACCTTTATGTATTTTAATTCTCACCAATCACTGTCAAAACCTAGGTCCCGCAGGGTAGGAAGAAATACTGTATTATATCCATGAACAGTATTGCTGTTTGTAAATCACTGAGAATGTTTATAAATTCAGAGATTTACAAACTCCAACACAAATTATTATTGAGTCCATCTGTTGCACATATAGCTGAGAACTATTGCCATAGACCAATCACTTTATATAAATTCCCAGTGATAGTAATTTGTCCAGAGAAATGAAACCAGCAAGAGCCGAATAATAACTAAATAATAACATGATCAAGAAAAATAGAAGTACAAAATTAAGTACAATTAAGAGAAGTCTCTTTCATTATTTTTTCTCCAGATTCTTCATAAATTTCTCCCCACCTGAGCTTAATAGGAGAAGCTGTCAATTGACTTTACTGGTTTTGTTCCTCTCGTCCCCTCTCCTCTCCTCCCCTCCCCTCCCCTTTCCCTATCCTATCCTCTCCTTTCCTTCCCCTCCCCTCTCCCCTCCTCCCCTCTCCTCTCCTCTTCTTTCCTTCCCCTCCCCTCTCCTTTCCCTCCCCTCCCCTCCCTTGCAATAAGGAGAATAAGGACTCCATCTGGAAGGTTCTGCTTCAAAAACCAACAGTTCTTCTCAGGCAAACTTTGTACATGCAGAATAACAAAAAAATCTATTTTCTACATGAACAAGTCTTTCTACGCATCAAAAATGGCCTATTTGAAATGTCTTTTATCACCAAGGGCTTATATTTATCTCTTTTTCTGGGAGAGCATTTTCCAATATTATAATTCCTCTCAAGTAGCAGCTTTAGAAATAATGTTTCTCCAATTAATATAATTCTTCAAGTGCTGTAATATGGATTTCTGACACACAGAGAAGAGCTGCTCATATCAATATTGATATTAAGAAACTGCAAAAATATGGTGTCACTAAAATTATGGATGGGACATGACTATGCTTTTTATATTTATCACCCTGATAGCAGACTTAGATTGATATGATTTATCATATCTACTGGCCTCTGCAAACAGGAAATAAAATTTTGCATGGGGCCTCCCTCTTTCATTGATAAAAAAATCTCCAGAGACATAAATACACCGGAACTGTAAAGGTATAAATGCAACATTCAAACATAGTGATTTTTTTCCTCTCTATTTCTCCACCTTTATTTCCATAATAATTAAATAAGAACTGGGCTAGATAAATGTCTATTTTTTATACTGAGCCCTAGGTGATCAATTTATTAATATTTATTCCCTTTTCTCCAGGAAATGAACCAGAAAAATTGAGTGGGATCAATCATTCCACCACATATGGTAAATAATTTTAGATGAATTCATACAAGTATCGTAGGAACTAAGCAGTATATTATACTTATTTCAAAAGATTATTTTGTGATATGATGTATACCAAACTTATCTAAGTTAAAATAATGCCCATATTTCAAAATCCAGTATACCTCAATATTTTTAAAAGTAGCACTGAGGATGCCAATTACAGTCAGCAGAAAGAAGATATTATCATGTAGCCTTCACAACCGTCACATATAATTGTATTCTACTTAAGTCCAACAGGAAAACTTTGGCTCCTAGATATTTAAGGAAATCAGTCATGACCACTCTAATTCTCTGTGCGCTTCTGGGGAATAAATGTTGAATGAGAATATAGTTCAAAAGCAGAGCTGAAAAGCAAGTGAGTAGATTCAATCTTCAATAACTCCTTCTGGGACATGGAGAGAACTTGAGAGCACCCTCCAGTGCTGAAGAAAGCTGTTCCTCACCAGCAGATTGTAAGACAATCGTGTGTGTGTGTGTGTGTGTGTGTGTGTGTGTGTGTGTGTGTGTGTGTGTGTTTTTCCAGCGTAACTCCAGAACGCCTCAAGCAATTTCAACCAAACTTGGTACACAGATGACTTACTCTATGGAAACAAATACTGTGGGGGTAAGACACCCCTAACATCCCTCGGGTTGTAGGTGTGTGTGTCCATGTGTGTGTTCCAGCATAACCCCAGAACCCATGGGCTGCTGAAATGAAAAGGAATGAATTATATCTATAGTGTCAAGTCACAGTACTTTTGACAGTGATAGTGTGCATTTTGGATTGAAGTGCTGTTAAGATACATACTGTTGTGCCTTAAAATGGCTTCTACTGTACAGCACAGTGGAGTTGATATGGTAACTGCTTCACAGTACTCCACAAGGGGGCTCCCTCTAATACATGATTGGGATAAATACATGCCCAGGCTACGCCGGGTGATCAGCTAGTAGATGATAAAGATCAAAATTGTTAGAACTAAACAGAAGGACTATAAAGTTGTTTTACTTCATCAAAGTTATATCTACTAATTCTTAATGGACTTTTTCTTAAATCAATCTTGAAATGATTTATTTCCAGATAAGAGACAGCAGATGGGGAGAAGAGACCATTTGTTGTTGAGAAGGTAATAAGTTACTAAAATTGTTTATATGTTGTGATGAAGGGGAAGTCACTTCTTTATATATTCCTTTTTTCCTTTTACTATATCCTTATTTTTTTGTTTCTTTTTTTCTTTCTCTGTTTTTCTTTTCTGTACTTCCTTATTTTCTATACTTTCAATTTTTAATTTGTATTAGTTCTTTTTACTGTAATTCTAATCTTTAATGAAAGTACTTTTAAAAAAAGAAAATGCTAAGCAACCTAGGAGTTCAGTTAGAAAGCCAACAACATTGGTAAACAATTGCTGGGATATTTAGTCAGGCCAGAGTTTCTGGTGGTTTTCATGGGCTTCCGTGCCTACAGTTTTCACAATAATAGTCTAAGTGTCTCTGAAGAACATCAGGAAGGTCTTTAAAGACCATACTGAGACCCCTATGAGGTGGGTTACTTAAGTATTACAAGGCAGTATGTCAAACCCAGAAGTGATCATAAGTAATCATGAGATAACATGACCACCACACCTCAAAAGGAGAAAATAACTTATTTAAATGTCATGTGTTTATTAAAGGTAAATATAAAGGTTTCCCTTGCACATATGTGCTAGTCATTCCTGACTTTAGGGGGCAGTGCTCATCTCTGTTTCAAAGTTGAAGAGCCAGCGCTGTCCGAAGACATCTACGTGTCATGTAGCTGGCATGACTAAATGTCCTGTTACCTTCCCAGCAAAGGTGGTTCCTATTTTTCTACTTGCATTTTTACATGCTTTCAAACTGCTAGGTTGGCAGAAGCTGGGACAAGTAATGGGAGCTCATTCCGTTACGCAGCGCTAGGGATTTAAACCACCAAACTGCCGACCTTTCTGATCAACAAGCTCATTATGACTGTCCAAAGGAGAATGTTATAAATGAAATACATCAGGACGGACAATCATTTCACTTTTGCAATACTTGCATTTAAAGTATAGCCAAAGGGGGGGGGGGGGGCTGGGACTCTAACAATACTGTAAGAACATTATGAAGCTTTTGAGCTTTTCTGCTTCTTTTCTGGAACATGGAAAATATTTTGTCAAGGCTTTGCTCTAAAAGAAGCAACTTTCTGGCTCAGATTACTTGGCCCTTCTTACTGTTTATTCACTGTCTTTTTTTTTCTACCCCTGCCAAGTCAGAGGTGACTTCTTTCAATACTTCAAATAAATAAAATATCCAGCTGCACAAACAGTATACATTCAGCTAGATTACTTTGGCTTCTTATGGAATATTTGATTTTCCCCAGAATGTAAATGATTAAAGAGAAGCTATTGCATGAAACTGATTGGGGAGAGGTTTTAAGTGGTATTGCAGTTTTTCAAAAAATGGCAGGAGAAGAAATAAAGACCACCATAAGGAAAAGAAACCAGGCCATTTCTAGAAGTCAGGAAGAGGTTAAAAAATATATCTACACAAAGCCACAAAGCAAACTTTGAAAAACTTTATGCAAGGGACAGTGGCTCAGTGACGCTGAGCTTGTCGATCAGAAAGGTTGGCAGTTCGGTGGTTCAAATTCCTAGCGCGGAATAACGGAGTGAGCTCCTGTTACTTGTCCCAGCTTCTGCCAACCTAGCAGTTTGAAAGCATGTAAAAATGCAAGTAGAAAAATAGGAACCACCTTTGGTGGGAAGGTAACAGCATTCTGTGCGCCTTCAGTATTTAGTCATGCTGGCCACATAACCACGGAGACGTCTTCGGACAGAACTGGCTCTTCGGCTTTGAAACGGAGATGAGCACCACCCCCTATAGCCAGAAACGACTAGCATGCATGTGCGGGGGAAACTTTACCTTTTATAATGTTAGACTTTTACTCCTCCTGACCTTCTGACAGATACATGTGATTTGAGATTGCATAGAAGAACATAGCTGATATGTCATGTCATCACTGTTTTGTAGATAAGCTGGCCCAGCCTTTTGTCTTGTAGATAGGTTGGCCCAGTCTTTCTGGGACTATTAACAAAGGTGGGGGCTTCTTCCCAAGAGCATGTTTTTCCTTTTCTCATCCAGGGAGGTATAATATTCTGCCTTTTTAATATTTCCTATAATATTTCATTCTTCTAGGAGAGGAAGAATGGAATATTATGCTAACTTCCTACACTATCAAATCCTCTGAAAACAAGTAAGTGAAATTGGTTGTCTGATATATTACCTCCCCTTCTTTTCCACACTAGAAATTTGACATAACTTCATTAACACCCTGCTTTTTGTAAATCTGACAATCTGGAACAAAAATATTCTATAATTATATGGTACTGTTTAGTTTCAATATTAAATGCTATTTATGGCAGACCAATTTTTACAGGGTAAATAAATTATTGGCTTAAAGCTTTGAGATAGACTCTGGCTACCTAATGCACAAATGTCTAAAATTAAAGTACATTTTTGCAAAAGCCTGCTTTTTGCAAAAGTCTGTGCTTTGGGTGTCAGTATCAAGCAATGTGGGCTTTGGAAACAAAATTAAGGTATTTACTGCAGAAATATAACATGTCATAAATAAACTGAAATTGGTTTATTAGAAATGTAAACATTGCCCCCTTTCTTTCTTGAGAAATAATTGTTTGTTTTCCATTTCAGCAATTGATTGACTCTTTTTGCAAACTTATGATACAAACTACAGGCAAAATGTAAGCAACATAACTTTTTGTATATAACAGAAAAATTGAGCTGGAGGGTGCATAAACGTAAGCCTTAATTTGAAACTTACTTAATATTGGTAAGTTGTGTTGAAGGGAGAAAGAACACACAATCTCTCTTGGCGGGAGATACCAACGAGAAACGGGAGGAATCAGGAGGAAACTAAAAATTGAAATGCTAAGTACAGAAATGGCACAGTAACTTTTAATTGACCCAACTTTTTAATTTTAGAAACTCTGAGAAGGGATGGTACATGCCTACCCACAAACCTATGTGGCTTATCTGCTGTGCTCGTGCCTCATTGAACATATTCCCATCAAGTGGGAAGATATGTTAAATGGGAAAGCAATGAAAATATAAAATACAATTACAATATACAATTACAATAGACCAGCAAAACAAACAAAAAAAACCTCAAACCCTGGATAATCAACTGTCAACTTTCTCCAAAGCAAATTCAAGTTTCTTTTCCATGGTGGCCCAGTGGTTAGAGTGCAGTACTGCAGGCTACTTCTGCTGACTGCCCGCAATTTGGCATTTCAAATCTCACCAGGCTCAAGGTTGACTCAGTCTTCCATCCTTCCGAGGTGGGTAAAATGAGGACCCAAATTGTTGGGGGCAAGAGGCTGACTTGTTGGGAGCAAGAGGCTTAGAGAGGGCTGTAAAGCACTGTAAAGTGGTATATAAGTCTATGTACTATTACTAAGTGCTATTAAGAAGAAAAAGAAGAGTGTGGACAGATGTGGATGAGTATTTAATAACACAGCTTACCTTATTTGAATATTTGTACTTTTATCAGAATTAAGACAGCAAAAGGCCAATAGAGGTGGCACCTGTTTTATATACACAACAGGCTTCTGTTCTGATTTATTGTAGAACACAAGAAGCTGGGGATCTCGCTTAGAAGTTTCCTGCACCACCCTTAGCATGTTCCCAAATTATTTAGAATCAAAATAAATCATTTTGTTGAAATGGGAAACTTTTATTAGTTCAGTATGAGTTGGCATCTTGAGACAACCTAGAATGAAGACTTGAAACCACTTTAGTGATTTTTTTTGACAAGTTATAGGATTTTTTTAAGGTGGTTGTGTCTGTTTAGATTTAACTTGTTTTGGTTTTTAAAAAAATAATCACAGTGCTTTGGGTCAGGCAGCATGTTTTGTACAAGGATAATAATTGAAACATCTGCTGCTTGAAGGCTGCCTTAATTATTTGTACTATGGAATATCAAATCAAATCAAAATCTTTATTTTGGTCACTGACCAGCATAGCATTATATAATGAGTTCAACCATTTGAGCAGAACAAAGAAGTCAAAATCAGAAGCACTGAGCTTGAGTATGAGTTGCATAAATCTAATAGAATTAGACAAAATATTTATTCCAGCTAATACTATAACTCTTCAAACCAAAATAACTATTATTGCTGTAATTCCCATTAGATCTCTATTAATGCTATAAACTATTGTAGTGGTTAAGATCATATGCCAAGATAAAAAGCTTAAAATCTAAACTCTCCATAATTATGAAGCTGGAGGCACAATCACTTCTTAGTTGACTCGAGTTGATTTGGGCTATGTATCAACACATTTGTTGTGCAGCAACTCATCCTCATTCTGATATATTGTCTTCTGTACAACTGGCTCTCTCTGGACAGCTGTGTTAAAAAAACAGCATGCAAAAATGTACCAGTAGACAAAAAACAAAACCACCCTAGCAATTGGGATCATGTGCACATTTATTTCACACTAACTGATGATTAAACACTGTTAGTACAAATCTTGCCAGCAACCAATTGTACAGAACCAAAATCATATACAGTATATGTTGCAAAAGAAATAAATAAGAAATCAAGGATTGTTATCAGTCAGCTTTCAAACCCCTGCAATTTCCCTTATTTCTTCTATTCATTTCTAAAAATCATATCACTCGCCAATAGTCAGGATGGGTTTTTTTCTCTCTCCCATGATTATACATTATAATTCTGCAATGGTCCCAGTATTATATTCCCATTCATTTAAAGAGAGACAGCACACAACACATCTGTTAAAACTCAACAGCCACCATTGGCTGTGCACTGAATTTGGAAGCATAACCCAATCAGCTCAGATTTCTATCCTTTCTTAATGCAAAAAAATTAAAAATTAAGTTTGCTGAAACATCTGCTAGGCTCTTTCAGCCTTAACACATGATACGTTATTTACTCCCCTATTTGACAATGTCAACATTTTATTCTAAAGCAGAACTGTAGCAACATACAACTCCTAAATTTAGACATCAATGAGGTGCTATAGAATTAATCATCCATACAGTATATTCTAAGCTTACTTGTTCGTTTTTCATATAGAGGTCTTTTTATACTTCTCAATGCAACTCATCTTTACTGGGATTCCCCCACTCCCAAGCATGTAAACTGTAGCTCTGATTTCTCTCAAATACCAACCACAGCAGGGAACTCATATTCAGACATATGACACATAGAACCAAACCACATAACTCTGAAAACACATAAGAGTTTATCAAAGACTAACCCAAACAATCAAGGGATGCAGCCTTTTTTGACCACAAGGGCCACCATTATATAAATGGTCAAGATCAACAAATTTAAGAATGATTGAAAACGCAGTAAATATAAGAGAATTTCTTTAAAAAGCCAATCTCTCAATCAATCAACATGTATTAAATATCATGCTCTTACCAGTGACTTGGTGAATGGTCGAGCCAGTGTAAACAAGAGGGTGTAAAACCACCAGTTGTGATGAAGGGATGAGTAGATCAGATTTCCAGGATGCACTGCGTTTGAGATAACTCCATGGGTGGAAAGCCGCCGATTCAGTTCATTTGACAGAAGAATATTGCAAAGCTTAGATCTGTTGTAGGCCAACATAGCCCAATAATCTTTCTTCGATGGTGAAAGCAAGTTGAAGTCAAGTTTTCCTGAGTTCTCTTTAATATCCATGAACCTTCAAAGTCAAAACAAACAAAAAATTGTATGATTGTTGCAATAAAATTGCTGTTCTTCATTTAAATTGTTGTATCAGAAAGATGGGTGGGAAAGAGAGGGCGAGAGATTGAGATTCCTTGTGGAATTTCTTTCCTTCTGGACGGCCTCTCCATCCAGGCATACCTGCCAATCTAGTCTCCATTGGATTTACTGCATCCATCCATACATGTGGAAATTTAAGCCATTGCTTGCATTTTGACTGTGTTTTTTTTCCCTTACTTCTGAAGTAAGGTATGTCTCTCATCTGCCCCCTCACTTTCCTTTACCTGCACTTTGGATCTTCCAACCTTCCAGAAAGTTCCAGAAAGCTCTTGGGAGCTGAGATGTGAATCTTTGGACATTTTTTGTTCTCTGGGATGGGAGAGGCAAGCCTGATGGGTTTTTGTTAAACCAAACTTCAGGGTCAAAGAGATAGATAGAACTGAAGGGAAGAAGAAAGAAAGAAAGAAAGAAAGAAAGAAAGAAAGAAAGAAGGAAGGAAGGAAGGAAGGAAGGAAGGAAGGAAGGAAGGAAGGATAGATGGAAGGAAGCAATAAAAAATTATATACTGAATGTTTCAAATTTTAATCCTGTTTTGGGATCTATGACTGTACATATATTACTAATGTGTTTCCGTTTCTTTTAGTTAAAACAATTAGAAATTGGACACTGGAAACAGAGCAGAGTGAACTTCAGTCTCTTACTTACAAAATAACCTTTCCATCAAAGGAAGTCCCTTTTTTCCCCTTGCCCTCAAAGAATAATGAAGGATGTATGTGAATGAGTGTCTCTGTCTGTGTGTCTGTCTGTCTGTGTGAAAGAGAGACAGAGAGGGGGGGGGTAAATAATTGCAATTAGCAAACATTGTAATTGGGGCAAAAGATTTATGTGTTTCCCCTCTTCCCAACTCCAAGCCAAGTAATAGGACAACTTTAGCCATTGATCTTCCTGTCTTTCTGCTTTCCAATGCACTAGTCTTCCACACTCTGGAATCTAAGTGCTCAAATAACTATAGATGAGACTTGCTGCTTCTCAGCATTGTCTTAGATTAAAAATTGATGGTTTAAAAGGGGGCAGTAACCGAGGTGATTCTGCCATCAATAGTTTTTAAGGTATAAAAGAAAAAATGTGAACAAAGCTAGAACGAGCTGTGGCAGAGTCTAATGTTTTTAAGTGTACTCCTGGTATAACTGAACACAAATCATAGTAAGTGGTTGATATTTTTAATTGGGTCTGACAGTCACTAAACACCAGCTGTTGGTTTGTTGATGTTATTCTAGCAAGGTGGAAAACCATGTAAACATTCTGCAGCTGGATTCTTTGCATAGCCGTAAGCCTACATGTACACATTTGATTTGTATAGGAATAGGAAAAAATGAAAAATATTTAATGGATGGATGGATGGATGGATGGATGGAAGGAAGGAAGGAAGGAAGGAATGGACTTGGGTAGGCTGCTCCCCAAACTTTCTACAGAGTCCTGACAGTGACACAAAATGCTATACTATGCTTTGAAGTGCTATAAGGCTTCCTATAACATTTATGGACTTTCACAATTCATGATTTATGAATTGGGGGCAATGTGCTGACATTGTAAACCGCCCAGAGAGTCCTGTAAAGCACCGTGGGGCAGCTATATAATGCTATTGCTATATTCCTGGATGCGCAGAGCTTCCAAATATTCTGGATTTTTGCTAGGCTTTCAAAAATGGCTCTACAAATTTATTCCAGTTAGAAGGACAGGCCACCCGCTCCTTCTCTTTTCTTCCATTCTCTCAACATCTGAAAAAGTGATTCTGAAGACAGCCAGGGAAAGCTTGTATCCCTTCAGCTATTCCAATTCCCATCAGTCTTGTATTTGTATTTGTACTTATTAGTTTGTTGAACATGTATACGATAACAGGTATAAATATAAACATGGACATGAAAGAAATAAATTAATGCAAATATATGGGGACAGTAGGACAGGGACGGTAGGCTGGCTGGTGTGCTTATGCACACCCTCTTTATGGACCTCTTAGGAATCAGGTGAGGTCCATGGTAGACAGTTTAAGGTTGAAGCTGTGGGGGTTTGAGGATGTAAGGACAGAGTCGGGTAGAGCAGTGGTCCCCAACCTTTTTATCGCCGCGGACCAGTCAGCCTTTGATAATTTTACCGTGGCCCGCTGAGCGCGCGCAGGGGTGGGGGGGCGTTGTTCGCGACGACACATTGATTGTTTATATATCAGATTGTTTTGATTAAACAACTTTTATTTTATTGTATTTAAACATGCCTTACAAAATAAAATACAATTACATAAATATAAAGTGCAAGGCTACGCTACTAGCGCTGTCTACGCTAGCCCTACGTAGCTGCGCAGGCGCTCTTAGGTTTTTTTCAGGAATCGGCCAGCGCTGAAGCGCTGAAAAGGAATGAGAAGGGCGGCGCTGGACACAGGGGGGCGGTGGGCCGCTGGTGACATCAGAGTGCCACCAGCGGTCCAGTAACACCCCTTGTGCCAGTTAGCCCTAATTTGCATACAGAAAGAAACTATGGCCCCCGGCCGCTGCAGCGATCATGGCCCCCAGCCGCTGCGCGGCCCGGTGCCAGGTACTCCACGGCCCGGCACCGGTCCGCGGACCGGGGGTTGGGGATCACTGGGGTAGAGCACTCCAGGCTTTGACCACTCAGTTGCTGAAGTCGTATTTTCTTCAATTAAGTTTGGAACGGTTTACTCTGAGTTTGTCTCAATTGTTTGCTCGTGTATTATTGAAGTTATAGCTGAAGAAGTCATTGACAGGTAAGACCTTGGTACAGACAATTTTCTGTACTGGGCTTAGATCATACTGCAGACGGTGCAGTTCCAGATTGTCCAAGCCCAAAATTTCAAGCTTGGTGGCATAAGGGATTCTATTGTGAGCAGAGGAGTGGAGGATTCTTCTTGTGAAATACCTCTGGACCCACTCAATCATATTAATGTCCGATATACAGTGTGGATTCCAGGCAGACGAGCTGTATTCGAGAATTGGTCTGGCAAAGGTTTTGTATGCCCTAATTAGCAATACAATGTTATCAGAGAAGAAGTTTTGCAAAATTAGGTTAACAACTCTTAATGCCTTTTTGGCAATGCTGTTACAGTGGGCTCATTTCTTTAGAAATGAGTATTCCTAGGTCCTTAAGAGAGTGAGGGTCATCTACAAGGTCGTTTCCACCCAACTTGTATTTGATGTTCTGGTTTTTATTGCCAACGTGTAGGACAGAGCATTTATCAGTCAAGATTTGCAGTTGTCAGCACAAGACAACACTTACTGATGAAGGGAGCTGAATTCCAACCATAGATATAAAGAAGTGAGGCTGGATTGAGTCTATGGCCTTATAAATTAGATTTACAAACAAACCAACAACAAATATTCCCATTTATTCTAATATAAGACTCCACACCTTAGGAGAAATTTGGAATTATTCTGCCTAGTAGGAAAAAAAAACAAGCAAACAGAATAAATAGTTGACACTAGCTTTGGTATTTTCAAAAGATTAGAAATGTATGTGATAAGACACAGCAGCTAGTGAACTCACCCAGCTAATTTCTCATGGATATGGTAAAACTTGCAGCCATTTTCAATGATCATATTTAAACATCTAATTTAATGCATGACAAACCCCAAGAAATGGAGAAGCAATTAGTTGCTAGATCTAGAGACACACCAATTACATATTGGGGGAGAGGTTTTCCAGAAACCCTGGTTGGTCTTGTTTAGGTAAGCAGAGGACAATATTTTGTTGGTCCTGTCTCAACCTTGATTGCCAATCAAGCTTTAAAGTTCTGCGAACAGAGGGATTAAAACTATCAATGATTTCAAAGTGATGGATGGAGAAAAAATCCACTCCAAAGCAAAGAAGGAAAATCTAAAAAAAAATGTTCAAATTCAATGATGAATAGAGTGGAGTGGAGTGGAGTGGAGTGGAGTGGAGTGGAGTGGAGTGGAGTGGAGTGGAGTGGAGTGGAGTGGAATGGAATGGAATAGAATAGAATAGAATAGAATAGAATAGAATAGAATAGAATAGAATAGAATAGAATAGAATAGAATAGAATAGAATTTTTTATTGGCCAAGTGTGATTGGACACACAAGGAATTTGTCTTTGGTACATATGCTCTCAATGTATATAAAAGACAAGATGCATTTGTCACAAATCATAAGGTACAACAAGGAATGATAGTCATAGGGTACAAATAAGCAATTAAATCATACTAGGAAACAATCGTAAGGATACAAGCAACAAAATTACAGTCATACAGTCATAAGTGGAAGGAGATGGGTGATAGGAATGATGAGAAGATTAATAGTAATAGTAATGTAAAAAAATAATAAGCAGATAATGCAAGCCACTGACAATTGCATATAATCACCATTAAATTACAGCTCATGTATATACTTTATATCCCATTGTACCTTCCCCATTTGGGAGATTTATTTCTAGAGTTAAACGTCTATGGAGATTCTCAGCCATCTAGGTCCTGGTTGTCTAAAAGGTATTTTGTTTTTGTTTTTTTTATAAAAAAAAATAGGCAACTGAACGTCCTTTGTTTTCTTCCTTGAAGACGTATTGCTCTTCATCCAAGAAGCCTCATCACTTCTGGCAGGATGGTGGGGGAGATGGAAGGATTAGTTCTGACAAGATGGAGATGGATAGAAGGATCATATTTCTTTACATATTTTTAGAGCTAAACTCATATTTCTAGAGCTAGACCAACTGGGCTGCCTTGCAAGGAACTCCACTGCTTGCTTTCACATACTTGAAACATCGTAACGCAGAAAAACTTGGCAGAATTTGTAAAGGACTTCGTTGATGGTTGGGCTGTGTTCACCTCATTGACATTTCATGTTGTGGCTCTGGGCAGGATTGATGTAGGGATTTTTTTCCACTGCTTCCTTCCATTTCAGCCCTCATAAAATTTAAAATGGCTAAAGTAAATCTCTATGCAATGTTGCCCTTATACTCAGATTAATAAAAGGATTCAGCCTAACACTGAACCATTCCCTGCCTGCTAAGTCCTATGAGGTACTGTACATTTTAGGGAAAGTGATTTTTATTTTTTTTAGAGAAGCATGTTTCACACTGCATTACTGAAACATGAAGAACAGGAAGAATAAGTGCAGTCCAGATATACATAGTCACAGATATTTTCCAAGGATGGTGGGCTTTGCTAAAAAGGTGACTAAAAGAAAATAAGAGCAACAGATTTTCCAAATCGGGGTTTAATGGTGCAAAAGCATTCAGAACGCACTTGTTGTGGCCCGCCAGCAGCTAGCACAGCTGGCAGCAGATTCGGACAGTGAGAAAGTTGGGGAGGAACATGGGTCAGTCCTGGAGTCTGGGGAAGGCTCTGATGAGGGCTCTGCATCAGAGGCAGAGAGGAGGCCAGAGCCGTATGACAGTTATCAGCTGCCTTCAGAATCAGACATCAGTGAGGCAGACGAACAGCTGAATCCTGTTCCCAGTGTGTGCATGCACAGACTTGCCAGACGAAGGGAACAACTAAAGAACAGGGATCGACTTGGGAGTAAGGCCACAGGTGAATGATGAATGGCTCCTCCCAGAGGAAATAAAAGAGGAGCGAAAGGGGAGTGGAGTTTGCAGAAGACTACTAGTTCGCTTAATTGGTTTGTGACTCTCAAGACTCCTTGTCAAGTTTTGCATATATCGGCCTGGTAGCTCTCCAAGCCAGATAAGGTCTGTGACTGTAAATCCTCCCTTGAAAGACTTTGCCGGATGTGAATGAACAGAATTCACAGTAAATCAATAAAAGGGTTTTTTGTCAGGACAAGGAGTTTGCTTCATGCTCTTGGGAAGCCTCGGTCAGAACAGCACTATTTCCTTTACAAAAAGATATAGCTTTGGTCCAGATGAAATTCCTTGCCTAGCCATTAAGAATATCCACACATACATATTCAGAGAGAGAGAGAAGTCAGAAATGTCTATTTAATCTAAACGTAATTGAATTAGCTTCCAATTAGAGTAAAGGTGAATCCTTCCTGGCATGGTACTGAAGATGTTGAATGACCAATCAATAAAGGCCACACCATTCAGATTTAATCAATTATTGTTTCATCAGCTGGCAGAACGAAAGCCTTCTTCTGCAAAGAACCTCTGCTTCAATATGAAGACTAAGGCACAATCTAGTTATAGGATTGGATCATCGGTCCATTTACCATTTCCCTACATTCCAGTAAAGAACTGAATATTTTATTTATTTAATTTGGCACACAAGATCCCAAGAACCATAGCAGTGAGCAGAAAGCATCTTTCCCAGCATAGCCTGTAGTGTTAATCTAGAAATGGTCTCTGCCATGTGTGGAAGAAGAAAACCATGGGGCATCTAAAGGGCTTGAGAGGACAATTACAGAGCCATTCCAATTTCACTGTCATTTTGATTGCATCAGGAAGATATTCAATAGGCAAAGACCAATGAGATAGTGGTTGACCCAATAGTCAAGAGGAGCCATAGGGGATATTGGAAGGGGGAGAAGGGGGAGGGGGGAGGAGGAGGAGGAGGAGGAGGAGGAGGAGGAGGAGGAGGAGGAGGAGGAGGAGGAGGAGGAGGAGGAGGAGGAGAAGAAGAAGAAGAAGAAGAAGAAGAAGAAGAAGAAGAAGAAGAAGAAGAAGAAGAAGAAGAAGAAGAAGAAGAAGAAGAAGAAGCAACCAAGCACATGAACCAAATCGATAGTGTGGATATCATCTATTTCTTTTTAATAACCCTGTGAAGTAAAGTGGAGTTATACTAAAAGTGTTTTTTTCAGGAGGCAACTGGGCTTTCTGTGAACTGGAGTTATGTGATTAGATCAGAATCACTCTGAGTGCTTTATGGTGGACCACCTAGCACTACAGCAGATGCATGCCAGATATGTTGTACTATGGCTTACCAACCTCCTTGTCATTGCCTAAAATAACTCAGACTGGTAGAAGAAGTTCAGCACATCCAGAAATGATGAATTTGCCTATCTTTTCACTGCACTATCAAATGGTTTCCAAATGTAGAATTCTAAACCTAATTATTTTCTACCACAGCTTTCTTTTAAACACTATGCATTGACTTTGGGTTAAAGCAGTTGAATGGGATCCTTTCAAATGGAGGGACATGTGGTCATGGTGGTTGCTTTATGGAAGCCTGTTGTTGTATGAAATTGTTCTTTTAATTTTATGAAGGTCTCCTGTCATTTGGAGTCAGGCACCCTGAAGCTAAAGACCCTCTTGTTGCGGGTGAAGGAGGAAAGTGCAAAAGTTGGCTTGAAACTCAACTTTAAGAAAACTAAAATCATGGCATCCGGCCCTCTCAATTTCTGGCAATTAGAAGGGAAGAAATGGAGGTAGTGACAGTTTTTATTTTCCTGGGCTCCAAGATCACCGCAGATGGGGAGTGCAGCCAAGAAATTAAAAGAGGCTTGCTCCTGGGGAGGAAAGCTATGGCAAATCTAGACAGCCTACTAAAAAGCAGAGACATCACCCTGCCAACAAAAGTGTGTACAGTCAAGCTATGGTTTTTCCAGTTGTAATGTATGGCTGTGAAAATTGGACCATAAGAAAGGCTGATTGCCAAAGAATTGAGGCCTTTGAAACTCTGGTGCTGGAGAAGATGAGGTTTTATTCAACTTGTATGCCGCCCTATTCCTTGGACTGCAAGATGATCAAACAAGTAAGTCCTAGAGGAAATCAGTCCTGACTGCTCTTTAGAAGGGCAGATCCTGAAGATGAAACTCAAATACTTTGGCCACCTAATGAGAAGGAAGGACTCACTGGAGAAGAGCCTCATGCTGGGAACAATTGAGGGCAAAAAAAGAAGGGGATGACAGAGAAGGAGGTGGTTGGATGGAATCACCGAAGCAGTCGGCATGAGCTTAAATGGACTCCAGGGGATGGTAGAGGACAGGAAGGCCTGGAGGAATGTTGTCCATGGGGCGCGATGGCTCAGGCACAACTTCACAACTAACAACAACAACCCTGAAATTTAACACTCTGTTATTATTATTTTCCCCCCACTTAGGAACTGTCTCAAATTATTGTTCCAAACCAACTAGGGAAGAAAGTAAGAAATAAAACCAAAACACTAAAAGTGTTAATTGAAGCTTTCAGGAAAAAGGGTTCATTTTTTAAAAAAAACGATAAGTACATTCCTTCGGAACTAACCTGTGTGATTCAGAAGAGACAATCACAATTCTTGCAGGAGCTGAGCGGCAAAGAACATCTTTGAGAAGCTGAATGAGATAAAAGTGTCCCAAATGATTCACCTGGAAGGTCCTCTCCAGGCCATCTTCAGTTAATTGCCAAGGAAGACCAAAGACAGCAGCATTGCAGACCAGCACATGGAGAGCTCTGTAAACACAAATGTGGAAATATATATTTAATTAGAGCAATCTTCAGAAAGCTGGTGGCCTTCAGATGAGTTAAGCCAAGTGTCAAACTCAATTTCATTGAGGACTGCATCAAGGTTGTGTTTGACCTTGGGGGCCGAGGTGGGCGTGGCTAGGGTGGACGTGGCTAACTCATTGTCACTCATTTATCGGGGGCACCTGTGTGGGCTGAATGTTCTGCCAGGGAAAACGGGCTCCCAAGCTCCATTTCGGCTGCATCAGCCTCCTGAAACTTTCTGCCAGAGAAAAAGGAGCTTGGTAGGGTTGCACACAGCCCTCACAAGTTCCATTTTCACTGGTAGAGGCACTGTGGGGCAGTCCTTCACTGTTTCAAGGGCAGCCCCATGGGCCAGATATAAGCATCCCATGGGCTGAATCCAGACCCCAGACCCCTGAGTTAAGCCATCATTTCTAGCCAATGAAACAGTCTCACTGCCATTTTGAAAAATATAATATCTGTCACAGAGCTACAATGTTAACTAGTTTTGACAGATCTGCCCCATGTTTTTATGCAGACAATATTGTTGAGTTTCTAGAGAGGAAATTCATTCTGCATATCTATCTCAAGATACATCACAAGAGAGTGGTTATTTATTTATATACTTATTTGCTACTAAAGCAAAACAAAACTTCCAGATCCCATTGAATGGGAACTACTAAATAAGCTGAAGAATAATGGTTATTATCAAGATTAAATAGCCCGAGGTCCATATCTTCAACTACCATATTTGGTAGCTTGATTAGTATGCCACTTGCTTTATACTCTACATCTCTGTTTCCCATCATTGGTAACTTCTAGATCTGTGGACTTCACATCTCTGGATTTTCAGCAATGGCCTTTTTGGTGGTAAAATTCTGGCTATTGAAATGAACACATTTCTCTTCTGCACAGGGAAACATTGCTCTGCATTTTATCAGCACTCTAAAGAAAACTGTGACTTGCATTCATAAGTTACTCCAGAAGCAAAAGTTATATTGACTAAGAAACATAATTTCATTAATAAGCATACTTAATGTCC
The DNA here is from genome assembly GCF_009769535.1 of Thamnophis elegans. Lineage (NCBI taxonomy): Eukaryota > Metazoa > Chordata > Lepidosauria > Squamata > Natricidae > Thamnophis > Thamnophis elegans. The sequence continues at coordinate 32,091,188 of NC_045554.1, forward strand.
AGAATTAAGAAGTTTTCTTCACCTCTATTCAAAAACTATGACTAATGTATAATCATGTATATTAGTCCAAAGATTCATATCCACTTTTTAAAAACTTTAAGAAAGTTATAGCATATAGTGCTTTTAATCAACGTATTTGTTAAAAATTCCATTATATCGATTGTTATTGCACTTTGTAATATTCTTCATGGTTTTATTATTTTAAATTAAAATTTTAATTAAAATACTGTACACACAGACCCTTTAAAAATTCTCTCATTAGCCATAAAAGCTATAAAACTGCAAAATGCTTACGGCTTTATTTGCAGCAAAAGATACTATCGCTGTACATATTAAATCATAAATATTTTACATGCTTATCTTCCCAACATGCCTCTCATGGCTGGTTCTACCAAAGGATAAGACCTTTTAACTCAACCAAAACCAAATGTATCTTGAACTTAGCTTTCACATGGATTGGGATTGCTTGGCTAAGGAATTGTAGTTGCCACACATCTGGGAGGTACCATTGCCTAGAAAGCATTGTTTCTCCTTTTAAGACAACAACTTCAATGCTTCAAACCACCAGTGGAAAGATCAGTAGACTGAGGAACTTGGGAGTTGTTACTTTCTATCTATGAAAGAAACTATGTGTCTTAATTTAAGAACACCCCCACAAAAGGGGGGGCGGCGGGAGGAAGTGGAACCTAAACAATTCAACTGATCTTTGTGAAACTAGAGCACAAGAAGATAGACAAAGTTCCATCTCACTGTGATCTACTGCTGACATCTATAGAAAAGTAACCTTTAAAAAACATTCAGCTTCTGTGCAGCTATGTTTGTTCAACACTAAATCTAGACAGTGCCATGAAGAATCTCCTCTGGAAAGTTAGCTTCAGGAGACATAAAGCCAAGAATCACATGTGATACTACATCAGGACCTGGTGAGCAGCGAGGAGAGCAAAGCAGAAGTATTCTATAAGGCTCCTTGCCATGTTCTTGATTTGACACAGTAGGCCCCAGCCCAATTTAAAAAGCACACCCATGACCTATGATCTCTTGTTAGAAGCAACCATCTGGTCCAAAGCTCTTTGTGATATTGGGTGTGGAAACTGTTCATGAAATTCTGACCTCCGAACTAGCTGACAATCTTGACTTGGATCTTGGAACTGTGGATTGTATTTGAACTATTCTTTTGTATGCTATTAAAAGCAAAAAAAAAATCACTCAAGCTTCCTTCAGAAACTCTGTTTAACTTGCATTTTTTTGTCTGCAGTTATCTCCTTGACTTTGAGTAAAGTGCTAATTTCTATAGCAACTATGTAAGTGTGTGTATCTGAAACCAGAAACAGAAAGTGTTAACAGGGTTATAAGCAAAAGAGACCATTGGGAATTCAGAAGAAGATAGTAACATCCTTAGGGAAATATTTGCATATGCAGAAGAGAGAGAGAGAGAGAAAAAGAAATCTTCTTAAAGAAGGCAACTCAAGCACGCATTTTAACTTGCTGCTTAAAACAATGATATGTGATTGTATGTGAAAAGCTCAGAATTATTGCTTCAAAGGTTTCTGCTAAGTATGTGTATATTCCCATGGAGGACACTTTGCCTGGGCCTGCTACGTGATGGGGCACTTCCTCTGCATGAGATCCCATCTTATGCATAACAACTGGGTACCGTTTCCCTGAAAATAAGACCTCCCTGGATAATAAGCCCAATCAGGCTTTTGAGTGCATGTGCTAAAATAAGCCCTCCCTGAAAATATTTAAATGCATGCACAGCCGGTCTCTGCCATTTCCTCTGGTTGCTTGCCACGCAAACAACATGAGGCGAGGAGGCAAGGCTGGAGGGGGGAAAGGGAGGGGGAACACGTCCCATGCACCTCACACACCCTTACATAATGGCCAAAAAGAGTGGCAGGCCTAGCAATGCACAACAAAGCAGCAGCCATGAGATGGCCACGTTCGCCACCTCCTGCACCTCAAAAATAATAAGACCTCCCCAAAAATAAGGCCAAACGCTTTCAGGTGTCAAGAGAAAGAAAGACTCTGTCTAATTTTCAGGGGGAAATGGTAGATGTCTCTGCATTCTACTACTGTGAGAAAACCCATATATCTTACCCTATCAAAAATATTATAAACCTCTATAAAGTCTGATCAGGTAATCTAGACAAGTTTGCCTGAAGCACCAATGAAAGCCTGGTTAGACAAGATGCCCCAATGAAGCCAGTAGAGTCGTCCTTCATATGCTTTCGGTTGCTTTTAGTGTCACCCAAAGTTACTACTGGAGGAAACCATACAACACAAATTGTATTTATAAAATTTAATAACTCGCCCTTTGGTTTAATTATATGTTTTGGATCACAATTATAAGATAAAATATAAAAACATTATCATACTACAGTAACTAAAACAGCAAACAGGCTATTAAAACAAGTGGGAATTGAAATAAGCACATTTTTACTTCAGAGTATCACAGATATTTTTTATCTTTGCAAATTTAAAGGGAGTCGTTTTTCTTCATTTTTAATGGACATTTATTTTTTTTTTTAAATATATTTTTCCATGCAGAATAGAGATCATAGGAATTCTAAAATCTCTGAACAAATTGTAATAAATTTTAATTCAGAATGCTTCTTGAAGGAAAATCGTGGCAGCCAAATATTGCTGAAATAATCTATCACACATTCATGAAGCAAATTTTAATTCATTCTATATACATTCACATATATAAATAACCATTAACTTTTTTTACTAATATCTTCATTCCCATTACATTTGAATGATTCGGAATCTAACCATTGCTCCATAGTCACCTAAATTTAAATACATGTTTTCAAAGCTTATTTGCTGTGTGTATTGAAACATAAATCCTATGAGGAATTCTATATATGAAGTACACCAATATAAGTGTGTGTGTGTGTGTGTGTGTGTGTGTGTGTGTGTTGGCTTCTCCTGGGTGTCAAATGTGTTACTTTTAAATTAGATTGCTGCAGTACATGAGTATTTTTCTGATCCAGCAGAATGTTTCCTCTGTTCTAATGGTCATAATGTACTTTGGATGCTCTGTGTAATTATCTCCAAAAAAAACCTTGGCATGAATCCTGAATATATTTTCTGAGGTCAAGAAGAGGTAGCATGAGAAATTCCTCTACCAAGTAACCTTAAATTGCACAGAGATTAAGGTGTTAATATTTTGAACCTCTGTCCTACTAGCGGGACACAACCAGGGGTGAGTTGCTCCTGGATCAGACCGGATTGGGTGAACCAGTAGTGGCGGCAGCAGGAGGCTCCGCCCACCTGCCCAAACACTTCTGAGCATGTGCAGAAGCATCGTGCGCACACACGAGCAAAGCGGTAGTAAAAAAGAATGGAAACCCACCACTGGACACAACATGAGTACTTCACCATTTAAACTTCTAGCACTGACATTGCCTTATCTTAGGTCTTGTTTAGTGCAACAGACATCAGACAAGAATAAAACTATTAACATAAATACTCCAGCAAAAGATTCTATATAAATTAACAAAGAAGCATTATACCGCAAAATTTCATCTACTAAGTTTGATAGAAATGAATGGTATTAATCAGGTGTACAGATAGTCCTTGTCATACAGTGACCGTTCCAAGTTATCACAGCACTGAAAAAAGTGACCTATGACTGGCTTACCCACTTACGACCGTTGCAGCCTCCCTATGGTCAAGTGATTTAAATTCAGATGCTTGGCAACTGGCATGTACTTACGGCAGTTGCAGAGTCCTGGGGTTATATGATCACCTTTTGCGACTTTCTGATAAGCAAAATCAATGCGGAAGCCAGATTCACTTAACAACTGTGTAACTAAATTAACAACTGCAGTGATTCGCTTAACAAATGTGGAAAGAAAAGTCTCTCTCTCTCTCTCTCTCTCTCTCTCTCTCTCTCTCTCTCATCTATCTATCTATCTATCTATCTATCTATATCTATCTATCTATCTATCTATCTATCTATCATCTATCTATCTATCTATCTATCTATCTATCTATCATCTATCTATCTATCTATCTATCTATCTATCTATCTATCTATCTATCTATATATATATATATATATATATATATATATATATAGTTTTGTTGTATTTGTGCTGATAAATAAATAAAGGGAGAGTAGTATAGATCTATTTCAAGCTATTTAGCTCTCATCAGCTAGCCATACCGATACTGGGATTTGAACCTGGGCTATATATATAAACAATATCTGTATATATATATTGTTTATATATATAGCCCAGGTTCAAATCCCAGTATCGGTATGGCTAGCTGATGAGAGCTAAATAGCTTGAAATAGATCTATACTACTCTCCCTTTATTTATTTATCAGCACAAATACAACAAAACTATATAGATAGATAGATAGATAGATAGATAGATAGATAGATAGATAGATAGATAGATAGATAGATAGATAGATAGATAGATAGATAGATAGATGATACTGGGATTTGAACCTGGGCTATATATATAAACAATATATATATATATATATATATATATACTTAAAGTCACAACCCCTGGTATGCCCAAGTATGGGAGGAAGGTCACACTTCCACTCTCTGTCATTAGGCTCGTCACAAGAGACCATCCAGACAGAAACCCAATATTTTTTACTGTTGCCTTTTTTGTTACATTTGTTATATTTATTTGGGTATGGCTAGCTGATGAGAGCTAAATAGCTTGAAATAGATCTATACTAGTCTCCCTTTATTTATTTATCAGCATAAATATAACATATATATAACATATATATAACATATATAACATACATATATATATATATATATATATATATATATATATATATATATATATATATATATATATATATATATATATATATTGTTTATCAGCACAAATACAACACAAATGTGGCAAAAGGCAACAGTAAAGATATTGGGTTTCTGTCGTGATGGTCTCTTGTGATGAGCCAATAGACAGATAATGGAAGCAGTTAGCTTCCTCCCATAATTGGGGCATACCAGGGGTTGTGACACTAAATATATACCTACTTCCCTGGCTTCAGCTGATAAGGAGAAGGACCTGTGGCTTAAAGGTTAAGACATCTGCCTAAGATGTAATACAGCACAGGTTCGAATCCCAGTAAGGGTATGGCTAGCTGATGAGAGCTAAATAGCTTGAAATAGATCTATACTAGTCTCTCTTTATTTATTTATCAGCACAAATACACACACACACAGACACACAGACACACACACACACACACACACACATATATATATATATACGCTATTATTGAAGAGACAATTCCAATTTGTTGTCCTCAAACTCTCTACCCCCAAGTAGAAGATACTCAGTCATATGTTATTTATGAACACTCAAAACGGCCCTTTTCTCCACTGAATCATTTGCTTCTTGGTTAAGGTTCCTTCATTAAACTGCTGTTCAACCAAAGGAGCTATTTGTCATTCTTCAACTTGCAACATTCCTAGGCTTAGATATCAGCTGAATGACTGATACAGCATATTTAGCATTTAGGAAACTGTCCGTGGGAGCTCATTAGTCTGCACACAAGGCAATCTTTTTTCTTTTCTTTTTTTAAAAAAAAACATGGATGAAATTAAGCCCTTCTTCCCCTGGGCAAAGATCTGGGTCAAAATCAGTCGGCAGTAAGTCTCTTTCTCACATTCAGATCTAGCAGAGCATCCCCCCCCCCCAAAAAAAATTCCCAGCCTGGGGAAATATCAAACTCCACTTCATATGAGTATAGAAAGTTTTGCACAATCTACATCTTTGTTCTAGTCCAATTGTGCAAAATTTATCTTATTTGTTTGTTAGTTTTAATAAGTACCTGGATCTTCTATGAGCCATGGTGCCACAGTGGTTAGTGTGCAGTACTGCAGGCTACTTCTGCTGACTGCCAGCTGACTGCAATTTGGCAGTTCGATTCTCACCAGGCTTAAGGTTGACTCAGCCTTCCATCCTTCCGAGGTGGGTAAAATGAGAACCCAGATTGTTGGAGGCAATATGCTGACTCTGTAAACAGCTTAAAGGGGGCTGTTAAGCAGTATGTAGTGGTATATAAGTCTAAGTGCTATTGCTAAGTGCTATTCTATGTACTGGAAGCATCATGGGTGAGGCTGCCCAAGAGCAAACACAATTTAAGATCAATCTGGAGACTTGAGCAATTGGCAAGGAACTAAATTTTCACTGTAATTCAGCAGCCGTGGCCTTTCTAACCTGGTGACAGCAATTGAACAGCAGTTTGGAGGCCAAGACAGAACAGATTCCTTCCTTCCATACCAACATGCTCCTTTTCTGCATCTCCCCTTGAATCCTCTTGGCTGCAAATTTTTATGCATGCTGAAAGTGGTAACTGCATATTTATATCTTCAACATTCTTGCTGTGAGAATCATTTACCAGTAAAGGACATGAATACCAAAGTTATTACTTTGACCATTCCCATCTCAACCAATCCAAACCAAGAAATATATTTAATATTGCTTTTCATTCATCTTAGCTTCTTCTTGAGCTTTTGCTTGGAGAGAGATTAATGAAACTGTATTCCTACAGTTTCCTACTGTATTCGTACCTCTTAAATCTAGAACCCAGCCTTCCTCATCTATTCTAGCATGTGCTCTGATTGCTATGTTATTTCCTTTAATGATTTTTTTCTGAAATGTGTTGGGTAGCTGCTGGCAATCAGTCGATCCTGTCTGCCATTGGAATCCATCCAAATTCAGAATAGAAAATGACATTTTGCATTTCGTGTATATTCCTAATATGAGTGTGCCTATACATTATGACAAAAACACTTAGTCACATACATCATATTCATTGCTTTCCTTTAACCCTCATAGGTTTCTCTATTTTTCCCCATTTCAAGTTGTCATAACTCTCAATGGCATTCACACTTTCTGTTGTTTATATTCATATTTATTGGTCTGAAAACAATATATTTATTGGAGTTGCACAGAGGGAAGATAGAACAAAGAAATGTATTTATTTTATTTATCAAATTTAGATACTGTACCACCCACCTCATTCATAGCCTGTGAATTTATAAATCTCAATCATTCTCTGATTCTGTAAATTGTGCCTCTTAATAATAAACAAAAGTATAAAAACTGCTTAGCTCTTAAATCTCATTTGAAGTATACAGACCATATTATTGCAAAAGAGACAGAGATGAATATTGCAAAAGCTTCCCATCTATGGTAACTTTGTTCAGTTGATTCAACAACAGCAAAACAAACTCTACTAATGTAATAAGAAAAAATAATAATTGTTTCTAAGTACTTACAGATTCTTGGATTTGAAGGTTTCAGCAAATTCCCATACACTTTGAAGAGATGCAAGATCCAAGGTGATTGCTTCTACCTTGGCTTTGTGCTAAAATGAGAAAAAGTAAAAAGTTCAAAAGATCAACATATTTACTCCACAGAATCATCTGATAACAAATATGCACCAATATTCGTTTAAATACTCTTATTTAATCATAGTGGGTGCAGATAAGAACATTTTGAGATATGTAGAGATTGTTTAAAGAAGGGGTTTTTTAAGGCTGTGGGTGCATGTAGCAAAATAAATCCTAAAAGAGGTGTGTATATTTCTTCAAATATCTCAACATATTTCCAGATAAACCAAAAGATTCACCCAAAAGTTTGCTAGATCTTTTTTTTTGTTCTTATCACCATTACCTGCAGAATAAATAAAACTGAGCTACCTGAGTAGTATTCTTTTAAAAATAAAAATAAAACACATTCTGCCAACAAACATCACTCTTACAAAACTCACCAAAAATATCTTAAAATTACAAAGTTACCCAAAGTTCATCAGTTAAAATCTGATAGGCTTGATGAATTAGGCAAAATCCATTTATGACTGGTTGATTTAGGGACAGAAAATTATTTAAATAATTCAAATCAAGATAGAAAAATATCCAATTCAGAGGCTACAGATTTTTTATTAGACATTTCAAAGGAAGAATATAAAAGTAAATGTTTCCCCATGTCCAGTCATGTCCGATTCTAGAAATTGATACTCATCTCGTTTTTTAGCCAAGGGAGCTAATATTGTTCAAAGACTCTTTCCGCAGTCATGTGGCCGGCAATTTGGTACCTATTTATCTACTTGCATGTGTATGCTTTTGAATTGCTAGGTGGGGGCAAGTAATGGGAGCTCAGCCCATTGTGCTGCGCTCAGGCCTCAAACCTGGGCATCTTTTAACCGCTGAGCCATTATGACCGCACCAAAGAAAGAATATAAATAAACACAAAAATAAAAAGTAAGAAACTGAAATTTAAATAAGTAAACAGGGACATGGTAGCTAAGTCGCTGAGTTTGTTGATCAGAAAGGTCGACAGTTCGGCGGTTCAAATCCCTAGTGCTACATAATGGAGTGAGCTCCTGTACTTGTCCCAGCTTCTGCTAACCTAGCAGTTAGAAAGCATGTAAAAATGCAAGTAGAAAAATAGGGACCACCTTTGTTGGGAAGGTAACAGCGTTCCATGCAGCTTCGGCATTTAGTCATGCTGGTCACATGCTTTGAAACGGAGATGAGCACCGCCCACTAGAGTTGGGAACGACTAGCACCTATGTGCGAGGGGAACCTTTACCTTTTAAACAGGGGATCTGAAAATGTCATGGAGGTTACAGTTTTCCAATACCTAACTAATTACATAACAACTGAATGTATTCGTCATTTTTAAAAAAAGTAAAAATAACTACTAAGCATGGAGCTAAAAAATAAAAATCAGAAACACATAAAAAACCACCAACCAAAATGATAATAAATTGAACCAATTGTGAAAGTTCACACTAATTTTCCAATGAAGTTGGAAAATATAGAGTCTATATATAGAAAAAATAATTGTCATAAGGCACAGAGCAAAGAATTAACTTACAGTCCAGGCATTTTATTAATCAATCTTTCTAAAATGTATGTTACCAAAACATATAGTATCCTTACTGTAATCAGCATATACAAAGCTAATTCAGCATAATTTAAAATAATGAATGGTTTATCCAATTTAATAAAACAGCTTAAATTCATCTCTTAAGATTGATTTCATTCTATTGTGCATTATTTTCCTGAATTGTTGTGCTTTACAATATTGCTAACAAATATTTAAAAAATGATGGAACATTACATTTTTCATCAATTTTTAGAAAACAAATTGTTCATTTTAGCCATCAGGACTGGAATAACATGCCAATAATAAAATATCTTATATCAATTTCCTCTAAGTATAATACTCAGAGGAAATTTAATGTTCTTTTTCCTCTGAAATTTCCACTGCTGCACTTCTATTACTGCATTCAAATTCTGTACCTATTTAATCATAAACTCTTTTGCATGTCCAGGCTCTGAATCATTCTTCTCCAGCCATTTATAAATACTTCCCAGAAAATATTCTGAATTATGTTTGACTAGAATGTTTTTCTAATTCAGTGACGTTTCTTACCATTCCTCTTTATCTCTGCAATTATTTTAATGCTATGTTACCCAGATTGAAACCAGTCAGGTAGATTAGACCATTGTGGAGAATCTCAAGAGATTTGATCTTCATCTTGCTAATAATTAAACCTTGCAATTGGAACACGTTATTAATTTTCCACGGAACCAATTTCTGAAACGTACTTCCTCATAAAAGTAGACATTTAACTATGGAGTGATAGAAGGGACATCTTATTATTTCCCCTGTATTGACCTAGACATTCAACTTTGGCAAGCAAAGCCTTTCTCTGAAGATCCCAGTGCTCAGATGGCGCAAACAATTCCACAGTTACATAATACGTCGTCGTCATCATCATCATCCAAATCTCAACCAACAAATGCTGTGTCTTACACATTGGCAACAAAAATCAGAACACCAAATACAAGCTGGGTGGATACGACCTCGTAGACGACCCTCACTCGGTCAAGGACCAAGGAGTATTCATCACAAACAATCTAAGCCCCAGAGCTCACTGTAACAGCATTGCCAAAAAGGCATTAAGAGTTGTTAACCTAATTTTGCAAAGCTTCTTCTCCAGTAACATTGTACTGCAAACTAGGGCATACAAAACGTTTGCCAGACCAATTCTTGAATACAGCTCGTCTGCCTGGAATCCACACTGTATATCAGACATTAATACAATCAAGCGAGTCCGGAGGTATTTCACGAGAAGAGTCCTCCACTCCTCTGCTCACAATAGAATCCCTTATGCCACCAGGCTTGAAATTTTGGGCTTCGACAACCTGGAACTATGCCACCTATGGTTTGACCTAAGCATAGTATGCAAAATTGTCTGCTACAATGTCCTACCTATCAATGACTACTTCAACCGCAATAATACATGGGCAAACAATAGATACAAACTCAAGGTAAACTGCTCCAAACTTCATCATCCTAACTCAATCCTGCCTTCACTTGGCCAAAACAATTTTGCAATACACAAAACAGACACAACCAGCGAGTTTCTGGTGCAGAAGGAGAAAAATAATGCCTTTTTCCCCCTCTCTCTCTTTCCTTTAAAAGGTACAACACTCTGTTTTCGTCTCCAAGGAGAAAATAAAAAGGCTGCTACAAACACAAGGACAACAAGGGGTCAAAAAACATCAAGCAGTTCAACAGATTAAACCACAAGCTGTTACTTAGCATGCTCTTGGGAACAGTGATTCAAGTCCACACACTATTACTCAGGTAATGCTTTTGCTCATTCTGGGCAACGTTGCAGGTCTCTCCTGCTGGTTTTGCAACCGAAGAGACAGCATTTGCGATATTATGAAGGGAATAGCGAGCGAAAGTGTCGGCTTGGGTGTTCCTTCCCTCCTTTACTCCTTCCACAAGTTAGAACTGAGAAAAAGAGGCTGTGCTTGAGAGTAGAGTAGAGTAGAGTAGAGTAGAGTAGAGTAGAGTAGAGTAGAGTAGAGTAGAGTAGAACAGAACAGAACAGAACAGAACAGAATTCTTTATTGGCCAAGTGTGATCGGACACAGAAGGAATTTATCTTTGGTGCATATGCTCCCATTGTACATAAAGAAAAATAAAATAGAATACATTCATCAAGATACAACACTTAGTGATAGTCATAGGTTACTAATAAGCAATCAAATTATACTAGGAAAGAAATAAAACAATATAAAATTTAAAGATACAAGCAACATGGTTATAGTCATAAGTGGAAGGAGATAGGTACTAGGAAAGAGATAGGTGCTAGGAAGGAAGAAAAGAAGAATAGCAATGCAGTCTTAGTAGATAATTTTACAGTGTTGTGGGGATTAGTTGTTTAACAGAGTGATGGCATTCGGGGAAAAACTGTCCTTGTGTCTAGTTGTTCTGGTGTGCAGTGCCCCATAGTGTCGTTTTGAATACAAATATGAAAAAAAGATCAATCAATGGGTAACTTGGAAATGTAGATCATCCAAGCAATGAATATGGTTTGTAGTCTGACATTTCAGGCAATAACCTGAATCCCTGCTTACTTTGGAAAAATAGAATACTTTCTATTGTGAAGACAGCTAGGGTTCCTTTTCCCCATCCCCAACTGTTAAATTAATCTGAATTTCTACAGCTTTGTAGATTTAGCACAACAAAGGTTAGTGAGAAGAGCCACCTTCTGTGGGAGTGTTTCTCAGGCACCAAAAGGAGAAGGCTTTGAAAGGTCACACATTCAAATCATAATAAAAATAACAATGAGAGTTTCTAGGGAACCATTCATGAACATACATAAATGATAAAGAAAGAAACATATACAATGACCACTGGCCTATATAGTTCAAAAATGTCATTAAATCTTCACAAATCTGGGCTTTTTAACCCCTCATTAACTTACGTTTACAAGCTGTTCTCCCTATTCATAAAGACTAATATATATTTAAACTATTCTTTTGAGTCTTATTGATGCTCTTTGTAGCAAAAATCCCCAACAACAACCTTATAATGGTTTAATCAATCAATAAACTTTTATTTGAGCATTGAGCAGCGTCATATAATGATTTAATAGCCCTTATGGACTTTTTGCATAAACATAAAAATAAAATTGTGATTTAAGGTCTTTGATGGTTAGACAGGATAGATTATAGAAAGAAGAGAATCATGATGTAACCTTAGAGAGAACGAGAGAGGTTAAAATATAAGGGTACTTATAACTGCTATGAAGAAGATCTTATTTATAGCTTTGTTTAATTTTTTCTCCTTTTTTTCTTTTTCTTGTACTTCTAGCTTTTTCAATATTTCAGGTTTATAATAGAAACAGTAATCTACAATCAGTAACTTAAAAAAGATGACTTAACAGCATCCTTCAAGCTCTCCACTAATGTCATAAGGTTATTGTACAGATAACCCTTATAATTTCATCCCATATTGTTTTAATATTACATGATGTTTTGTGTTATGAAGCCTTAAGTGATAGTATTTTAACAAACATTTTGGTCTACATGCGTGTGCCTCTACAGCTCTTTTATGTCTGGAAATCCATTAGAAATTACTATCCAGATTAAGAGACTAGATTCCCCTAGAGCAGGGGTGTCAGACTTGATTTCATTGAGGGCTGCATAAGGGTTGTGTTTGACCTTGGGGGAGCTGGGGGGCGTGGCCAAGGTGGACATGGCCAGCTTGACATCACTCGCATTGGGGGGGGGGGGTTGCCTTTAGTGGCCCAAGAGCTGTGCCAGCAAAAACGGGCTCCCAAACTCCATTTTTGGCTGGGATGGCCTCCTGCAAACCTCTGACAGTAAAAACGGAGCTTGTGAAGGCCGCATATGACCCTCCCGAGCTCTGTTTTCACTGGCAGAGGCACCATGGGCCGGTCCTTCGCTGTTTCCAGGGTGACCCCATGGGCCAGATCTAAGCACCCTGCAGACTGGATCTGGCCAATGGACCTTGAGTTTGACACCCCTGTCCTAGGGCAATAGGACATCCTACAGAGATGTCACCACAAAGTTTTCCTGTGCAAACTCCACTGAACTTCACTTTTGAAACAGTTTGCTACTAAATATGGTGTTTCTGGGAATGATATATAAGAAAGAGTAAAAGAAACTTGTTTTAAGCCATATCCTTCTATAGAACATCTCTAAGATGAATAATAATAATAAAATAAATTGTAGCTATCTGCATGCATGTGTACCTGCACCACTTGTGCCAAAGTGATGCAGTTTCATCATCATTTAATAATCAAGTAACTTTAAGGGGGAAAACAGCAGGGTGGACTTGGAAAGTTTTGTAGAAAGGTTCATTTGAAATCATGGATTTCGTTTGTTTCTGATGAATTAGCTCGCTCGTTCACTCTTCAATTCTGACCATAACCACACAGATCAAAAACACTCACTCCTTTTAACTAGCTATTCCAGATTGTTATCAAAGCACTTCTTGAGTCACCATTCTTGTTTGGTGCACATAAAAGCAGGAATGAATGTGTCTTATCTTCACATAACCAGGGGAAATGAAGAAAAAGAATATATAAACTCCGGCATCTAATATTCCACTTAAATTTAGCTTTTATCTTTGAACTGGGCTACAAAAACTCTTCTAAAATGAGGGAACATTTTACTGAACACAACTGTGCTAGTTATATTCAATTAGATGTTTATGGGAGTCGCACAGACTATACATCCGCTCTTTAAGCTATAGCTGCAACTATCTGTGAAGAGTCTTAATCATACAGGTCATGGTTGTCCCAAAGGTCCTTTTTTCCAAAAGGCAACTGGACTTTCTTGATTTTTTCCCCCTTTGAAAATGTTTCGCTTCTCATCCAAGAAGCTTCTTTCATTCTAAATGACTAGTGGAAAATTGAAGGATTTATATTCTTTTTAAGAATATACATACATACATACATACATACATACATACATACATACATACATACATACTTTTTATAACTGCAACATTGAACAATCCATGATTGAACCGAGGTGGCGCAGTGGTTAGAGTGCAGTACTGCAGGCTACTTCAGCTGACTGCTAACTGCAGTTCGGCAGTTCAAATCTCACCGGCTCAAGGTTAACTCAGCCTTCCAACCTTCCGAGGTGGGTAAAATAAGGACCCAGATTGTTAGGGGGCAATATGCTGACTCTGTAAACTGCTTAGAGAAGCCTGTAAAAGCACTATGAAGCGGTATATAAGTCTAAGTGCTATTGCTATTGTATGTTGGTCGAATAATATATATCATCAAATATTACTGTTTTGCAGAGTTTCAAATAGTTTCATGTAGTTTTTGCCCCTAATGTAAAAAATGATGGGACTCAACTGACATATAAACATGCAGATCGAATCTCACCAGGCTCAAGCTTGACTCAGCCTTCCATCCTTCCGAGGTGGATAAAATGAGGATCCAGATTGTTGGGGCAATAGGCTGACTCTGGAAACCGCTTAGAGAGGGCTGTGAAAGCACTATGAAGCGGTATATAAGTCTAAGTGCTATTGCTATTGTCATGATGCTCACATGCACTGTTGGGAGTCTGCTGAAATCTTCTGATGGAACCTTGGACAGATCCTGCCACTCAAGAAATATTAGACGGCTTACCTGATACCATGAGGAAGAAGAGATCTAGTGCCATTCAGGAAGGTAGAAATTGGTCAATCCCCCCCCCCTCCAGCTACCATTCGTCTTTCAATATCCAAATATATTATATTTAACATTCTTTGGAGAAGTCACTAATGTGGGCAGGTTTACCTCTCCACTCCTTGAAGAATCTACTAGCAGATTGCAGTACTGGCATCAGAGAGTTGCAGAGATTCTGGGGGCTTGCTAGATCCTGCATGTTTTCCAGCCATACAGGATTCATGTTGCACGTGATCATGAAATATTATTTTCCTTATATTAAGTTTTAGAAAGTTAGTGACACTACTACACTACTACAAGATAGCATTAAAGAAAATTACTCAGTTCATTGTGACTCCACTTTCTGTGGACTTGAATTGCTCATTAAATGAATGCCATATTTAATTACATCTTCTTCATTAAATCACTATTCTTCATCAAAGTGAAATGCATTGCCAAAGGAAAACATTCATTCAAGGAGGTTTGTTTGTTTACTACATGATTGATGATATGCAAAATCAAATTTAATTCTTACACACCGTTTGTAGCTATTGTCCTACAGCACCACCAACCCATCCAATGCTAGGGAGAACAGGCGCTGTAGACAACATTCTCATTTAATTCCAAAAACATTCCGTGTTTACATAGAGCAAATCTATTAAAACTGTTTAGAATATAATTGGCAATATTTTGTGCTCATGCTTAGAAAAATGCTTATCGAGTCAGAAGTTTTAACCAGAAAAGTTAAAACATTCAGAAAGCTAGCAATTTCATAATAGGCAATGTATTCAGTTTACAGCTTAAAGATTGTTTAAAAATGAACACTGCATGCTACAGTAGTTTGGCAGTAAACATGATTGTGCATTTATGTCTCGACACTGAAGGAGCCTTTTTCATAGGTATTTTTCATTCTAATGCAAGGGATGATTTACATTAAATATAGGTAAAGTGTGGTTACATTTTCCTGAAGGACTGCAAAGAAGGGAAGAGAACTATAATAAGTTGAAGCATAAAAGCTTTCTGTCATAATATTTATTATAATGGCATATAAAAGAGCTGAAATAAATAATAGATGACTAAAGGTAAATTCACATGATAAAGAATCCTTCAGCAAATACCATTACTTGGTCTGCTTAGAGTTTTATACACAGTTGAAGACTCTTAATAAATAAACTGCAGTTCCTATAACTTATATAAGTGCTGGTGGAAGGCAGCAGAGGAAATGTAAGATGTACTTTTAAAAAGCACAGAGTGGACATTAGCTAATTTAGTACATAATTATATTCTCCATGGATAGGCAGTGTACATTCTCAGGTATTTAAAAGCTTTAGTTCATACACCCCACCCTGCCTTCCTCACCTCCCCCACCCCCAAAGTAAATCCTAAATAGTATACCACTCAAACATGTCTCTTTTGAGTGGTGGAGAAGAAAGCTTATCCTCCAGTTTAATAAAGCAAATTCCAGCCACCTACACCTGGGAAACACAGAAGGCAAGACGGAGGAAATCATATTTATAGTCCAAGAGATAAAATGTGTTTAAGAAGGAAAGGCTGCAAAGGAGGGGGGATGGAAGCCAAGGGGAATTTGATGCTAAATAGCTTCTGATATAGATAACCCGTCAGAATACAAGCTGAATGGACACCAAGCCTAAAATACTTGAAGAAGCACAAAGACATGAAATCCAGACCGAAATGCACCATTAGAATAACGCATGGCGATTTTGAGGCATTCATTCTCGCAGCCAAGAATGTCCAGCAGTAGGTCGTGATAATGATCACTGTCTAAGACAGACAAAGACAAGGAAATGCTTTCATTCCAGTTTGGAACTGTAAATATTATAATCCTTAATGCATGCCCTTGCTACGGGGGAGTATTTATGTCAGGCAGGCTTTCTAAGCCATGCATGTATTTATGAAGTTGATGAGATTACCTTTCAGATCTCTGTGTGGGGCGCATGCACATGAATCAGATGGTGCAAATATGTTCAGGCCAACTGAAAATATGTCAGGTCAGGTTTTGGAATCGTTTCCTTCACCGCAACTGAGATAACTTACTGAGCTCCATTTAGTGTATGGAATAATTCTGGGCTCATTTGTCTTGTTTTACTCAATGTCCCGGCTATTTTCCTAAAAAGACATTTCACATTTTGCGTGGAGTGTTTTAACAACAATGCAAGCCTACTGAACAACAGCTTGGTAAGCAGTTTCGGTAGCTGACATCTAATATCTTTATGACATTGGGAGGTTTACTATGGAATATTCATGGGATAGGGATGAAGTGGCTCAGTGGCTAAAATGCTGAACTTGTCAATCAGAAAGGTAGGCTGGTCGGCGGTTCGAATCCCTAGTGCCACGTAACAGAGTGAGCTCCCGTTACTTAACCCAGCTTCTGCCAACCTAGCAGAAAGCATGTAAAAATGCAAGTAGAAAAATAGGAACCACCTTTGGTGGGAAGGTAACAGCGTTCCATGTGCCTTCAGCATTTAATCATGCCGGCCACATGACCACAGAGATGTCTTCGGACGGCGCTGGCTCTTCGGCTTCGAAATAGAGATGAGCAGCACTCCGTAGAGTCGGGAACGACTAGCACATATGTGCGAGGGGAACCTTTACCTTTACCTATTCGTGGGATTAACCTATTTCTTCAGATCCACCTTATCCACCACTAAAAAGGGAATGATGTTCTTCAAGAAACATCAAGAAGAACTGCAATCTTCCTTTTCCAAACCTAATGATAGTATAGATTTTATTTTTATAATTTTAAAGACCTCATGCAACTATTAGAGTTTCACCGAGTGGAACCCAACAAAACTCAGCACATGTATGACAATATTTTTAACAGTTGCTTATCTTTAATCAATATTTTAAGTACTGCAAAGACATTTTTCCAACCATATTTAAAGGGGAAAAATTAAAATAGATATAGACCAATTAAATTTAGATTACATAGTCTATAATGAGCCACAGTGCAGCATTTTTATTTTGGTGATTATCCCTGGCTAGCAAAATGCTTTTAAAGAAATGCATATCGTGTAGAGCAGAATAATATCAGTAGGAATATTATATTATGTTAAAATACTGTTCTTAAATGTATCTTCATAGAGTTATGGACCATAGATCTCCAAAGAGCAAACAGGTCTGGTTTGTCCTTTCTTTCTGTAATGGTCGCAACATTTGAGAGAACTAAGTCTGACTTCCACAAATGCAATATAAGTTTTAAAATTTATGGACAGGTCTTTACTAATTTTTAAGGGTTTTTAAATCTTTTTTTTTCAAAGTAGTATTATAAACTAAAATATTAGTAGAATTTTAAACTAAAATAAACTAAAGTAAGGTAAAGGAGTCTCCTGCACATGCTAGTAATTTCCTGCTCTAGAGGGCAGTGCTCATCTCCATTTCAAAGCTGAAGAGCCAGCACTGTCTGAAGACATCTCTGCAAAAGGTGCACGGAATACTGTTACCTTCCCACCAACGGTGGTCACTATTTTTCTACTTGCATTTCTACATGCATTCGAACGGCTAGGTTGGCAGTAGCTGAGACAAGTAACGGGAGCTCACTCCATTACACGGCGCTAGGGATTCAAACTGCTGAACTGCCGACCTTTCTGATCGACAACTCAGTGTCTTAGCCATTGAGCCCCCGCGTCCCTGTTAAAACTAAAGTACCACTTGCAAATAAAATGATACCAAGGGATTTCGGTGAAGCTGTCGTTGCATGTAGCATTATGTGCCCTTCAAGCCAATTGCACCTTGACTGGAATGGAGAAGGCATTATGGTTTATTTCTGCAAACACGACTACTCATACTAACTCTAGATTTCCACCCATGTACCCTGAAAGACATGTAGAATTTTACTGGTGGTTTAGTTGTGTCTGTTCCTTAATTCCTTGCATGCACTCTAGAATTAAAAGAAAAAGAAGAAGAACACCCCGGAATAAAACCATTTTAAACCTTTGGAAAATGCAAGGTGTTCAGCTTCTCAAAGAATTAATTCAATGAAAAGCTGGCTGGCTGTATGCAGCATTGTGCGGTGCCCACCAGAAGACAAGCGAACCAATTTGCTTGCAATTGGTGGAAAACTAGGAGGTTTTCCAGCTGTAGAGACATTGAATACCACTTGTGCAGATGACAAGTATAGATTGGAGCATGTCCAAAGGACAAATATGTTTAACCAAATATGAAAGGGGCTCTCTCCAGCTCTCTCTCTCTTTTCTCCCTCTTCCCAGGGTTCATGATTGTAAGCAATAGTTTTGCCTGAAAGCACAGGCGTGCGCTGCATTGCACATTAATCCTTCAAACTCTAACAGATGCTGGCAGGGATTTAGAGTGGAATGTATTTACAAAGTGACAAATTATGTTCTATATTATACACAGAGAAAGAAAGAGCACCTACAAATAGGCTGATAAATGTTAGCTGCAGTGATGACAAGTGGTTCATTTTTATTATATAGTAACCACTATCTTCTTTCTTTCTTTTTCCAGGGAAGCCCAAACATTTATTTATTACAATGGGGGGGGGGGGGAGAGAATCAAGATTATATGTGGCACAAAGTACTATCTCCTAAGATAGTACATGGGCAGCTTCCACTGCCAGTAACTAGATTCAGACTGTAGCACAATCTTGGTCTTGGTTTATTTTTATTTTTTTTAAATACATGCTATAACACACGTAGAATTTTTTCTAAAACATTAACTGCATGTCAAACATCTAATAATTGGGCTTGCAGTCTTGAGAAGGAAGCTATCACTATGGGTTGTTCTATGTATTTTTTTTAAAATGCAGATTTTGAATTGGTTAAAAAAAAATCTACAGAGTCTGTCACTGAGTAAGCCACATATGGTGCACAAAGATTAATGAAAGTTTTAGTGTTGTTTTATTGTTGCCCCGCTTTTATTTTAAAATTCTGAAGTAGAGTTTTAAAATGAGTTTGTTTTGCATATGTGTCCCTTTGAGTTGATGGCAGCTCCTGGTGTCTTCCCTGTCTAGTTGTTGCAGTTTTCTTGGTAAGATTTTTCAGAAGTGGTTTGCCATTTATTCTTTCCTAGGGCTGAAGAGAGGGACTGGCTAAGGTCACCCAGCTATCTTCATGTCAAAGGCAAGAACTAGAACTCACAGTGTCCTGGTTTCTAGACCTTAACTGCTACAATAAACTGGAATCATAATTTATAATGACTTAAAGGTAAAGGTTACCCTCGCACATATGTGCTAGTAATTCCTGACTCTAGGGGGCAGTGTTCATCTCTGTTTCAAAGCCGAAGAGCCAGCGCTGTCCAGACGTATCCATGGTCATGTGGCCGGCATGTTTAAACACCGAAGGCACACGGAACACTGTTACCTTCCCACCAAAGGTGGTCCCTATTTTTCAACTTGCATTTTTACGTACTTTCGAACTGCTAGGTTGGCAGAAGCTGGGACAAGTAACAGGAGCTCACTCCATTACGCAGCACTAGGGATTCAAACTGCCGATCTTTCTGATCAAAAAGCTCAACGTCTTAGCCACTTAGCCACCCTATTAAAATGACCTGATGTATGCCAAACATTTTGATTTTGAAAAAGCCCATTGTGAATATTCTGGGATCCTCTGGAATGCTGACTGGACATTCAAGCTGTTTGGCAGAAAACCATATCTGGAACACTTGAAACAGACAGTTTGGAGGTTGGAATACTGGGGGACTGGGACTGTCCACAAAATTGGTTATGGATTTGTAACCAAAATGTAAAATGTCTATGGAGATATTCAATTCTGATCAAGAAAGTTCAATTGCTTTTTGGAAAAGCACCTTTGGGATAACCAAAAGGCGTAACAGTCCCGCTATATCTTATGTGAATGAGATTCATCTGTTAGCTCTAATTAAAGCATAATCTAGGCTGTGCATTGTCTTCTCCTGTGGTGTAAGAGTATATTCTAATGTTGGATTAATCCAAGATAAATATGTAGAGCCCCACCATATGGTGTAGCTCAACTACCCTAGTAAATATGTGTACATAAAACAACATTTCCAAATGAGAAATGAATGGAATACTAACAATAAACAACAAATCAAATCCCTTCCATTTGTAGGGATAACTCAGGTTTGAGGAAAGGATCCAGATTGATATTCTCCAGTTCATAATTCTTCTGAGCATTTTTTCCCCTTGTATCCCACTGTTACTATACCCCATTTTAGTAATAACAACACTGAGTAAGCTGTAGATGCTTGTGACCTCCACAGCGAGCTTGCATGATTAATTAATATCCCCACCCCAGTCTGCGCTTTTGAAGACGGGAAGCTGAGAAAGGCTGCTTTGTCCAGAGAAGTTCTAGTTGATGTTGGATTCAAAGTGCAAGGTTCCTTATTTATAGATAATCCTTTCAACATCTTTGTGCTTACGAAGCCAACATCAGCCAGTAATTTTAGTCATTACTAAAGCACTGTATTCTGTTCCATTCAGTGTACAATATCTAAATTTCCAACATTCGCAAACTGCAGTTCCTTAAAATTGATGTGTCCAGAAATACAATGATTTAAGGAACAGGAAAGCTTCATCAGAAACATTTTTTCTCGACAGATGTTTATAAACAGAAGGCAACATTTAAAAAAAGAAAAAGAAAAAAGACACCTGAACACACTGCCTCGCTATGTTGCACAAACCACGATACAACCTATTGGAATTACTGCAAAAAGTCTTCCTGGAAAACATCCAGAAATTAAAAGGTGCCAACGAGCTCCCTAATAACCTTGCGTAGACGGAATTCTTATGAAGAAAATAAAGTTTATTGTCTGGAAAGAGAGAAAGCACGAGGAAAGCACTAAAGCAATGGAGGTGAACAATTAGACAGATGTTCACTTAAGGAAATAAAGGGAACCGAATAAGTCTTTGTGGAGGGGATTTTACGAGAATACTGACAACTCTGCACCTCATCAAGGGCATTGGTAAAGTTAAAGCTGCAAAAAAACTGCTGATGCTACGGAAGGTGGCATTTAGGTAACATGGCTCGTAGCGAAGTAACATTATACACTACCGATCTCAATTTGTATTCTCATGCACAATGACCATCCTCTCCTCATTTCCTATTCTCCTTCACTCATTCTCACCTTCCTGGCCCCAAAAAACTCATTTTAAAGACCATCCTGTAATTTAACCAAATGAAGACACTTCTCTTATCGGATAGGACATGTCCCAATTTTTTTGCTTTTTCCTTTTACTCTTCTTTATGCTTCTTGTTTTACTCCGACACAAAGTGTAACAAAATGGACCTTCAGATTCTTTAAACAGGCAGTCCCTTGACTTACAACAGTTCATTTAGTTGACTGGTCAAATTTACAACATTGAAAAAAAGTGACTTATGACCCTTTTCCACACTTATGACCATTGCAACATAATCAAAATTCTTTTTTTATATATCAAGTTTTTAAATTTTTATATTGTTTATACATATCACTGTGTGAGTGGTGTGATACCCGAGTATCATATATTTCAATACAAACAGACATAGTATTATTACTCATAGTTATTACATTTCATTTTCATTATTTCATATTATTTACCCATATCTTTTACTATCACTCTTCAATTCTAAACCTTCCTCTTACTCTTTCATATATCTTAATATATTGCTATACATATATTATATTTCCCCTTTTATTTCTATCCCTATTTTAACTCCCTCTCCTATCACTATTATTTTCAAAGACGTGATAATAACATTTCTGTTACCCATCTTCCATCTGTTTTGTTATTCATATTTCCATTATTTAGCTCTCCACATTAAAGCTCCAGCCATTATTTCTTGAGATATTATTCAATATCTCAATATACATTTCTGGTACCAATAACAATAATTTAAAGAATTTAAAATTCTGTTTCATTTTTTTTCCTAATATCATTATTAAAACTTTAATTTTCAATTAAAACTTAATTCTTATTCATACATCTATTCATGTTCTTTCCAATTCTCTAGTCTATATGATTCCACTATTAATACACAATAGTAGTGAAAAGTTAGAAGTAAACAAAAAGTGATTAGATAAATGAATGAATATACTTTAATGTAAACATAATCAAAATTCTGATGCTTGGCAACTGGTTCATATTTATGACCATTGCAGTTTCATGTGATCCCATTTGACAACCTTCTGACAATCAAAGTCAATGGAGAAGCCAGATTCACTTAACAAACTGGGTTAGTAACTTATCAACTGCAGTGATTCGCTTAACAACTGGCCAGAAAGTTTGTAAAATTGGGGCAAAACCCACTTAACAAATGTGTCATTTAACAACAGAAATTTTGGGCTCAATTGTAGTCATAAATTGAGAATTACCTGTATGTGCTAAGTGACGCTAACTAGTTAATGTGCTTCTGTGTTGATGTTGAAATACAGGAATGCACAGTGAGACCGCACAATTTCTGAATGACTTTAACATGTTCTTGATTGCTTTCCAAATAGATTTAACATATAGAAACAACTGGAAGTGAACTAAGTCTTTTGGAACAAATACTCTGTTCTTATTCTCTCAACTCTGGTTCTTTGAGATGAGGACTGAATTGTAGAATTGAGAATTGTAGAACTGAATTGAGAAAAGTAATCCAAGGTCTAATCTTTCTAGTTGTTCTCAACTCACAATTAAGTCTTTAGCCAAAAGTCAATATATCCTATTTCCTTGTAACTGAGATTCAAATTGGAAAGTGTTTTTTTTTAGACACCTTCATAGTCCCATTAAGAGGTCAAAAGCATCTTCAAGGCTATTTTTACAATTGCTCTTTCTTTATTTACGTACAATTTATGCCATCATCAGCATCATTTTAGCCATTGTCTATTCACTGCAGGATGAAGGCTTTTTCCACATATTTCCAATCAACACATTCCTGGGCTTCTTCTTTTTTTGTCAATTGGGCCTGCAATACAGTTTTATGTCTACAACTCAAAATAGGAAGCTCAAAAATGTTTGAAGTATCTTCAAACAATATTATACACATACCTTCAGGCTTCTTCTCCAAGTCTTACGTTTACAAATAATATTTAAAAACCTATAAAAAAAATTAGCTTAGAAATCACCTAACTTTTGCTTCAGTTGTCTTATGAATAGTGACAATAGAATAATTGTCCTACTATTAGTAAGTCAGCAAAGTTCATTTGGATACAATCCCAAACTATGGTTTGGTTTTGTCCCTTTTCCTTGTACACATCATAATTCTTTTTATTAACAACAATTTAATGTTATGTCCAATCCCACCTATTGGCTTGTTAAAACAAATTTCAGACTATGATTTATAAAATATCTCATTCCCTGAGGTTAGAAGTAATGTTTTAGATTCATACTTCACAGTAAATTCTGATTGCTGAACCATGATCTGCTGAATGAATCACAAATAACTTATAATTCAATTAGTATGTCACGTTATAAACCATGTTTTATAATCTGGAAGAATCCAGATTTGGAGCCAAGGCAAAGTGAAGCAAATCATATTATGATTTAGTTGCTGTGGTTAACTAAGCCAATGCAGAATTTGGATATGAAGATAAAATGAAAATATTGAAAAATGGCGCTGAACCTTCCAATCATTCCTTCATTGCTGTTGCAGAACAGAATAATGGAAGAATTGCTTCGTGTTTCCTGAGCTTTTTCTAAAATCTTAAAATGTGGAGGAGTCTAGGGGCAGAATACATCAATCTGTTTTATTATCATGTTGATGGTGTTATCTATCTTCAACTTCATTTTTTGCCCATTTGTCATAGTGACAACATTAAGAAACCGTAAGTTTTCTTCAGTTCCATTTGTACCATAAGATAAAGGCTTTTTAAAAAATAAATCCAATTAGTAAAAGAAGTGATTGTCTCACTAAATTATACTTTTACATTTAATAAACATACAAAATGTTACATGTGAATCAATACATACTATGGTTTTAAAGTAACAAAATTAAAAGCTACTCAAAAGGAATGTCACATATATTTTAATATATCACTGGTGGGGGGGAGAACAAGATGGTGAAAAAATAGTGACCTGCTGGATTCAATCTCCAGAAATATTACACCTCTAGTTTACACTTTATCTTCATTGTAAATTTGAGAATGTATCAGATTTGGAAATGAGTGAAAAGTAATACTACAAAATCTATATAAATATAAATGCCACACATTTATTTATCATTAGAATACTCACAATTATAGTTCAACTTTATCTCTGATAAAGATAAATGAAGAACAAGCCAAATTTATGTCTGATGTGACCACAAACCACAGGAATTTGGACTGACCAGCCCACACAACCGCTTTCCTAAGTTAGTTGACCAGGAATAGGCATGTTAATTCATCAATCTGTCAAAATAATGACATTCATTCATAAATACCATCCAGTGCCCTCCATAACTGCTGGATAGGCTCCAATGCTAATTATATACTTTCTTTTTTGTGTCTTCGAACAATACATTGAAAAGAATGATGACAGAGAACTGAGAATGGTATAACGGTTCTTGGGACAGGATCCAAAAGATTGAAGGAGAGGAGAAAAATGACATAACACACTGGCCCAACATGCCATCTGGAATAGTCTTTTTTTCCACTTAGAATACACGGAAGGTTGGTGAATAGTTTCCCGGAGAGTGCTTCACCACCAAAAGGGAGGGAGGGAGGAAGGAGATAAAAGATGGGGGGAGGGAGGAAGGAGTGAAAAGAAAGGGAGAGAGGGAGGAAAGAAAAGATACAAAGGGAGGGAGGAGATAAAAGAAGAGAAGGGGAGGAAGGAAGGAGAGAAAAAAGAAGGAGGGGGAGGGAGGAAGAAGGAGAGAAAAGAGGGTGAGGAAGGAAGGCGGAGGAAAGAAGGAAGGAAAGAGAGAAAAGATGGGGAGGGAGGGAGAAAGAAAAGGAGGGAGGGAGGGAGGGAGGGAGGGAGGGAGGAAGGAAGGAAGGATCTTACTCATAATTTTTTTTCAAAAAAATACTGGTAGTTATTTATATATCCTTTCTGTTCCACACAGAAGGGCCTTTACACCCAGCAAGATTAATACCATACTATCAAAGGCTCTGAAGGAGAGTCACAGCAACATCCCCTCCTAAAATCATATTTGCACGGTGACTCTGCAACAGCAGTTTTGCTATTCACTTGGGCTCTCCTTATGAAGAGAATATGCTTTTTTCATAAGCAGATAATCCTAACTCTCTCTCAAGACAAAAGCAGAAAGTTTTGTTCAATGGTGGCTGAATAGAATCTCTGGGTTTTAATAGAATTTCACAGATCATTTCCGTATTAGAAGACTACCAGGTGTGTCTTTTACATTTTTTAATAGTACAAGAATAGTAAAATGAAGGGTATTATAACCATGCAATTACACTTTAACATGTATATTGTATGGAACCTTGGTGTGCGATCATAAAAATAAATAATAAAATAAATACAAAGAGAAAGCCATTCATTCTATTATTGAGGGCTTTGTTGATCCAATGGAAAGCAATAGCAGTAGACTTATATACCACTTCATAGGCCTTTCAGGCCTCTCTAAGCGGTTTACAGAGAGTCAGCATATTGCCCCCAACAATCTGGGTCCTCATTTTACCCACCTCGGAAGGATGGAAGGCTGAGTCAACCCTGAGCCAGTGAGATTTGAACCGCTGACCTGCTGATCTAGCAGTAGCCTGCAGTGCTGCATTTAACCACTGCGCCACCTTGGCTCTTAACCAAGTCTTAACCTACAAGGTAATGTAACCTATTGGGTGTCAGGCGCAAAAGACCACAGTCACACATTAAGTTCCAATTAAACTGATTCATTGCTCATGCCTTTGCACAAGAGTCCAGTCAACGAAGGGTAAGCACTATTCTGGTTATATATATATATGATTTAATAGCATTTAAGAGGGGCTGGACTTAGACCACTTGTGGGAACATAGAGACTCTAGGCCAGGGGTGGGCAATTAATTTCCCCAAGAGGCCACATGGGAAACTGGGACTTGATCTTATGCCTGTCATTCTCTCTCAGACCTAGGAAGAAGGCAATGGTAAATCACTTCTGAAATCTTGCCAAGAAAAATGCAAGGACTAGTCCAGTTTTGAGCCAAGCGTTAAAAACTAACTTGAAGATTCTCTCTCTCTCTCTCTCTCACACACACACACACACACACACAAACACATGGTTATTAGAAACCTCAAGGCTGAAGAGGATAAGGCAAAAAAATATATAAAGCTATGCTTCACGAATAGACCAGATGTTTAATATTCTTGTCATCAATTTTTCTACAACATCAAATCCAGAAACATTCATTATGAAGATGTTCCTTGAATAGCTTTGAAACATTAGATTAATAATCACTTAAGACCAAAGGCACTGAAAGACAAAGCAGGGAAAATAAACTTGTAGAAAGTGGGAAGGAATGTATTCAAGGGAAAACTACTGATAACACTTTCAATTCAGAGATTTCAAAGCATAGTCGTTTAAGAAGCTTGTGAAGAAGAAATGTTCCCAAATAATGAGCCAGATCACCTGACAAACAGCTTACCCATAGTTATTAGCAATGCCCTACAAAATTCAAAGAAATTTAGCTTAATTCTGTAGTGGAGTGTTACATTGCGAGGGGCAACTATGAAACTTCTCCTAAAACTAGCTAGAGGGAGAGTTTCCAAATTAAATTAAAAATATCTAGATCCCTTTGTTACATTAATAGTGAATTTTTCATCCAAGGAGCTGATGACAAAGTCAACATATGTTTAGATACAGGAACAAGATGAAAGTCAATTTACAAACTTATTGGTAAAGTTATGCACTTATTTTATTTATTTATTTATTTACTTCGTCACTCATATACAAGATAACAGGAGTAAGAATAAACATGAATAAGAACACAGGAAATGGGTACAAATAAATGGGAACAATAGGACAGGGACGTTAGGCTCGCTGGGGCGCTTATGCTGACCTCTTAGGAATGGGGTGAAGTCAACAGTAGACAATTTAAACAGAGGTGGGTTCAGACCAGTTTGGCCGAGTAGATAGTAACTCGTCTGGCCACGCCCCCAAACCATCATAGGCGCCACCATCTTGTTTTTTTGGTTTTTTACTACTGTGCATGCGCACGCGAAGTCTGTCCCTGAGCGAACCAGCAATAACAGAAGCCGGAACCCACCCTGAGTTTAAGATATTGGTACATGAGGCAAAAAAAGAATCAAAGGCTACATCAGTTTGGGAGATACAGTATGTATAATCATAGCTTCAGTCGCAAAATGATGACGTTCTGATGGATTCTAATTCATATGATTAAAGAAATATATGAAATATTCTGTTTTCCAGAGGCAAATCTTTACAATATTAGGGAATCCAAATTCTAATTCTTCTATCAAGCAGAAATAAGCAAATAAACAAAGTGCTTCTTCGCCTTAAGTTGTATGGACTTCAACTTATGCTGATTGAGGAATTCTGGGAGTTGAAGTCCACATATCTTAAATGTTGAGGTTGAGAAACACTGGTCTAGGATATGCCTCAACATACTTTGCATAACTCATTCTGCATCATCTGGTCAAGTTTCAGTAGAATTCTTTGAAGGCTGCCTTTCAACTATATCGATTACTATATTCAGTCAATCCTCTCATTTCTGGCAGGCATTGTCCATCTGCTTTTAAGTTCATCTTTTCTACCTACTCCTTGACAGTTGTTTTTCCAAAGAGGAGGCCTGAAATTCTCAGCTGTTTGTTCAGTATTGTGCTTAACACCAAATGTGCCATGTGCATTGCATTGCTGCAGTTTACACACAGTAACTCAAACTTCAAAAGAGACACGGGTTGTTTCTAGAGTTTGCCTCGAGGTATGAACCTGCCTTACACTGAAGCAGAATGATTCATCTGTCCATCTTGTCTAGTTCTCAGGATTCTCTTCAACTCCTGTGTTGTGTCCTGCCAGACTCAGACAGGGCGGAGGTTGGGGAGGAACATGGGCCAGTCCTGGAGTCAGGGGACGGTTCTGATGAGTGGCAGAGATGGAACCAGGGCCATCCGACAGTTATGAGCTGCCTTCGGAGTTGGAGATCAGTGGGGCAGAAGAACAGCTGGAGCCAATGTGTGCATGCACAGAGCTGCCACGAGAAGGGAACAACTAACAGGTAAAATATCTCAAAATTAATGAAGTTTGTAAAATGAAATACACTGAGCTTCTCAAACATTTTGAATTCGTACATTATGCTAAGCCAAGGTTAATTTATATCAGAGGTCCCCAAACTTGGCAACTTTAAGACTTGTGGAGTTGAAGTCCACAAGTCTTAAAGTTGCCAAGTTTGAATACCTCTGATTTACATAGTCCATCAAGAAATCAGCAAATTGTTTGAATTCTTATAATATGTTTTATAATGCATCAATTTTTGCAAACTGCAATACCTGTGTTAACCCCACATTATACAACCCCAAACAAACCAGATGATGGCTTAGTGTGAGATACGAACCAACCACTGGAGATACAAGACTGCAAGTTATCTCATTAGGAACTTCAAGATTTCTTCTATTAGCCTAAAAAGCCAGAGAAGATCAGAATGATGTGCTCCTTTACTCAGCCAATTATATTCTATGCACAGTGGATTCCAATGATCCAATTACAATCACGTAAACAAAGCATTTTGCTATGCTTAGCCCAAATTGTAGTGTTCAGTGCTTAAAGTTATTAGAGATTCTAAATTAGTTTTTAATTCCAAATTGCCCCAGTAGACTTCTTTTGAATATAGCTTCTTTTTTTTCCGAATTAGCTGTACCAGCACGGCTATTTATTTTAATGTTTCAGCGATGCTGTTTGCAAAAAAATAAAAATAAAGGTATAAATGCATATACTCCTGTGAAAACAAGATGCTTTTCGCACTACAAGTGTAGAATTTAACAATAGCCTACATCTCAAATACTTTTTGTTGCTCATCTTACAGATGATGATACTGTCAAAATATATTTTATATTAAGATTTTTAAGATTCACTTACTATTTTCTTTTCTTTTTATGACCCTGTAATCCCTTGATTCAGGTTGGTGTCTGGGCAAATGAATGAAGTTTGTACTAGTCCTTCCTGACACCTACACAAAGTTCATAGTATTCACTTACTAACTATAAGGTGACTTATTTCTGCTCTGGATAAAAAAATCAATCTGTTTCAACTATGCACTGAATCAACAGGGCATTAAGTGTGCAGATCTGTTATAGATGAGAGATAGATAGATAGATAGATAGATAGATAGATAGATAGATAGATAGATAGATAGATAGATAGATAGACAGACAGACAGACAGACAGACAGACAGACAGACAGACAGATGATAGATAGATATGAGATATAGATGATATAGATAGATGATATAGATATAGATATAGATATAGATATAGATATAGATATAGATATAGATATAGATATAGATATAGATATAGATATAGATATAGATATAGATATAGATATGAAAATGTTTGAACATTATCTTCGCAACATATAGAGATATCTGTATTATTCATTCACAGGTGTTTGCTTATGCACATAACAGTAGAGAACAGCTGCTGGAAAATTAATCTGACTGTTACAAAGATATAAAAACTGAAACAAAAAGGAGACAATAATATCACTGGAATCAACTGCAAGAAACATGAATGGATACTAATCTTCAAAAATAAATCACAGTAGTTTTTTATTACTATTATTGCTGTTTCTGACAGAACAAGAAAGTTCAGGGCAATGACTGAAATACAGCTATCATCAAATGTGATGACAGATGGATCAAATGAGATGCATTATCAAAAAATATAAAGCAGGATATAAAAGTCAAACCCTCTTTTGGAAGATCTATACACTTGCATGTAATGTAATTCTCTGAACAGACTTTTTATATAATATTTCTGGGTAAAATCTGAATGTATATTTGGTGTCTTGCAACTTAAGTCTATTAAATATTGACTTCCTGTAGTGGGGTTTTTTTTTTGGTGGGGGGTGTATTTCAGGGTCAGTCATAGACTACATTTTCCCCTCCCAAACAACTGATCAAGGAAACATGTTGATTGAGAAGTCAATTTCTGTACAGAATGATTCCCTCCCCATGGTACCCTCATCCATTTCATATCTAGCATCCCTCTTTTTTTGCCTATTCTCCAACAAAAATTTCAGTGATATGCTAATTTTCTAAATTTTACAATTTTAAAAAAATGCTTTTTTATTTCTAATTCTCCAACTTCTAGTTTTCACCAGCCCAGTGGATACAGCTGATGTTTTACTCAGTTAGTCAACAAACAGAATGAGAATAAGAACGAGAAGTAGAAGATGATTCTATCACAGATAGAACAATCTCAATATTTATGTTTCATATTTCTTAATCGCCCATCTCCCTTTTTTAAATGGTTGAATCACTAGCATTATGCCCTCCCAACAGAGCCCAAAAGTCTCACAACAAGGCACAGACTGGTATCTCAATGGAAAATCCATGTTACATACATTCCCAACTAGCTGACACAAGCTTGCCATAATCCTATGAGAAGGAACTCCTCACAGGATTTCCATTTCCACATCCTCACAAAAATCTGAGATTACAAAAAGGTGTAATGTAGTTCAGCCCCTCTAGCAATCTGGCTTGTAAAAGAAATAAAAGAGTTTCCAAATTATGAGGTTTTATCTCCTTTGGTGCAGCTCTAATGAGGTTGGAGAAAACACTTCTTTTTCTTAGTAAGAGAAAATGTCAGCCATCAGGAAACATTCAAAGTCATTGCTTGTGCAACATGCTGTCAGCCTTGGAAGCTATCTCTGTATTAGCCTCAAGCCTGCCACATATTCAAATATATTCTACTGTGGGAGATTGGTAGTGGGGATTTTAAGCAGCATGGGAGATATGTAGCCATAATAACATTCCTTCTCTGAGAGTCAAGGTCATTTTTTTCCCTGCACCTGGACTGACTTGGATGGGAGGAATCTTCATTCGTGACAGTAGCTGTTTGGGCCATGTGATGGATGGACATGTGGCTG
Source organism: Thamnophis elegans (assembly GCF_009769535.1). NCBI lineage: Eukaryota > Metazoa > Chordata > Lepidosauria > Squamata > Natricidae > Thamnophis > Thamnophis elegans. Next base: position 32,122,623 of record NC_045554.1, read on the forward strand.
CTGGGTGGGGGAAACCTGGAAGCTTTCAGATTCAGGTTTTCCCAGATGTGCCAACATGGCTTCTTTAATAAATTTGAATTTTGAGGAACCTCTAGTCTCGGATTCTTATTTGATGGAGGATGCTATTTGAAAACCTGACACATGCTTTTTATATCTTTGCATGTTGTCCCTAACACGCCTATCTAATGTGACATTCTTAAATGAGCTAATCGAACTAACTTAGTCTACAGCAAACCTGCAGGTTCACTCACATTGCTGATGTTAACTAGTTTGGTAATCAAACATCTACGAACTAGTTCCAAGAGCACCAAGGATTCTACAGTTCAGCCTTGAACTTCAGATATTCTCCTTTCCTGTAATTTATTCTGCTAAGACCTGGCATTTCTGATTTCTCCTGCAAGTCTCAGGTGTCTGTTCAGCCAGCTAATAACAACTAGGATAAAGACGAGCAATGTAACTCAAGGAAGATGGAGTGGAGATGATAGGTTTAAGTTAGTACAATGCACTATGTAAAGGTTTATTACATATTTCTACGTTCTGTAATCTATTGTTGCTTTTAACAATTGCCCAGCCTGTTTCATAGGAACAGACATATGATTCTTCCAAATGATTACAAGAATTGTGTTCACACAAGTGAAGGAAGAAGCTACACACACAAGGTTCCTTAACGGTTCATCCATAGTTCAGAATAAAGCCTCAATTCCTTGTTGTTGTATTCCAGTTCCAAGGTTCATAATTTGAAAATTGACTTTGGGGAGTTTTTGCTTGGTCTATTAAAATGATTCATGTTGCATTCAACATAAATTGTGCATACACAGAGGAGGCTCAGTTCACGTATTCACAGTATAATAACTAAAGTGAATTTTGTACGAGCTGCAGTTTGTGGCAGAGATGCAGTATCATTTGTCTTAATTTTTCTCCAGCATTACATTAGGGCTAGTGCATTTACATTTCCAGGTAAGGCTTAACTTTACTCCTGTTGTAAAAAGAAAAAAGGGAATCAAATCTGCATGTTTATGCAGTCTAACATCAAGTAATGCCTTTTTACTGTCTTAAAGTACACATGGATTTACTTTCCATTTACATTCCTCTGCAAAGTCAAACGCAAAGTGCATGAAATATTTACTGTACATAAATCATACAATGTCCCAAATTAAAAAGATAACAGACCCACTTCCTTCTAAGACAAAGATATTACAACAGTCACGTCTTCTAAATATTTTCACCGTTCAACCCTGCAAGAATAATGAAAGCTGAGAAAAGCAAAGTCCATTCTTTTTTGAAAAAAAAACTTTTAGTCTACATTGGGTTACAGTATGTAAATTAACAAACACACTGACATGAGAAAGCAAGAGCTTTCTCATGAAATATGTATTTGAGAGGGGGAAAAATCAGCATATGGCAAGCTCAATCGCCAACATCTTAAAATAATTTTTCAATACTTAAGTGACAGAACCACAGATGCAGACAAAGGGGAATTTCAGCTCTGCACTTTATTCTTTTAATTCTATTTTGTGTTCACACATCCATCAAAATGACTTTGAATGTGGTCGTTTATTGTGTCAGAAAACCTTTCTCCTTATTAGATCATAAGACACCTTTATAAGAGACTTGGCCAAAGAAATTGAACTACTTGGAATGGCCCTTATGAGGCTCTGCTTTTTGGGCAGGAAGGATCCAGAAACGCATAAACAGAGTTCAGGTCATACCGATCTTTTCTACGTTTCTCCTCTCGCTTTGTGTCCTCCTTAAAAAGTGACCGCCAATGGCTGGGAGTCACCATTTTGTAGAGGAAAATAATCAATAATAAACAAAACTACAGGAGAAAGTAACATAGATTTTATTGTTCATTAAATTCTGCGTAATCTATACAAATTGGTCAAAGCAAGGAGCAATGGAACCAATTACTACGATCATTTTGCTGGAATGGTTGATGCTTTTCCTGGACAAAATTATGTTAATGCTACCTTATAATAAAGTTAAAGATGGTATTTCTGAGTACACTTTTTGTCTGGACTACTTTGCAAAATCAACATAAATCTTGCAAGTATGAAAGTACATCTCTTTACACAAACACACACACAACCTTTACAATCCAAGAAAAATTCCTTCTGCGGATTCAGCTGCCATTTGTCTGACTGTCATCTAGTTTGAAGCTCTTCCACCTGTCTCTCAAGGTCAGTCTAAAAGCCAGAATAACCATATTCCCTTGGCCCTGAAATTTGGGGAGATGTTAGGCTCATGCTCACTGCAGAGTATTAATCACAGCACTCAAAATAAACCGTAAATGTGGTCCATCAAAAATCAGAAAGACCAGAATGAAATGTTTTTATTATTAACTCTGTATCACCCGTAGTAAACATATCAGCTAATCAGTGGATTGTCCCTCCCTGCAACTTAAATGAACAGAAGTGGAGTGGGTTTTTTTGTTGAAATTCTTGAATCTTTCAACCTTTTCTTTTTCTCCTTTTCTTCATCTCAATCATTTCAAAAACTCATTTCCAAAAATTCACCTTCCAATGAGGTTTATCTCTCAGTATGTGTATTCCCTTTAAATTCTGGAAAAAAAACTAATTAAATAGTTGCAAGGGCAAAACCTTATGGTTATGTTTGTACTTCAGTCATAAGATAAAAATCATGGTATTATTCTAAGAATATTAAAAATCATAAGAGGAAACATCAAACAGGTTTGGCATAAATGAAAGCATAGCAAATAAGATGCACTTTTAATAGATTGCCAACAAAAAAATTATATTTACACCTCTCTGAATATATTTTGTACAGTCATATTGGTTTTTCAGTTGGCTTTCAAATATGACCCAAAATGTTGGCTGAAAACAGGAATGCAATGCTGAAACACAACAATTAAAGAAAATCTATATTTGAATCTTTAGGAGTGGAAACACATTAACTTGCTTAGTACATGAATGGTTTCTTCAATTTAATGTCAATCTTTCTTTCACTCTTTGAAGGAATAACAACCTGTCTGAATTAAATAGAAGCAAGGAAATATTGGAGATAATTTTTTTTTTGTAAAAAAACAGATCAGGATCACATCATTTAATCTTCATGTCTTTCTTGTAATTAGGTTTAACACATCACCTATTGTTTGTGTCTTTAACATTTCCCCAAGTATTTCACAAAAATCACATAATTCCATTTAATTTTTTTTAATTTCCCTTTTGTGGTTCTTTTTGTAGCTCTAATTCAAGCCTTTTGTGTTCTTCTACTAATGTTTTTTTTTGTTTTTGTTTCTCATATTAATATTCTAATATTTCATATTAATATCTCAGCAATTCTATCTTCTCTAGAGACAAGTTACCGAATAACAAAACAGCTGTTGCTTAACAGTCTCTTCCCGAACTTAGCCGCTTAAAACTTTGTTGGATAATAGCACTGGAATTTGACTCCTATTAGAATGCACTTTTTTGTTTCTTTCTAGAAATGATAGTAAATAATAATTTACTACTTGTCAACTAAATATTCAGAATACTATTTTATTTCCAGCAAAAATCTAAATGCTTTCACAATATCGTTTTAAAAAAACTTTTAAGAACATTTCCCTGATGTTAAATCTTGAAAGTAACTGACATGTTTTTATTTACTCAGTCATTCTTAATTAAGCATCATATTCTTGTAAACTAAACCAATTCAATTACTTTACTTCTTTCATATTCAGAAGCCACCCAAAAAGAGCTTTATTTAAGATCAAGACTGCTTCCTTAAAATGATCAAAAGTTTCACATCCTTAGATAAGGACTGAGTTTAATCCACACTGGAAGTGATCCAGTGGTGGCATTCAAATAATTTAACAACTGGTTCTCTGCCCTAATGATCAGATGGGTAGGCATGGCTCGGTGGTCATGTGACTGTGTGGGCGTGGCCAACTCAACATCACTCACATTGATGGGTGCTTCGCCTTAGGTTGCAATGTAATAAGGTTTAACCAGAGAGGCAGTTTCTGTAAGCAGGGCAATAAAGATTAGTCTACAAACAACACCAGAATGTTTCCTTCCTGCCTTCCTTACAGGATTAACCCTGTAAAGTAGAAAAACTCAAAATAAGATTTCTTCCAACAACCGGTTCTCTGACCTGCTTAAATGGAAGTCTTTTTTAAAATGTTCAAACTGCATTAGGATTCTATTAATTAATTGAAAAAAATAAGGCAAAGTGAATGAATATGATTTGATTCAAACAGTCAGTTGGCTTAGAGTCCCACGAAAAAATATTGGGTGACAAAAGCCCCTTACAGTGATCTGCCAGAAAGAAATAAATTAATCAAACTGTCAAACAAAGAAGGCTGGGTTTGACCTCGTACTGATCTCATTACTTCTCTATTACCCTTTTGAAAAACATCCTCTTACCAAGACAACTAATTGAAGATTATGTGGAAGGAAATAACACCTCTCCATCACTCTAGTAACTTCCACTCATTTGTCATTCTAATAATTCATTTCTATCCTTTTCTCAAACCACCGCAGACACTAATGGACTATCATCAGTTAAAAAGGCAATTTTTCCATTTAATTGCACTCATTAAATGCTCCAGTTGGACAACGAGAAAAGCAACAGTTTCCATATTTAATCACACTGAAGTAACAGTGCAATATTACTTCTAAACGCACAGGGCACAATGGAAAGTACTTTGCAATATCGCATTCACAACATTTCCATTCAGAGAGTCTATTAAATTTTACAGTTAAGAATCTCACTGGCTTTTTTTGTAGCGGAGGGTGGCAATGTCTTTTGCATAGATGACTTTTCTATGACCTTTAATAGAAAATGCCATTCAGAAACATGAGCAAAAAGGATTAAATATTGAAGAGTTTTAGTTTTGAATTCATTCTAAAATGAGTCTTCCATATGCCAGACAATATGAACAATATCTTAGATGCTGAATGTTTAGATTTCAATTCAATGAATTTTTTTTGTTTTAATAATCCATGGAAGTCAAATTATATCACATGGTTAAGATGTAAACGATACTAGCTTAGTGAACCAAATTTCTTTCATGCTAAAATAATTGCTGTTTGATGTAGGGAATCTTTCTGGGTTAGAAAGGACAAGCAATAATCCAAAAATTGATTGATAAAAAATACAAACAAAACTGATGCAACTGGAAAAGCTTATTGGCTGGTATGTCTTCTCCTAAATTACTGGGAAAGAACAGCAGGCAAGGAAAAACCAGAATAGAATAGAATAGAATAGAATAGAATAGAATAGAATAGAATAGAATAGAATAGAATAGAATAGAATAGAATTCTTTATTAGCCAAGTATAATTGGACACACAAGGAATTTGTCTTTGGTGCATATGCTCTGAGTGTACAAAAATAAAAATAAAACGGAATACATTCTTCAAGAATCATAAAATACATCACAAATTGATAGTCATGGGTTACTAATAAGCAATCAAATTATACTAGGAAACAAATAAAACAATATACATTTTAAAGATACAAGCAACATGGTTATAGTCATAAGTGGGAAAGGATAGGTATTAGGGAGGAAGAGAACAATAATAGTAATACAGTCTTAGTAAGTAATAAGACAGTGGTGTGGGGATAAGTTAATCAAATACTTATCTTGACTAATGGTGAAAAAATGTATATGAGTTTAAGACAAACCCTTCAAACTCCTGAATCATGTTATGCAAGCTGAACATTCTTACCCTTAATTAAAGATCATATTGACAAGAATCTACACAGCACTTCCAAATGTATCTCTCTAAAAGAAGTCAAAGTTTTGTTCAGGCCATGCTAGGACCTGTCATTCCAACAAACTACCTATAAATCAACTCTATATGGATTGTTGGATAATATTCAACTCTCAGTACCATTCCTTTGGAAACTAGAGAGCTGAAAGTTTTGATTTATAATTTGGACAGAAGGTGGGATAAAACCCTTCTGGTGACAACTAGGTGCTTGCTTTGGTGTGGCAGATTGAATAATGACACTGTTCTTGTGCATTTCAACATTGATCTGCTTCAGAATTAACCATTTCAATATACCAGCCAGTGTTGCATCTACATGCTTCTTCTATTCTACTGTACTATATACTCCAAGTTTGCAATCCATCCCCCCCCCCCCCCCAGTTCTGGCATATAAATCACAGATATAGATTAAAATCACAATTTAAATTAATTGATGAGAACATGAAAAGAACTCGGCTGAAAGTTCATCAAGGTGGAAGATAGAGGGGGAAGATTATATGAAAGGACAATCCTATTTCTGGGTGCAGTAAACTATAATTCAATTAACCCTGCTATGCTTGAACAAGGCTATTATCGTATAACAGCATCACTTTATTCAATATCTCAAGATATAGCATTTATTCTGTAATAGAAATTTATGAAATTCAGTAGTTGGGGGATGATGACTTTTTTCAGGTTAATCCCATTGTACTCATACAGAAAGTCCTCGACTTACAACAATTTGTTCAGTAACTGTTCAAAGTTACAATGGCGTTGAAAAAAGTGACTTACGACCTGTTTTCACACTTATGACCATTACAGCATTTCCCAGGGTTATGTGATCAAAATCCAGACTCTTGGCAACTGGCTTAGACTTATGACAGTTCCAGTACTCAAGGGTCATGTGATTCACTTCTGACAAGGAAAATCAATGGGAGAGTCAGACTCATTTTACAGCAGTGTTCCTTATTAAATGACTGCAATGATTCGCTTAACAACTGTGGCAAGAATGTTTGGAAAATGAGGCAAAACTCGCTTAACAACTGATTCAATTCTGGCCGTGAGTCAAGGATTACCTGCAAGCCTGTTTTGAAGATCTTAGTTCCTTATATCAATAATATCTCTTTATTTAACTTTCTGATCTGATCAGAAAGTTAGCAGTTTCTGAAGAACTTTTAAATAGGGACGTGGTGACTCAGTGGCTAAGATGCTGAGCTTGTCGATCAGAAAGGTTGGCACTTCGACAGTCCGAATCCCTAGCGCCGTGTAACAGAGGAAGCTCCCATTACTTGTCCCAGCTTCTGCCAACCTAGCAGTTCAAAAGCACGTAAAATTGCAAGTAGAAAAATAGGAATCACCTTTGGTGGGAAGGCAACAGTGTTCCGTGGGCCTTTGGCATTTAGTCATGCCAGCCACATGACTATGGAGACATCTTCAGACAGTGCTGGCTCTTCAGCTTTGAAACGGAGACGAGCACTACCCCCTAGAGTCGGGAACGACTAGTACATATGTGCAAAGGTAACCTTTACCTTTATCTTTTAAGAACTTTTAACCAGTGTTGTCTTTTGGAGTTTGGCCCATATTGGAAATCAAACTTGCTGTGACTTTTACAAGATCAGTTTGGCTCACAAAATTGGCACATTTATCTTCTCTGTCACAATGATTGCTCTCTGGAATGATGTTACCCATCACATCTGGGTGTCTCCTGCTTTGTTGGCATTTGGGAGGGTCAGGCGGTGTAAATATTTCACAAATTTTATTTTCACCTACAAAAAACTCCTACTTACCCTGATAGTGACCTGTCTAGTTTTTAAAAAAACACACACAGGAGAAAAGGGTCACTGGATGCCAAGGCCTCAGGTCTAAGAAAACGACCATTGGTCTTACCTGAAGGATCCTTCTCTGCACACTGCGGGAGAGCCAAGGTGGCGCAGTGGTCAGGGTGCAGTACTGCAGGCCACTTCAGCTGACTGTTATCTGCAGTTCAGCGGTTCAAATCTCACCGGCTCAGGGTTGACTCAGCCTTCCATCCTTCCGAGGTGGGTAAAATGAGAACCCGGATTGTTGTTGGGGGCAATATGCTGACTCTGTAAACCACTTAGAGAGGGCTGAAAGCCCTATGAAGCGGTATATAAATCTAACTGCTATTGCTATTGCTATTGCTATTGAGAGTCCAAGCTGTGGGTTATTTCAGTCTGGTTGCCCTGGAACTGAGGAAAAGACTTTTCCTTGGCCACGCCCCCAGGTGTGGCTAATCCCCAGAAATTTGAGACACTTTGGCCGTGGAGCTGCAGCTGAAGACGACTGTAGAATGGAACTGTGTTGACACGACGATCCATAATCCAAGCAGGCCAGGGTGGGTTGGACTCTCCCGCAGTGTGCAGAGAAGGACCCTTCAGGTAAGACCAATGGTTGTTCTCCTGCACACTGCTTGGAGAGTCCAAGCTGTGGGACATACCCAAGTTAATGTCCATCTGGGCGGGCAGAATCAGAGTCACGGGGTACGACAGAAGAAGTCACTGCCTGCAGCACCCGCCTGCCAAAGGCCACCTCAGCCGAAGCAAACGTGTCTAGCTTATAGTGTCTAATGAACGGAGATGGTGTAGACCACGTGGCTGCCCTGCAGATCTCGATCGGAGCTTGCGTGGCCCAAGCTGCAGAAGTCGCCGCACTGCGCGTCGAGTGAGCCGTTATTCGAAGGGGCACCGCTCTCGACTGTAGTTCGTACACAGATGCGATACAGGCTCTGAGCCATCTGCCAATCATGGACGAAGAGACCTTCTTTCCCAGCGATCCGGGCTGGAAGGATATAAATAGAGCCTCGGACTTCCGGAAATCGGAGGTGCGATGGACGTAGATTTTCAGTGCTCGTCGCACGTCAAGTTTGTGCCACTTGCGCTCGCTCAGATGGGAAGGATGCGGGCAAAAGTTCGGCAAAACAACCTCCTGCGCCCTGTGGTACCAGGAGTTGACCTTGGTGAGAAAGGTTGGATCAAGCCGCAAAACGACCCTGTCGGAATGGATGACGCATAAGTCCTGGCGCATAGACAGAGCTGCCAGCTCCGAGATCCGACGGGCAGAGGTGATGGCGATAAGAAAGGAAGGTTGATGCTACAACGCGACTCCGCCGGGGACCACCTGCCTTGGACCACGAGATGATCCATCCACCTGCGAGACTGGCGTCGGTGGTGATGACAAGTTGGTCGGGCTCCTTGAACAGGTGTCCCTTGGTCAGAGCTGGACATGTCCACCACCGGAGGGACCTCTTGACCGACTGAGGTACTGGAATCAGTCTTGGTGAGTTGCTCCTGTTGGCCCTCTGATGAGGTAGGAGCAGCCACTGCAGGGCTCTGGAGTGGAGACGTGCCCAAGGGACGATCGACAGACAGAAGATCATCTTCCCCAACAGCTGTGAAAGGAGGACACTCGGAACCTGTCTTGCTTGCCGTACTGAGTGGGTCATGGACCTGAGGGCCTCTAACCTGTCTTGGGAGAGGAACACCCTGCAGGACATGGTGTCTATCACCGCCCCCAAGTGGTTGATCTTGGTGGTGGGGGTAAGGTGACTTTTTTCGAGATTCAGGGAGAACCCATGATGCCTGAGAGTCCTCATGGTTATCTGGAGATCCCGCAAGGCCTGCTGCCTGGACGATGACTGGATAATGATGTCGTCCAGGTAGCATTGGAGCCTTATGGGCCTGCGGCGGAGATGGGCCACCACTACCGCCAGAACCTTGGTGAAGGTCCTGGGGGTCGAGGACAGGCTGAATGGAAGGGCCCTGTACTGGAAGTGGTGGCCTGCATAAAAGAAGCGCAGGAACTTCCAATGTCGGGGGTGAATGGGGATGTGTAAGTAAGCCTCCCACAGATCTATGGAGGTGAGGAGGTCTCCCTGGCGGATCCCCGCCAATATGGACTGAAGGGACTGCATCTTGAACCTCCAATAGGCAATATGCCTGTTGAGGTTCTTGAGGTCCAAGATGGCCCTCCACCCCCCCGAGTTCTTTGGGACCAGGACGAGAATGGAGTAAAAACCGCTCCCTTCCTGATCCGGAGGCACCTGCTCGATGGCATTGATCTCCAGGAGATGGAGAACTTCCTGGTTCATCTGCTCCCTCTTGATGGGACACGAGGGAGTAGGGCACCTGATGAAGTTCCTGGGAGGGGGGGACAGGAATTCTAGGGACAGACCCTCCCAAACTACTTGCAAGACCCAGGCATCATGAGCTGTCTGGGCCCAGCGGGAGGTGAACAGCTGCAGTCGACCCCCGATTGGTGATGAGCTCGGGGAGTCACTTGGACTTCTGGAAGGGCCTGTTGGAGGCGCTTCCGCGATTGAGTTTGCGGAAGCCAAACTGCTGCCTACCACGATCTCGAAAGGAAGACCTGTCCTGAGCCCTCTCCCCCTGCTGCCCAGCTGTTCTGTTAGAGGGGTAGGAGGAGGTAGATGTGGATGGATCAGAGGAACGAAAGGACTGCCGCCTCGCATAGAGCGTGGACTTGCGGTCCTGTTTTTTAGACGTAGAAGGAAGGATCTTCCTCTTATCCTTCGATTCAACAAGGAAGGAGTCCAACACCTCACCAAATAATTTGGACCCCTTGAAGGAGGCAGAAGCCAATTTCCATTTGTGCTTCTGGTCCGCTTGCCAATGTCAGAGCCAGAGCAGACGGTGGGAGGTGACTTTCGCAGCTAGAGCCCTAGAGGCGAATTTGGTGGCATTGAGGGCCGCGTCAGCAGCGTATTGCGACGCTGCTATGAGTTTAGTCACATCCTGATGAAGCCGGGCGCCCCCTGCGGGAATCTTATTTAATATGTCACATGACCAGTTTACAGCGGCCCTACTGAAGAAGGAAGCGGAAAACGAGGCCCTAATGGCCCAGGCCGCTGCTAAGTGAGTCTTATGACAGACTTTTTCAGCCTTCCTGTCCTCTGCCTTAAGGCCTTCAGACAGGTCCGCAGGCAGGGAAGCATTAGAAGTAAGGGCCGTGATGGGAGGATCTACAGCCGGGAGAGCCAAAAGGTCTTCCAGAACAGGCTCCATTGTGTACAATTTCTTGTCTACCCCACTGGGAGAGGACAAGGTGGCTGGCTGAACCCACTGACACTGAATAAGGTCCAGAAACAATCCCGGAACCGGAACCAACTCTTGCTGGGAAGTTGGGGCGTCAAACATGGCTGCATTCGGGTTTACTGGGGCTGAATCAGCCTGCGGTTGAGTGGGTTTTGGCTTAATGCCTACCATGGTAGTGGCCTTCACCTTGCGAATGACCGACTTGAACAGGCTGGGCTTGAACAGGCCGGAAAAAGAGGGAGCATCCGGAGATAGGTCTTCATCTTCAGACAGGCCCTGCTCTATAGGGTCCGTTGCCTCCAAGGCCGAGGCCTCGCTAACAACAGAGGACTCCAAAGAAGGATGACGTACCCTCTTGGTGGGTGGCGGACCACCCTGAGTCAGGGGAACAGAAGGGGCCACCTGCCTATCCCGTGCCGCATGGCATCAGCTATGCCCTTTGCAATGGCACGTTCCACTATTGCCTGCATCCTAGGGGACAGCTCGGGATCTTGGTCCGAATCACCTTCAGCACCCATGGGCTCCTCCCCTTGGGAAGGTGGATCCTCTGGGGGAACAGCTTCCTGGGCTGGCTCTTGTTCGGGGAACCAAGAATTAGCTGGGGAAGGAGGCTCAGAAAAAGACCGGTCCAGGGACAGGTTTTGAGAGTCAACCTCTTCTGTCATAAGGGCTGTCAAATTCCTTCTGGGAAGTGGCAGAACAAAGAAATCCCCGGAGGGAGTCTCCTTAGCCGCCTGGCGACGGGCCTTTTCAAATTGCTTGTCAAGAGCCCATTGGCGCCTTGCGGCATCCCTGGCTTCAGCAGCAGATGGATTTCTGAGGGGAGGGGTCTGGGAGGGAGCCCTGTATCCACTAGCCCCCTCACCCAAAGATAAAGAAGGAACCTGATCCAGGCCCCGGGAGGGTCCCGGTCTACTGGACAGAGGTCCCGATTTATCCATGACCAGATTGCAAGCAAGCAAGCAAGTGCAGGCCGAAGGAGGAGCTACAGTAATTGTAGGCTGCTCTGCAATAAAGACAAAGAGAAAGGAGTTTAGTAATCAGTCCGCATGCAATGATAATGTAATAGAGAGCAGAGAGATTCAGTTAGTTGCCCTATCTGGAGGTTATATAGGTGCTATAGCCAGGGACTGGCAGGCCCAGCGGGGATAGAAGGAGGCCTAGGCCTAGAAATAGGATTAAAGTAGGCCTCCCTAGGCCGGGGCGGAGGCCTTTGAGTAGACCAGGGCCCCAGCGCCGCTTTCAGGAGATCCATGAAGAAAAATTGTTGGCAAGGGAGAGGCAGATGGCCAGTGGGCACCCCCCTAGGCTGTCCGAGTGCCTCTCAGCGATCCCAGCAGTAGCGTGGCTGCGCGGCCTGCAGCAAGGCCTAGACGGCATGAAAACGCCTTTAAAATGGCCGCCGCGCTGTGAGGGGAACTAGGAGGCCATGCGGACGATCGCGCACGCCTCTGCGGCAGATCCTACGAGCAAAGGCTTTGAAAAAGCAAAAAAAACTCGATTAAAACAATAAACAGGGACCACGAGGGGAACGCTGGCTCCTGGAGCCTTCTTCCGCTTTTCTGCGCCGTTTTAAAGTCGCAGTAAAGCCTCCAAGACCGCCCTGAGGAGAACGAAGAAGGAGGCCCTTCCCCCAGCCCACGCTTACCTCCTGCCTCCTGGAGGCTTGTAGAATTGGAATATGTTATAATAGAAGAGAGAAAGGCAAGGATTGCCTAAGGGGAAAAGATACTCAGTGGAAAAGTCAGGAAGAATAGCAGAGAGTCCAAGCAAAAAGTTATTTCAGCTGGAGCTCCCAAAACAGCTTCCAAACGGGCCAAACTGAGGAAAATTTCTGGGGATTAGGCACTCCTGGGGGCGTGGCCAAGGAAAAGTCTTTTCCTCAGTTCCAGGGCAACCAGACTGAAATAACCCACAGCTTGGACTCTCCAAGCAGTGTGCAGGAGAATGCTTAGTTTACCAGTTACCCTGGTAACATGTGAATGCTAGGTAAGGACCTACAATTTTGAACTGAATGACTATATGCCGTCTTTTATGTCATTTGTTGAACACTTTTTTTTACATCTCTTTTATAATCTGGTAGTGTAATGGTTCATTTCATTTTATCTTAGTTTATTTTGGCAACAATTTCTGTCAGAGAAACCTTATATTTGTCTTAAAATACTGCAGAGCAAGCTGTTGAAAGAGAAACTGTAAATACTTTAAATGAAAATAAATAGTGCAATACATTCATAATAGAATCCATTTCTTGCCACTGGTGAACTAGCTTTCTATCTTTACTTAGAGACATAAACACCATCTCTTTTGACACAAAGCATGGCAAATCACAAAGACAATCAGTAATTTTAGTACCACTTTCCCCATTGAACTTGAACTTATAACAAAGTACCAAGAACATAGACCTTTATCCTAAATTTGATTCTTTGCATCATAAAATAGACCTAAGACATACTTCTGTCTGAATTCCAACAATAATGCTAACAAATTCATAAAGATAGATCCAAACAAATTCATAAAGATAGTTCCAAGCTAACCAGATCGAACAACTGTTTAAGCAAGTCTTCCTGTGCTCTGAACTTAACTGAACATAATATTATGTTAACTTTCCTGACTTTACTCTAATTTCCTGTTCCTGCAACTGGAGCTCCTTGGACCACAAGATCTGAAAATACTAATAACCAACCAAGAGTTGAAATATTTTGGATATACAGTTGGAAGGAAAGGGTCTGTAAGGGCTCCTCTCCTAACTTGAGATAGTAAAGACTCTTGAAACGATTATTTCAAAAGGAACCTTTAATCAAGTAGGTTGGAACTCATTAGAAGCAAAGCAGTATCTGAAAACCTTTAGGCCATGCAAATGGGATTAAGCTGATAATGACCCCTCTCCTTTGTCCGAATGCAGATTCTGACCAATACACAAGTGTGAAGATGCTTCCTTAACTCTTCTGCCCTGGGAGTCAATAAAGCACACATTCCTATAGTTATCTCTAGTTAGACATCAAAGTTATGTATCCCACATGGCTACCATAAACATCCCTCCAGAGATCTTGGGACCTTCACTCTCCCAGTGACAGGAAACCAGTTGTAAAGTTGTAAAACTCAGTTGTTTCAGATGTAGCTAAGGATTTAACTCCGAGGATCCCCTCCTCCCAATTGAATGGCAATATCATTTTTAGGGATCTGACAGGGTCATTGTAAAAGACCTACAATTGCCTACAAAGAATTACGGTCATCAATCAAAAAAGATTTTAACGAAGACCAAGTTGGCTAGATACTATCGCTGTCAACATAAAGTTGTATAAGCTTACCAGAACTTAAACAAACAGTTCCCAGTGGACAATCCTGGTGAAATCATGGTCATCACGCCATGTAGAGTTGGATGCAACTGAAGAACAGCAAAATGGAAATAATGACCTGCCTTGCAGAATTGCCAAGAAGAAAAGTACTTTGCAACCCAATAATGTCTCATAACTGACGAACGGCAGGAATCAAAATAAATAACTCACACAGGCCACTGATCCAGCACAGCCTGCCTAGCTAGAGAGAGCAAAAACATAGGCAAATCTTTGAAACGGTGCCATTTTTTTAACAGAAAACAGAATTAAAGCACCATTGCTGCTTCCCAAACAATTTTTTTAGTTAAGGGAAACAAACAAAAAGCAGCACACAGCGAGCCATCCTGCCACTTAAGAAATAGACTTCAAAAGAACAATATGGACCAAAGCTTTAACCTTTACAAAAAGCCAAGGATGGGGTGAAACGCACGAAAGCATGGAACTTGTTAAGAAACAAGCCTTCTGCAATTTTAATGGGGATTTTGCAAGCCAATGTATCAGATGCAGCGTTTATTATTTTTCCCTCTGTTACTTTGGATTTGAAATTAACAAAAGGCAACATTTGCACTTGCCCTTTCTTATGGAAGAGCTTAAAAGAGTTTTTCTTTTTATGTACAAAATATGCCTCTCCTCTAGCCCCAATGGTTAGGTGATAAAAGATTAGGGCTCTGCTGCAGTAGCATGATGTTGCCCACTGAGGGTATAGTGTCACTCAGAACAGAGCTAGAAGGGACCATGGAGATCTTCTAGTCCAACCTCCTGCTCTAACAGGAGACACTATGCCTTAGAATAACTGAGTGGGAAGGACCTTGGAGGACTTCTAGTCCAACCTCCTGCTTAGGCAGGAAACCCTATACCTTCAGACAAATGGTTATCCAACATTTACTTAAAAACTTCTAGAAGCATTCACAACTTCTGGAGGCAAGTTGTTCTACTGATTAATTGTTCTAACTATTAGGAAATTTCTCCTTAGTTCTAAGTTGCTTCTCTCCTTAATTAGTTGAGACCAAAAGCAGTTCCATGGGTGGAAGGCATAGACATTTAGGTGAGGTACCGATGTTTCCTCCTGAGTGAAGGAGTGGAACACATGCCAGTTTGAACTGAGGTAACGGAATGTGAGGCAACTGGCAGTTGGAACAGAGTTCTCTTCAGGTGGGGAGCGGGAGTAGAATTCCTTAGAATCAGAGTTTGTTAATTACTGTGTAAGAAATACTAATGAACTGATTGATGGTCATTTTGAAAAATCCCTTCTTAGCGAGCACCCAGAAGCCAAGAGGACCATATGGGCCAAATTTCAAGTTTGTAGACCTTACGGTTCTGGAGATTTCATGATGAATGAATATATATTACAATGTTGGCATGTCTACTTTCAACACCATTTCTTATTATCCCCAAATGCTATTGGCCTTTTTTTTTTTTTTTACAGTGGATGCACCCCTTCGACACCTTCATCAAATTGTTTACCAACATTTTCAGAACTTCTGAAAAAGCCCTCGAAAACAGCCTTATCCAACCCCCCTTCCCCCTTGCATCGGTCATAAAAGCTTCCAGGAGGCAGACAGTGGAGGAAAGAAATCGTCACAGGCAAAGAATGTCAAAAGAACAGAACAAAGCTCCATCAAAACATCAATAACTTCAGTGGAAGCACCTAAGAGTATATATGTCTACTGTAGATCGAAGACCAAACACACACAACTAACTCTAGACAGAAATAATGATTCTATGGTTGGAGATAAAAGAGCACTGATCTTTGTTTAATTGATAAAAGCACACATTGTCCACTTATACACTAGGAACAAAGGCAGGTCACCCAGAAAATTTGATAATTCAACCATGCAGCCAGCTATCCTTGAAGTTATTTTAAAAAGCGATTCTTAAATATTTCCCCAAAGATATATTTCAGAAGTGTTAGGAATTTTCGCTTGGATCCTTGTTTCCTTTTCTCAATATGCTTTAAGGCCCCGAACATAAAAGTTAGGCAAAACATCCAAAGAGTATAAAGTTTAATGAACATAAAAAGTAAGGGCTGGACAAATTTTAATCTATCTGACCGTATGAACTCCCAGTTGAATCTTAAAGTGTTTACATAAAGTCTTCTGAGAGGCAATATACTCTATGAATTGTACCCAAGGCTCTCACATTCATTCGAGTGCATAAATTCCTGAACTAAATCATTGTAAAGTAATATACTCTTATTGTATTTTAAAATGCGCCTTGCAACAATGTTGCACAAACAGTGCTTAGTTCATTGGTATCATTTACATTCATTAAAAATAAAACAGTCTCATCAGTCCACAAATGCTGATTTTTTTTGAGTTGCAAACATCCCTATTTCCCATTGGGGGGAGGGGCAGAAGGGCATTACCTTTTCTTAAGAGTAAACGCCACTCTGAACTTTGTCCATATTTAGACAATGGAAATAAAATGAAAGGCGCTCTCTTTCCATATAGTAGAGTATGGAAAGTTCCACATATTTTCTTCATTAAAGCCTCAGACAAAATGCTATCAGACATTCAATTAACGTTGGCGTAAAACCACCAGTTCACCAATAAATGATTGAAAGAAGGAAAGAAGCAGAGATTAGGATATATAGGGGAGAGAGTTACTGGTTGCCTTATTGATGGTTGGCTGAGTTAGCCAGTTTTACATTTTACCAGAAATTTATAAAAATAAAATCAAATGTAGGAGATGATCAGGCTGAGCCCAAGGGAGGAGTCAAGCATGTCATCAGTCTCACATCTCTTCGCACTCACAAGAGATCTAAGTCCAGGCAATCCTGAATTCCACTGACACGTATCTGCCGCCCATTTGCTTTGACTGTTATTAGTTAAGTGTTAGCCTGTAATAAACCTGCACAGGTAGTCGTCAACTTAGAACAGTTCACTTAGTGGCCATTCTAAGTTACAACAGCATTGATAAAAGAGACTTATGACCATTTTTCACATTTATGACCATTGCAGCATCCACATGGTCATGTGATTTACCTTCAGATGCTTGTCAACTGACTCATTTATGACGATTGCAATATCCCGGAGTCCTGTAATCACCTTTTGCATTACAAGCAAGGTCAACGGGGAAGAGAGATTCACTGAACAACCATGTTACTAATTTAACAACTGCAGGGGTTCACTTAACAACTGTAGAAAGAAATGTCGTAAGATGGGGCAATACTCAACAAATTTCTCACTTAACAACATAGATTTTGGACTCAATTATGGCTGTAAGATTAGGTAAAGGTAAAGGTTCCCCTCGCACATATGTGTTAGTCGTTCCCGACTTTAGTGGGTGGTTTCTATCTCCTTTTCAAAACCAAAGAGCCAACGCTGTCCAAAAATCATGTAGTCATGTGGCCAGCATGACTAAATTCTGAAGGCGCACAGAACACTGTTACCTTCCCATCTATTTTTCTACTTGCATTTTTATGTGCTTTCGAACTGCTAGGTTGGCAGAAGCTGGGACAAGTAACAGTAGCTCACTCTGTTACAGGGCACTAGGGATTTGAACTGCCGACCTTTCTGATCGACAAGGTCAACATCTTAGCCACTGAGCCTGGTTGTGAGTTTAGGGCTACCTATATTCATTGACCCACCCTAGCTCCTGATTTCCTGTGGTTTATATATTTTTTATTTTAGACACAAGGAAAGGAATAATGTTTTGAATCTGCCTTGTTTAAGTTCCAGTACCGAAAGGTTTTGGGTTTCTTTGCTTCCCTTTGTCAAAATACTTTACCCCACAAATGTAAAACGTACAATAAAAATTACTCGAAGAGTATAAACTTTGACGAGCATTTTGAAGTTGTTTGTTTGGAAGTATTCCAGGACTATTTTCACCTCTGTTGAATACTGATGTGGTGTTGCAAAACTCTGGTTAATTATTTACTCTGATAAGGATTAAGCAATAAGAAGCATCATTGTATTCTTTCAGGCTGGAAAAGATGCAGAGCTAAGAAAGAGCCTCTTAAATATCAGGGTTTTCAAAGTTTGAATACAGCTTAAAAAAAGAAGTTTTTTAATTAACATAATACAGGTAATCCTCCACCTACGACCACAGCCGAATCCAAAATTTCCAGTTTTGCCCCATTTTGACCTTTCTTGCTACAGTTGTTAAGTGGATCACTATCGTAAATAACGCTATCACTTAGACTTATATACCGCTTCACAGTGCTTTTACAGTCCTCTCTCTAAGCAGTTTACAGACTCAGCCTATTGCCTCCAAAAATCTGGATCCTCATTTTACCCACCCCGGAAAGATGGAAAGGAGCCGGTGAGAATTGAACTGCTGAACTCTTGGCAGTCAGCAGAATTAGCCCGCAGTACTGCATTCTAACCACAGGGCCACCACGGCACTTAGTAAAATGAATCTGGCTTCCCCATTGACTTTGCCTGTCAGAAGTTTGCAAAATAGAATAGAATAGAATAGAACAGAACAGAACAGAACAGAACAGAACAGAACAGAACAGAACAGAATTCTTTATTGGCCAAGTGTGATTGGCCAACACAAGGAATTTGCTTTTGGTGCATAAGCTCTCAGTGTACATAAGCAGAATAAAATACATTCATCAAGAACAAAAAGATAGTGATAGTCAAGGTTACTAATAAGCTATCAAATCATACTAGTCAACAAATAAAACAATATAAATTATAAAATAAAAATAAAGTAAATAAAAATAATAATAAATAATAAAAATAAAACAATATAAATTATAAAATAAAACAATATCAATAAAGTTGATCACCACAGCACCATTGTAAACAGGAGACAGTGGCCAAACATTTGAATTCTGTTCACGTGATCATGGGGATGCTTCAAACATCATAAGTGGGAAAAACTGTCATAAGTCAGTTTTTTCAGTGCTGTTGTACATTTGAATGGTCACTAAACAAATGGCTTGAAATCAAGGATTACCTCCACAACGCCATATTGTCTGCAAAAGACAAGTGACTACATGTGAAGTCTAAACTATTGGCTGTGATCAGAAATTAATTAGAAATAAATGTTGGGAACGATTTCATACAACAGTACAAAAGACACTACTGATTAATTTTATGATGAAACCAGAATTTTTTATATTGGATTTTACGGACATGGACCTAGAAAAGGAATAGGGAAATTGACATAGTATGTGATAAGTAGGGCAAGATTATTGTATGCACAAAGTGGAACAATAATGAAATACCCACAGTAAAGAACTGAAAAAAGAGTTTAGAAAAAAAACCTAAAGAATTGAGTTAGTAAACAATTTATTTCTAAAGATATCTATATTAGTTTAATGAGTCCCACTTTAAAAAAGGATATAATTAGTTCAATACAACAGTTTCAGAATCTCTCATTCCTTCAGTGCCACCAATTTTCCACCAGAAAAATTAAATGTAAATAAGCAAGAAATGTCTACAAGATCACTGCGTTTATGTCATCCTTAAATTAAAATTTAGTTTCATTTACTATTTCAGTAGCAAAAATGCACTACTATGCAATTAAACAGACTTTTACATTAGTATGTCAGCCAGCCAAATTTCCCTTAAGAATACATTTTTTTTCAAAAAAGGTAAATAAAGTAAAAAAAAAAACCTTCTCCAGTCTTATAACTGTAGCCTCTATAATTTGCAGTGCTTTAAAAGCATTTTTTTCCAGATATGCCCCTAAATAATTAAGCTGTTCCTTTTACCATACTTCCTATATTATAAAAGTCATTTTCCCACAACAAATCAATAACTCATTCCTTACGCCAGTCATTTTTCTCCATTTAACTGAATGGACTGAAGTCCAACACTGCAAGTTACATTACATTTGAATTATGTGTGCAATTTAAAATTCAAAGTACTACGCTAAGGAGCTTTTTAGACTGACCGTCCTACAGCCTCTATGTATGCCTACATTCCTTATCTCCAATAATAAAACCCCTGAAAAAGTTAAAACCGTAAAAGCTATCGTTAGAAAAGAAATCCAGTAATTTCACTCAGGGAGAAAATATATTGCTAATTCACACATACGATTTACGTTAACAAGACAACACAGAGTCATCCATGTGTCTTATCATTTAAATTAAACTCCCATTTGCCTCATCTTGCAAATCTTTCTATCCGCATTAGGAAATAAATTAATATAATTTGTGAAACCAGTCAAAAGGTCAGGAAACTACATCAACATTGTTCGGTAGTGTTGACAAGAGTGCCCAATCTATTGCAGTTCTTTATTGTGATCATTGATTATTCCAACAATGTATACGTAAGTTTAGCAGTTTGAACTTTGGCATACATAGTAGTGAAAATTGTGACAATAGACAAAGAAGAAATCAACCAGGCTTCAAATAATGCAAATCTGCATAGCTGATTCTATTTTAATTAATAGCTCTCTATCTTCAAAGATTCTTTTTTTGTCATTGTATAGCCATGGCTTATAAATAAGAGTGTTTAGGTCATGTTCAACGCCTGCATAATTTACAACTGAAAAGACACAGATACTCAGATATGGACATGTTCTTTTCTTTTTTTTTAAAAGTGCCATTGTTTATCATGAAAACTAAGTTACTCTTTCTTTGTGTGTGTGTGTGTTTATTATGCTTCATGAAACTTTACTGCATAGCAAATGCACGTTTGAAATAGGATCCTTTATGGAGAATCTCACCTTTTCTCTTCTATCAAGATTTAAAACATAATTTGATTGTGCCACTAAGACCTTAATAAGATTTCAGACTTTAGGATTGAGCTTCAGAACTGAACGGAATTGGAGCATGCAACAATGACCAAGTTGTTCAAAAACGTCTGTGTGTTTCTGCTTCCTTAGAAAATGCAAATTCTACCCATAAATCTTGCAGTGCATCTTGTCTCTTTCCCAAATTGCCCATATGACTGAACGAAGGGAAAACTTTTCCCAGAAATCTGATCAAACTTTTCATTTCGAGCTATTTAACAACATGTGTTGTTTTTAATAACGAGATTTCAACTTCACCAACTCCTAGAAGACAAATGAGCATTTGCAACAAAATAAGAGGTTCTTCATTGATAGTAAGTTTGCATCAGTCTCTGGCTCTAGGATGCTTTTACTGAATAAATGTTTTTTGTGTGGTTATTAAAACAAACTAACAGCATCCTTCAATAAGGAGAGCTTGATATAATTAAGTATTCAGGACTCTTACCATAGCAGCATCTCTGAGATTAATAAACAGCATATTTCTATTCTGTGTATCTCATTAATTGATCAGGATATGAAAATTAATCAATCTTGCACTTCTTGAAGTTTTGTCTATATGCATCTCAACTTCAAACTAAAGCAAAGCTGCAGGACAGACTGGAATTAATCAAACCTGTGTGGAATATTTTGATATGATCCTAAACTTGTCTTTCAAACCAGATTGGTTTTGTTCTTTAAACAACTTTCAATACTAAATGTTTAAGCAATTGTGGGCATGAACATAAACACTGTGGCATTTTCTTTAAAAAGTAGAATTATAGAAGAGTTGGGGGGGGGTCACTTAAAACTTTCACTATATCCAATATTATTCAGCTTTAAATCAAAGGGTATGTTATCCAAGTTAAGTCCAATGGTACTGTAAAATTTAAAAAAAAATCCTCATCTGGGGCTGTATTACTTGCTGAAAAAAATCTACTTGAAAACATTAATCAAATTTTTCGCCTACTGGGCATCCATATGGTAAAGCAGCATGTGAATCTCCCAAATTTGCTGATCTCCTGTAACTGGGTGCTATTAATTACGCTTGCTGCATCCATCTCTTGGATTTCGCTTTGTGAAGAAAGTATTTATTGCAACAGCTTTTACAAAACAAGGGAATGAAAATCACAATTGATTAATGAGCTGAATGGAAATATTTTCCGTTAGCAGTTTTTTAAAATGAATCAGGATTAATACTACGGGTGAGAAACAAAGATGAAGCTAGGCTTCCATAGAGATTGTTCCACTCCACTCATACTTTTATTTACTGAAAATGTTTAAACTAAAACATATCCTGAAGTGTTCACCGCTTCACAAATATTTTGGCTGAAAATATCGAGTGAGAATTTAAGGCACTGGTAGTCATTATAATGCAGAAAGGAAATAAATGGTTGAGTGATGCTAGAACTAGAGTAGCAGATAACAGGGAAAAATATGTCCATCAATTGCGTTTATTGTCTATAATAACAACAGCACATGAACATTTAATTTAGATTTTCTTTTCTGAGATGAAGCTCACCAACAACCTTTGGATGTACATTTTATTATAGTAATTGCTCTTAAACGTACAGCAACATCAAGTCAGCATTTTTATTAAAGTTATGATTTGTTAGATTGCAGTTGGTTGGTTGAAATACAATACCAATCTGGTTTGTCACTTTACAAGTAGTCCTCTCTTAAATGATGGTAACTGGGACTAGAATTTCCATTGCTCAGCAACGTACTCATAAGGTGATATTTTGACATGGCAACATGATTGTAATGTTGGTAAAAGCAGAAATGTGGCATACATTTTTTTAGAAAATGCAACACAGAATTATTATGGCAAGGAAGCCAGCTCCCCAGAAACTGTCCTTATTTCATTTACTACAACCCCCTGAATCTCAAGTTGTGATACTGGGAGGGTGCATGAGACTCTTAATCTTTTTTAGTTAGTTACTATGCTTCTCAATTTATCAAGTTTTGATTTAAAAGAAAACCTGCAGAAAATCATTCACAGAATCTGAACATATGTTGTGCTGATAAGTAAACATGGAAAGTTTACGAGACTAATGTTAAAAAAATGTTCAGAATAAAATGCCTAGCAAGTTTAATATACAATACTCCATCATTGGGATGGGTGGGTTTCTAATCATAGAATGCAAACTGAAAACATCTTAGTAAAATAGTTCTTTTTGAATTTATGTTTATCCTGAAAGGTAAGGCTGCTATGTGGAAAATTCACAACATAGGAATCTTATCAGACTTGGGCACAACCCCCCACCCCACCCCTAACTTTGGGAGGTTTGCTATATTTTGTGCAACATTATTTCACTTTTTATCATAACAGCTTGCATTTCTTCACTTAAAAGAATTTTAAACTACTAAAAGTGAGAGGGAGGGAGGGAGGGAGGGAGGGAGGGAGGGAGGGAGGGTGGGAGGAAGGAAGGAAGGAAGGAAGGATGGATGGATTCATTGATTTAAATGTATAGTGGACTTTTCCAAACATGTAGTTCTAGTACAATATGTCTCCCTACTACAATGGGTATTTGCCTAAAAGTTTAAAGCGATCACAACATGTTTAACAAGATACAGAGCTCAGAGATCATTAATCAATATGTTCAATGTTATTTGTGATAATTCATCATGACAAGATATTAATGACTTACTGTACCCTTCAGAGGTGAGATTAATGCAAATGAGCGGGCCACAATTAACTTTAGTGTTCCCAGCTCACAGGAATGGACAGAAGATTACAAATGACAAGAATATGTCAACTGCAATAATCAATAAAGGGAAGCTTAGAGGGTGATCTATATTTTATAGCCCTATCTTGAGATGCATTTCAGCTCAGCCCACTGTTGTCAGAGTAATACCATTGTGTTCAAGGAAGTAGATATTTAATTTTCTGGTCTCTTTAAAAAAAGAAAAAGGAAAGGGGTTGGAATGCCATGAAAAAGCATATGTCCAAGTATATTGTCTAACGTATGGAAACGGCAGGAAACCAAATTCAGAACCTGCATTCCTCATCAGCTGAAGAAAATTGTCTCTGCTCCCAAATTGAAACAGTAAGGCCAAGAAGAAAATAACCTGCCCTGCTGTGTAATATATTTATTCAATTAGATAAAAGCACATTAACAGAGCTTTCTGAAAGATCCCTTTCATTTGATAACTTGGTTTCATACAATGCAGCCCGAGAGAGACGGGAAATAGGGGAATCACAGTCTGCATCCCTCACCAGATCTTACTCATGTTGGGGTTAGAAACTGAGCTGAAGTTTATATATTCCAAAATCCCAAATGTAGGATTTCCTATTGTTTAAAAATGAGTCTCGGAAACACAAAATGAATATTAGAGCTTTCAAAGGAGACACACATTCATGCTCTCATAAGACTAATATTCATTATTTTGTGGTGCAGGAATTGTCATGCTCTATGAAAAACAGCTGTTGTGTGTTCTCCATGAAAAAAAAAAGAATTGCAATTATAGCCCAATAATATGCAGATAGGAGGTCAATTTATTTTGGTGATAGCTCCGGTTGGCCAGAGGGTTTCCTACCCCAATTAGGTAACAATAGGCAATGACAATGTTATCTAGTCACGTAATGGAAGATCTGCAAGCAATCAACCAAACTCAGAGAGCACCAAGGACTCCATATGGCATTACCTAGCTTAATCAAAGTTTAATATGTAGTAGGAATGAGGATCCAGATTCCAAAATGTACCCAGTAGAGAATTTTCTAGTAAATACAATATATCCTCAGAGGAGACAGCATATGTTGTGTTAAAAGTAAAGGGAAAAGAGAGAGCTGGAAAATCAACCAGACATGAATAGTTTATGGTTACTTCCGATTATTTATGCTGAAACCAGGCATGTTTCAAGCCAAAATTGATGCTGGCATTTTGGCTAATTTACAAAAATGAATCACAATCGTAGGATGCTGAATTCTGTATTCCTGATTTTTTTTAACCACTCCTACAATTATTAAGTAGAAGCTTATCAGCTGTAAACCTCAACCCATAACTTATTTGTTTGTTTGTTTGTTTGTTTATTAAATTTATATTGCCACCTATTCGCCCATGGCAACTCAAGGCAGCTTACAGAATATAAAACCACATTTAAAACAATAAAAACTAACAAAAAGAATCAAATAAATTAATATAGTACAATATAACATCACCCCCACCTGCCACTCCCTGCCCCAGTGACAGCAGATCACACGGGCCATTTAATGGGCTCCATCCCACTCTGGGTTCCCCAGGCCCGCTGGCAGAACCAGGTCTTCAGCACCTTCCGGAAGAGTATTTGGAGTGGGGGCCATTCTAATCTCTGGGGGAATGATGTTCCAGAGAGAGGGAGCCCCCATGGAGAAGGCCTTTCTTCTGGGTCTCACCAGGTGTATCTCCTTCAGGGATGGGACCTGCAACATCCCCTTCCTCCCCACTCAGATAACCTGGTCCTAAGCCATGAAGGGCTTTAAAGGTGACAATCAGCACCTTGAATTTCACCTAGAAGCAAATCAGCAATCAATGAGCTCCCTCAGGAGAGGTGATACATGTGCACACCGGGGTCTGCACAAAACCATGCTGGCCACTGCATTTTGCATCAACTGGAGCTTCCGTATGCTCTTCAAGGGCAGCCCCATGTAGAGTGCATTGCAACTAGAGTTTAATAAGGTATAAGAATTATTTATTATTATGTGTATTTTCTGGTAACCCTTCACATTTTGAAATTTCAATAAACTCCAAAGAAAGCAAGCTTTTGGGGACAGACCCCCATGTTCCCACCTTCTTGATTAAAAAGTGTGTCAATTTCCAAGGCGCTCAATTTAGCACAGTTCAACCCAAAGAACAATTTGAAGCTCAATGAACTCCGACGGTATTGTGTATGACACCAAATGTCAATAAGAGTTAGTCACATCATTAACGGGAGGCAAAAATTAATCAGGTCTAAATATAATTGCGACTGAACAAGATGTGTGGTTTAATCACCTGCCAAGTTTTCTGTAACTTCACAAAAAATAAATTTGGCTAATAATTATTCAACATATTCCAAGTTGGGTAAATAAGAATTTTTCCCCCATTGCCTTCTGTTTAATTGTGGCTTAGCACCAAGAAATATATATCAAAATTATAGTATTTCCCTTGACAGAAATCTTCTTGCTTCCATACATTGTTATGACTCTCTGCAGAGTATACAGAATTGCTGACAACCCTTGAACACTGCTACAACAATATTACTATACTTGGCACAGAAGTACCCTTGCGGCAACAGAAAAGCTGTAATTTTGATTGTCACTTCATATTATGCTGGATATTATTTTACTTTATACACATGCACACACTCATAAACTCTTAATAGACCACTGTTTTCTCACTGCCCAGTTCCTTTATAATAAATAAATAGCATCGTAAAACAACTAAACCAACAGCTCGGTCCTTTTTTTCTTCTTCAAATCATCATTACACATGCAACAGTAACAGAAGGGAGGGGAGAAAAAAACCTCTGTGTGTTAAAGTTATTTGTGATATGGATTATTATTCAACTGTATTTCTCCCATCCAGATTATTCATCATGAGGAGTCCAGCTTTCCACTTCAAAATGTAATATTGAAACGACATAAAGTCATAATCCAGCTGCAATGCACTAAGAGAAGCAAAATCTACTTAACTGGCAGACCGTTCATCAGTCAAGCTCTTCCTTTACAAACATCCTGAGGAACATTGTGGTTACATATTGTGTGTTCATTTATTGTATCGTGTATCATTTATTCTCCTGCAAATCACCATGGACGTCTAGGTATTCAGGGGCTAATTGTACCGTACAGCTATAATAGACTGTTGACACATGCATGACTTATAATTTCTAGACACTGGAAAATATTTATTGTATCTGATCAACATTTATATGAAGGCTATACTGTATGGGCATGTATGCATGTAAATAGGTGAGTGAGTGTGCATAAGATAAATGAAGTGATCTGTTTAAAGAATCTTGAACAAGAAGACGAAGGACACAGAACAAGGTAGATCTAAGTTCAAGGTAAATTTTCACAAATTGCTCTTTCCAAACATACGTTTTCAAGCATTCCTCGTGAGAACTAACTATACATGTGGTTTGATTTTTAAAAGATCAGTTAAATTTGGAAGTTCATCTCTTCCGGTGCTATTTCACAGCAGATTAACAGATTGCATCAATAAAACCTTTGAACCTTTGATTCCTCCTCTTTATTCCCAATAATTGCTGAAGAGCACCTGGTATTTTACAATGTACTTCAGAAACTTTCACCAACCTATGTATGATGACATCCAGCTACAAATCACATTGATTTTTCTCTATCAATTCAACTTCATCAATTCATCAAGTACTGTTTTCTACCACTAACCCCTACTGTATTCTTTCTCCACTCTACTTAGTTCCGTTTACTTTTTGTTTTTAAATATTACAGAAATTAAGCAAAGAAATGATGAGCACAAAAATGCAAGCACCCTCGCCATATTTCAAAAACAGCATAACTCGAGCTTCCAGCCTGTTTTATGGAAAGAGGTTGTTTCCTATTTTTTCTCTTCATATAGTTTGAGTCATATTTCTGCAATAAAATATTCAGTGCAAGATACAAAACAATAAATCTAGTACTGAACACAGATAAGAAACACACTGTGCTACCAACCACAACAGTTGATTTACAAGAATGCCCCTTCAATGTGTTTGCTTTAAAGATTTATAGCTTGCCTTTCAATCAAATGATCTCCAAGGTAGCTTACAAGATAGTAAAACAAAAGGAGCAAAAATTATGCACACTAAAATTGTCTTAATATGCATTAAATTCCATTATATTCTACTGATAATACATAACAGTATTTTTTTAAAATACTGTTTTTTTCTAAATAGCAGGCAGGTAATCAATCAATCAGCCAATATCTACTATCCAATTTTTTTGTAGGCAGAGACTTCTCAAATAGGGCCTTAGTAAAAATTAGTAAGTATGCAAACAGTATTAGTAAGTGTGCAAATTGATGATTTTTATTTATCTATGTACTGAACTTTGGTGAGAGCTGTGGGAGCCTAGCCAAAAGATTGAGAGTTCAATCCTAGGTAGCAGATGTTTTTTCTCCTAGAGTGCAAGAGAAAATATTGTGTCACTGTGAACTGTGTACTGAGAATGTCATATAGGTACCAGGAAGGGCATCCAGCCAGTAAATGCTCAGCTCCACCCAGCTGCCCCGATTCTACCCCGATTTAAAGGATTAAAGGTCATCAAAAGGGAGAGTATTGAACTTTGGATAAAGAATGATTTTTTTTTAATGTACTGAAGTTTGATGTTGGAAAAGGTTCCTGAGAATACCATAGATAGACTTCAAGGCAACTGCATCATTGAACTAATCAACACATAGTTCTCACTTGTGGCACAAAAGACCAGACTCAAATTATCCTACTTCAGTCACATTATGCAACAACCTAGCTATATAGAGAACATTATGATGCCAGGAAAAGCTGAAAGAAAAGAGAAGGAGCAAAGTGAATGGACTCAGTTACAGCAGCAACAATGTGTCTTCAGAAGACCAGAAAACGCAGATTAGGGGCAGATTGGTAGGGAGGAATTATATGTGGCACTAAGAGCCAGTTACAATTTGATTAATCAAAAATAAATACCCTCAAACTATTTAGTTTTTATGTATTTCAATAACAATATTTTTAAAAAATTAAAACTAGATTATATTCAATTAGTTGAGGAAGGCATACAATGGTGGGGAAACTTGTATTTTTTTCCCTAAGATTGAGCTTCTCAAGGTAGATACTGCCGTTAATCACTATCATCTTGTTTTGGACCTGACTGATCTCAGCATTACAAACAATTCCAACTACAATGTTCAAGGCATTGTCTTTTTCCTTTCCAAAGAGAAGTAAAAAATTCTACGAGTAGTCAATATGGCATTTTAGTAGGAATCAATAGTCTCGTATTCAGATCCTAGAATCAAAGTGCTGGTGTAATCATCTAGCCCAAACCTCTGCTCAGTTCAGGAAACTTAAAAGTATTTCCAGATACCTGCCCTACTAGCACTTGTTTAAATAATTGATTCCATTGAGGAAAAAGTGTCTTCACGATCAAATTCACCTTCCTATATTTTTCCAGTTTAATTAATCTACACTTGAACAAATTGCAGAAAATACGACTTTAGCAACGGAGTGGTCAATGCCTGGAATGCACTACCTGACTCAGTTGTTACAGCCTCAAACTGTCACAGCTTCAACCTTAAATTGTATACCATGGACCTCAGCCCATTCTTAAGAGGTCCTTAGAGGGGGCGTGCATAAGTGCACCAGCATGCCTACCATCCCTATCTTACTGGCCCCATTTATCTGTATTTGCTTCCTTTGTTCATGGTTATGTTCATACCTATACTTGTTATCTTGTTCATGTTTGACAAACAAACAAACAAATCTTTGGCTGCCCCTATGAAACAGCCTTCAGGTATGTTATGCTCCTATACTCCTTTGAAACTTTTCATCTCTTCGATCCACACCTCTGTGAGATACCTATCTGAGCTTCCACAAGGAAATGACCCAAATCTCTGAATTAACAGGATGTAAGTGGGGACAGTTATTTAATAAATGAGTGCATCAGGGGTGGGTTTGGTCAAATCTGTAGTAGTGGTGGCAGATAGCCCCGCCCACCCACCCGGACGCTTCTGCGCATGTGCAGGCAGCAGGAGTGCATCTGAACAGGTAGTAAAAATATTTGCAACCACCACTGGAGTGCATGCATCAGATATACCCATGGAATTTTTTTTAAAAAAAAAAACATGATTCTGAAACCTGAAGAAGTCAGAGTTTTGTTTTTAACTGAAGGTACCTTGAAAATGCAGGACTTTTCTCCAAGAATCAGTAGCTGGGACAATGGATATCTTTCTCTTTTCCACAATTTACACTCAATCCCATTTACAGGCAAATCTTACAAAAAGATTCCCTCACTCAAACAAATACTAGAATCCAGAACTGCTCACTATTTGAAGTGGTAAGCATGGAGGTGACAAGCATATGTTTTAGTGAACCATAAACCATCTTTATCTACAATATGATTTTCTAAGCAAATAGCCTATAAATCTGTACCAACAAAGAAATTTTTTCCTCTGAAACAATAGAAGCAAAACTAAAATGTTTCTGTACTGTAATCTAGCAAACATCAGAAAGCTAGGAGAGAAACCTTGAAAATTCCAGTTGGTAGACTATCAATTTTTACACAATTTTATACGAGTAGAGTAGAGTAGAGTAGAGTAGAGTAGAGTAGAGTAGAGTAGAGTAGAGTAGAGTAGAATAGAATAGAATAGAATAGAATAGAATAGAATAGAATAGAATTCTTTATTGGCCAAGTGTGATTGGACACATAAGGAATTTGTGAATATGCTCTCAGTGTACATAAGGAGAATAAAATGCATTCATCAAGAATCATAGTCAAGGTTACTAATAAGCTATCAAACCATACTAGGAAACAAATAGAAATAATATAAATTGAAAGATACAAGTAACATGGTTATAGTAATAAGTGGGGAGAGAGACGTAGCAGGAAGGAAGAGAAGAATAATAGTAATAGTGTTTTAGTAAATTATTTGACAATTTTGTGGGGATTAGTTGTTTAGCAGAGTGATGGCATTCGGGGAAAAACTGTCCTTGTGTCTAGTTGTTCTGGTGTGCAGTGCTTTATAGCGTAGTTTTGAGGGTAGGAGTTGAAACAATTTGTGTCCAGGTTGTGAGGGGTCTGTAGATATTTTCACAGAATTCTTTTTTTGTTGGTAATTGTGAAGAAGCCATGATAATGTTTTCAGCAACTAGGGTGCTAACTTCTAAATACATCACGCTTAGCCACTTTCTTCCTTCTGACAGTCTCCCGGCTGCAACTGCCACAACACTGAAAATGCATTAAGGAACGATCAGACTTTTTGTTTAGACAAGAAACAATCACTGACCCTTTTTGCCTTCTACAATAAAGCGTTATCGAAAAATTTCAGCAGTGTCTGCTGACCGCACCAAATTTAACAAGGTTCTCAAATGAACCCAGAGTAACTTTCCCACTGTGACATATTAATAATAAGTTCCTTTCCCCATCTATCCCAAGCCATGAATATGTAATGTTAGAAAATGAGCCCTTTTCAAGCAACAGAATCTCAGACGTGAATAAATAAAAACTATCCATCACAAGCCTGTGAAAAATTAATGAGAGTTCTGAGACACCAAAGGGAAAAAAATTGGTTACTGGAAAGATAAAGTCCACTATGTAAAATTCTTCAGTGATTCAACAAATACAAATACAAATACAAATACAAATACAAATACAAATACATATACATATACATATACATATACATATACATATACATATACATACATACATATATATATATATATATATATATATATATATATATATATAAAACACACACACGCACACACAATGAATTTCATAAACACCTTTCAACTCTAAAGCTGCATCAGTATGAAAAAAGATCCATATGAAGAGAGGTGTGTGGGGACTTAAAAAAGTAAGTGGAGATGGTATATTAAAGAAATGTTGTTCACAATCCAGAAAAGACAATGGTGTGAACTGGGTGGCATCTCTTGTCTTACTGAAACGGCTAAGTGATCCAGCGAATGCGGCTTTGGCGGGTAGTACCATCTTAATTGAAACTCAAATACTTTGGCCACCTAATGAGAGGAAAGGAGAAGAGCCTGATGCTGGGAAAGATTGGGAGCAAAAGAAGAGGAGGACGACAGAGAATGGGATGGCTGGATGGAGTCACTGAAGCAGTAGGCGTGAGCTTAAATGGACTCCAGAGGATAGTAGAGAACAGGAAGGCCTGGAGGAACATTGTCCATGGGGTCGCAATGGGTCGGACACGACTTTGCAACTAACAACAACCTCCATCTTAATTGACAAATGAGGGTGTCTTCTGAACACTCCATGAACTTTCTTGATCATATACTGGAATCAAGCAAGAACACGCACCATTTGCACACAAAGCAAAAAATTAAACGTACCGATTCAATTATAGAATAATTTCAGTAGACTAAAACGCCATCTAAATGCACTAGATGGGGCGGGTACCAAATATTTCCACTGATGGCATTTGTATATTGGTAGTCCTTGACTCACAACCACAACTGGGCTCAGAATTTATGTTGCTAAGCAAGGCATTTGTTAAGTGACTTTTGCCCCATTTTACGATATTTCTTGCCACAAATGTTAAGTAAAACACTGCAGTTGTTAAGTTAGTAACACAGTTGACTTTGCTTGTCAGAAGGTCGCAAAAGGTGATCACCTGTCATATATATGAGTCAGTTGCCAAGCATCTGAATTTTGATCACATGACCATGGGATTCTGCAACAGTTGTAAGTATGAAAAATGGTCAGAAATCACTTTTTTTTTTACAGAAAAGGGAAAAAATCAAATTCAGGAGAGTGCCCATGCGTTCGTTCCCTATATGATTGCAAACTCAATGAAAACATACCAAATTCCTGTTGACATTACACTTTCAGCAGTTTCTTCAAAAAGACCTTCCATGAAACCTTCCAATTAAGTGTATATTAATTATTATATTGATATTTCTTTCCCATTGAATTTCAGGTGATAGAACTAAGATTCCCAAACAGTTTCTAATCCAAATGCCAAAGCAAATCCAGATTCCCTAATTCAATTAGTTTTTCTCAGTATTTTATTGGGAAGCCAAGCCATTTGTAATGTCATACTGTTGATTCCTACTGCCCAGTCAAATGCTAATTATTCTGTTCAGTAGATGCTTTATATTGCATCTTTAAATGCTGCAGAAATATATAAAGGATGTTTCTGTTTAAAAAATGAAGTTTGTAATTACTGCGATGAAATAAATAGGAAAATACAGATCCAGGTCAATCTGATTATAAAAGCACCCCTCACAGGCCTCACAAAATGAGGACAGAAGTATCTCCACTGTAAGCAAAAAAAAAGGAGATCATTTTAAAATGATGAATATCCACAGGGAGAATAAAATAAAAAAAACCAGAGAGATGGAAACTTAATGATGGAGAAGTAAGGTTCTAATATACTACAAATGCTTTAAAAAATGTGTTCAAAACCACAGCAGCACAAAACTGCCAAAGTAACAATTTCAGCATTCAAAACTAACCCAAGAAAGATTATTAATTCAAAAAACTGAATAAATTACAAACAAAAATCCTTCCAGAAAACAATCAAACACACTCATACAACACACACTATGGTAACAGGCCATTAGGAAGTCAATCCAATACCACAATACTAATACGTTTCCAGTAACTTGAGTCAATGGCTTTCCAACTGTTTCTAAGAAAAATATTTCCTACAATCATACCATTGTAGTCAAAGCCATGGTATACCCAGCAGTGATAGATTGAATAGAATAGAATAACAGAGTTGGAAGGGACCTTGGAGGTCTTCTAGTCCAACCCCCTGCCTAGGCAGGAAACCCTACACCACTTCAGACAAATGGTTATCCAACATCTTAAAAACTTCCAGTGTTGCAGCATTTACAATTTCTGGAGGCAAGTTGTTCCACAGATTAATTGTTCTAACTGCCAGGAAATTTCTCCTTAGTTCTAAGTTGCTTCTCTCCTTGATTAGTTTCCACCCATTGCTTCTTGTTCTACCCTCTGGTGCTTTGGAGAATAGCTTGACTCCCTCTTCTTTGTGGCAGCCCCTGAGATATTGGAACATTGCTATTATGGCTTTGACAGATGGACCATAAAGAAGGCTGAAGAATGAACACTTTCGAATTGTAGTGTGGGAGAAGATTCTTGGACTGCAAGATCAAATCAGTCAATCCTAAATGAAATCAACTCTGACTGATCTTTGGAAGGACATACTCTGAAGCCGAAGCTCAAATAATTTGGCTACTAAATGAGAAGAAATAATTCATTGGAAGAGACCCTGAAGGGAGGGGGGGGGCGCTGGCGTGTTATGGTCCACGGGGGTCGCAAAGAGTTGGACAAGACTTATTGACTGGAGAACAAAATCACACTGTAACAATGAGAATGGGTGACAAATGAAGTGTGTAATGCATAAATTGGGCAAGGAGGATCGCGGGATGTTTCCTCACTCACACAAGTTGAACAGTTTTCTTTTCTGAAGCTTTGCTTAACAGCAGTTATTTCATGAGATTCTCCCAAGGTTTTCCCATGGCACATATCAGGGACGTCCCAATGTCATCATAGATTTGCTGTTTTACATACCTTCGGAGTTCTTTCGCCAGAGGAAATATCAGCTGGCTCAGCTACTTTGGGATAGCGCGTCTCTTAATTCATTTGGCTCACATTCAGAATCAGTGAAGGAGAAATTTAGTGAGGGGGTTTCCCCTCAGGTTTTTTCTCTCTCCTTTTTTTTTTTTGCTTGCTCGCATTTCTAATCTATCCACCTAGATGGACATCATCCAAGAGACAACATCTAACAATCTGAATGTTGTCTTTTCTGCCCAAGTCCGCTGTGGAAGTAGAAAATACACTGAGAAATCTGAGGTTTACTGGAAGGTTGCTTGCTTTTCCAAGCAGAAAAGAAAATCTTTCTAATTTATTTATTTTTCTCTTCATTCTACTTCACTTTATGCTCTGTTCACTTTACACTTTATTCACTTTTTCGGCTTTCCAGACCCTGGGGAACATGATTGTGTGTTTCTTTTCCAAAAAGTGAATTTTTCTGGCTGAATTGAGTCCTACTGCCAGTTCTGAGATAGGCATTGGGCTAACTCCCAACTCCAATTAACTTTATTTTTCTGTAGTAAATATATTTAGTTTAAAAACCATAGCAACCAATGAAAACCAAGGACTTGGAATAATGTACCTAAAGAAACCTTCTCTGCACCCCCAAAAGGACCCTTCCCTTTATATTACAACCAAAAAAGTCAACTTTCTATCACTAAGAGGTAAAATAGAATGCATATATTGATGATGATTATGTCCATCCATCGTGTTCGACAAGGACCTTGACATGTAACAGGTTGTAGGCTGTCCTCGATGTGTCCACAGGTGGCTGATAAGGCCTATATGGGCATGAAATGTTCTGCCACATGTCAGGGAGACATGTGTGGGCACCACTGTTGCAGCATTTGCAGCTCTGGCTTTGCGGAGTGCTCGCTTCTCTTACATATTACATTATTAGATATTTATGTAATACATATTAATTACATATTAATGTAATTTACATATTACAGTTCACATCAATTACATATACCTTGTTTAAACTTCACAGTACTAGAAACAATCAAAGATAGAAGTTGTCCAAACTTAGATTAGTAAACTTTGTTAAGGAAAATGGAAAAGTACAATACGAGGAATAACCCTGGTGAATATTTGACAAAATAGGTACAACACAGGCAATTCAAACTAACTGGCTTCATGTTTTATTTCTCCAATGCAAGGAAAAATCTTTCTTGCAATAGGTGACTTTGGCTGCATCTGTACACGATTTTAGAAACAGCTGCTAGTGTTCTTGTGCCTGTTTGAACTGGTGTTTATACCCCTATAGCCCTGATATAAGCGATTAAATTCAATCTGCTTCCCACTATAGGAATTCATAATGTGAACAATTTATCGTAACTCTTTGCAAATGAAGCTGTCACTTTTTGCAAACCAGAGGAATATACGTAGTGGTACCTCGGTACTCATCCTTAATTGGTTCTGGGAAGCATAATGCATACCAAAAACGGTGAGTATCAAACATTCCCTTCCCCATAGGGAATAATGTAGTGAGTCACAAAGCAGCCAACATTGACAAATTCTAACTTGTGCATTAAATACTGAACAAACGATGAATACTAGGGCAAAATTTTCACATCAAAATGTGTTGAGTACTAAATTTGATTAGTTTCAAAGCAGTTGAGTACCAAGGTACCACTCTATATTATTTTAAAGATTTGAGTAAAGATAAAAATTATTTCTGAAAACATTCATCCCTATTCCAACCTTTGCTTTTTTCATTATATAGTTAGTTTTGCTAGCAGAATTGCTAGATGCTCATATAAAAGGCCTATTTCGTGAGACTGTGTAATATTTCAATTTGGACATGTAGCTCAAGAGAGATATGATTATAACGCCAAAGGGATAAAGTCATTCTAAGCAGATTGGAGTCTTTAATCCCTCTGTAGATTTTTTTTTTTTAAATCATGCTTATAAGACCCAGATCGAACAAGATACAAGAAACAAAGAGTTTAAATCTATACTGGCTCATTACAGTAAAAATACACAGGTTTCAACAGATCATCTAACCTAAAAGTGAAAAGTTCTTAGGCTATTACAAATGGTACATGTATAAAAGAAATATGTAAAGCTTAAACTTTCACTCTCCAACTTTTATACACAGCTTACAAGTTATGCATGGCTGGATTTCTTCCTTAATGACTGTGAATTGAGTGCCTACAGAGTAATAATAATATGTTATCAAGAACTATGTCCTTGAATCACTTCTAATGTCCATATTGGTCAAGAAGATGATTGACAATCATTATCAGATCCCACCCCCAATACAGCATCCTCAAATTGGTTTGGAAGTCAAAATCAAACTTCTCCCTTCACTTGGACATTCCAATCTGGATGGTGTCCCTCTCACAGAGTCAACATCATTGTAAATTTCCTCAAATCAGTCTAACATCTTCTGTATTCTGGTGGAGCTATTCAATAATGTTTACTTATCACTAGCATCCAAAACAGGACAATCATGTTCCTTCTCTGAATCTCTTGCTTCCAAAAAGTAATAAAAGAGGAGGCATTCCCATCAGTTTAACTTACTGAATGCTGTTAGTGAGATACGACTTATGACAATTGAGACCAGAATTTCAGTCATGAAGTAAGGCAGTTGTTAATCATGTCATCATGCAACTGAAACCAACTTTACAACAATTTCTACCATGGTTGTTAAGTGAATCCTGCTTCTCCAATTGACTTTTGTCAGAGTTTTGGCAGCATGACTATTATTATAAGATAAACCCAGGAGCAAAACACAGCACAGAGCCTTTAGACAATTAACAGTGGTTTTACATATACATATATACACGTGTAGATAAATCCCTTATCATTCAGCTACTGACACAAGGAGAGAAATAAGATACATGACGAGAGAGAGAGAAACGCCATCTAATGGCCCTCTATATATAAACACCTCATTGCATCAGCCTTACATTGCATCAGCTTACAGCCTTACATCAGCTGGCAGCTATTAAATCCTCAGCACCTGACAACTTTGCTTCTCAGGAGTCATCTGGCAAAGTCAAAAATCATGATCATGTGACTGCAAGATACTGCAACCATTGTAAATGCAAGCCAATTCGGTTTCCATGGATTTGAATTGCAAACATGTGACTCATAACTTTCGGGGCAGGTCAGTATTTAATTTTTTTTCTCCGAGGCTATCGTAACTTTTACTATCATTAAATGAATGATAGTAAGTCAAGGACAAAACATCTGTTTACATAGTTCACTACTTCTGTTTTCTGGATGGAGTTTTCCCTCATTATATAAAAGCATCCAGTTGTGGCATTCAAGTGAATCAACTTTGGCTGCCAACTTTACATTAACACTATAACATTGGAAGCAATCCCAAAGAATTTAAAGAAGCGTATATCTGATAACAAGCACTGGCAATATTATTTCTATGTAGAAAGCTACAGCAAAATGGTAACTCTTAAATTTGGGTAAATTAAGTATGCAGCTACAATAAAGAATAAAGGAGTTGGAAGGCACCTTGGAGGTCTTCTAGACCAGGGGTAGTCAACCTTTTTATAGCTACCACCCACTTTTGTATCTCTGTTAGTAGTAAACATTTCTAAACGCCCACCAGTTCCACAGTAATGATGATTTATAAAGTAGGGAAGTAACTTTACTTTATAAAATTTATAAAGCAGAGTTACAACAAACCCCTACCGCCCACCATGAAAGCTGGAACACCCACTAGTGGGTGGTAGGGACCAGGTTGACTACCACTGTTCTAGACCAACCCCCTGCTTGAGTAGGGGACCCTATATCATTCCAGACAAGTGGCTGTTCAAGCCCATCTCCAGTGATGGACCATCCACAACTTCTGAAGACAAACTGTTCCACTGGTTAATTGTTCTCACTGTTAGGAGAGAATTGTTCTCCTTAGTGTTAGGTTTCTTCTCTCCTTGATTAGTTTCTATCCATTACTTCTTGTCCTGTCTTCTGGTGTTTTGGAAAATAGGTTGAACCCCTCTTCTTTGTTGCAGCCCCTCAAATATTGAAACAATACTAACATGCCATCCCTAGTCCTTCTCATTTGACTAGCCATACCCAATTCCTGCAACCATTTTTGTATGTTAAAGAATATTAATAATATTAATATTCCATAGCAGCAAATTCCTGAAATATCATTTATCAGAAAGAACAGCATCTACAAAATCTCCATATAATATCTGCCAGGTGTGGCCCCAATATCTAATTTGTAATTTACTGTTAATTGTGCATTCCACACACACACAAGGCAAGAGACTAAGGTTGATGTATAGATGGATTTTTGGCACACAGGAATGGGAATTCATATAATAATATTTACTCAAATTAGCTACAGTATTTAAAGCACCTCTAACAGAATCTAAGATTTTCTTAGGACTGATACAAAGGTTTCAGAGTTGGTAAGAAAAAAAAATGTTGAGAATAGGGGTAAAATATTTATGAACATAATATTTAATTTCACAGAGGGCATATCACTATTTTTTTTTCAGATTAAACTCTTAAGCAGCAAAATTGTTAAATTATATTGGAGAATTCATTTGCATGGCCTCCATCAGCAATTTGCCAAACTGCTGCTAATTAACTTTAAATAATGCTACCCTACCTAAAAATCAAAGTAACTTCAACAGTTATACATCTTCATGCCCTGGACCTGTAAATCAGCTAACTAAAAAACAAAATGACTGAATTAAAAGAGCTATCAAAAGAATTCCATATCATAGTGCTGTTTGCAGTGAAAATACATTTGTCTCTTCTAAAGACTCTGTTTTCTCACCGAAATATTCACACACATGCAGCCTATGGCTTATGCAGTGCAGACTCCTTAACAAGTCTAACAAAGACCACTTTATAAACACAATTGTGTCTTAATTATGTTTTGACATTTCAACAATTCAGTATAATTACGCCCCTTTGTGATGTAAATATCCAGCAACTGTGATCTATTCAGCAACCTTGATCTCATCCAGCATTCAAAATGCATGGATTCAAAATCCATGATATTCTGTATAATTCTCTTTAGCTAGGATAACAATAATAGCAAACCATAGTATTCTGTGATTTAAAATGGGGGGGAGGGTTGTACCTGAATATTAGAAGTGAAGTTCAACTGCATTTGAAACAGTAACACTTAAATAGGAAATATAACATATGCAAATGTTCACATTTTATTATCAATGCTTCAAAATGTTTTGATTGCATATTCTTATTTGGGAAAAGATGTTTCAGGAAATACGCCAATATATTTACCTGGAGTACTACTGTATTAATATTTTACGTACATTATAAAATAGCTCCCTAAATATATATGATGTGTTTTATATATTAGCTGTTGATTAATATAACTCTTTTTTTTTAGATTAAACAATTTTTTAAATATTTTCTTCCTGCTACCCAATAGACTTTGAGATCAGTCTCTATTTTTTCTTTGGCAAGGAATCCCAAAGTAATGACAATTTACAAAAGCTCCATCAAAATTACACAAACAGATTAACATATATCCTATCCATTGAGTTCACTAACCTTTTGGAGTCATAGTTACAGACTGTTGGCCATTGTTATGACATAGATATTTAAATAAAATGTTGCGTTTTGTAATGCAATCAGAAATTTGTCTTTTTCAAAAGTCAGATAGGTTCAGTGAAGTCAGTAGTTGTAATCCTAACCCAATAAAAAAAAAATCAGGCAAAATATATTAACATTAAGAAAGCACTTTCACTTTGAGTTAAGATACTTTAAATGTACTTTATTTAGCATTTTACATGCAGCATGTTTTAAATGCAAACAGAATCAGCTGGGAGACTGTTAATAGAATTATAGCTTTCAGAGAAAAGGAATGCAAAGGAAAAACTTTTCCTCCCAAGTTAGTAGTTTCCCTGTTGGGAAATCCACCATAAATACCCAATACAATACCTCTGGTTTTAGAAAACCAAAGCTGGTTTGTGTCCTAGAAATAATTTGGCTATTCTCGTTCAGAATTCTAAAAGTTATAAACCAAAAGATTCTGGAAGGAGACAGAAAGGGAAAAGTAGATTGCTCTGAACTAAACATAAATAATAGCAATAGCACTTAGATTTATATATCGCTTCACAGTGATTTATACTCCTCTGTGGTTTACAGAGTCAGCACATTGCCCCCAACAACCTGGGTCCTCATTTTACTGACCTCAGAAGGATGGAAGGCTGAGTCAACCGAGCTGATTGCCAAGTGCCCCAAATGTGATTATGTGATATTGGGTATTTGTGCTTGTGTGTATAGCTGTTCTAACTTTGAAAATCATTGGTTGTAAGTCAAGGACTATGCATATTACTGAGAAGACAACATGACATGGACATAAAGTCATCAACGGTTGATTTGGGGGAAACTATCAATATAAAACTTGATGAACCTATTGTGCATAACACTAAACACTTCTGATTTCCTATTTATATCTAAGACAGGTATGTATAATAAATAGAAACATTTCAAACATGCAGTTGATGATATCATATACTGACGTGGCCTGGATATTATACTGGATAGTGCAGTCTTAGCTAAATAAAACTTTCTAGAAGAATGCAGAGTGCAGAGAATAAAATCAAAGCTCATCTCATAATCATTTCACAGAGACCATGCAGTTACAGTAAGCTAATTACAAATGACAGTTCCTAA
The DNA here is from genome assembly GCF_009769535.1 of Thamnophis elegans. Taxonomy (NCBI): domain Eukaryota; kingdom Metazoa; phylum Chordata; class Lepidosauria; order Squamata; family Natricidae; genus Thamnophis; species Thamnophis elegans. The sequence continues at coordinate 32,163,260 of NC_045554.1, forward strand.
TTAACAAGAGCAAAGATGAGAGCTTTATTATTAAAAAGTTCTTTGGGCATTAAGAAATATCACAGTGGAAGTTTTGGTGTGGGTAAGCAGATAGGGTAAGAAGCTGGCTGAATAGCAGGAGTGATCTTCTAATATATGCCGGTAAATACTAGTTGTGCAATGATTCTTATGCCACGAACAATGTTTTCAGGAAGACAAAAGTAGCAGAAAATGTGGAAGGAAGAAAACATATAGCAAATTCATATGTGTGGGCTCAAATCATCTTTTTTTAATGATCCTATAATCCCTTGCGGGGTGGAGTCTGGGCAACTGAATGGAGCTGAGTGTCTACTGGCCAGATGCCCTTCCTGTCACCAATGCGGAGTTTTGTTCAGCAGATATATTCTCATTGTGCCCAGAGAGAGAGAAACATCTACCTCTACCTAGGATTGAACTCACAGCCTCCTGATTGTGAGGCGGGAACTCTATCTCTAGGCCACCGCATCACTCATGTGAGGGCTGAAATGTCTGTAACAAATCAGTTCCTAACTTGTTATGATGGGTCTAGGTGAAACAAACCATGGATCATCTTAGTCAAGCAAAGGTGTACTATTGCAGAACTAAATTCTCCGTTAATTCATCTTCCTAGCCCTGTAGGAAAAAAGGATTCAGGATCTATTCATGAATTAACAAGCATCTTTATTCCAAGATAAGCTTGTATCCAAAACAAAGTCGGATTGAAAAGGTATAATCCCTATTGTTGCTAAAAACCTTTATTAAACCAACACAATGAGTTATATCTTCCAAGTCCTAGATGCCTATCATGGCCACATACAGTTAGATCTGAAACATGCTGTACCAAATAGTAACATGGATAAAGTTCTCTCTGCGAATACAGCTGAAACCTGTATGTCCACATACACACAAAAGAAAAACACTAAAAAAGGTCATAATGCTTCATAACCATTAACATGAGTGCATCTACTTCTAGAACACTTACAAAAATTACTAATGTCCTTATTTCATTTAGCTACTATAGAATGCAGCCCTGTATTACCCAATATAATAGTATTATGCAATGATCCACTTTTAATGCACATCAACAGTCAAGAAATTGGATATACAGAAAAAAATATCTCTCAAGGCTACTTAAATTTTAATCACTTTTTTATTGTTCTTTTGTAAGAGTCAAGAGTAGAGTAAACAACATTTTAGCCCCAGTGGGCTTTCAGCAGGTAAGTCTTATAGGAACAAGAGGATAGTAGCAATTTGTACTGTTCAAAGATGCTATAAAAATCTGCCGTCATTCCATCTCTTCTTCTATCGCTGAAAAAGAGATTCTTACACATGTCCTATCACTCACTGTCATCTGGGATTCCAAAAATCCATCAATAATTTTTTTTTTGGCACAACAAACAACCAGACTAACAAAATCCTAAAATATCAAACAAAAGCAGGCAACTGAATTAAATAAAAATGAAAAAGAGAACGAGACACCCCAAAAAGGTATGTTTACTAAAGGAAAACTGCAGCTAAGATTCAAAGCAATAATAACACAGGAAAATATGGCTGGAGATTTGTTATTTCCCCTTCCTGTTTTCCTTTTGCAGATCTTTGTTTTGTAGAGATGATGGGTCAGCAGTTGCCACAATTCTCAAATTGGCCCTCAAAGAACCTGAATTTGGTTCATGGCATCATTCTCAATACCTTGCTGTTGGCCATTTTTTCCCCCTTAAGTGAAAGCTATTATATCCTTTTTATGAAGATTTTGTAACATTTATTCATTGACTGGATCTTGACTGCTGATTCCCATTCGGGAAATGGGAAGCCAAAAATGGAAGCAGCTAATGTGTGCAACTCATACTCGGATGAACATTTCTACAACTTTACACATGTGAAATTCAGTAGAAATGGGGAGGTAATGTTGCTGACATGTTAAAATATAACCTCTCTTGAAAATTAGGGTGGGAGATCTAAATTCTACTTTATTTTAATGTTAATAATAAAGGGAGCGAGCACACGTGCATGTGGCACTAAGTACCGAAAAGGAAGCACTTCGCACAGGCGCACAGGCTTGTCGGGACTGTGACCAGGAAGAAGAGCTATCCAGGTGGCATGCGCGCACCAGAAAATGTATTTCCGGTTACTGCCGTGCATGCAGACATACCGATCAGCTGGCCAGCATGCAAATGGAAAACCAGCTCTTCTGGTTTCTCGCACTTCTGCACGCACAAAGACCAGATGATAATCTCATGCGCATGCGCGCCAGAAACTGGGAAGGGGAACGATGCCGCCACACGTGCCAGGTGACCTTGCTCCATGTGCCACTTTGGGCATGCGTGCCACTATGGCTCTATATTGTATGCCTACGAATTTCATTTTTGAAAGAATCTCTCTTCACTTGAAAGGTGCAGGGCAAACCTCTTAATGTCTTCTTATCCTAACTTTGAACATAATCTAGATATTAACCCAACTGGAAAAGAGGACTGAAGCGCTATATATGTATCTACTTGACAGACAGAGTCACCAGTTATCATTCGTGGCCATGAAGTTGCATGACATGTTGAGTTTGTAAGCTTTTCCTTCACAGGATTGTGTGTAAAAGCTGATTCACAACAAAGATTCAGCAAGCTGTTATGTAAACAGACATCTTACAAGCCCTCCTATCAATGAAGTGATATATCTCAACACACAGAAAGGCTGTTAAAAAGGAAATCAGAAGGCATCTCTCCTAATATGCATGCTAGTTATAAATGGAAAATTGAAACGGGGGAAAAAACTTATTGCAATCCATCCCTTTCATCTAAATAAATCTTGCTAAAGTGAATTCTATGAGAATTATCCATAGAGAAGAATCACTTTCAGCTTTAGGAAGCTGTCAAAGAGCCTGACAATCACAAAGACAATTAAAATTAATGAGGTTAATTTTCCTTCATCATAACTTCCAGTCTGTCTTTAAATGTAGCCTGAGAATTATGCATTAACACAAATTTTAGGTTAAATGGGCAGGAAAATGTCTCGGAAGGAAGGAAGGAAGGAAGGAAGGAAGGAAGGAAGGAAGGAAGGAAGGAAGGAAGGAAGGAAGGAAGGAAGTCAAGAATGGCAGAAAGCAACTGCAGTAAAGGCAGAAATACAGGGGTAAGGGGAAAAATATGCTCACCATTTGCTTAACAGAACTAAAGGGAAAACTTTTGGCTTTTTCAGAATTGTTTTGCTTTTTTTACCAGATTTCTAACCAGAGCCATGTGCAACAGAAATAAACTAAAAATCAAAAACATGATGCCTCTGGGCAGTTTTGAAATAAGAATTTTTTTAAAAAAAATATTATTTGAGTAGCAAGCAAGACTGTACTCAGCTCACATACAGTCACACCAAAGCTTTCAAGTGATGTGATTTCAATCAGGGATTTCACATTTCAAAAATAATAGCTGTTGTTGTTATTATATTAGAAATAAGTATTCAAAATTATTCAACTCTTCTAACTTAAGACAGTCACAGACTTCAGAGGATAATTAGTACGGCAGAAAAAATTGCTACCTGCCTGCATTCCATTGAGGACCCGTATACTGCACAAGTCAAAAAGAGGGCTGTGAAAATATTTACAGACCCCTCACATCCTGGACATAAATTGTTTCACCCCTACCCTCAAAACATGCTATAGAGCACTGCACCCCAAGACAACTAGACACAAGAACAGTTTTTTCCTGAACTGCATCACTCTGCTAAACAAATAATTCCCTCGACACTGTCAAACTATTCACTAAGGGTGCATTACTATTACTATTAGTCTTCTTATCGTTCCTATCACCCATCTCCTCCCACTTATGACTGCAGGACTGTAACTTTGTTGCTTGTATCCTTACGACTTACATTGATATTGATTGTTTCCTGATTGCTTATTTGTACCATATGACTATCATTTAAATGTTGTACCTTATGATTCTTGATGAATCTTTTTATGTACACTTAAAGCATGTGCACCAAAGACAAATTCCTTGTGTGCCCAATCACACTTGGCTAATAAAGAATTCTATTCTATTCCATTATTCACTCCAATCCCGAGTGACCCAGCTTCGTTATTCCCCAGCTACTATGGAAATACATGCAAAATGAAAGGGGAATCAAGATTTCCTTGGCCACATCTAAAATTATCTACACCAGCTTGCACTGCTAATATTGCTGTAATGAACTCATCATTCATTTATAAACCAGAACAAGGTACATGCTACAAGGAGAGAGGACCCAACAAGCTAATTTCTGTTCCAATGATTTATCTCTCCTAAATAGAACAAAACCCAATTACTATATGCAAGGCCCATGACACACACCAATGATGGCATTCTGAAGTATATTTAATGGTTTAGAACTTCAAACGGATACAACCATTTATGATAAAGGTCCATTACAGGTCAGATGTACATCAAATTAAGAACACACTTAAGAACGTCAGATGCGCTTGCCATTCTGAAATCAAAATGACAAACTCTTTTTAAAAAACTCAATGCAGTAATGCAATAAAATCAATAAAAGGAAACTGAATGTGGATCTAAAGATAACTGTTTTTTTTTATTACAGCTACAAGCTCATTTCTATATACTCCATCCAGAAGCATCAACAAGATACCGGAAACCTTTTTTAAAGGGAAAGAAAACATACAAATGGATACACACACACACACACACACACACACACACACGTTATTACAAGAACAACAAGGGCTGAGGCATTCCGTCAGGTTTGGAAATCTAAATAGTATTAGCCAGAGATTTAGGCTTTTTCCTTACTCAATGAGGTATTAAAAGAAGACATGGTAAAAATATAAGCAGATTTTACAATATCCTGTAACTATTTCATTAAAGTAAAGGGTTTTTAAAAAAAAAAAATTCTTGTGGATTTGGTTTTCTGACATTTAAAGTCTTCTAACTATTTGGAAATGCTTGCTCCTCATTCTTAAAAAAAGGCAAACTAACATTTGGATTAAATGTAGCAGAACGTGGTAGTGGCTGTTACTCTTTGCTGCTGTTGAACTCACATAAATTTCAGCAGCAGCTGTCAAGTAATCATGATATAATTTTTATCAAGTACCAAATAAAATCAGTGTTAAATTGGTTTAAAAATGGTTTAATACCCCTATAAAAATTTCAACAACAATAATAATAATAATGGAGAAACAAAGAATCAAATCAAAAACCATCGGCTAATCTAACCCTCTGGATCTCAAAGGAAATCTCTCAGACACCCCCCCGCCCTCTTACACACACAAACACAAATATATACAGATCAGGTGGGCTCAGATGCTATCACTTTTTTGGGCAACTGAGAGAAATGGAAGGTGAAGATGGCATGGCCATTTCTATGATACATAACTATGGTGACTAACTTGAGCTGCACAAAGGACCCATAGAGAACAAGAGTGGTCGGTAACAAGCAACAAGAAGGAGCAAGAGAGGCCCAGAGCTACTGAAACCTGCTAGATGGCCCCCACTCTTGTCTTTCCTGGAATATCCTCCAATCCCTGTTGAACTTTGCTCTATTTGTTCTCCTGGTCAGCAAGATTCCTAGCTGCAATTCAGGATTATCCGGCCCTCAATTAAAAAGATCTGGTGCATATAAAGTTAGTATTACAAAAGTGAGAATTTGACAGATAGCCTGCCATTTTCATTTCAGCAACTGCCTATTCTGACATCTTAAACTCTTCCACTCGTTCAAGCTTCCAATCCTGAAGAACCCAGAAAAATAGGGCATGTTCCTCCAGTGTAAACCCAAGCACAAAGGAGACACACACGATGATGATGATGATGATGATGATTACAGTGTAAGAAAAATTGTTTCATAGAGGGAAAATTGGCTTCACTTATAGCATCCATCACAATTCAGAATTATCCATGTTCCTTCGTTATTCTGATATTACCACTGTTTATACTTCTAACTAGTCAGCAAGAAAGATAGCTGTTCCAGTAGCAGTGAGTAGAAAATTAGTTTGTCTTTGAAAGAAACACATCACGCAAGAGATGCAGGGTGAAGCATCTTTCCTAAAAGCCATGTAGCAGTTGCATCATCTGCAAAGCTTAACACATCTCCTTTCTCAACTGGGTGCATGTATACAGCAAAAAAATCCACTGAAACTACTAGTGAAGGCACTATGGATTTACACATCGCACATGGCCTACTGTACAGAGATGTGAAGTCTGCATCAATATTACGGGTACCTAAAAGGAGGATGTATCACGTATGCCACATATTTTCCTGAATATCTCTTTTAAACATTTCACACACACTTCCTATCGTATGCCACAATCTTAGAGCACTGAATCTAAGAAATTGCATACCAAAAGAAATCAGACTGGCCTAAGATGTACAGACACACTCTGCTTTATCTGCATCTCCTTCACCTTTACTTTAATGAAAGCACCTTCCTTTACCTGTATATCTCTTAGTATTGGATAGCTGAAAAGTCACCTTGGCAGTTGGAGGGGGGGAAATAATGTACCAATAGCATGAGACTCCTCTAAGTACTTAAAATAATGGTGGTTTTTTTTTTTTTTGCCAGACCATCAAGTTAAATTCAGCATTCAGCAAAGTTGCAACTTCCAATCTAAGCGCTGACCCTGGGAATTACACTGATCCTTCTGAAAACAATGTGATCACCGCAGAAACTTTCCTGGCATTCTACCCACAAAATTTATTAACCAAAAACATTAAGTTAACCAGTAGAGTAAATCAAGGTGGCTTCTCCCAGGCAATCCCTCTGGAAAAGTACACTCTGCTGTTCAAAATACCCTGGTGTTATATTACATTTTTAGACTAACATATCAGAGGTGGTATTCAGCCAATTCCGACCGGTTCTGGAGAACTGGTAGTGGAAATTTTGAGTAGTTTGGAGAACCGGCAAATAGGCTGGCCCCGCCCCCAGTGCCTCTCAGCTGATCTTCTTTTGCTGCCCTGAACAGAAGAACGGAGCTGAAAAGCAGGTTAGTGGGGTAGGGAGGGAATATGGATTTTGCAGTAACCTTCTCCCAGGAGTAGGGAGGAAATGGGGATTTTGCAGTATCCTTCCTCTGCCACGCCCACAAAGCCACTCCAGACCTACAAAGCCACGGCCACAGAACCGGTAGTAAAAACAATTGAATCCCACTACTGTAACTCATAGAGTATAGTAATATATGGAAAAACTACAGCCTTCCTTTCATGCTTAACGATTTGAACTGGAAGTAAACAGGGATACTTGTTTCTACCGTACGTCTGCAAAATGTTTTGCAGAGTCACAAATAATGAAAATACATATTATCAAGTAGGAAATGAACGGAGGGAGGTTGCTTCAAAAAAATCAGCTAAATTGCTGTTAGTGCAAAATGTATTTCGGCCACACATCATCTGATTGTTCGTGTTTGCCAAAAAAAAAAAAAATCTACACCAAGGCAGCAACTGGGTCAAATGAAAAAAAAAAGTGCATCAACTTTCAACTGCACTAGAAAAATAATGCAAAAATATTTTCGGTGACATGGCCAAGATCTTGTCAGCTTTTAATTTAAAAGGCTGCGGGAAATAGTACACAAAAATTATACTTCATAAGCTCTGAAACTGTAGATATGCTAAGGTCACTTGGCAGAGAAGCTAATTAAATTAAATTAGACTCTTTAGTGATTCGCTTCTACCTACAGAAAACACTTATGCAAAGTTTATGTTGGATAGATATAGCACGGCTAACCATTCAGCCTAACTGGGGACGATCTCTTGCTGAAAAGCACCAAATTAGTTTTTAATTGAAGAAATCTTTCCTCCCAATATTGCTGAAATCTGTGCCAATAAATGATAGCTCAACTCCTACAGGCTGAACTTCAAATGTCAAGGTCCAAACTATTTAGTATTTCAAGTTAGTGAGGTTATTAAAAAAAAAATCAACTGATGAGGGGGAAGAGAAAATGAAATCTTCTACTAATAAGCTGCTTATCTGAGGTGGAACAGAATACAGAATAACAGAGTGATGAGGAACCCTGGAGATCTTCTAGTCCAACCCCCTGCTCAAGCAGGAAACTCTAAACCATTCCAGACAAATGGTTATCTAACATATTCTTTCAAACTTTGTTGGAGCATTCACAACTTCTGGAAGCAAGTTGTTCCACTGATTAATTGTTCTGAAAGAAAATTTCTCCTTAGTTCTAAGTTGCTTCTCTCCTTGATTAGTTTCCACCCATTGCTTCTTGTTCTACCCTCAGGTGTTTTGGAGAATAGCTTGACTCCCTCTTCTTTGTGGCAGCCCCTGAGATATTGGAAGACTGCTATCATGTCACCCACTAATTCTTCTCTTCATTAGACTAAACATTCCCAGGTTGAAGAAAGAAATAGGAAAACCACAACAGCTAGAGGAAAACAGAGCTTAACAATATAACACAAAATAATAAGCAATTGGTCTAGGGATTAGGAAAGAATTTCTAAAAAGCAAGAGCATTAAAAGACAAATGCAAGACAGTGAAAATAGGAAAGTAAGGAAATAATCATTACTCCAAGTGACTCACAGTGGCAGATGGATATTGTACTTTAACACCCAAGAGAGAAGATATACAAGCCAAGAGAAGAATGTATGTATGTATGTGTGTGTATGTGTATGTATGTATGTATCATTTTTATCTCTCTCATCTATGGCTTTAATTTTATTATTAGTTGAATTATTTATTAATATCACATTTAAAGAGCTGCCCATTTCATAGAATATGATTCTGTGTGGCATATAGCCAAAACCCATCGTAAAAAACTAACATTTTTTTAAAAAGCATTCCACAATTTAAAACACTGAGATTTATGGAAGTATCTTATTGCTTAAGATATTATGCTAACTGCCTTGGGTTGCGAAAGTAGCCACAATATAAGCTTCATGAAAAATACTTCTTCACCCATTAAAAGTATGTTTCCCACTCGAACAATTATTAAAGAATACCATGATTGACTGGTGGGATGACATTTGCCCACTAGATATGAAATTCTGCCATCTCACCTAACAAAACTTTAAAACGTTGCTTAGAGTGTCAATAATAAAACGCTACAAACACAGCAGAAACATGTACATATTGCTTGTAAAAAATGAATTCCCCTCTACCATCCAACTTCCCCGGAGGGGGGGGAAAAATGAATGTACAACTATGTCTCTACAGAAACTTGAAAAGTAAAGGTGAAGTTAGCAACCTGACTGAAATGCTATAGCTTGGAAATAATTTACATTCTAGGAATACCGAATTTGTAAATGCAAAGTAGTGATTGGGTATCAAGAAAAACAACAAGAGTTCTTGCACAAAAACTGCACAGGTAGTCTTTGATTAACAATTTGTTCAGCAACTGTTTGAAGTTACAACAGCACTGAAAAAAAGTGACTTTTACCACTTTTTCACCCTTATGATCTTTGCAACATCCCCATGGTCATGTGATCAAAATTCAGATGCTTGGCAACTGGCATGTACTTATGACTATTGCAGGATCCCGAGGTCATGTGATCACTTTTGTAACCATCCTAGCTGGCTTCTGACAAACAAAGTCAATGGAGAAAGCCAGATTTGTTTAATGACCACAGTATTCGCATAACCATTGCAGGGCTTCACTAGACAACTGTGACAAAAAGGTCATAAAATGGGACAAAACTCATTTAACTGCTGCCTTATTTAATTGTGGATTCAGTTGTGGTTGTAAGTCGAGCACTACCAGGATCATTAATGCAGAGGAAACTACAAGGTGCCTGTTTTGTTACAACTTCAGGAATGCACCTTTAAAGTGCTTCAATGCATCAGTGCAAGGACTGACATAATTAGCACATTTTCTTTTCATGAAACTATAAAAGGTCTATCGTTTATACCAACAATGAAAATCACACCAACCCCCCCCCCCCCAAACACAAATTACAATTAGAGAAAAAACTGCATAGGGGAAAAAAGGTTTAACTCCAGATATATTTATATTTTCCTTAGGGGAAAATTCCGCGCAGGCACATTTGGCAAAAAGGGGACCTAAATGGGATGCTGAAAAGCTGGGGCAGGTGGGCAGGGCCACCCGCTATTTCCGTTACCAGTTCGGGCGAACGGTGCGAACTGGTAGAATACAACTTCCGTCCTAGACTAATAACCACAGTTGGAACCAAAATTTCCACTGCTAAGCAAGGTGAGAGTAACGGGTGATTTTACAACCTTTTTCTGCCATGGTTATTAAGCAAATCACTACAGTGGTTCAGTGAATCATGATATTGTTCAGCAAATCCATTGCCTTTGTTTGTCGGAAGGCAGATGAGAAGGTCACAAAAGGGGAACATATGAACCCTAACATGCTGCAACTGTCACAAATACATGCTGGTTGCCAAGCAATTGAATTTTGATCATGCAAAGGATGTGAGGACCAATTGTAAGTCCCTTTTATCAGGGACTTGTAATGGTCGTAAGTTGAGGACTACCTGCAAAACTTTACATGCAGACTCAGCATGGTCTATTCTGGGTTAGCAAAGGCTCGTGGGATTATCACTCGATCTCTAGGGTAGGTGCAAAAGACGAATCTAAGATCCTGTTATGCAAACCATAACCTTGTTATGCTCTGTTGCAACTGTGTAGTATTTTCCTCACTGACCAATCCAATTATTTATTCCTAAAGTAAAAAAAAAATCAAGTCTCCTTTGAGCCAAGCTTGATTCCTGGTAATTTTATAGATGCATATATTTAATTTTCTTGGTATTTGGCCAGCAGGGGCTTCTCGCTGCTTTTTTTTCCAGCCATGTTCATTTTTACTTCCCTAGTCCACCCTACAAACTTGATATTCAACAGAGTTCCCACCAAGCCCTAACTGGACCTAAACCCACTTGGCTTTCCAGCTCAAGAAACGCCAACCAGTTCTTGTTTACGAGGAATAATAACGGACATCCATGAAAATGTTGATCAGAGATTTGCCTTAGAAATCCACAAGGTGTCACTACAGCTCCACATTAACTAGGCAGAAGTAAATCGCATTGAGGGTGCAGAATCACACTCTTGTTCTATAGAAGGTCCCATCCCTTTAGACTTAGATAATGGGAATTCATTAGTGGGGGACAATAGGTACTAATGAGCATTTTGCTATTCTAAGCACCTGGAAAGTTACCCATCTGACAAAGGGGGGCACTAAGCCAATGCTACCTGGCATAGTACACAGGAAAGTTTAATAGCACTGATTTTGACTTATCAAGCACATCTCCCTCAAAGGTGTTCTCTATCAGCAGCAACACCAAAGAGGAGGCTGACTACGATGCCTATCTGCCTTAACCTGAACTGCACCATCTGGGTGCTGTCCTTTGACAATCTTAAATGAAGATCAGGTAAGGGGAGTGGGGAGGAGAGAGACTTCCAAGCAAAACAAGTTTATGAAGCTTCAAAAGCTTCCAATTCAAAAGGTTTAAATTCACTGGGCAGGCTCCAAAAAGATTTAGCTGTACCAATCTTAATGTCCAATATTGCTAGCTATATTGGGATATTGATTTTGATGAGAACCAGAGTTTATTTATTTGTATCCTGTCTTTATTATCTTTACAAATAGCTCAAGGTGACAAACATATCCAACCCACCTTCCTCGAGTAGCGGAATTCAAATAATTTAACAACCGGTTCTCTGCCCTAATGATTTCTTGCAACAACCAGTTGACCAAAATGCTCAGAAAGTTAATAACCGGTTCTCCTGAAGTGGTGCAAATTGGCCAAATCCCACCACTGCCTTCCTCCAAGTTTCTTGTATGAGAAGCAAAATGTCTTCAAAGAAAAATCAGAAAGTCCAGTTGCCTCTTGAGAAAAACACTTTTGGGACAAGCGTGACCTGGATGACTGAGAATCTCCGTAGACAGGAATCCTGGGAGGTGAATTGGGCTGGTAGAGAGTGACTGGCTAAGGTCACCCAGATGGCTTTTGTGTCTAAGAAGGCACTAGAACGCACGTCTCTGCTTTCAAACCCGGTGCCTTAACCCCTAAACCAAACTGCTGGATCTTTCAATCTCTACAGTCATTTTCTACTCTAATGTACAGAACAAATGTAAATAGACTTGGCAAGGGAAGATTCAACATTGCCTCCCCCAAACATAATGGACTCTACATTTAGCTATTGTAACTGAACAAAACTATTGGAAAATAATGGACTAGAACTTAATCAAGTAGTCTGGTAAGGAAAAACAGTACATTCAGCAGTCTGAGTTCTCAGTATGTGCTATTCAAGTCTTTAGTCTTTTTCGTATTTGATTTCTGGTCTAGAGGTTTTATAATTATTATACTGAGTGGTGGCTCAGTGGCTAAGATGCTAAGCCTGTCGGTCAGAAAGGTCGGCAGTTCAAATCCCTAGCGCCGTGTAATGGAGCGAGCTCCCGTTACTTGTCCCAGCCAACCTAGCAGTTCGAAAGCATGTAAAAATGCAAGTTTAAAAATAGGGACCACCTTTGGTGGGAAGGTAACAGTGTTCCATGTGCCTTTGATGTTTAGTCATGCCAGCCACATGACCATGGAGACGTCTTCGGACAGTGCTGGCTCTTTGGCTTTGAAATGGAGGTACGCACCGCCCTCTAGAGTCGGTAGCCACTAGCACATATGTGCAAGGAGAACACTTTAACTTTTAGACCTTAATAATGAGCATGTAAAACAGATACCCAGAACAAATATTAGTTTAGCCCTTAACAGGGTTGACATAATTTGTGTGTAAATATATACACAAATTAAGTAATATGCATGTAAAATGAAAATTAGAAAAATACATAGCCTGAAATCTAATAATCATAATACTGGGTGGTTATGTTTCCTCTTTTTTTTTTTAAGAAAAGCTTTTTCCTCCAACTTTTGTTTAAAGTTCAATAATGCTGAAGGCTCAATTCACATCTCATCTGATATACTACTTCCTGAGCTAGAATGTACAACTATGTCTAAGACACTACATAGTTATTAGGATACTGGTGAGGCTGAGCCTGCTTCATATTCTTACATATACTTTCTAAGGTTGTCATTTCCTAAATCTAGGTAAAATAACAGGGCCATCTAGTGGCAAAGCAATCCACATGGGCAGGCATATCATTTTGTAATTTGGTGGGAAGGTAACAGTGTTGTGTGTGCCTTTGGTGTTTAGTCATGCCAGCCATATGACCAGAGATGTCTTCGGACAGCACTGTCTCTTTGGCTTTGAAACGGAGATGAGCACCACCCCCTAGAGTCAAGAATGACTAGCTCATATGTGTGAGGGGAATCTTAACCTTTAATTCCCTCAGTCAGTTAGTCTGTATTTCTGTCTGTCTGTCATCTATAAATTGTATTTTCGGTTCACCGACAAATGCGCGGTAGACAAAAGCGCGCCGACAAAACCGTGCCGACAAAAGCCCGCTATCAACAAACAACATAGTGGGACGCAAAAACAACGTTATAACCCTAACCATAACCATAATTGCGCTTTTGTCGGCGCGGTTTTGTCAGCACGCTTTTGTCTAGTGCGCATTTGTTGGGTCACTGTATTTCCTATCATATTCGTTGCTCTTGTCTGCAATCATTCTAGGGTCTCAATATCTTGTTTGTGTTGTTGTGACTATAGGTAGGCAGAGTATCCCAAGTGTGGTCTTAGCAGTAGGAACAGTTTCATTTGGGGTGGGGGAGGGGGAGTGTTGGGAGTTAGCAGTTACAAATATTCACATTTTTTTAAAAAAATGTGGGGAGAAGAACAACAAATGCTTCTATATTGATCACTGAGGATTGTCCACTGAAATGCAACTGTGAAGAACTGTTTCTTTTGCCCATGGAGAGTGCTTAACAGGCATTAAGCCTGTTTCCAGTTCTTAAGGAAATGGGACACATGACTGAAGTATCACCTTTGTAACACCAAAGTAGTAAAGTGATACTTACAGCCCTCTAACTGTTTGGTAAAAGACCAGCTCTGAAACCGTTCTTAATGGAAGCTGCCATGCATTTTCTTTCAAGGTGCGTAAAACCTTGGTAAGTGTTGCTATCAGCAAAAACGTCTGGCAACTTCCCTATCTTGTTCTCTCCTTATAAAATGCAGAGTAACAATAATGAAGGGCCAGGTGCGTACATGTGTTAGTTATTTTATACAAGACCAGCAAAGCTGTCAGTGTGGTCAGCAACCTGAGAAAAATGTAAACTACAAAAAAAAAAAAAAAAAAATTACAACCCCACACAGGAAAATCCCCCGAAGTAATTACTGAAGTTTATTTAGCAGCCTATGCAGGTTCTCTGCTCTTAAGATATTAGGGTTATAATTTGCACTGTGTGGTTCCTCAGGCAACAATGTTTTAAATAATCTACATTCTACCTTGTCAGAGATCGAAGCCATCAAACTAATTTCCATTTACGACCCTCATCAAATGCATAACAGGGGAAAAAAGCATGCAACAGCAAGGGTGCATGTGTGTGTATGAAAGAAACTTAGGGGATCTTGCAGAGAACTTTATTGGTGCTTGTTGGTGTGACATTTGCCCTCTTCAATAGATACAACTTGAAGTCTGTGGAGTGGGTGATTTGTTTCTTCCTAAACAGATTCCAGACTCACTTGCCGACTATAAGAAGAGGCAGCATTGGCACACCTTATAGGAAATCCAGTTTGGTGTAGCCTCTAGAAACCAGGCGACCACGAGTTCTAGTCCCACCTTTGGCATGAAAGCCAGTTGGGTGACTTCAGGCCAGTCTCTCTCTTCCAGTCCAACTAACCTTGTGGTGAGGAAAAAGAGGAGGAGGAAGGAGCTTGCCACTCTTAGTTAGTTATAAAGTAATAAAGGCAGGCTAATATATATATATATATAACTTTAAAGGAAGGAAGTTTTTCTTTTTTTTTCTTACTGCGTTCTTGTGTTCTGCGATACGTGCATTTATTCTCCTGTTCATTTGTCCTATGTATGTTGCAGGGCAGATTAATATATATATATGGAAAAAAATATTGTGGGGGGTAAGACACCTCTAACACCCCTCGGGGTATGTGTTCTGTTAAGATACAGCCTGTTGTGCCTCAAAAGGGTTTCTACTGTTCTGCCGTAAAATGGTTTCTACTGTACATTGCAGTGGAGTTGCCATGGTAATGACTTCACAATACTCCACGAGTGGGCTCTCTCTGGTAAGGGGGAAAATCCAACATTAGAAATTACATTTGGTTCGGACATTTTTCCCCTATAAATAAATACCCGGGCAACGTCAAGTTATCGACTAGTAAATAATAAATCAATACATACTTCACACTTTATTTTATCCTTGATTAACTGATTAAAATGTTTGGAAATGCAGGGAACAGGACTGATCCGCTCCCTTCTCCCTTGATGATTGAAACTCTAAACTGGTGTTTCAAATTAGTCACCATGTTAGTAGCTTTCACTTATGTCTTATGTCCTACCTACCAAAGATTACAATAAAAGCAAATGCCCATTTTTTAAAGTGAGAGGGGGGGGAATGAGGGGAGGGAGAGATGTACAGCCTTCTGCTGTTATCATCCAGTTACATAAATTTACAGGAATCTAACTTTCATTGAACTCTATTGGGTTTACAACTAAACTGATTGCAGTTAAATGTTGGCTGGTTTCTAAGATTCTCCAACATTTGCTTCCTTTTTAGAAAGTTTCTTTATGCTGAAAGCCCCATTGGGAGTAACACAAGTGTTTTTAGCTCCAAGATGGGTGCAGTTGAGTCTATGGCTACAGCATTTAGTAAAATATACCTCTTGCATTATTGTAGGATCCTTAAAAATGTGAAAAGTTGAGTCGCAATTAAAACATGGCATGATGGTGAAAATATAGTAGAAATGTAGTTTAGTTTTGTTCAAATTTACTCCAAATTAGTGGCTTACAAACTTCGCTAAATTACACTCAGTGAATGGCAGAGGACCTTAAAATTTCCCAATGACTTAACAATATTTCTCTGTTGCTTTCTTGTTGAGACCAGTGGAATCTCCAAACTTTAAAGTGTAGTTTAGATTGTACTCATTTGGCATACTGTTTCCTCAAACTGAAAAATGCTTCAGTGTCTCCCCTAACAGCCCTTATTTTTATACATATTTATATTGTGCAATTGGGCACCAAAAATATCAGGTGTTATCACATAAGGAGGCCCTCTGAAAACTGATTCAATTTTAGTATGATTCTATTTTCAATATTCAGCAGTATAATAGTTGTTTATAGGTGTCTCCTCCCAAAATGAATACTATCAGAATCATCTCAGCCACGTTAGCTGGGAAAATGTTCACTCTGTCCACCAACAATTATGGATTTAATACTGATTTGTATTTGTAAGCAGAATGAAGTCAAAGGGTAGGCCTGAAAGGTCAAAATGAAGGTTAGCACATAAAAAAATCACTAACTTTCTTTCCTGTTACTTGGCTTTTGAAATACTAGAAGCAGTCAATATTGTAAGTTGAATTCCTGTTAATCAAGAAGATGCAACAGTATGGCAGAGCCCATCTAAATAATTAAACAAAAAGTCAGCCATTAGGTAATGCTTGCGACATGTACAATCAAGGAAGGTAAATGGCTCCTAAGCTTCCTAAACTATTTGCTATAGGTCTTCTTGGTAGTCTAATACAGTACAATTGCTGCATTACACTAGTTGAAACTCAAGTATTTAGAAGGGCTACGGTTCATTCTAATCAAATCAACTATTGTGCTTGGAATCTGGCTGTATATGGAGTCTGTTTCAAAGAGATAATAGCTAGTCCTTGACTTAAAGGTAAAGGTTCCCCTCGCACATATGTGCTAGTCATTCCCAACTCTGGGGGGGCAGTGCTCATCTCCGTTTCAAAGCCGAACCGGGAGCAACCCACCACGGATGCACTCATTTATCACATATCTGTCCCCACTCACATCCTGTTAATTCAGAGATGTAGGGTCATTTCCTTGTGGAAGCTCAGGTAGGTATCTCAGAGAGGTCTGGATCGAAGAGATGAAAAGGAATATGGGAGCATAACATACCTGAGCAGTCAAAGATTTATTTGTTTGTTTGTTTGTCAAACATGAACAAGATAACAAGTATAGGTATGGACATAAACATGAGCAAAGGAAGTAAATACAGATAAATAGGGACAGTAAGACAGGGATGTTAGGCACACTGGTGCACTTATGCACGTACCCTTTACGGACCTCTTAAGAATGGGGTAAGGTCCACAGTTTGAGATTGAAGCTGGGAAGGTTTGAGGCTGTAACAACGGAGTTGGGTAGAGCATTCCACGCATTGACCACACTGTTGCTGAAGTCGTATTTTCTGTAATCGAATTATGGAAAGAAACACTGTTTTGGGGTCCTCCACAATTTTTAAAAATGGGAAGAGATCCCGAAAGAAAAAACTTTGAAGGAACTAGAAGACAGTCAGCCCACCCCAAAATTCTCATAAGCAAATGTTACAAAGCAGGACAGTGGACCAACAAGACGTGAGTTTAAACCATCCACTCATTGTACATAAGAGCCATTTAATTGCTCGAGTCATTCTCTTTGTACTGAAGCAACAATCCAGAAGAAAAGGCACCCTAGCCATCAACCCCCAAATTGCCACACTGCTGCACACAAGGACTACATCAATGAGAACTCTGCTGGTCACACAAACGAACAAGCAAACAAACAGCTCCTTCGCCAAGTTGAGAGTCACTGAGTTAAAAAATTAAGTTGTACGGATCAGAAATGTAATCATGGGAGACAAGCTCAGGGACTTTTTTCAATCTCGGTGGGGATGCATCAATTTAAAGTCATGTTACATTAAAAAGAAAAACGTCTGGGAAAGGCTCCCACTTGTCACTTTGGATTAGATTTGTCGTTGTTATCAGGCGGTGCATTTTACAGTCCTCTTTCACATTTTAAACGTATTGCCTAATGCAGCCACGTAGGGCGTAAAGAAAGCAGTAACATATGACTCCCGATCAGATTGCCAGAGTCTAGGTACCACGAGCAAATTAACTAAATCTCAGGCAGAAAATAATGCTCATTTTTTTTTCTTGGAAAAGCCTATGAAAGTATTAAGATAAACTACCTGCTTTGGAGTAAAATAATATATAGTGATGCAATTGGAAGGGCTATTCTCCTCCTGAGTATTGCACTTAATTTAAGAATTATACAAAAATCAATTTCTGGTTTATCTCTCTTCACTTATTTTAGCAAGCCAGGGAGCAATTGCTAGTTTCCATTTAGTAACTTTGGCGTCTAAAGGAAATTCTTCATCTTCGCAGCACCTTCTGGCTTAGTCTCTTAATTTGGTGCCCAGCTCTGATCAAGCAAATCAGCATAATAATGACCTTTTTGAGGATATATTTGTGTCAGGGGGAAAAAAAACCTAGTTCTGTTGCCTTGCCTTTACGGCTGTCTTTTAAGTATAAATATCTCAAATAAAAAAGTCAGATTTTATAAAACCACTGGTAACAAATTCCTAAACAGTAACCCAAAACTGTGCAGTTAGTTTTGTCTGTATGTAAAATTTTTGAACATAAAGTCACTCGGCAAGATTTAGACTAGAAAAAGAGCCATCTTAGTCAGAGGTGGGTATTCAGCAGGTTCTGACCAGTTCTGAAGAACCGGTAGCGGAAATTTTGAGTAGTTTGGACGACCAGTAAATACCACCTCTTACTGGCCCCACCCCATCTATTCTCTGCCTCCCAGTTGGTTGGGAAAGAATGGAGATTTTGCAGTATCCTTCCACTGGAGTGGGGAGGGAATGGAGATTTTGCAGTATCCTTCCCCTGCCAGGCACACCAAGCCATGCCCTCCCCCCCCCACCCAGAACTGGTAGTAAAAAAAATTGAATCCCACAACTGGTCTTAGTGTTTGAAGGGAAAATAAATACATAAATCAGGAGTCTGGAAGCACTTCTTCTAACTATCAGAGAGAAAGATTAGGGGTGATATGAGAAAAGTTTTCCAGTATTTGACAGGCTTTCACAGAGAAGGGTGGGCTTGACTGATTCTTCAAAATACTCAAGACAAGAAGATAGAAAGAAAGGGACTTATAGCCCATTGCAGTTGGTACCTAGAGATATCCACTTTATTAACTATTAATATAGTAAGGATATGTCTGAAATTAACTGCAAATGGTTCAGAAATATTGTGCAAAACACAACCTCCCTAAACAGAAAAGTTAATATGGGTAGACATTGCAAATCTGAATGCTATTTTTTGTGAAAAAATGATAAAGAAAAACTGTCCTGTTTCACACTGAACTATAAAACGAAAAATTGCAACAGTTAAAAAAAAAACCCTTGGCCAATCCCAAATATAAACAAACAGAAGCTACATTTAACAAGGAGCAATTACATGCTGAAAATTACATGCTGGAGCCAACAGCATCTCCTGTGACTTCTGATTCAGGATAACATCAGCCATAGTTGGCCCACGAGGCTTAAAGTGATGGAACATGAACTTTTCTAAGTAAAGGCAAGAAACAAATAAATAATGGAAGGGTGGAGAAGAAATAGGGAAAGAGAAGCAAAATATTAGTCTAAAGTTCAAGAGTGCTGGTACACTTGGAATACTTCCTCCAGTTTTGTTCACCACAATGTAAAAAATGATGTTGAGACTCTAGAAAGAGTACAGAGAAGAGCAACAAAAATGATTAGGGGACTGGAGGCTAAAACATGCGAAGAACGGTTGCAGGAATTGGGTATGTCTAGTTTAATGAAAAGAAAGACGAGGGGTGACATAATAGCAGTCTTCCAATATCTCAGGGGTTGCCACTAACAAGAGGGAGTCAAACTATTCTCCAAAGCACCTGAGGGCAGGACAAAAGGCAATGGTGGAAACTAATCAAGGAGAGAAGCTACTTAAAACTAAGGAGAAATTTCCTGACAGTTAGAACAATTAATCGGTGGAACAACTTGCCTCCAGAAGTTGTGAATGCTCCAACACTGGAAGTTTTGGATATCCATTTGTCTGAAGTGATGTAGGGTTTCCTGCCTAAGCAGGGGGTTGGACTAATTTCCAATTTTCCAATTTTAATAGATTTGTATGCCGCCCAATCCCAAAGGACTCCGGGCGGCTTACATAAAAACAGTTTAAAAGTATTTAAAAAGTTTAAAAATACAAGACAGAAACAAATTAAAAGAAGGAGACAACATGCACTCGATCTTAATGGGGCTGAAGGTCAATCAAGATCAACAGCCCCAGGCCTGCTGGAACAGCCAGGTCTTAACAGACTTATGGAAGGCCGAGAGAGTGGGGAGGGTCCGGATCTCAGGGGGTAGATCGTTCCAAAGGGCCGGGGCAGCTACAGAGAAGGCTCTCCCCCGAGGAGCCACCAGGCGACACTGCATAGTCAATGGTACTCGGAGAAGGCCCGCCCTGTGTGATCTTATTGGGCGCTGGAAGGTATGTTGCAGGAGGCGGTCACGGAGATATCCAGGTCCTAGGCCATGTAGGGCTTTAAAGGACTAGAAGACCTTCAAGGTTACTTCCAACTCAATTCTATTCTATTCATATGCTAAACCATGATCTGCTGTTTCTTCCATGTTTGTGATAGAATGGGATAAAGAATAGGATGAAGTCTGAATAATCAGTCAAAAAAAAATTCTGCCTTCCAAAGATATTCAGAGAATACCAGAATCTTATTAGATTTAGATTTTCACTTTACATGAAACAGCACAGACTCTTCCTAAGAAAACTTAATTTAACTGCCAACATAGGGAAAGGAAAGGAGAAGACAGATTATATTGATGTCCTCGAAGCAACAGGAGATTGTGTTATGGACTACGATGCCAACTATATGATTCCCCACCTTGCTGTGTGCAAGTGTGTATACGTATGTGTGTGTATGAATACATAATGCAAGCTATATATACTGTGATGTGCTTCTGATTCTAAAGCAATGGCAATCCCACATCTCCCAATTTTAGAGAACAAAATTGTGGGCAGGTTTTTGAATAACTCGTGAAAGATAGACCACTTTCGAAGTCTCCTAATACTGTGGTTGCATCAATGCCACCAATATCTGAATTTCAGGATACAATCAGCCTCCTAAAGCTAAAGAAATTTGTTTTGAAGAAGAATTTTTATCACTTATAAGTTCATTCACAGATCAAAAAAAAATGCAACCACTGCAAATGAAGACCCTTGGGATTAATAAACGTTACAATCACAAAATGCATTCTGCAATCCTACTCATTAGGCACCCTTCAAGTTGTTCCAATTTTATTTCATGCTTTCAAGCCAAATTGATCTCCTCTGTCAAGACCTCATGGGTCACACAGCAGCCACCAAGGGCTGAGCTGGAGAAATATGGCTTATGTGGAGTCAAGACTCTCTCCAAAAGACTCTCTCTAAAAGATGCCTTATACTTGCATCAAATCGTCATCGAGAAATTCCAATTGACTTAAATCTTTGAGAACAGCATCCCCTGGAGCAGGAGTCAAACTCAAGACCTGTGGGCCGCATCCAGTCTGTGGGGTGCTTAGATCTGGCCTGTGGGGAACCCTGGAAACAGCGAAGGGTCAGTCTGCAGTGCCTCTGTCAGCGAAAACTAAGCTCAGGAGGGCCGTGGAAGCTCCGTTTTCACTGGCAGAGGGTTGCAGGAGGTCATCACAGCTGAAAACGGAGCTTGGCAGTCCATTTTCTTTGCAAAGTGCTCGAACCACCATAGGCACGTCCGACACAAATGACATCGAGCTGACCATGCCCACCCAGGACACACCCACCAGAGGTGGTATTCAGCCGGTTCGGGCTGGTTCGGACCAGTTCAGCCGAACCGGTAGTGGAAATCCCGGGTAGGCCTGCCCACCCACCCCGGCTCTATGCTGTCCTATTTAGCCACATTTTTGAGATCTGAACGGTCTCCAAACTGCTATGTTTTGAAGACCTGGCTCTATTGCTCAGTATTTGGTGAGGGTGAGTGAAGTCTCTTTTGGGGTCATGTGGGTCTGTTTTTTTTGTTCTTGCCTGGCTTTTACTGTCTTTTATTTCTATTTTTGATCATTGTTGCATTTAAAACAGTCTCTTTTAATATTGTAAACAATACAGTCAAAAGACGAACAGAGGTAGATCCAAGTGTTTCTCATTAGTACCTACATTACAACAACGCTGAAAATCAGCCTCCAATATAAGATCTAGCAAGAGCATTAATTAAACCTATAACATATGCAAAAAAGCAAGCAATGATAATACAGGTGAAACTCGAAAAATTAAATATCGTGCAAAAGTTCATTTATTTCAGTAATGCAACTTAAAAGGTGAAACTAAGATATGAGATAAGACTCATTACATGCAAAGCAAGATAGTTCAAGCCGTGATTTGTCATAATTGTGATGATTATGGCGTACAGCTCATGAAAACCCCAAATCTACTATCTCAGAAAATTAGAATATTACATGCAATCAATAAAACAAGGATTGTACATAGAACAATATCGGACCTCTGAAAAGTATAAGCATGCATATCTACTCAGTACTTGGTTTGGGCCCCTTTTGCAGCAATTACTGCCTCAATGCAGTGTGGCATGGAAGCTATCAATTGTATTGCTTTTTTGTTAAAGACCCAAACGTTGATGAAAGCTGGGCAGTATATAAATTGCATAATAAAGGATAAATATCTAAACAATGGATAAAAATGCCCATTCCAGTCTAAACATCTAACATTAGCCATAAAAAATTAGTCACATGAGGCTGAATTACTTCACTTAATATATCAAGTTTTGTATGTCAGAGGTAACACTCCTTTGTAAGAACAACCTGTATCTTACACTAAAGTGAAGCAGTGAGAAGATAATAATTAAGCTTTTTTAAAATGTTCTTGTGTCCCTCATTTTTTCCAGGTTCCAGAAACATTCTTTGTTCTTTCAATGTTATCTTCGGCATGAAAAGCAGATCACCAAGTAGATCACTTTCAGTTCCAGAAGCCATGCTTAAATAATTTAGCTGTTCAAAAGAATCTTTAACTATAAATGCAGTTTAACAATGCAGCAGATTAACTACAAAAAGAAATTAACACAGCCTTGAGGGTGAGGAGAGGAGATAACATTCTTCTAAAGCTTTTTATGTCATGCTGATTTTATAGTTATATCCGAATCTGCTAATATTTTTTAAGGGAGTCTATCAAGGAAGAAATTATTTAAATTGACTGCAAAGAAAGTGGTCCTTGCTAAAACTTTTCATTGCAATTCATAAGAGCATGGCATTCATATGGTCTCCCTAACACATATTTGTTTTGTTTAAAATCAGTGCTTGCCAAACCTGGCTAAATTTCCCAAAATTGGATTTAAAAAAAATCTTTGGGTAACAACACAAACACAAAAAGACTCCTGCGGGTCCCTTGGACTGCAAGGTGATCAAACCGGTCAGCCCTAGAGGAGATCAACCCTGACTGCTCTTTAGAAGGCCAGATCCTGAAGATGAAACTCAAAGCCTTTGGCCACCTAATGAGAAGGAAGGACTCACTGGAGAAGGGCCTAATACTGGGAACGATGGAGAGCAAAAGAAGAAGGGGATGGCAGAGAAAGGGACATATGTCTGGTCCTTAAATTCGATAAGATGTTGATACATTGTTTTTAAATAGTGAAGGAAAAAGTTTAGGATGCATGGTTTTATGGCAGTTCTATAAGAAACTATATTAGAACACACAACCACACACAATCCGCAACTTGCTTCTGAATAATGCAAGAGGTTTTATGGGTGTGATCACTGCAACTCACAAGTGGACCATTTGCATTTACCAATACAAATTGACAGCCCAGTAAGACAGTGTATTAAACTTTCTCTGTAGTATTGACTATACTGAGCAGCTAAATGCAGTACAGTTCAATTAACGGCTCTTCAATATACAGTTATTTTTTTCTTTAATTTTGATCTACAGTCTAGATTGAAATGAAGAATGTTGAAATAGGTGGCTCATTTCAATATTCAAAGCATCTTATAAACCAATTTATCAAGCTCGTAATGATTTCTGCTCCAGCATGAGTGAATGAAAAATGGAAGATGACCCATTTTGGACAGGTACATACATTTTCCTATGAAACCTACTGATAGTTCTCGACTCTTATAACCATTCACTTAATGACCATTTCAAGTGATAATGGCCTGAAAAAAAGGACTGGTCCACACTTTGTCAGGGTTCCTAAGGTAAAGGTAGAGGTTCCATTCTACATGCACGCTAGTTGTTTCTGGCTCTAGGGGGCAGTACTCATCTCCATTTCTAAGCCAAAGAGCCAGCCCTGTCTGAAGACGTCTCGGTGGTCATGTGGCCAGCATGACTCAACACCGAAGGTGCACAGAACACTGTTCCCTTTCCACCAAAGGGGTCCCTATTTTCTACTTGCATTTTTACGTGCTTTCAAAGTGCTAGTTTGGCAGAAGCTAGGACAAGTAACAGGAGCTCACCCTATTATTTGGTGCTAGGGATTTGAACCGCTGAAACTGCCAACCTTCTGATCAACAAGTTCACCGTCTTAACCACTGAGCCACCACATCAGGGTTCCTACTGATGCCCTAATTAAATCATGAGCTTCAAGCCAAACTTCAAAAGAAATCCAGTTATTTATTAAGAGCTTCATGTTGGCACAATCAAAGTGAAGCAACTCTGACTTAATTCGTGCTTTGGCTCTGACCGTGTTTTCCCCCTCCCCCCAAGGTGTGTCATCAGTCACATTCCCCAACGAAGCAATTTCGCAGGTTGCAGAAGTCACTCCCTCCGGCCACTGTGGATCTCCCTGGAGATGACCTTGACGTTGCCACTGGAATATGCTTTGTTTTGACTGAAATGCAAGTTCCTCAATGCAGCTATCAGGCTCAGTTTTCCCATCCTCCTGCCTATGGCAACTCGAGAGCAGGTCAAGAATGCTTCGTGAGTTGACATACTTATAATCATTGCAGCATCCCCATGGTGATCAAAATTCACATGCTTGCAACCCAGCATGTATTACACACACACACATACCAAGAAAAAAATCTGGAGTTAAACTACTTTTCCCTTGTAAATATCCATTTACAGAAATGGAAGAAGATGTAGACGCATTAGTTTTTAAAAGCTGATATGAGAAAGAACACTGGCAAAACAATGTCCAGAAATTTGTTTGAGAAATATAACTCAGAGTTTTAGCATGTAAATAGTTATTCAATTGAAAGAGACGTGAAATAACCAGGGGATGTAGGAAAATAAAGTTCTCCTAACGATTTTATGAGATCTTGTTATGGTTAAGAAAAGATATGATACTTGGAATAGGCTGTCTCCAATCCAAATATTAACCAGGTTCAACCCTGCTTAACTTTTTGACATCAGCCCAACTTGGGTCACAGCCATCACATTAAATATTGGAACAGGTTGCTGTACTATAAAGGCTGAATCTGTACTAAATCGATTGTATTGCATTATATCCCAGTTGGCTAAATGGAACGTCTTCAGAATAAGTTTGAGGTCAGCTCTATTGGTATCACCTAGTTTCATCTCCTCCTTTATTACTAGTGGCACTTTTTAAAATCTTAACTCAGCACTGCAATTTTAATTGTCAAAGAAATAACATTTAACATTTACTGTAATTAATTCAAGATTATTTAGAATAACTGCACTAATTGGTATGTACCGCAAATCTGCAGCATTGCAGAATTAAAAATAAACTTCACAAAGATATAATTTACCGCTAACCCATGCTTAACAATTAAAGTTAGTTTTTAACGATTTATTTCAATCTATTTTCTTTTTATTAGCTGCAACACAATAATGAGGTGTACTGAATTCTGGCTTTCCAAGCACCTAGATTATAAAACATAATTATACAAATTAATTAGAAGCAAGTGCATACATTTATGCTTGTTTTTGTTACCACAGAATATTAAACATGACAAAGGTAAAAACAAGCATACTTACTGTCAGTGGCATAAAAAGAAAGAGTTCTGAGATTTCAGTTTACTCAACTCCTTAACAAGAGACGCCCAAGAATAGCGTCTGTCACTGATCAATAAGCTCATCAGAAGTCAAGAAGCAACTGCAAAAATCGCTTAAAAGAAAAATATGTGGGAGAAACTTCAAAGTTGCTGAACTTTATTTATTTAGATACAAAATCTGTTTCAGATGCCAAATTACTTAGATGATGTTGATACAGCCACATTATTCAATTTGCATTTTTCCTTCTCATATACATTTTCAGAAAAGCCGTAAGAACCATACCCAGCTCCATCTACTTTCAAGTTCCTTCATGAAAGTAAGGTCTATGTATGTTTGGTCTAGAATGCTGTAGAATTTCCTTGCCCTGAATAATCCTTTGAAAATGTGTTGAACAAAGAACACATAGCTATGTCTGTCCCTAAAGGGGAAAAACGTCAGAGTCAGAGAATTTATTCGAGTCAACCAATATGCCAAGATCCAATCTGGGACGGTCACCAGGACTAGAGGTTTAGTCTTCCAGGCTTTTGGACTCGTGCTGGAGCCCATCCTCAAGCAACCTCTCTCTAGCAAAGTCACTCTGCTAGAGAGAAGTTCCCTGAGGATGGGCTCCAACCAGGGGTGAGTTCTGGCTGCTGCTACTGCCAGTTTGCTCAGGGACATGCTGTACACACATGTGCAGTACTAAAAAAAAATGCTCTGCACATGCGCAGAAGCAAAAAACAAGATGGTGGTTCATTAGGTGCCGCCGAGAGAACTAGTTCGGGGTGGCAGGCCAAGTTACTAACTACTCAGTCGAACCGGTCCAACCTGGTAGGAACCCGCCGCTGGCTCCAACAGAAAGTCTGAAAGCTGTTGTCAGACCTGCCACAACTTAAGCCTCTAAACAGAAATTATCCTTGGCTCCATTGGAAGAAATATCCATCTGGTTCAGTCCCAAGCCAGAGAAAGGCACTGGAGACAAAATGGAGGCTGGAGACTGATTGGAAAGATGGTCCATTTATTGATGAAGCAGAACCATCAAGCACATATGATTCTGGGTAGCTGACCACATGGCGTGGAGGGTAAGGGGTTTTTATGCCTTCTCTTGGGCTTTGAACTTGAGCTTCCTGTTCCTGTGCACGAACATGTATTCTATTGGCTGTTGTCAGACTCCCTTGGGGCCATGTGTTTGTCTGACCTAAGTTTGGTTGAAGTTTGGACTGCTGATACAATGAAGGGGCATTAGGCAATTCCTATTGTGGCTGAGGGCCAATCCTATCTTTGTTCAGAACTTGCTGTGGGAAATTTCAAAATATCCTGTCTTGAACGGATTTCTGCCTGCAGTATTTGCTTATGACTAGAGATATCTATCTCTTTATCTCTTAACTGCTGACATCTGCTGAGGGCTATTAAGAAAGGTGGGGGCTGCTTTCCAAGACCATGTTTCTCCATTTCTATCTTTAGGGAAATATAATATTCTGCCTTTTTAATAATTCCTAAAATATTTCATTCTTCCAGGAGAGGGGTGCGGGCTAACTTTCTATAGCTCCATTTGTTAAGAAAGGAGTAATTTATTATTGTTTTGCAATAATGCAAAGCCAAAACTGAGAATTGTATGCCAAAATCCCTAAGATTTACTTTTTCCTCCCTTAACTGTCTCTTGCTGCCTACCCCAATGTAACTAATCAGGTTCAGGCAACATGTTTTCATAATGGTCGATCCACAGTTTGGTATGCAGCTCCCTCCTCCTTCCAGCTGGGTGACCTTGAGGCAGCCTCTCAAGAAGGCACAGAACTTACTTTCATTTTCCCAAGCATTTCCCCTTCCCTATAGTTCATGTCAGTCTGTCACCACAAGCAGTGACGCACAAGTGAGCACAAGGTGGCAGATGACAGCTGGGAAAACTAAACCTCTCATCCCAGTGCTCAACCCAGACTGGATCCTGCAACATTATTCTGTACATTAGTATGTTGGTCAACCAATATGGCATGCATGCATATACACACAAGAAGAAACCATGCAAGCTTTTAAGTTCTCCAAAAAAGGAAAAGGAAAGCAGAAAAGATTAACAGTGAAGCAACATATTTTAGCATTAATTCTGAAGTTTTATATAATATTAAAAATTGAGTTGTAAACTGAATGTGTTAAATATATGCAGAAGCAAAATTGAATCCTGAAATAGTGAACAAGCCAGATCATAGTCTACATTATCTTTGAGAAAACCAGCAGAATTTAAGTGCTAATGAAGGGGAAATGCATCCCTATTTTCACTGAGGAGAAATAAGAGGTCCAAGGGAATCTTGGACCAATAAATCTAATAATGGTGTCTGGACCGATTCTAGCATGTATTGATGGGGATACTTCTGTGAGTGGCTTGAAAACAGCACAGTAATAACTGGATGTCAGCATAAATTTATCAAGAATGAGTCTTCCAGGCTATTTCTCATTTCTTCATTAGTAACTTCTGCAGTAGAGTGGTATACAGATAATATTGCTTGAACTCAGCAAAGCATAACATAACCTATAATGTTGTTATTAGAAAACAAGATCTGAGTCTAGACACCTTGAAAATTTTAAGCTATTCATAGATACCTCAAAAATGATATTTAGAGCATTCATTAAGAGCTCCTCATCAAACTACCCTGTTTCCCTGAAAATAAGACCTCCCCGGATAATAAGCCCAATCAGGCTTTTGAGCACATGTGCTAAAATAAGCCCTCCCCAAAAAATAACTCCCCCTGAAAATATTGCAACACAGCAGCAGCCATGAGGTGACCACGCTCGCAGCTACCTGAACCTGAAAAATAATAAGACCTTCCTGAAAATAAGGCCAAGTACTTATTTCGGGGTTCAAAAGAAAAGAAGACGCTGTCTTATTTTTGGGGAAACACGGTAACAAGAGGTACTGAGTTGGGTGCAACAAGCTTCAATCCCAATCCCATTACTATTAATACCGTTGTTAATTATTGCTAGTCTAAGACCATAATAAAGTTTATTATGGCAGAGTGGTTAGGGTGCAGTACTGCAGGCCACTTCAGCTGACTGCTATCTGCAGTTCGGCGGTTCAAATCTCACCGGCTCAAGGTTGACTCAGCCTTCCATCCTTCCGAGGTGGGTAAAATGAGAACCCGGAATGTTGTTGGGGGCGATATGCTGACTCTGTAAACCGCTTAGAGAGGGCTGAAAGCCCTATGAAGCGGTATATAAGTCTAACTGCTATTGCTATTGCTATTGCTATTGTTATTAAGGACTTGGATGAAGAGATGGAAAGAATGCTTACCAAGTCTACAGTTGACAGAAAGTTGGAAAGGATACTTAATAACGTGGCCATCTGAATAATTGGATTAAATAATTGGATTAAATAATTCTAATATGTTAGAGGAGTGAAAGGTGAAAATTTAACCAAAACAAATGCAAAGTTCAAAAATCAAATCCACAAATATAACAATTAAGTATCAACTCCTATCTTGTGTATATAGTTCTAACAAAAATCTTGGGATACTAAATGATTGCAAACTGAAGGAGTCCAGCATTGTGAGAAAGGTTACGGAACGCTGTTACCTTCCCACCAAAGGTTGTTCCTATTTTTCTACTTGCATTTTTACATGCTTTCAAACTGCTAGGTTGGCAGAAGCTGGGACAAATAGCGGAGCTCACTTTGTTACGGGACTCTAGGGATTTGAACCACCGAACTGCCTTTCTGATCGACAGTTCAGCGTCTTAACCACTGAGCCACCTTGTCCCTGCTTGTAACTAATAAGACTACTTTATTTTGCAATGATACAGCTACTATCTCAAGTACTGTCTTATCTTAACACTTTAACTGGCATCAAAGAAATTGGTACCAGGAATCGCAATGAGAGTGTTCAGAGGAGGGAGGGAGGTGGGTGGGAGGGAGGGAGGGAGGAAGGAAGAAAATGGAACATGGCCATTGTATTCTTGCCTGTCTTCTGTGGTGAGCAAGTTAGTGAAGACTGAACTGAAATTACAATAAAGCAATTGGATATTAGAAAAAAAAATCTAACAATAAAGTAATCTGCCAATCCTACCAATTAAACAGAAAGGAGGTGGGTTTCCTCCAACAAATGCATTCAAGCAGAAGCCATAATACCATCCATTACAGACATTTTAATTTGAATTTCCGCATGGTACTTTCCAACTCTATGAAATCTGATACTTCTGGGATTAATTGTTTTTCATCTGCAGTGTCCAACTGGCAAAGATATTGGTTTGGGTCAGGTATAACCAGTGAAGAGCAGTCAGCAAACTTAACAATAACTTTGCAGTATTTCAATAATATCGTTTGTTATCAGCCCCAACCCCCAAAAAAAACAATAATTGTGAATTGCAAAGCACATTCTCTCATTCACAGATTTACTGTTGGTACTGAGATGACCTTAATAGATAAAAAGGAATGACTGTTTTAACAATTAACCAATATTTGGATACCCAGGATAAAGTGAAAACTGAGCTTTTCAAATAAGATAAGCATAATCAAATATTACTTCTTTTCCTTGACTATATTCTCTACGGAATTTTCAAAGAGTGCTTGGAATTTGCTTGATTTGAACAGCACAAAACAAAATCTAGTAATCTCTTGCTGGCTCTTCAATCACAAGATTGTTTAATAAAAATGCTGGGTTTCCACAATCAAATTTAACCATGAGGCTTTATCTCAGCGATCTCAAGTGAAATAAGGCCAAGCAAAAACAACTCTGGACAAGCAGAGCACACAATAACTTATTTTTACCACCCCCTTATAAAGTTATACGCCAAGTAATAAAACTGTTCCCACAAAAAATGATGCACTGAGAATCCTTAACTAGGTTAGATTAATAGAGGCCTTGTACAAAAACGGGAACAATTTAGATTGCATTTCTAATCTAATATTCCTTATAAATATGTCTTGAGGATAAAGAATCGCAGAAGTACACAGATCACTGCTCACTCTGGCTTTCTCCAAATGTCCTTTTCTCCTTTGTGTGTAAGATTCCCAACACTTTCATGGCCCAAAGTGCTCAGATGGCAAATCACCTCTGAAGCCCAAATAAATTTTTAATAGGATAGGGCTCTGCATTCAGAAGCAATATACACTTCACCCTATAGCACAGTCAGTAACATAGGTTTGTGAAATGCTTCCACCCAGCACATAAAGCAGGACAAAATAAAAGAAAATGTAAAGATTTCGTATTTCCAGAGTTCATTATGAATGGATAGTTATATCTTCCACTACACGAATAACACCAATCTGGCCCCATTTAATACTTTGCCAAATACTAGTAAGAGAAAGAAAGAAAGAAAGAAAGAAAGAAAGAAAGAAAGAAAGAAAGAGAGAGAGAGAGAGAGAGAGAGAGAGAGAAAGAAAAAGAAAGAGAAAGAAGGAAAGAAAGAGGAAGGGGAGAGAGAGACACAGATAAAGGGAGAGAGAGAAACAGACAAAGAGAGAGAGAGAGAGGGAGAAACAGACAGAGAGAGAGAGAAGAAAGGAAGGAAGGAAGGAAGGAAGAGAGAGGACACTGACTACCTCTTGCACTTATTGGTCTTATTGGTCACAAGATTTTATTATTAATTTATTTTTGTATATGTTCTTAAGACTAATCAATTAATCCATCCATCCATCCATCTATGATTATAATAAAGATATTCCCTAAAAGTAGCACAGATTCACATCATTGACCTGCATGGAATACACAGCTATTATTCCCATTTCACAATGAGAATCCAATGCCAGAAAGACTCAGCAACTTGTCAATATTTACTTGTTATTAAGTTGAGGCTGAATGACTCAAGGTTCTTTTTTTTATTACCTCATTACAAAAACTATAGAATATATTCAAATTAGTTATTTTTTATATACAAGGAGGATACAAATTCAGTTGTGCACGTTTTAATGAAAAATGAATCTGGCTCTTGGGCTGACTTGTCAAAGTACGGAAGCTTCACCCAGTTTAGGAAAGAGCAGAAACCATACCAAAAAATCAAGAAAAAAAAAGTAAGTTGTTATCGTGTCAGATTTTCAAGCTTTCACCATAAGAAGGTGCAAGAAACAGCAGCTGGCCAATTTTGTCTGCTGCTGAAAATTAATACAGGTCAAACCTGGTTAGTTCTTGAGTGGCAAAGCATCAAGAACATCAGAACTGCAGCCTAGATTGGGTAGGGACACCCAGAAAAACACGCCATACTTCACTTATTCCTCCAAGGAAAGATTGAAAGCAAATGAGGTCCAGGCAGAAGAAGAACATCATGGCTTCAAAACCTAAAGGACTGGTTTGGACAAAACTCAACAGCACTTTTTTGTTGATAAAAATAGGATTGCCAACATTATGGCCAACATCCGATGATGGATATGGCAGGAGGAGAAGGAGGAGAAGGAGAAGAGGTGGAGGAGGAGCAGGAGCAGGAGGAGCAGGAGGAGGAGGAGGAGCAGGAGCAGGAGGAGGAGGAGCAGGAGGAGGAGGAGCAGGAGGAGGAGGAGGAGGAGGTGGTGGAGAGGAAGAAGAAGAAGAAGAAGAAGAAGAAGAAGAAGAAGAAGAAGAAGAAGAAGAAGAAGAAGAAGAAGAACAACAACAACAACAA
Organism: Thamnophis elegans; assembly: GCF_009769535.1. Classification (NCBI taxonomy): domain Eukaryota; kingdom Metazoa; phylum Chordata; class Lepidosauria; order Squamata; family Natricidae; genus Thamnophis; species Thamnophis elegans. The sequence continues at coordinate 32,195,584 of NC_045554.1, forward strand.
CAACAATCCCCGTAAAGAATATATGTCAAACCAGACTGCCACCAAGAAAATTTCATGACTATTAAAAGTCCAATTTGACTTGAATGTTCTTTTAATTCTGTTGATTGGTAATTCCTTTTTTTTCCAATAAGGGAAGTCCACATAAATCTATGAGTTTCAAAGACTCAAAAGAATATTAATCCAAACCAAATGGATCTGAGTACTTCTTTTTTTTCCCCCTCCTCCTCCATGATTTTCTACTTGGAAAATAATCACAGCATTAATAATAAGATGCTCTCTGGAACTTCTTCTGCTTCGTTGCTAAATGCAAACAGTGGAAATTTCTGCCGAAGCGAAATAAGGCCAATGATATAATTATAGTGGATCTGTTGGCACATTCCGGGCTAATGTTATTATTTGACAACGCAAAGCTTGTACAATCTCCCAAGAGCCATAATGGAGGCTGCGTTCATCCTAATTGGTTCCAAAGCACAACTTTTCCTTAACAATCTTTCCTCTGGACCAGTAATGTTAATTTCTACAAGACTGTAAATAGTGTTTGCCGACAATACAAACATGGTAATAAGAGGCTAGGTGAGTAAATAATGTGGTTACAAAGCAGCCCATTTGCATTTTTATTTAAAACTGCCTTCGTTAAAAAACAGCTCAGACTTCTTAGGGTGGAAGGAAGGGTTGGTTAAGAAGTAGAGCAGTAATTACTCTCTTTAGGGGTTCTTTTATATATCCTTTGGGGAATTGGAATGAAAAGATAAGCAGAATTAGAAAGGGAATCATGTAAAGTATGAAGTGTACTATAAACACTCAGTAAAGTATTTACCATGAGCTACGTTGACCTTTTACATTAATAGAATTTACTGTAGTGGCAATTTATTACCCCCAAACTATTACAAAACCAGAACATTAATGCAGGATGAGAACCTTCATGAGGAGATGATTATAGATGGTGAACAGAGCTAGGGACATAAACGTATTTCTATGAAAGACTTGAATCCTGCAAAACGACAGGATTCAGACTCTAAAAAACAAGTCTTCAACGTCAAATACATAGAACACAGAATGGGTTGGAAGGGACCGTGGAGGTCTTCAAGTCCAGGGGTCCCCAACCTTTTGGATCACTAAATTCATAATTTTAAATCCTGCGGACCACTAATATGATCTGCCTAATGACTGGTTGGGTGGGCATGGCTAGGTGGTCATGTGACTGGGTAGTCGTGGTCAACTTGATGTCACTTGCATCGAGCGGCGCATCACCGGCCTCTGTTACCTTCCCACCAAAGGTGGTCCCTATTGTTCTACTTGCATTTTTTACATGCTTTCAAATTGCTAGGTTGGCAGAAGCTGGGACAAGTAATGGGAGCTCACTCCGTTACGCTGCGCTGGGGACTTGAACCGCCAAGCTGCTGACCTTTCTGATTGACAAGCTCAGCATCTTAGCCACTGAGCCATCACGTCCCTTTTAAGAAATTAGCTATGTTTATTTGAGCCATTAGTCCACAAGTAGATTATCATGATGGTGCATGTCTAAAGACATACAAAAACAAATGTGTGAAAATAGTTCAGCCCTTCTCAGAACATTGATTTAACAATTCAGTGATGGGTAGCTTGTTCTATTGGAGTAGAAGAGGCTCACCACATCTGCTATATAATCCAGACTCTTATTTTACAGTGGTTTCACTACTAACCATAAAAACTGTAACAGTGGAACTGTATAAACAAATTGAGCAGTGTTTTTACTGTAAAACACGAGCACACTATAAATATTTGTCTTCCCCCTTCTCTCAGCATCTGTAATGAGAGAAAGAAAATTCATACCATATGTTTATCGTGCAAGGAGAAAAACATGTACCTCAATAGTTCATCCAAGTTTGGGAAGCTGTTGAATTGTTTTAATTGTTTCTTTATAAATCACTCGGCTGAATGTTTCAGGTGTCCCAAATGCTGATGGGAATATTATAGCAATAAGACCAAAATTGGGGAAGGGAAAGGGGGGAGGGGAATGACACCTTATACTATTTCTTACATTATCTGTATCATTTTAATCTGTCATTTTATTTTAAACCTGGACAGATTTCTTTGCTGCAGAATCATTGGATGTGATACTATAGTGCCAAATTTCATACAAAATTCTGTCAGGATAATGTTCTGCCATTTGAGGCATTGAAAAATAAAGCAAGAACACCTTTACGATCACAACTCAAGATCACAATTTTTTGCTGCCAAGAAAGGCAGCTGTTAGCTGAGTCATGCCCAGTTTTGTGACTCCTGCCAAGCAAAATCACTGCAGTCGTTAAGATAATTGTGTGGTTATTCAATGAATCTGCCTTCCCCCACAATTTATTTTGCTTGTCAGAAGTCAGCTGATCACAAATGGGCATCATATGGACATCCTGGATTCCGCAACCAGTATAAACACATGCTGATTGCCAAACATCTGGGTTTTGGCCATAGGGGATGCTACAACAGTTATAAATGCGAGGACTGATTTTAAGTCACTTTCTTCAGTTCTGTTTGAATGGCTGCTAAACAAATGGTTGTAAGTTGTGGACTACCTCAACTCTATACCCTTTTCTCATGTATGAAAGCAAACTGAAGGAGATGGCGTTCTTTCTGCACCGAAAATGATTTGCATTATCTATCAAGGAGGACCAGATGAAGGAGTGAAGAATAAACCAAATATCACATGAAGAAAATATTACTACTGTTGGTTGATGTTCCTGCCTCTATCTAAAAGCAGAGTCAATCTTCCCCGCTGCTTTTATCCTATAAAGGATTATAAGAAGTGAAGACAGACCCTGACTGGTGATTACCGTACCTTCTTGCCTGGTGCTGTCTAGCCATACTTTTGTCAGTGGTTTTATTAGCTAACTACAATTTATTCATACACTTCATAATGAATGATTATAACCAAAAGAGAATGCAATGGGACATATATCTAAAATCACAGGATATTGAAAGTATCATGTTGCAGATACCCTCTGCTCCTCCAGGGGACAATTTTATCCATTTTCATTGCATAACGTTTAATGGGATACATCCCATATTGTTCACCAGCTCCACAGCTAGTTCGGGGACCCAATTTATCTCGATTTTATTTGTACCAGAAAAAGAAAAACACTATTTGCAGCCTGCTCACCATTTCAGAGACTTGATTTCCCTGAATAAGTGAGGAAGTCATTTAAATGGCATACACGGTTTAATAGAAGTGAGTTACAAATGCATGGGTTCCACAAATAGACAAAGGAAAGTGGGTGTAGACTTTATCATATGTCTAGGTAGATGGGCCACAAGAGAAGATTAAGAATTCCAGCTTAGTTACTCACCATTTTAAGACAACGAGCTTGTAGGAGAGATACTGGCCAAGCCAAGAAGAAGAGTCAAGCAAGAAATTTGTCTGGAATCCCTACATGAGCATAGGAAGGCAAAGTCTGACCCCTCTTAAGTGTTATTGAACTTTATCTAGTTTCACCTAGGTTCAAACCATTAGTCTGAGAAGATACCTATGTAAGAGTTCCTACTTGAACTCTTCAAGTGTGGGTCTAGTTACTTGTACCTAGAGAGTTGGATCCTAAGGTGTTCTTTAAGTCAACATTCCTTGCACTATACAGATGTTTTATGCCACATCTATACATCTACACCTTTGTTGTAGAACTCTTCAGTCCTTTAATGATTGACAAGCAGTGCTAACATTTATTTTTCTTTCTGCTTGTGATCCATTAGATGCAATCTCATCACATTGCATATTTTCTGAAGTCTTCATTAAGGAAATACCTACAAATGGGAGCTATGAAACCCTGCTCAATCATTACTCTTTCATTCAATGATGTCAATGTAATATAATAGGGAATAGCCCAGCTGATTTCTATAGCTTGTGGCATAGGATTTCGGCAGTCTCATGAGCAAACGTGTTTACAAACTCTACTGGAGTGTTTTTCATTAAGTCTTAAAGTCAATCAAGCGAATTGGAACAACCGTTCCCTTCTTTGCAAAGTATTGATAATTCCCCCCCCCCCCGACTGCTTTAGGGCCTTGGCTATTGCTGAGAGATTTATGCTTGACAATGTATTTTTGATTAAAATGTATCAAAGATCTGAAATTCTAATTTTCTTCTTGGAGGAAGAGGTGGGCTCAGGTTTTTGCAGCCAAGAAATTAACATGCAGTTCTAAATTATGACCAAATTCTCAAATACAACTGCAGCTAGAAATCTATCAATTTGGGTTTTACTCCATTAAACATTTTACCCTAATAGATTATTTGAAGGTAAGGTAAAAGTTCCCCTGGCACATATGTGCTAGTTGTTCCCAACTCTAGGGGGTGGTGCTCATCTCTGTTTCAAAGCCGAAGAGCCAGCGCTGTCCAAAGACATCTCCATGGTCATGTGGCCGGCATGACTAAATACCAAAGGCGCACGGAACGCTGTTACCTTCCCACCAAAGGTTGTTCCTATTTTTCTACTTGCATTTTTACATGCTTTTGAACTGCTAGGTTGGCAGAATCTGGGACAAGTAACGGGACCTCACTCCATTACATGGCGCTAGGAATTCAAACGGCCGAACTGCCAACCTTTCTGATCGACAAGCTCAGTGTCTTAGCCACTGAGCCACCGCGTCCCAATAGACTATTTATTATTACTGAATTTGGACAGAAAGAAATATACACAAACAGTTGTAAGGCTTGGAAGAGTGAGAGGGTAATCTTCTGTTTCATATATATGTTTTGCATATCCTTTCTTTAGGATGCTATTATGCAGATTCAATATTATCTGATGTTCCCTAAGAATAAAGACAATTGGTACATGAAAAGATGGCCACATGAACTGATGGCAACTCAAATGTATGTGGAGCATGTCCCAGAAGTAGAGCCCAAAAATGCATATTTTAATGTTCCAATGTTTTGTATGGCATTTTAATTGTTTGACTGTAAACCACCTAGAATCATGGGACGCGGTGGCTCAGTGGCTAAGACGCTGAGCTTGTCAATCGGAAAGGTCAGCCATTCAGCAGTTCGAATTCCTAGTGCCACGTAACCGAGTGAGCTCCCGTTACTTGTCCCAGCTTCTGCCAACCTAGCAGTTCAAAAGCAGGTAAAAATGCAAGTAGAAAAAATAGGAACCACCTTTGGTGGGAAGGTAACAGCGTTCCTTGCTGACCACGGAGACATCTTCGGACAGCACTGGCTCTTCGGCTTTGAAACAGAGATGAGCACCACCCCCTAGAGTAAGGAACGACTATCACATATGTGTGAGGGGAACCTTTACCTTTTACACCTAGAATAGTCTCAGAGAGATGGGTGGCATAGAAGTCTAAGAATAATAAAATATTTTCCACAAAGCATCTTGTTTCTTGGAATGCAACAGAAATGTTTGGAAGGTATGGCTCTATGTAGTGTTGCATCTTTACAAAAGATCACTTTCATGCTTAATTTCCTCTAACGAGATTAATTTTGCCACAAAAGGAGCAAGATGTTTGTCTAATTTGTGCAGTTTGCATTTCATGAATCTCTTTAAAAACATGTTTGCAATTCCAGTTGTTATACTCTGAGCTAGTGGATTTTGTGTTACTCTTTCAATTACCCTCTCTTGCAGTTTTCTGTGTCATCTTAAGATGCTGTTCCTGTAATTTTAAGGCTCTCATTTCAAGTGCTAGTTAATGCAACCTTTGGCAGTCAAAATAGACTAACCCATGGCATCAAAGCTAGTCTGCCATTGGTGGCAGCCATACAATTTAAATAAAAGATACTTTGAAGAGAAATCCATTATATCAATAGACTCTCAACAGAAAGCATTGACAAACCAACACAAATACACTTGACAAAGAATTTTTAAAAAACTGTCTTTCTATTAGATTCAGACCATAAATTGATTGCAAATAAAATTGCCTTTTTTCAGTTTAAGTAGCTTTTATTTATATTCCTTCCAAGATTACTTCCAACTGATGTAAATTCTGAACACCCACTAATTCACTACTTATGCAATTCAAGTAATTAAAGTTCAGTAACAACTTATTCTTTCTGCTTCAGCACCTGCATTTCATTTATGTATTTTACCGAGTCATAAATCTGAGGTATTGTCAAAGTGCCATAATATTAGTGGCATCATCAAAGTTAATTAGTCCTTCTCAATAAACAACAGCAATCCCATTACAAAGATATTACAAAGCAATCCCATTACAAAGATAGACCGGAAGTACTCCAGCTACTGTACTCTAAGATTAAATAGTATTGTGAACAATTAGGAGAGAGAAACAGCTAATAAAGAAAGCTATTTTGAAGCTATTCATAATAAACGCAATGCAAAAACTTTGTTTTCCAAGGGATCGCAACTTTCATATTGCACTGATTACTTCATCACACATGGAGAGCATCATGTTAGGAAAGCAGAACCGGATGTTGTGATGATTGTATGGTGTATGCTAGGTCCCCCAAATGAAATGAAGCTAAATTCAACCACAGAAAGAACAAAAGAACATTTTGACAGGACAGATTCCATACAAACATTTGAAATACATTTCACAAAGACTGGTGTCTTTCATAGGTTTCCATTATATTTTACCACACTATTACATTAAATCCAATGTGTTTAAAACCACACTACCAGTAGTGCACCCAGTAACAGTAGAAAGGCTTGTATTTCATCTATTATAAGTTAAATCAGTATCTCCTTCAATTTGGACACAAACATTCAACTTCGCAACTGCCTGTATTCCTATCAAAATTTTAAAGGAATCATGTATTTATCCTCTTTTCCATTTTATGCTTCCAAATGTGTTAATTTAGTCTTCACTTTAAATTACAAACTTTCTCAGAGTAAGGGTGTGTCTTGTTCTTCCAAACATCTCCAATGAAAGAAATTATATATTAGGAATGAGAGAGAGTCTTCTCAACAGTGGGATCCAACACAGTGATATTTCCTCCATAAATAGGGCCTGAAGGGTTGTTGTTTCCTTTCCAGCTCAAAATCAAAATACTGATTTGCTCAAGCATTTTTTTATTGTATATGTAGTTGTCTGTCTGTCTCTCTCTCATTTATCTAACAGTATATCTATCTATATATCATCTATCTACAGTATCTGTCTATCTATCTATCTATCTATCTATCTATCTATCTATCTATCTATCTATCTATCTATCTATCTATCTCTATCTATCTCTATCTATCTATCTATCTATCTATCTATCTATCTATCTCTATCTATCTCTATCTATCTATCTATCTATCTATCTATCTATCTATCTATCTATCTATCTATCTATCTATCTATCTATCTATCTACCCACCCTGTTTCCCTGAAAATAAGATCTCCCCAGATAACAAACCCAATTGGGCTTTTAAGCGTATGCGCTAAAATAAGCCCTCCCCCCCAAAATAAGCCCTCCCCAAATATATTGCAACACAGCAGTAGCCATGAGGTGACCACACTCGCCGCCTCCTGCACCTCAAAAACAATAAGACCTCCCTGAAAATAAGGCCAAGCACTTATTTCGGGGGTCAAAAGAAAATAAGGCCCTGACTTATTTTCAGGGAAACACAGTATCTATCTACCTACCTACCTATCATCTCACTCTGAGAGACTCATAATTACCTGATTTGCTCAGCTGACATCTCTACATTTTATTAATGTCATTTTAATTTCTCATTTTTAAGCGGCATCTTTTTCCACATTATGCACCATGTGCGGAGCTTAGGAGTTTGAGGTAGAAATCTCTGAGCACTTGTAAGCTTTAAAGCACAAATTTAGATATTCATAAAGCAAAGATCCTTACCCATTCTTTCAAGATCTGGCGCACGGCCTCATCCGCTCTTGAGGTGTTTCGGCAGGCTAGAATGACATGGGCACCATGGAGGGCAAAAGATTTCGCCGTTTCTAAACCTGTCACAAAGCACATATTGGGAAGACCCAGTAAGGAACACAACATCAGGTCAGCAGGGAAATATGTCTGCCTGGGTCCTAAGTATTTGTGGAAACAGTTTATTCTCCTGACTCATCAAATTTCTAGCTGGCTTCCAAAAAAAACCTGGAGCCGATACAAAACAAAGTCAACTTAAATGCATGGATATAGAATAAAAATAGCAGTGTTAAACTCGGCAATCAGCTTTTTTCCTGCTTCAGATGTGCATTCATTAGCGTGATTAACTGTTGCTCTTTTGTGTTTTATCCATTTCCTTTGAGATTTTTCAATTACAGGTTTCTTAAAAAATGCTTCCGCTAACGTTTTAAATGTAACACAGACTTTTGGGGGGGGGGGGCAGAGTTACTTGGAGTAAACTAAGGCAGGGGGAAAGGCAGCTGTCAAAGCGCCGAAAATGAATCCGACGAACAAAAGCCAATGCAAATAGACATGGCCCAACTATTTAAAACTGACAAGGTCTTCAGCACATGGTTCAATCTTCTATTTCAGTTAGTGCAAGCATCCCACCTTTGAGGAAGCAACGGAGAGAAAGCACTATCCGTTCGTAGGAGGGAAAGAAATCAGGGTCCTTGTCTGCTCTTTCCAAAAGTAGACACAATACTTATTTACGTTCTTTATTTAGGAGTTTGTTTATGTATTTCATTATTTGTGTATTTACTTATTTATTTCCCGCCAATTTTTTTTACAAACAACTCGAGGCAGTGAACATATCCAACACACTTTCCTTCTATTTAAATCGTTTAAATCATGAAATCCTCCTGTTTTTAATCCTTATCCTATATACAAACCTTCAGACACACACCCCCTCCATGCAAATGCACCCTTTCCCTCAGACCTACATCCATTCCCTCAGAAATCTACTCACAGGCCCTCTTCGTTCAGGTGTTCCGGCTACCTGGCTAATTTGAGCCACGCCCAGGGGGAGGGGGAGGGGAGGTTTCAAGGCTGACTTTTCGAAGTGGCTTCACACACACACACACACACACACACACACACCATCCAGGCTTTTGATCTCACAAAGACTTTGAATTGAATTGAATTGAATTTATTATATTTCTATGCCGCCCTTTTCCCCTAAGGGGACTCAGGGCGGCTCACAATCCAAGTCAAGGGAGGGGGTACAGATAAGGAATAAAAAAGACGAACAGAACAATACACAATTTAAAAGCACACAACAACCATACCATTGGGGGGGGGGGGCAAAAGCTCTTTAGCCCCAGGCCTGTCGGAACAGCCAGGTTTTAAGAGCTTTGCGGAAGGCCTGGAGGGTGGTGAGGGTTCTTTAAATACTTTAAAGCATTTTGTTGTGAAGAATCTACCCACAAACACATTGGCATCATATCAATCAGAATAGAGGAGGAAGGGACCTTGGAGGTCTTCTAGTCCAACCCCTCCCCCCCCCCACCTCAAGCAGGAGAACTTATCCCGTTTCAGACAATTGGCTGTCCAGTCTCTTCTTAAAAGCCTCCCCATGACTTCTGAAGACAAACCATTCCACTGGTTAATTGTTCTCACTTTGGGGAAGTTTCTCCTCAATTTCAGGTCGTTTCTCTCCTTGATTAGTTTCCATCCATTGTTTCTTGTCCTGCCCTCTGATGCTTTGGAAAATAAGTTAACCACCTCCTGTCTATGGAGATTCTCAGTCATCCAGGTCATGGTTGTCCCAAAGGTGCTTTTTCAAGAGGACTTTCCTGTTTTTCTTTGAAGACTTTTCGCTTCTCATCCAAGAAGCTTTTTCAGCTTCTGAGCTGAAGAAGCTTTTTGGAGGAAAAGTGAAACGTCTTCAAAGAATAACCAGAAAGTCCAGTTGCCTCTTGAAAAAGCATCTTTAATTGACCCCTTCCACTTTGTGGCAACCTCTCAAACACTGGAATACTGCTATCATCCCCCCCCCCCCGCCCCAGTTCTTCTTTTCTCTAGACCAGCCATCCCAGCTTAATACTTTCAAACTACTCGGGGGTTGCCGCAAAGAAGAGGGAGTCAAACTATTCTCCAAAGCACCTAAGGGTGGGTAGAACAAGAAGCAATGGGTGGAAACTAATCAAGGAGAGAAGCAACTTAGAACTAAGGAGAAATTTCCTAACAGTTAGAACAATCAATTTGCCTCCAGAAGTTGTAAATGCTCCAACATTGGAAGTTTTTAAGATGTCGGATAACCATTTGTCTGAAGTTGTGAAGGGTTCCCTCCCTGGGCAGGGGGTTGGACTAGAAGACCTCCAAGGTCCCTTCCAACTCTGTTATTCTATTCTAAACTAGAAAGAGTCAAATTAGCGCTTGAATATTTAACACAACAGATAATACAAAAAAAATGACCATTTGTTCCTTTTTTTGTTTTAAGCAAGATGCAGGATTGGTTTAAATCTTGTTTATCCAAAGGAAAAACGCTATTGAATATACACAGCTTCACTCCTAGCAGTACCCTGGGGCAAGACAAATTTAGTTTACAACATAGGGTATAACTTAAGATTAAAGAAACAACTGCTTACATAAATTTATACCATTCTGTGCAATTACATGCTTACAGTGTTTAAGTCTAAGCAATTTCTCTTCCTTTTTAAAGCCATTCATTGTATCAGGCAACTTTAATTATCTAAGTAATTCACCGCTCGCAGATGAATCTAGTTTTCAACATATGCAAAATACTTTCCCCTGTTTTAATTCCACTGAGCAAATGCAAGCAAAGAAACTTTCGGAAGGCAGTTGCTGAGCTGCTCCATTTTTAGTGGGCCATATGCTTTACTGTTTTAATAAAATAAAGATTGATATTTAAAAGCCATTTACATTTGTTTCAAAATTGGTTTCATACTGTAATACAAACAAATAGCACTTGATTACTAAGTTTAAGTACTCCCCAGCAAGTTTCTAAGGAAAAGATCAGAAGTGCTGAAAATTAAAATGGTTGCTTAGTGCCTTCCTTTTCCTCTAAATCTTCACAATTAAGAAGGGTCTGACATCCCTTCTCAGATCCCTTCCAAAACTCTTCAAATATCTTCTGGGTTGATTCTAATTAACAATCCTGGCTAATATGAACACACTTTTTAATATTCATTGTCAACAAAGTGGAATCAGTTTACCAGCATGTCCGTCTGGAGACGTTAGGGCAATGTTGGAGAACCTTTTTGGCAACGAGTGCTGAAACAGGCGTACACAAGTGCGTATGCACATGCCGGAAAACTGAAGAGCAGCCACCTGGCTTTCATGCACGTGCTAGGAAGTGATCTTCTAGTTTCTGGCATGCGCACCAGCCGCCTGGTCTTCTGGTTTCTGGCATGCAAGCACGTGTAAAGAGCAACTTGCCAGTGCGCATGCGTGCACCAGAAAACGGAAGATTATCTTCCCGGCGCGCACATGCACACCGGGTGGCTGCTGTTCCAGTTTCCAGGTGTCCCGGGTGTGTGAAAACCAGCTGGCCAGCACACCAGAACCTGGAAAATCAACAGGTAATGGCTCACATGCCCAGAGAGATGGCTCTGCGTGCCACTTCTGGCACAGGTGGCATAAGTTTGCCATCGGGGTGCTAGGTTATTTTATGCAAAGTGCTCAATCCTTTCCTAGTTTTGGAAAATCCTCTCAACTGATTTGCAAATGTCTTACTGAAATAGTGAAGGTAGCTCAATATGAAATATTCCCTACATCAAACTACACAGGTAATCCTCAAATTACGTTCCTCAAGTTAACCTGTACATTTTTCTAAATAAAGAAATGCAATCATTCATTTAGTGACCATTCAAAGTCCCAATGGCACTGAAAAAAAAGTGAGTTATGAGATTGTTCATTTACGGCTTGTTGGAAGAAATGTCCTTCTGGGTTCGGCTCCAAGTGGGGAAAAAGACACTGGAGACATGGAGGCTGCTTGGAAAGATGGTTTAATGGTGGACAGGGCCACCTGGCTTGAGCTCCTGAACAGAAAAGGTGATCACATGCTTCAATGTTGGTGGAGAAGAAGAGAAGAAGGGCTGAGATGCTGAAAGTCCCTGGTTTTATGCCCTCTCTGGCCTTTGATCTTGAGCTTGTATTCTGATTGGTTGTCACACTCCCATGGGGCCATGCAGGGGCAACTCTCTAGGCCAGCGGTTCTCAACCTGTGGGTCGGGACCCCTTTGGGGGTCGGATGACCCTTTCACAGGGGTCGCCTAAGACCATCAGAAAACACACATTTTCGATGGTCTTAGGAACCGAGACACTGCTCCTCTATGGTTGGGGGTAACCACAACAAGAAGAACTGTATTAAAGGGTTGCGGCATTGGGAAGGTTGAGAACCACTGCTCTACGCTGTGTTTTGAATCCAGGTTTGGTTGAGTTCTCAGATGCCATGTGGTGAGTGGGTGAAGGCTAATCATGCCTGAAGGGGAGCTGCACAGAAGGGGAGAACTCTTTATTATGTAAAGGAACTGGCCTAGGCATCTTAATGGCCCATTGACAAAGGGGGATGGGCAGGAAGCTGCAGGGAGCTACTCTGTCTTTTTAAAACATGTTTCTTCCTTTTCACTTCCATGGAAATATAATATTCTGCAATTCAATATTTCCTAGGATATTTCATTTTTCTGGGAGAGGGCTGGGTGATAACTTTCCATAGGCTGTTGTAGCATCCTGTGGTCACGTGATCAAAATTTGGACACTTAGCAACTGGCACGCATTTGCAGTTGCAGTGTCCCGGGGTCAGGTGATCACCTTTCGCGACCGTCTGACAAACAAAGTTAATGGGGAAGCCAGATTCCCTTTAAAACCAACTTAACGTGTTTCACTTAACAACCGTGGCAAGAATGGTCGTAAAACAGGGCAAAATTCACTTAACAGCTGCCTTGCTTAGCAATGGAAATTTGGGCCCAAATATAGTTGTATGCCGAGCACTACGTGTAATTGTATATTTTTTTAAAAATAGAATTAAAAGATATAAGAAGAAAGTTCAGTGTATCTTCATAATAAAACCAGTGTGAATATTAATACTGTATACATAAAAGACTGTTGTAATAATGCTCAGTATAAAGCTGTATGTAGCTCAAATAATAAACTCTAAGCTGAATTTCCCTGACAATCTATTTTAAATGGCAACAAGCCGACAAACAATATGTCTCACCCCATATTAATCATTTCCTTTAAAAAAATGAAATTCCGCTAGTGTTCAATGTTCTGTTCTTCATTAAACCATTAATATTTTATAATATATGGTATTTTCGGTAAACTGTTAGCCTCTGGATTTCCTGAGGTAACCGCTGCCAGATATCTGAAGCAACACAGGCATTTTATACATCATCACTGGAGTGTAAGATAAATTATCATCTCATGTATGATATACAGAAGAAACCTCTGTTTATTTTGGTTCAATAATGTACTAAAGTGTTTATATCTTGATTTTTTTTCTTTTTACTTCAGTTCCAAAGGCTTTATCAAACAGTAGAGTATAAAATAAACGACAATGTCCAATTAGAAAAGATACAGTACATCTCAGCGACACAGTGGCTCAATGGCTAAGATACTGAACTTGTCAATCAGAAAGGTGGGCAGTTTGAATCCCTAGAGCCGTGTAACTGAGTGAGCTCCCATTACTTGTCCCAGCTTCTGCCAACTAGCAGTTTGAAAGCATGTAAAAATACTAGTAGAAAAATAGGAATCACCTTTGGTGGGAAAGGAACAGTGTTCCATGCGCCTTTGGCATTTAGTCATGCCAGCCACATGACCACGGAGACGTCTTCGGCAATGCTGACTCTTCAGTTTTGAAACGGAAGTGAGCACTGCCCCCAGAGTCAGGAACGACTAGCACATATGTGCGAAGGGAACCTTTACCTTTACAGTACATCTTAAAGAATAAGAGTATCAGCCAGCATATTTTCTTCCTACAATCCTCTTTCTCAGAGACTCTTTTCAATGGAGACATCAAGCACTGGACAGAATTTTTCAAAAGTGGAACAAGATTGCATTATTGGGGTTTAGGGCACACCAGGAATATTTTGAGGAAGCAGAAAAACATTCTGCATTTTCCAGTTATTCAACTTAGCCCAATCATGCCTCAAAAGTGTTGAGAACCCAACATTGTTTCCCATCCCAATTCCCTATCAGATGATGACTAAATCAAGAAACTTATTAATTGAGCCCCTAAGAAATTAGGAAGTTTGAAGGATTTAGTTTTAAGGTAGCTTCCATCAAAGCTGACACCAGCCAGAGCATTGTTGTTAGTTGTGAAGTCATGTCTGATCCATCATGACCCCATGGACAACGTTCCTCCAGGCCTTCCTGTCCTCTACCATCCTCTGGAGTTCATTTAAGCTCACACCCAATGCTTCTGTGACTCCATCCTGCGACCTCTTTCTCTGTTGTTCCCTTCTTCTTTTGCACTTCCCCAGCATTAGGCTCTTCTCCAATGAGTCCTTCCTTCTCATTAGGTGGCCAAAGGATTTGAGTTTCATCTCTGGATCTGGCCTTCTAAAGAGCAGTAAGGGTTGATCTCCTCCAGGACTGATTGGTTTGATCCCCTTGCAATCCAAGGGACTCGCAGGAGTCTTCTCCAGTAGTGTAAGATCAGAAGGTATGGAAAGACCTGGCCTATAGAATTGACAAGAGTCGGACACGACTGAAATGGATACTATCATCATTATTGTGATTTGTAAACAAAACATACTTTGGGGATTAGCATGATGTGTCACTTATCCAACCATGGTTAAATGTCATTTCAAAAAACCCTGGTTAAGTCGATCATAAACCTAATGCAAGAAAAGCAGAATGCTTTTTTCAGAAGTACCTATTTCACATTACTTGTCTACTTTAGGAATTGAAGTGGCAAACCATATACTTACAAAACACTAGATTCTGTAAAGTTGGCCAAAAACTTAAACTGTATCGTGCTTAATAGTTTGGATATGCTTCTACAAAACACGTGCATTTTGCACAGATTTTTAAAATGAAGATGAAATATAAGCAAATATATATTTGCTAAATTCCATTGTTATTTTCTAAGTCTACCTCATTAAAATAAAAGCCAGCATCAAGTATATTAAGATTTGTTCATTTTTTTAAAAATTGGTTTGACCAAGGCAAGGTAGAATTTTGATATCTATTACTGTGGGAATAAAAAGTACTTTAACATGGTACATGCCAACTTTATATAGACTGTATAAATATCTGTATGCACAGAGCTTTTAGACCACATAGAGTTCCAGTTTAAACATTTAAATCATCTACTTCTCTTTAGAAATTGCAGAAATGTATTTCACATAGAATTAGGCACAAAAATGTGTAATTTAATAGATATTTTCAGAGAATTATTGAGATATCTAGGTGGATCGCTGGGCAGAGGGAGATAAAAGGCAGAATATTTTGATATAGTAAGATTATCTATATGAGGCTGCCTTTGAGAACCACTCAGAAAGGTCAATGATCCCAAAATGTAATAGCCAGAATATTGCCTGGAGCCAGTTATGGCAAGATGCAGTTTCTTCATTACAACAGTTTCATTGGCTTATGAACTATTCCCAGACAAATTAGAAAGCCATCTATAAATGTTGATGCCTCAAAAGGCTTAGGAGATAAAGTATCTAAGGGATCAGTAAGAATTTGGCCATTTACTGTTCATTATTTGATAAGAATCTCCCTAGTTATTAAGATCTTGTGTAGAGGTTATCATTCTGGTCCCATTAATGCTTGACTTACATTATCTCATATTCAAGAACGTACCTTCACAGGGGTGGTACCTGTTCTCACACCAGCTATTTCCTTGCAGCATTAAAGCCCTCTTTTCCAGTAAACATTTGACTAAATCATGAGTTTTAAACTCATGATGTAGTTTTAAAATAGTTTGCTATCAGATTTTTAAATGTTTTTTTTTTAATAGTGCAGAAAGTCACCTTGGTAAATGAATGCGGGAACTAAATATATATTAGAGGCTGTGAACTAACCTTAACCTAAGATATCAACTTTCCATTCTAAACCTATTCTAAAAAGTGAAGTCTGTCCTGGCTCCTGTTTTCTTGTATCTGGTTCAGGCATCATGCTGAGCTTAAAAACAAACCACCTTATTATGGCTTAGCACTACACATAAACCATCATTCTAGAGAAACGCTTTGGAGACGTAAAAAATATATTCTTTTAATGAGTATCACTGTTGTGGCCCGCCAGTGGAGCTGGCAGCAGATTCGGACAGTGGGGAGGTTGGGGAGGGCTCTGATGGGGGCTCTGTGTCGGAGGCAGAGAGGGGACCAGAGCCGTGTGCCAGTTTTCAGCTGCTTTCAGAGTCAGACATCAGTGAGGCAGATGAACAGCTGAAGCCAGTTCCCAGTGTATGCATGTGCAGAGTTGCCAGACGAAGGGAACAGCTAAAGAACAGGGGTCGACTTGGGAGTAAGGCCACAGGTGGACAATGAATGAACCCTCCCAGAGAAAATGAAAGAGGAGTGAAAGGGGAGTGGAGTTTGCAGCAGACAATTAGTTTGCTTAATTGGTTTGCGACTCTCCGAGGCTCCTTGCCAAGTTTTGCATATATCGACCTGGCACCTCTCCAAGCCAGATAAGGTCTGTAACTGCAAATCCTCCCTTGAAAGACTTTGCTGGATGTGAATGAGCAGAATTCACAGTAAATTAATAAAGAGGTTAATAAAGACTTTGCTTCATGCTCTTGGGAAGCCTCGGTCACAACACACAGGATACATCAGAATACAATTGTCACTACACCAAAAATGAAGTTCGATGACATATTATGGAACTGATACACCAGTTGGAGGTCAGTAGGATCCATACAACAGTAGAACCGGGATTACAAGGGCCCCCAATGAGGCAGCCAAACTTGAGCATTGTACTAAATAAACTTTTGTAACACAAGGACTACTTATAATTTAAAAATGACATTTACATAATGGTATTGAAACAATGCCTTCTTATGGAATCTAGGTGGTGTGTCTTCTCAGTAGTAGCCCCAATCTTAGAAGATCTTCCTTCTGACATCTCATTGGTCTTGTGTCTGCTGGTCCATTCAAAATCATCAAAGACCTCAATCCTTCCCTAAGCCTTTAGATTATAATACGTTAGATCCCTAAATTGATGATGCTGTCATTTCTGTTTTTGACTTCCATTATATTACTTAATTGGTTCTTTCTAATTGGTTTAACCACTTTTGGAGAGGTTTACGGACTATGGTTTTGTTGAATTTTTCACTAGCCCTTCAGAGTCAACTTGGTTGAGTTGGGCAGCCACATAAAGGCTTTGGATGAAATAAGTAAATAAACAATCTACCATTTTATTTTGGGTTCTTTTCAAGAACTCCTGACACGGAAGTGTAGATTCAGAGTAGGATCCTTTCAAGAGGACACAGGAGGACATACAACAATAGAACCTGGAGTCCCAATGAGGCAGCCAAATATTTCACTGATCAGCTTCCCTAGGTTGAGAAAAGACTTTGTGGGGACATGGCACAATATTCTGCCATCCATTTTCTTGCTGAGTAGATACTAAAATAACCCAAACCCTTATTTGAACTGATTTTTCCATGGGGTTCAGGAGAAATTGAAACTGTCACTCTTCTACTACCCTACTGTAATTTTCAAAGGGAACTAAGGAACTCATTTATTGCACCCATTTTGCAACAATGTCCTAGATAGGATTTCTACTTTCTAATTCTACACTACTATAGCAATATTTGTCACCAAATTTTTCCATGGCAGCAGCCAAGATTCATCAACTAATATGTCTCACATGATGAAATATTTGTGTTTATGTTTCCTTTGCCTGCTAATGGGCATGGATCATTGACCATGATAAAGAACTTACGCATGTGTATGTGCTACTCTGCTCTGTCTTCTTCCACAAAGATTTCAACTGTGGGAACTCTGACTTGAATGCAACAAACAGCATCCCAGGGTTTTAATTTTAGAAGCAGAGGTCTTAAAACTCTGACTGAAAGTTCTCAAGTTTTTCAAAGCAAAATTTCTCAGGAACCGTTCAATATAACACAGCAACCTTCCGCTCAAGAGCCTAATATAAAATTATATTCATCACATCTACGTCTTTAAGCACCTGTATAATCTCAGCCAATGGGACGCAGTGGCTCAGTGGCGAAGACACTGAGCTTGTCGATCAGAAAGGTCAGCAGTTCAGCGGTTTGAATCCCTAGGGCTGCATAACGGAGTGAGCTCCCGTTACTTGTCCCAGCTTCTGCCAACCTAGCAGTTCAAAAGGACGTAAAAAATACAAGTAGAAAAATAGGGACCACCTTTGGTGGGAAGGTAACCGTGTTCTGTGCACCTGTGATGTTTAGTCATGCTATCCACATGACCACGGAGATGTCTTCGGACAGCACTGGCTCCTCAGCTTTGAAACAGAAATGAGTACCACCCCCTAGAGTCCGGAACAACAAGCACATATGTTGTAGGGGAACCTTTACCTTTATAATCTCAGCCAGTGTTGCAAAATAATAATAATAATAACAGGATAGAATAACAGAGTTGGAAGGGAGTTGGAAGGTCTCATGCAGAAGACCCTATATACCATTTCAAATGGATTTCCAGTTTCTTCTTAAAAGCTTCCACTTCAATCCCTGAAGGCAAGGCATTCCTCTGGTTGATCATTCTCACTGACAGGAAGTTTCTCCTTAGTTCTCAGTTGGTTCCCTCCTTCATTAGCTTCCATCTATTGTTTTTTGTCCCGCCTTCAGGCACTTTGGAGAATAGGATGACTCCCTCTTCTTTGTGGCAGCCCTCAAATATTGGAACACGGCTATCATGTCTCCCCTAGGCCTTCTTTTCATTAAACTAGACATACACAGTTCCTGCCACCAAATACGAAATACAAAGTGGAGTTTTACACAAGGCTAGTCAGCCATTTTTCCCAGCTGCCATTAGTTTAGGAAAAACTTTAAAAGTGCCAGAAATTTCATTTTCCTCATTTAAAGTATTATGTTTTGCTCCTTTTATAGCCCCCGCTTAGATTTTTTTTTTTTTACTTTGCCCAACCTACAACCTGCAATTTTTATTTTACAACCAAGAAGTAAAAGAACATTTAGAGCAAAGAAAAATTGGTTACCTACTTTTTGCAATTAAAACAAAAGGCAGAAGTTGCCTTCTGGGGTAATGGTGAGAAACAATGATACCTGTGAGTATAAAAATATGCTCTTTTTTTTTTGTTCCCCCAGAAACAGAAGAAACAGGATCTAACCTCGTATTAGCATGGTCTTTCAGATGTAGCCATTCCTCTGCAGTTCCTGTGAGCAGGCCAACTGCAGAAGAGAGTACTAATTAAGCATTAAGGAAAAACAAAATTAGTTGCATGTTTTAAATCTCCTTTTGGCAAGTACAATCGTGCAATATTAATACACGCAGTTTCCTAAAATTAAAAAGGCATATTTCAACCCAGATGAAATTAGAAGACTGTTTCGTCAGCTAAACTTAGATGCTGGATTCTTCGAGCATTAAGCCAACACATTTTCTCAAGAGTTCAGGAAATAGGCGCAACTTCGAGAACAAAATGGAACAAAATGGCAGTTTCCTTACACCATGTTCATTTCCTCTTTCCTCTACACCAGAGGTCTTCAAACTTGGCAACTTTAAGACATGTGGACTTGAACTCCCAGAATGGAAATTACTCAGAATCCTTTTGGGTTGGAATGGCACAATAGCCCTAATAATAAAGGTAGTTATTCAGGATTCTAAAGAAATAAAATATATTCAAAATGCATCTCTATAATTAAGCAAGTCACATTTCATTTCATTAGATTATTTCTGGGGAAAAGAATAAAATTGAGTCCCAAAGGCTTCTAAGGTTTCCGAAAGACATATACTATCTAAGGCACAGACTGCAATGAAATTTGCTTATTTTCTATTTCTGAATGTTCTGTGTTTCAATTGATCTTCAGCTGCACAAATATATCAGATCAGCTACTGGTTCATAAAATATCTGACTTCAAGCGAGTTTAAAAGTCACTTGATGTTCATTTACCGGGTGATTGTTTTAAGCAATCGAGAACTGTCGCACCACAATTACATTGTTTTTTAAAATTGTGTACTGTTCTACCTTGTTTCCAACTAATTTTGTTTTAGTTTTGGTCTATGAAAAATATCATGTCTTTCAATGTTAACTTTAAAACTGTAAAATAGGTTAGAAGCATTTACTTTTTTCGCATTAAAGAGTGTGAAAATAATTGTGTAAGCTTGTGGCTGCAGAAACAAACTTGCTAATTTGAATGCCTCCTTTAGATAGGAAAATCAATGTATCTATATCTAGCTAGCTAGCTATCATCTATCTATATCTGTCTATCATCTATCTACTAACTCTATCTATCTATCTATCTATCTATCTATCTATCTATCACTACCCCCCCCCCAATGCCTACCCAGGTTTTGTGACTCCCGGTGTTTTTTTTTCCTATGGGAAACAGGTATGTCTTTCTTCGTGAGTGTCTCTTTCTGTCTGTCTCTCTCTCTATTTCTCTCCCCCCCCCTCTCCCTTCGTCCCTCTCTCATCTCTTTCTCCCTCTCCTCTCTCTCTCTCCCTCTATCACTCTCCATCTATCTCTATCTATCTTTCAATCACTCACTCCCACCCAGTCACAGGACATCATCCCCACCTGCCATGCCTACCCAGGTTTTGTGGCTCCCACTGATTTTTTTTCCCTATGGGAAATAGGTATCTCTCTCTTTGTGTGTGTCTCTTTCTCTCTCTTTCCTTCTCTCTCCCTCCCTCTGTCATCTCTGTTTACCTCCCATTCTCTCTCCCTCCCTCCCTCTCTCTCTCTCTCTCTCTTTCTAGAAAAGTCAAATTGGTGCTTCAGGAATCAAATGCCAGCAATGTTAAAGGCAACAGAACATTTCTTAAAATATTTGACCACGAACTGCATGTTTTGCCAACCTCAGTCCTTTTGAAACTCCTTTCTCATATAAAGAACAAATGCTGCCTAACATTTGCTCTGGAGAAACTTTCAAGATACAGAAATTATTCATGGTTATTTGCCACAGCACCCTCCCAAATATAAGCACAGAGTTCTTGATGAAGATCTCCACTTTCAGAGAAGCGTATCACACATGCAGCGTCTAGGTAGCAAGATAATCCCCTTACGATGCTCAGAGAAACATTCCCGACGATGTGATCCAGCCAGAAGATAGGACATTAAATAAGTTTTTCCATCAACCTCTGGAAGGACCGTGGAGTCTAAGAAACCAACTTAGCATAAACTTTATTCAGTTTTAGAATTTTTTTCCATAAGTTCTGGCTTATGATACCTGCGGCCCACTTTTAATGACCTGCCAACTGCAACGGGTGAAGAAGAATATGGAGGAAGGAAACAAGACTTCTAATTCAGCTTCGCTTCCAATTTTAATCATTCCACCTCCAATACCAATTTACACAGATCCCCCCCTTAATCCAAAAAAATGTGATCACATCTGCCACTTTGGTTCCAATGACTGCATCCCGATTCATTTTTCTCTCTGCAGCATGTGTCTGCCTTCTGACAAAGTAAAATTTAACACAAATGCTACCTATCGCCTAGTTTTGCATACTTCGTGTACCATCACTGATTGTTTCCATTTCAGGCATCGACTGAACCAAAACAAAGAAAACAAAAAAAAAGCTTTCCCCTGACCACAAGGCGGCACAGAAAGGGTTGAGAGAGGAAATCGAATCTAAAAATCACTTCTGAATGCTTTCTCCTCCCGATTTCTTCAAAAGCAGATGCCACCCTATAATGGCATTGCCGTATTGGTGCAGCTGCTCACAATAGCAGCTGCACAGTTAATACAACTTCAAAGCAAAGCAAAAATGAAAATACATGCAGTTCAGACCCCCCTGCAAAAGAAACTTCCAAGAACGTAGTTACAGATTTGTGCAACTATTAGAGAGGGCAAATGCGGAAACATTGGATGATGATGGACCACATGGAGCGGCAATTTCTCAGGAAATAAGGAGCACAATCCAGAAAGGGGTTGTGAGACATTAGGCAGCAGAACCTAAAACTGGATAGGAGACAGAGGAAGAGAGTTAGGTAATCGGTTTGCAGAATCTCTCAGGATGTATCCATTAGGGAGAGAGCAGTAAACGTTTAGTTCGGCAAGATTCCGTCTATTTGGTGTACGCCAATAAAAGACTGAACTTTGGCTGGATTTTCTTTGTTTTTCAAGGGCTAAGCATGACACATTGTGCTTCTTTATTTTTCTGAAAAATATTGGGAAGAAATTGTGTTAAGGGTCTCAGGGTTTCACCCATTTATTCAAAAGCAAGATTATTTTCTGAAAACTGAACCGAATTTTGTACAGAGGAAAACATCAGCCAAAGAAGTTCTGAGTTTCAAAATGGGCCTGATCCAAGCAGGGCTGGGGTGGGTGGCAGCGGCACGGGAGGGATCTCCAATGGATTTCCATGGTAGAGACATTGTACAGTAGTGTTCTGAGCTAGGCTTCCCAAGAAGCATGAAGCAAACTCCTTGTCCTGACAAAAAAAAAACCTTTCATTAATTTACGGTGAATTCTGCTCATTCACATCCAGCAAGGGGGGATTTACAGTCACAGACCTTATCTAGCTTGGAGAGCTGACAGTCTGATATCTGCAAAACCTGACAAGGAGTCTCGGAGAGTCAAGAACCAATTAAGCAAACTAATTGTCTCCTGCAAACTCCACTCCCCTTTTGCTCCTCTTTGATTTCCTCTGAGAGAGGCCATTCATTGTCCACCTGTGGCCGTACTCCCAAGTCGATCCCTGTTCTTTAGCTGTTCCCTTCGTCTGGCAACTCTGCGCATGCACACACTGGGAACCGGCTCCAGCTGTTCATCTGCCCCACTGATGTCTGACTCTGAAGGCAACTGACAGCTTGCATACGGCTCTGGCCCCCTCTCTGCCTCCAACACAGAGCTCTCATCAGAGCCTTCCTCAGACTCCAGGACTGGCCCATCTTCCTCCTCACTGTCCGAATCTGCTGCCAGCTCTGTTGGCCGCTGGCAGGTCAAAACAAATAGTTCAGAATGTTATCTATCTCTTCATTCTAAATTCTGCCTTCATTTTTTCCCCTAGCCATGTGACTTCTAATCAAGTTTAAAGATGGGAAAGAATTCTGGAAGCTGAGTTCTATAAACCTTTTTACCCATCCCATCTCAATCTCAAATTCCATGATAGGTAGAAGGAACAAATAACTAAAAATTGAGAAGCAAGCATTTAATTTCCCCTTTGGTGTCTATGGATTTAACTGCAGTATTTTTCCTTGATTTTTAAATATTTTCTCTCAAACTCACTCAGGAATAAGAAGAATTAAATTTTTAAAAAAACTGAAAACAAAATGATGTTTAATTGGACAGTTAAGCTTCCATTTTTGACTTGTAGTCCACACTTTTTTCATACAGAAATGAATTCATGCAGAAATGAAGGTCAACACATTTATACAGTTGCACACAGGTTTTCAATTATGTTAAATCTCAAAGGCAAAAAAGGTTTAGTGAAAGAGTAGATGTATCATGCAGGGTGTCTATTTTTTCTTTCTTTCCAGCCTTTCAAAATGTGAGTCTACAGGTAGTCCTCGTTTAGTAACAATTATAACCAGCAAAATGGTCACTAAGAGAAACTGCAACTGTGGTTATAATCTTACTTCAATTTTCCTTTACTTTACAGACCTACCAAGGTCACAAATGTGATAACTGGGCATAACGTTCCTTTTATATCACCATTGTAATTGTGATTGCTAAATGAGGTAGGCAATAAAATGAGGATTCCCTGAATTTAGAAAAACTTTTCAGTTTAAAAAAAAGGACTAGGGGTAACATGATAGCAGTGTTCCAATATTTGAGGGGGCTTCTACATGGAAGAGGGGGTCAACCTATTCTCCAAAGCACCTAAAGGCAGAACAAGAAGCAATGTATAGAAACTAATCAAGGATAAAACCAACCTCTAACTAAGAAGAAATTTCCTGATAGTTACAACAATTAATCAGTGGATCAGCTTGCCTCCAGAAATTGTGGGTGCTCCATCGCTGTAGGCTTTTAAAGAAGAGACTGAACAACCAATAGACTGAAATGGTATAGGGCTGTGATGGTGAACATGTGACACACAGAGCCCTCTCTGGCGCAACAGGAGCCGTTGCCCCAGCTCAGTTCACTGCGCATGCGTGCGTGCCATCTGCCAGCCAGCTGGTTTTGGGGTCTCTGCTGCGCCTGCACAGGAAAACAGGGTGCATGCAAGAGATGCCGTGCATTCGTGGAGGCAGAAAACCGTAGGGGGTCATGTGTGCATGCGCAGGGGCGGAGTGCAGGGGGGGTCATGTGCACATACATGGGGTTGCACATGCATGTGGGGGGACAGAGCGTATGTGCAGGGGTTGTGCATGCATGTGGAGTGCCCACGGAGGTCGCACGTGCATGCACAGTGGGGCGGGGCATGTGGGAGAGGGGGTCACGCATGCATTGCATTAAGGGTGCGCACAGACACATGTGCTTTCTGCGTGCAACCAAAAGGTTAGCCATCACTGGTATATGGTCTCGTGCTTGAGCAGTGGGTTGGACTAGATGATCTCCAAGATCCCTTCCAACTCGGTTATTCTGTTTCAGAAAGCGACAAAGAATTCCAGAAGTACCACACAGGTCTTATAAGACCATAGACAGATTGCAGCATACATATAGAACTCCCTACATGAGATCTCAAGGACGTACAACAAAGTTTTAGATAAAGACAAAGGTTAGTGCTTTGATAACTACATTCATCTTAGCCTTCAGTTAAAAATACGGGGCTGCTATTAACTCACACTGTGTTTCATCCTGCCAGGCATGTTTGCCAATAAAGTTGAATTCAATTATTAGTAGAGATTAGTTCCTATACCTTTCCACTTCTGAACTTTAGCACCAGCAATTAAAATATAAAATAGCCCAGTCAAAACTAATATTTGTTTTGGTCAAACTTTGAAAGAGCTTTGCGATCATCCGCCAATATTATTTTTTCTAAAGAGCAACAGCGCCCTCTAGTGAGGACAAGGAAAACAAACCTACAAAAATGATCAAGGACCACCATAATAGCGTTTTTTAATCCTGTTTTTCTATGCAGCAAAGCCAATAAAAAAGAAATAACAATACAAGTTTACCAAGAGGTTAACATTTTAAAAATGTATTTATAATAAGAAATTGAGATTGACCATGTCACGTTTTTTTTACTGAAATGCCAAAAAAAAAAAGTTCTTTTACAGAACTTCTTGAAGTTTACAAAAATTAAGAGTTGATTTTATTACATGGATTAATTGCTGGATGGAATGCATTAATGCAGGAGACTAGATTGTTGATCCTAAAAGCTCCACGAAGATTCTCAGTCATCCAGATCATGGTTGCCCCCCAAAGGTGGTTTTTCAAAAACAAACCGGACTCCCTTTGTTTTTTTCCTTGAAGAGGTTTCACTTCTCATCCAAGAAGCTTCTTCACTTTTCAGTTCTCACTTGAAGAAGCTTCTTGGATGAGAAACGAGACGACTTCAAAGTAATACAAAGAAAGTACAGTTGCCTTTTCAAAAAGCACCTTTGGGACATGCTCCTGAAATCTTTTGACATTCACACAACCATTTTCTTTAATCACACTAGGAGTAATTGGTAATTAGGGG
The DNA here is from genome assembly GCF_009769535.1 of Thamnophis elegans. Lineage (NCBI taxonomy): Eukaryota > Metazoa > Chordata > Lepidosauria > Squamata > Natricidae > Thamnophis > Thamnophis elegans. The sequence goes on from NC_045554.1 coordinate 32,221,025, forward strand.
AGATTAAGTACTAAGCAAAAGCTTTCCTGAACTCCAAACCAACCTTTTACCACACCTGGAAAGCATGCTAGGAACTATAATACCTCCCCTGGGGTGGAAACACTAAGGACTGACATATTGAAATAGCATTAGGTTAAAGGTAAAGGTTCCCCTCGCACATATATGCTAGTCGTTCCCAACTCTAGGGGGTAGTGCTTATCTCCGTTTCAAAGCTGAAGAGCCAGCGCTGTCCAAAGACGCCTCCGTGGTCATGTGGCCAGCATGACTAAACACTGAAGGTGCACAGAACACTGTTACCTTCCCACCAAAGGTGGTTCTTATTTTTCTACTCGCATTTTTTACATGCTTTCGAACTGCTAGGTTGGCAGAAGCTGGGACAAGTAACGGGAGCTCACTCTGTTACGCGGCGCTAGGGATTCAAACGGCCGAACTGCCGACCATTCTGATCGACAAGCTCAGCGTTTTAGCCACTGAGCCACCACATCCCTAGCACTATGTTAGAGTGTTTAAATAATCTAGAATGTTCCTTATTTAAACACCAAAACAGCAAAAACAAGATTCCCTCATTTCTTCTTTTGGTGGACAACTTTACTGAGGGGGGAGGTTTGTTCTTCGAACTTGTGGGTTCATTTCTCAATGTTTTATTACCTAGCCTGGCAACAAAACATTCAGAAACCAACCCATAAACTCGGAGGACAAATTTCCCACCCTCATCCTATACCCGAGCTACAGATATTTGCCGCTGTCGCAAGGCAGCCTTACTTCTGCGTTTCATTCCCTAACAAAACAAGCAATATTCCAGTGGTTTAAAAAGCTGGAAATTAAGAAACTGAATTCCCATGCAGATAAATTATCCTGGCATCTAAATTTCAGTTGAAACTAATGAGATTGTTTTCTTGGATGAAGTTTAGATGGTCAGCCGGAAGAGGGCAATATCCAGATGGCCCGGAAAGGCAGCATAAATACAATTATGGGTAGATTTATGGTATCTATCAGCAGCTCCTGAACCAAAGCCAAGGGTGAAATTCAGCAGGTACTGACCGGTTCTGGAGAACCAGTAATGGAAATTTTGAATAGTTTGGAGAACCAGCAAATACAATCTCTGACTGGCCCCAGGGTGGGATGGGAATGGGGATTTTGCAGTATCCTTCCCCTGGAATGGGGTGGGAATGGAAATTTTGAAGTATCCTTCCCCCAGGAGGGGGATGGAAATGGAGATTTTGAAGTATCCTTCCCCCAGGAGTGGGGAGGGAATGGTGATTTTGCAGTATCCTTCCCCCAGGAGTGGGGAGGGAATGGGGATTTTGAAGTATCCTTCCCCCAGGAGTGGGGAGGGAATGGAGATTTTGAAGTATCCTTCCCCCAGGAGTGGGGAGGGAATGGAGATTTTGCAGTATCCTTCCCCCAGGAGTGGGGAGGGAATGGAGATTTTGAAGTATCCTTCCCCCAGGAGTGGGGAGGGAATTGAGATTTTGCAATATCCTTCCCCCAGGAGTGGGGAGGGAATGGGGATTTTGCAGTATCCTTCCCCCAGGAGTGGAGAGGGAATGGAGATTTTGAAGTATCCTTCCCCCAGGAGTGGGGAGGGAATAGGGATTTTGCAGTATCCTTCCCCTGTCATGCCCACCAAGCCACGCGCACAGAACCGGTAGTTAAAAAAATAGAATTTCACCAATGACCAAACCTTACCTCTTCTTGGCCTCACAAGTGGGTGTGTAATCCAAGGCAAGCACCTTTACCATGCTATGGAAAGATACAGCAAGCACACCTACACTTGACACCTGAAAAAATGTCCGGGTTTGGATCCAACATGCATACAGAGAAGGAGGGAGGGAGGGAGGGAGGGAGGGAGGGAGGGAGGGAGGAAGGTCCAACACTCAATGCTGGTTGGCTGCACCTACCTATTCCTGCATTGGCTCCTGTGATGATGATCACTTTGTCACTCAAGTCTCGGCCTTCTAGTACTTCCATTGCCGTGGTGTTGCCGTCATACTTCTGCTTCATGTTGCTTTTCATGGGATTGTCTTCCACAGTGAATGCCATTCTGGGATCAAGGTAGGTGGTCCTCTTGTTTATATGGCTTTGAAGGAAAACAAGAAGCATTTTTCCATGTCAACACCTCATTTTATTACCACAAGCACAGCTACATCCCCATACATTAAATCAAAGCGTAAGCTCAACCTTGAAGCAATCAAGGGAGCCATTTCCATCACGCTGAAGATACCGGCTGAATCAGTTTTTTTAAAGCTTCATATCATTCTATACCAGCATTGGCGAACCTTTTCAGCACCAAGCACCAAAAAGGGAGAAATTCTCGTGGGCGCACATGCTTCGCATACATGCACACACTCATCTGGGCCCCAACCCGGAAGAGGAGCAGCCCAGGGGGCATGTGCGTGCCGGAAAATGAACTTCCGGTTTCCGGCACACACATGTGCATCAGCCAGAAAGCTTCCAGTAACCATCGCGTGCGCATACACACCAGAATTCCAGAAGATTTTTGCCAGGTGGCATGGCTCCACATGCCACTTTGGGCACACATGCAATAGGTTTGCCATCACAGTTCTGTACCCTACAATGGATGTCTCTGCATTTGCAGAGGGGAAAAGGTAGAAGGCCTGGATCGCATCCTATTTGATTGTTGCTTTTATAAGTGGATGGGAGACAGATATTGTGGTCCATATACCAAACGAAGGACCCATTGGGAGCACCATATCAAAACAACTTAGCTTATGTGTGGCCAGAATCTGAAAATGACACTTAACATAGCACAGGACTTAAACAAAATCATTTGGTTGAGATCGGGATTGGGATAGACTGTAGGGGTGATACTGAAATATAATTTTATCACATTTTCTTTATCTATACATTAAATTATTGTATTTTATTCCAATTTTATTTTAAATCATATTTTATACAATTCCATTTTAAATTGTTTTTATCAGATTTTAGTAATAATTTGTGTCTGGAACTTTGTACTTTGATGTGGCTAATCCACAGAGTAAAGTGAAGATTCGTAAGTTGGAGAAGTAGTGCAAAATTAAACGTCGAGAGTCTTTGTTTCTAGTGACTCTGCTTCAGTAAAGACAGAATAACAAAATTGGAAGGAACCTCAGAGGTCTTCTAGTCCAAACCCCTGCTCCAGCAGGAAACCCTATACCATTTCAAGCAAATGGCTGTCCAATCTCTTCTTAAAAAGTGTTGCAGCACCCATCACTTCTGGAGGTAAGCCATTCCACTAATGAACTGTTCTGTTAGGAAAAGATCAGCTATCTACAGTAGAAAAACGATGTCAGTGACAGCTATATTAAAACTTCTCAGAAGATGTCTTGGTATAAATAAATTACAAGTAAACAAAAATGATTAATAATACAATTAGTTCCTGGAAGGAGAAACTAAAAAAAGACATTTCATAGGAAGCCTCTAATCACAGACCTCTTTGCATTATCTAAAAATCCAGTTGTCACTTTAGGATACCCAACCTTAGTTAAATCAAAGCAACGGAGGAACTACTTACAAGGACACGGTTCTTCCTTTTGCCACAGCTCCTATGCTGAGTTACCTCTCAGAGTGTGAGAAAATGTTCCTAAATTGTCAGCAGGACCATCTCATTTCTTAAAGCTGTTTAACAAGTCGGCTTTAACATTGCAACACAAAAGCTTCCCACGTAAATCAATTCAGGTGTGGCTTTGCAAGGGTGTAGAGTTAGATCACACAGCAACACTTTAGGCTTATATACTACTTCATAGTGGTTTACAATCCTCTCTATGCTGTCTAGAGTTAACATATTGCCCCCAACAATCTGGGTCCTCCTTTTACCCACCTCGGAAGGATGGAAGGCTGAGTCAACATTGAGCCCCGTCAGGATTGAACTCCTGGAAGTGGGCAGTTAGCCTGCAATACTGCATTCTAACCTCTGCATTCTAACTACTGTGCCACTATATGTAGAGTATATGAGTAAATTCCTTTAAAAAAAATATGCAAAAAGGATAAGGTCAAAGTTCCCCTGGCACATGTGTGGTAGTCGTTCCCAACTCTAGGGGGCGGTGCTCATCTCCGTTTCAAAGCCAAAGAGCCAGCACTGTCTGAAGACGTCTCCGTGGTCATGTGGCCGGCATGACTAAACCCTGAAGGCGCACGTAACACTGTTACCTTCCCACCAAAGGTGGTCCCTATTTTTCTACTTGCATTTTTACACGCTTTCAAACTGCTAGGTTGGCGGAAACTGGGACAAGTAACAGGAGCCCACCTCGTTACGCGGCACTAGGGATTCGAGCCGCCGAACTGCCGACCTTTCTGATCGACAAGCTCAGCATCTTAGCCACTGAGCCACCGTGTCCCTATAGCAGAGTACCAAGGACCCCCACAATTCTATCCCGAGCGATAAATATTCTCTTCTATTGCTACAAAATATGTTATTTAAAGTTTTTGGCCTGCTTATGTCCAATAGGAAAATGGGAACATCTGGCTGTCCATTTCAGAATCTCTCCACTTTCAAAGGCCCATTCCCATAATCCTAAGGAAAATGACTTCTTTTGTGTCATTTCTAAGCTGTAGCATGACCTCCTTCAGAATGGTTCACATTCACCCTTCCAGATTCTTTTTTCTAAAAAAAAACCACCAAGACACATTTATCTTTTTGCTTAGTCTTTGAAACCAGTGCTTCATCACTTTTAATATTTTTAAAGACTTGTCCTGGATTTCATGAATTTATTGTTTTGCCTTGCAATGCAACTTCTTAATCCTTCTTCACAGCAAGGCAGAAGAAAGTAATTAATAATTTCAGCCTACACTGGGAAAAAAACCCAATGTCTGTTATAAAGGCACACGGAAATATCCCCCCCCCCCAAAAAAAGGCACTTCATCTCAACAGAATGTATCAGCACCGGATTTACTCAACAACAGACACAACTTAAGAGTGTTATGTATCTTTTCCTTGTCGTTACTTTTAATAGCAAGTAAAACGCAGATACTTTTAAGAGGATTTGTTGCTTGCTGTTCTGTTACACTTCAAAAAGATCACAGTTAACATTTCTTGAGGGGGAGGGAGTAGTTGACCTTCTTATGTAGCTATTTAAATTATATCCATGCGGTGTTACTATTATATAGTTTTTTAAAAAACTAAAAACGATCTGTTGTATTAACAGGAATGGTAACGTCATTTCTTGTATTAACAAACATGGTAAACAGAATGTCTTCCTAATATTTAACACCTACTATTGTAAGTTATTCTAAAACAATTCTCTCTCTCTCTCTCTCTCTCTCTCTTGCAGTCTTACTTTAAGTCTTAGTCCAACAATCTATTTTTTTCCAATTCCCCTTAGCTCTCTCTTTGCTATGAAGATAAACTACAGCAACAGAAAGCATACCGATATCTCAAAATCAAAGCAAACCTGGTCAAAGCAATGAACTACCATATTTTTCGGAGTATAAGATGCACCGCTAAAAGTGCGTGAAAATGTTGGTGCATCTTATACACCAAATACAGCAAAAACTGGGTGAAAAACAGGCCGTTTTTCACAAAACAGAGGCTTTTTTGGGCTTTCCCCAGCCCTGCTGAAGCCTGCAGAGTGCTGCTGGGGGCTGAGAGAAGACAAAAACTTTTTTTTCTTACTTACCCCTTCGAAATCATGGTGTGTCTTACAGCCTGGTGAGCCTTACAGTCCGAAAAATACGGTATGTTAAAAAGCACTGGACTAGTTCTGTAAAGTCCCTTGGACTGTAAGGTGATCAAAGCAATCAGTCCTAGAGGAGATCAACCCTGACTGCTCTTTAGAAGGCCAGATCCTGAAGAGGAAACTCAAATACTTTGGCCACCTGATGAGAAGGAAGGACTCACTGGAGAAGAGCCTCATCCTGGGAACGATTGAGGGCAAAAGAAGAAGGGGACGATAGAGGAGGTGGCTGGATGGAATCACTGAAGCAGTTGGCGTGAGCTTAAATGGACTCTGGGAGATGGTAGAGGACTGGAAGATCTGGAGGAATGTTGTCCATGAGGTCGCAATGGGTCGGACACAACTTTGCAACTAACAGCAACAACATTCTGTGGAAACTTAGAGCTAAATCCCCATTTCATTTCTGAAGCTTGATTTGGTCGATTGTGGATCATTTCAGGATTGCACTAAACCATAGCATAATTTTGGCTTAGTCTGTGTTAGCTCAGTTCTCCATGGTTTAGGGCTTAGTGTGTGATTACAGGTAGTCCTCGGCTTACAACAGTTCACTTAGTGACCATTCAATGTTACAACGCCCCTGGAAAAAAGTGACCTATGTACATTTTTTCACCCCTGTGACCATTGCAGCATCCCCATAGTTACGTGATTCACATTCAGATGCTTGACAACTGATTCACATTTATGACGGTTGCTGTGTCCCAGGATCACCTTTTGCAACCTTCGGACAAGCAAAGTCAATGGGAAAGCCAGATTCACTTAACAACCGTGCTACTAATTTAACAGCGGGAGAGATTCACTTTAACAAATGTGCCGAGAAAAGTCGTAAAATGGAGCAAAACTCACTCAATAAACTTCTTACTCAGCAACATAAATTTGGGGCTCAACTGTGGTTGTTCATTGAGGACTACCTGTACATGGGCACCCAAAACCTGTGAGGTCATTCATGCAAGCCAAGATTAAAACAGATGGTGGCAATGTGCAATGTAGAAATTAAGCCACCATTAGCCATCCTCAAAGAATGTTGGAAGGACGAACGGAGAAAACCAGCAAGAACTATATGTCTATTCTCAGTCATCCAGGTCATGGTTGTCCCAAAGGTGCTTTTTTAAAGGGGCAACTGGAACTTCCTGGATTTTGTTGGAAGACGTTTCGCTTCTCATCCAAGAATGAACTTCAGCACTGAAGAAGCTTCTTGGATGAGGAGCAAAACGCCTTCAAAGAAAAACCAGAAAGTCCAGTTGCCTCTTGAAAAAGCACCTTTGGGACTGCAAGAACTATGCTGAGCTCTTCAAGAAACGCTAATAAATGAAAGCAGGTTGTTCAAGCTTAAGCAATCCTACATTTACATTTCAAATGATACTCAAAGATACTTAAAATATTATTGAGCTGTCAGTTTTCAAGGCAGACCCAGTCACGAAATTGGTAACACAATAATGATAGGAATGCTATTTGATTGTTGTAGGGTAGAATAACATACCTATGAAAGCTTGCTAATTTTTCTTTATTCCTTCTTAGGCCAAAGAGAAAATCAATGCAATATTTTAAGGGTTTTTTCAGATTTTCTCTTTCTCATAAGTTATTTCTCCTCCTTTACCAGCCCAAACATTCCTTCATTATGGTTATCTCCATTCTTTACACTGTCACAATACAAACTTATTTGGAAGGGTTTTTTTTTTTTTTACTGGTAGGAAACAGTTATTTGCTGTTAAAAACACTTTAAGGCAATAATAGGTTTTAAAAAGTAACTTCTGAAAACATGAAGTATGAATTTTAAAAAGCGGTATATAATTTGGGACAATTTAAAATATATAAAAAATAAATGACTTCTCTTAAGGGTTTTCTTTATTGCTCCTAGCAGTTGGGAAGAAAACCTAAAAACTTCTATTTCCCCACTGATTAATTCACTCCAAGTGAATTCTTAAATCTATCTAGTTCTTAAATCTATGATGATGAATAAGTAGCTCCTAATCAATTGAAAGGGAAGTCAAATTCCTAGCTTCCATGCAACCTCCGAGTTTTGCAAAGCAAGATGAATTAAATCAAGAAGAAATATTTGAATTTACTTTATAACTAAGTTAGTCTATCAAACTATCAAAGTCTACTCTGGCAACAGCTGTCAGGGTAACTGGCCCAAGGTCTTCCTGTGGCTGGCAGAGTGAAAACAGCAAAAATATCCGCTCTGTTAACTTAGCCCTGAATGTCTGACTTGAACCAAAAGTTTTAAGTTTTAAAAAAAAATGTTTTATTACCACATCACTCTTTCTCCAAGGAGCCTGTAGCACTTCGTGAAAGATTTTTAATTTTGTATAAACCCATTGCATTGCAATATAACCAAACAATGCCAAAAGAAATACATACAAAAGTTAAATCAAAGTTCATTTACAGAAAAAGAAATAAAAAAACAACATAACAGGCAATTTTAGAAGCTCCCTAGACTATAGTCTCTGATAACTGTCATACCTCCAAGTGGAAAAAACAACAACACACACACACTTTCATCCTGCTTTTTCTATATGCAGGGAAACCTGTTTCAATCCAAGACTGCCATTTTCTAAAACACTCTTATTTTTATGCAGACCCTGCACTATTGCTTCCTTTGACTATAGCAAGCAACAAATCTGCTTATTTATTCAATTTGTACATGTATATTGTCCAGTATATATATATATATATATATATATATATATATATATATATATATATATATATATATGTAAGATTGAGAGTATCTTGGTGATGTTTCGGTGAGGTCCCACTCACCCTCTTCAGGCTGATGCCTTCAGCTTCATGCTTGTGGGAGCAAAGCGTGATCGGAGCTGCCATCTTTCTATAAATATTGGTGTGTATGTGTGTGTAATGCTGGCTTTGTTGCTGCAAGCAGGTTGATTGTTACATCTTGATTAGTTCATTAGTTGATGGAGTAGATGTATACTGATTAGTCGGCTATTTCGTAACATCCTGTGTGGCTGGGTGGTTTTATAGCAATAGCAATAGCAGTTAGACTTATATACTGCTTCATAGGGCTTTCAGCCCTCTCTAAGCGATTTACAGAGTCAGCATATTGCCCCCAACAACAATCCGGGTCCTCATTTTACCCACCTCGGAAGGATGGAAGGCTGAGTCAACCCTGAGCCGGTGAGATTTGAACAGCCAAACTGCAGAACTTCAGTCAGCTGAAGTAGCCTGCAGTGCTGCATTTAACCACTGCGCCACCTCGGCTCTTAAAAGGTTTCTTTTAATCAGTCCTGGCTCTTGCTGGCTGAGAGCCCAAAATAAACAAGATAATAGCTCTGACAAAAGTCCTATAACTCGTAACAAAATGCAAACCCGGCTTATCTTATCTCAAAACCACTTATCCAAGTTGGCTTCTCTCGATGTGTGCAGGCGAACAAGACAATCACTAGAACAGGAACGGAACGTTGACTTCTGCAACCAGGGCGTGGCACCAGCAGTCTCTTTATACTCAGGCGAGGATCCCAATGAGCAACAACTGCTCGCAATCATCTCCTTTGTCCTTAACGCTGAGTAGACCTAAGCTTGCTTGCCTCCTGATACAACTCCCAAATACTTTCAGGAACATTCCCTTTGATCCAATGCTCTGCCATCACCTGGTGGCCAACCCGTCTCTCCTCGCCCTGCTCGGCGTTGACACCCTGTCCAGGGTCTTCCACTTCCTCCAAGGCCAACTCATAAGCCCCCTTGCTGTCGGAGTCTGGCGGCAGCTCCAACGGCTCCTGCCGGGCCACAACACATATGTATGGCTCCTGAGTGAAGGAGTTTGACAGTTTGAACTGATGTAATGGAATGTGAGGCAACTGGCAGTTGGAACAGAGTTCTTTTCAGGTGGGGAGGGGGAGTGTGTTAGCATCAGAACATGTTAATGATTGTATAAGAAATACTAATAATCTGATGGTCATTTTGAAAAATCCATTATTAGCGAGCACCTAGATGCCAAGGGGAACATATGTGGCAAATTTCAAGTATGTAGGCTTTACAGTTCTGGAGATTTCATGATGAGTGGGTGGTATTGGCTTTTATATACATAGATTCTGGCAGCTCATGACAATGAAAAATAGAACAAAAATTATAAAAGAGCAAAGATCCAATCCCACTAAAATCAGTGTTAAAAACTCAATTAAGCGCAAAACATAACCACAGTCAACACAATTAATAACTAATCCAATTAATGATGGATTTATGTATATCCTGCCAGAGAGAATGCTCTTTTATCCCATTTTCCCCACAACCCCCACAATGAACAAGATAAGTTTGAGAGAGAAGCACAGACCCAATTCTCTTCAGTGCATTCCATAACAAGATAATTTAGGGCTCCCTCATCTTAGTTCAGGGGGGTCTCCAAATTTGCCAATTTTAAGACTTGGCTGGCTGAGGAATTCTGGGAGATGAAGTCCACACGTCTCAAAGTTGCCAAGTTTGGAGGCCCATGTCCTGGACTAAGGCCTTAATCCACTGCCTCTCAAGCCCTCAAAAACATGCCCCAAAAATTCAAACTTACTCCACAAAATAGACTTGTCCATTTTCATCTGTCTCCTGTTCCCAACCATACGGTAAATCTAGAAGGAGAGATAGAAAGTGCATCAGTGTGTATGAGAGTTCATGACTGGAAGAGTAACAAGGTTAGTAACAAGGTCAGCCAATGGGAACTGAAACAGTTTGGAGCCTGGGCGTAGCTTAGCTCTAAAGCTCTTGAGTCTGTGCTGAGCTCAAAACTAGTCTGCTGCTCTGAACTGAAACTGAAACTGTTCTCTCCTATGCCTTTTTTGCTCGTATTTACTACCACGTTGGAAAACCTGCCTTGGAATTATGTATTTACTTCATGTGTTATATAATATATAAAGAGAAGTTAATGAATCCTGCTGAATTAGTTACCTGTTCTGACCCCCCTCCTCCGTCCAGGAACGAAATCCGAGACAAACGTAAATGAGAATATTTTTTAATAAGTCCAGACTCTTGTTGGCTGAAAGCCAAATCAACAAAGAGATAAGCACTTTGGCAGCAAGACCTACAAACCTTGGCAGCAATGCAAACAAACTCTGGCAGCAATCCAGCCTGCCAAGTTTGTTTCTCGTTAGTCCCTAACGTTGACTTCTGCAAGAAGGGCGTGGCACAAGCAGTCTCCTTTATAATCTGGAGAGGAGCTTAATGAGCATCAGCTGAGCGTAATTACCTCCTGTAATTACGTAGTTGTTCTTGACACGAGTAGCCCTTCGACGGCGCGTATCCCGGAACAACTCACAGGGGGTTTCTGGATCACTCTCTCCTCTCCACCCCACTGATCCAAGGCTCAGGTGCCACCTGGTGGCCAACCAGTCTCTCTGCGCCCTGCTCGGAGTCGGGACCCTGTCCAGGGTCCTCCACATCCTCCAGGGCCGACTCATAAGGCCCCTCGCTGTCGGAGTCTGGTGGCAGCTCCCATGGCTCCTGCCGGGCCACAACAGTTACCTGTGTATGCTTTCTGGATATGATTGCTGCAACAAACTCTGACAGAAGGTGCATCAGTGCTACAGTTTAAATCTTCCATCAGTTCAAGGAGTAGACCTAAATTTCTTTGTTGTTTGGAATAGAGTAGGGTTAAAAAAAAACTCAGGGTATTGGAGAACCAACAAAAATAAGAAATGTTTCCACTTGCTTACAATATAACTGTTCCTGCTCTAACCATGTAACTGATATTTTGTTCTGGGTACACACAAAAACAAGACATCTGCATAAGGTTTCTAAGTCAAAGTGAGTAATCTGCAGTGTCTGAACATATCAAGTCACACATAATCACTATGTTTTTACGGTCACTGTAGGAGAGGCGATGCCGTAGAAAAACAACATCTTTAAGCCTCAGGTTTTACAACCTCTTGAAAATGCTGGATTCTAAGTAGCTTCTATTTGGATGTTCTACCAGATGAGGCCAATGCTGGTTGGAGGTCTCGTTCTTCAGGCAGCATCTTCCACCCCAGGATTGTCTTCTTCCATGGGGTCTCAGAAACGATTATTATGAGAAGAGAGGGAAGGAGAGACATCTGAATGTAAAATATGGAAATACTGCTGGTGGAAGATGTTGGGAGGACTTCTGCATGCCCCATTTATCCTCATTCCACTCAGAATAAATTCAAATTCTACACCATGGGACTTATTCTAGATCACATCTTGCAGGCAAGCATAATATTATGTTTTATTGGATTAGAGTAACCGTGAGCAAGTAGGTGGCTATATAAATTTCCTAGATTTAAAAAATCTGTATTTATTCTGACAATTTTTTTTAAAGGGGTGATAGCTTTTCAGTTATTTTTAAAGATCCTGGGGAGAAATGTACCACTAATGCTAACCTAGGCTTCCCAAGAGCATGCAGTAAACTCCCTGTCCCAATAAAAGCCCCTTTTATTAATTTACTATGAATTCTGCTCATTCAAAGTCTTTCATGGGAGGATTTACACTCACAGACCTTATCTGGCTTGGAGAGCTGACAGGCCGATATCTGCAAAACTTGGCAAGGAGTCTCGGGGAGTCACGAACCAATTAAGTGAACTAATGGTCTCCTGCAAGCTCCACACCCCTTTCGCGCCTTTATTTCCTCTGGGAGGGCCATTCATCATCCACCTGTGGCCTTACTGCCAAGTCGACCTCTGTTCTTTAGCTGTTCCCTTCATCTGACAACTCTGTCCATGCGCACACTGGGAACAGGCTCCAGCTGTTCCTCTGCCTCACTGATGTCTAACTCTGAAGGCAGCTGAAAACTGGCATAGATCTCTGGTCCCCTCTCTGCCTCTGATGCAGAGCCCTCATCAGAGCCTTCTCCAGACACCAGGACTGGCCCAGGTTCCTCCCCAACCTTCTCTCTGTCTGAATCTGCTGTCAGCTCCGCTGGCCACTGGCAGGCCACAACAGCTAACATGTTAGATGCTGGCCCCAAATTCTAAAATCATACTAGTCTTCTGCTTGTCTGTATCTCAAGACTCAATTCTTTTAAAGGTAACAAGATCCAAAGTCAATACTAATTTTAGTCCATTCCAATTCTGTAGTGTAGATATTTAAAAGCTGAAATGCATAAAGAGCAACTCTGAAGTGCTTATGCAGCACCCCAATATTAAAATAAATCAAACAACTTGTTCTTGGTCCTACAAGGATTACTAGCAACTTTTGCATGAAGATTCCCCCCTTCCCCTTTGTGGAATCCCTTTCCGAGGGAGATGGGTGGTTCAGAAAAGTTAAAAAATAAAATACATTTAACAAGCAAAGTCTGAATACAAACCTCCAGCAACTCTTTTCCGTTTCCCAGATTTTGGATGGTCCCATTGAGTTCTCTCCTCCAAATGACTGAAAGAATTGGAAAACATTTTTTTAAAAGAAAGCTTTTTCACAATGAAGATCCACCAGGATTTATCTCTGTGTATATGTGTACCTTCAAGTCAGTTTTAGACTAATATTTATTTATTTATTAGACTTATATACCGCTTCATAGGGCTTTCAGCCCTCTCTAAGCGGTTTACAATTTTTTTAGCAAATTGAATCAGCAACTTGCCCCCACAGTCCGGGTCCTCATTTCACCCACCTCGGAAGGATGGAAGGCTGAGTCGACCTTGAGCCAGTGAGATTTGAACCGCTGAACTGCAGATCACAATCAGCTAAAGTGGCCTGCAGTACTGCACCCTAACCACTGCACCACCTCGGCTCTAATAGACAAGTCCCAGCACGTTCTTGGCAAGGTTTTTTTGCAAGTGGTTTACCACTGTCCCATTCCTAGGGCTGAGACAAGAAGTGGCCCAAGGTCACCCAGCTGGCTTTGTGGCTAAGGCAGGTCTGAAAATTCACAGTATTTTTCCAGCCTGACGCCTTAACCATTATCCCTAACTGGCTTCCTACTGGTATTTCTAGATTATGGCTAATAGTTAATTTTCTCGTTCTCATGAAAACTGTACTAGCATCTTTTATCTGTGATTTTGCATCTCGCTCCAAGGTTTGGGTGATGGCAGGATTAACTACAAACATGTCAAACCACATACTCAAGGATATAATGTAGAAAGTTTATCACGCTATCCTAAAACAAAGCATACCAATTTGGACACTTCCTTTGTATCGCCCTACAAGATCAATCAATCAGCATTAGCAGAGAATATTATTTGCACTTTGTTTTTGGACAGTTCCTTGATCTGGGACTGAGAGATGTATGAATTTCAGGCTCAAGATTTCTTAGCAATGGTCAGTCGGCCCGCTAAATTCCAATCCAGATTCCAAGTATTGGGAAGATGCCGAGAGACAATAGATTTATTATGTCATATAAATTAGCAGCACTTCCCTTCCTGGTAATCAATAAAAATTGTGGTGTAAATTATGTTTTAGAGCAAAGGTATAAATTATGTTTACACAAACGGAGGTATGATTGGCAAACTTTTAGGAACCTAAACCCAAAGCGCATTAACACATAGTCCTATCTTTCCTTTCTTTTTCTTCCTTTCCTTTTCTTTCCTTCCTTCCTTCCTTCCTTCCTTCCTTCCTTCCTTCCTTCCTTCCTTCCTTCCTTCCTTCCTTTCCTTTCCTTTCCTTTCCTTTCCTTTCCTTTCTTTTCCACATAGAGAACCAATTGGAACTTGGGGTCAAGGCACCAGGCTAAAAACCAGGAGGCCAAAGCTAGCTCGGTGACTTTAGGTCAAATACCAGGAGACAGTGAGTTCTAATCCCATTTTAGGCAAAAAAAAAAACAGAAAAAAACAACAATCCAGCTAGGTGACTGCAAGCCAATCACCGGGAGATCGTGAGTTCTAGCCCCACCTTTGGCATGAAAGCCGACGAGGTGGCATTGGGCCACCCCTCTGTCTCGGCCCAACTCACCTTATAGGGTTGTTATGGGGGGGGGGGATTGGAGGAAGGAAGACTATTAAGTACGCTTGCCACCTTAAAGAAAAACAATAACAAACTCAGGATAAAAATAATTCCCCACAACCCAGCCTCCCACAAACTTCACCCACAGCAAAGACCTGGCAATCCTACCTGTCAATGACTACTTCAGCTTCAACCACAACAATACACAAGCGCACAATAGATGCAAACTCAAGATAAACCACTCCAAAGTCGATTGCAAAAAATATGACTTCAGCAAGAGTGGTGAAAGCCTGGAATGCTCTACCTGACTCTGTTGTTACAGCCTCAAACCCCCACAAGCTTCAACCTCAAACTGCCTACTGTTGCCCTCACCCCATTCCTAAGAGGTCCGTAAAGGAGGTGTGCATAAGCACACCAAAGTGCCCTGTCCTAACAACTCAATTTATTCGTATCAATTTCATGAATCCATAATCATGTTTATACTTATATCTGTTATCTTACAGATCCTTGACAAAATAAATAAATAAAAATGTAAAAAATAAAATTCTGCAGCATCTCCTGCATGCCCTCCCTTAGCCCACCTGCAACCCCCCCCCCCAAAAAAGTGGGCTTCGTGCAGACCTCCCCCCCGCTTTGGCTTCCTTGCACCCCTAGAGTCATGCAACATGACTCTTCCCCTCCTCATCATCATCATCATCCCCCCCTTCGGGAGCCCCATCTGCGCCCCCCACCCCCTGCGCCTCCACTCCCCACCCAGCGCCCCCCCAAAGGATGCTGCGGGGGCTCACTTGGCGTAGTAGACCCAGCCGTCCTTGGTGGTGCGCTCCTCCCAGCCGGGCGGCAGCTCCTCCTCGCTGTCGGTGTCGTCCAGCCCGGCAAACTTCAACGCCGCCATGCTCGGCTCTGCGCTCCTTGAAAAGCCACCTGAGCTCCCGCCTCACTCACCGGACAGGCGCAGCCCCTTCCCACCGCCCGGAAGGGACGCCCTTTCCGCCGAGCCCCCGCCAATCCCAGCGCGGGGAGGCCGCGAAGCTCGCTGGGAAATGGAGTCTCCGGCTTGCCAAACGCACGTGGGCACCAGCCAGCTGATCGGCTGGGGCTGTTTCTGTTGCTTGCTACGCGCGGCTCTCCTCCGCAGGTGACCCTGCCGGGGAGGGGATGCTGGACAGATAGAAAACGAGGAAGGGGTCTAGGGAGCTGTGGTAATATAATTATTATGATAATAATAATATTCCCGGTAGAGTTTGCAGAAGGCATTCAGGCACAACTGGGGTGGGCAGGCTGAGTTAGAACATAAAACATAGAACAGAATAGGAATGGAATAGGAATGGAATGGAATAGAATAGAATAGAGTTTGCAGAAGGCATTCAGGCACAACTGGGGTGGGCAGGCTGAGTTAGAACATAAAACATAGAACAGAATAGGAATGGAATAGGAATGGAATGGAATAGAATAGAATAGAATAGAAACAGAACAGAATAGAATAGAATATTGGAATGAAGACTAGAAATAGAATAGAAATGAATAGAATAGAAATAAATAGAATATAATAGAATAGAATATTGGAATGAAGAATAGCAATAGAACAGAAATGAATAGAATAGAATAGAGTAGAGTAGAATAGAATATTGGAATGAAGACTAGAAATAGAACAAAAATGAATAGAATAGAAATAAATGGAATAGAATAGAATATTGGAATGAAGAATAGAAATAGAACAGAAATGAATAGAATAGAGTAGAATATTGGAATGAAGACTAGAAATAGAATAGAAATGAATAGAATAGAAATGAATAGAATAGAATAGAATATTGGAATGAAGAATAGAAATAGAACAGAAATGAATAGAATAGAAATAGAATAAAAATAGAATAGAAATAGAATAGAAATAGAATAGAAATAGAATAGAAATGAATAGAATAGAAATAAATAGAATAGAATAGAATATTGGAATGAAGAATGGAAATAGAACAGAAATGAGTAGAATAGAATAGAATAGAATAGAATAGGTCTGGAAGGGACCTTGGAGGTCTTCTAGTCCAACCTTCTGCTCAAGCAGGAGAACCCTGTAACATTTCAGACAGGTTTATTTATTTTATTTATTTTATTTGTCAATCGTTTACAAGGTAATAGGTATAAGAATAAACATGAGTATGAATGAAACGGGGATGAAAAATGGGTACTGAAAAGCCACCCCTTAAAAGCCACCTCCTCTTCAAAGCCTCCAGGGATGCAGCATCCACAACCTCTGAAGGCAAGCCATTCCACTTCTATATATGGTTTTTTTTTGTCCTAATGCATTTGTTAAACAATCCTCTCCCGTATTCTCTGATACTCTTACAATAGGCTGTCAACAGTTGGAGTGGGGTGAGGTTTGGGGTTCACACATTATATTAGCCCTTCGAGATAATCCATGCAAGAAGCACCCACCATTTACTTTTATTATAAGGTGACAGTTATAGAGTTTTTGCAAGTCTGAGAGCATTTTCTTCATCCCTTAATTTTATTGCTCCCCAAAACTAGAGAATCACTTCTGGGGCATGGTATACTAAAAAAGCTATTAATATTCAAAATATAGTGTAAAAGTTAATTCTTTGGAAGAGTTAGGTGCCAGTCACTCTCTTTATTTATCTGAAATGGAGTAATTTGTCTGACATGGGTTTCCTGCCTGAGCAGGAGGCTGGACTAGAAGACCTCTAAGGTCCCTTCCAACTCGTCTAGTCTACTTTACTCTAGTCTAGTTTAGCCTACTCTAGTCCCAATCTATCTCACAGGCTACTGTTAAGAGTCTAAGATGGGTAGAAACACATGCACGAATAAATTTAATAAAAAGAGGGAAGACAAGCTGTAAACAATAAATAATTTATTTTTTTCCTTCGCCGGAAGTTTCTCTAATTTTACTGATAACATTTTGTTTTACGCTGGCACATAGCAGTAGGGATGAAAATACAACGAAAGAAATGTAATAACTGAGGATGCCACCAGATGGTGCGGCACACAAAGAAATATAACGGAGTAGCCCTAGATTCCCAAGGTTATATATTTATTTGCAAAGTAGAATGGTTCGGTGCAAATACAGATGTAAAACCATTTTGCTTTTGTGTATTTAAAGTGGCTACAGGTTGTTCTTGAGTTTTACAAGTGCAATTGGGGCAAGAACTTCTGTTGCTAAGCGGTGAGGCCGTTAAGTGAGTCCTGCTCAATTTTACACACCTTTTTTAACATGTTTTTCATTTAGCATAGCTTTCGACTTTCATTTTCTGAGACATTTCTGAAGATAAAAATAAGAAAATAGCAACTCTCTCATTTTTTTTAATTTAATCAAAATAATTTTAAAAATCAAAATCAGAGAAAACTAGACACTGAACACACACTTAGGGAAGCTTCCAGAGATGCATATTTTTGCATCAAAGTGACTTAACTCCTACATATTGGAATCAAAGCAGAACCTAAAACTAGAATGGAATTATTTGCTTGGGGCTTCCAATTTTGTAATGATCGATGTTATTAGGGTCAGAAGATAGAAGTCCTTCCCCCAGATCAGAAATATGAAATATTAAGTAACAAGAGACTTGGGTTTAAATTCACCTTTGATTAAAAAAAGAGCGTCAGTATTACTTATCCAAAACATAACACAGACCTGTGGTTTAGGAACAAAATCCAGGAACCCAAAGCCCTGTATTTTTTTTTCTAAAATGAATTTGAATGAAGGTGTCTGGGTGTGATCTGACTAAAATCTTAATGATAATTAAGCTTGTTGATTCTGCATGTATTTTTTTTCTCCTTCTTCCTAAAATAAAAAAAGGCTCTCCTCTTTCTTGATGTGCAGAAAAAGGCAAGAATGACCATCAATCTCAGCAGTGGCTGTCGTCCTCCCTGATCATTCAAACATGGTAGCAGATAATCCATCCTGCTTAAAATCTTCAACCACTTGTTTGGAATGCTGGATTTTAGTTGCCAGGGCCTCAAAGATATCCTGCTGATACACAGCGGTGGCCACCTTATAAATCAATTCTTCTGTTGACTCCAAACCTTTCAGGCCAAGATTAATGCCCCAGCCTGCCACAGAGTGAGTTTAAAAAAAGAAAGGGAAAAAGGAGATTTTTTTTGTTGCAGCTATTTTCACACTGGACCAATGCTTCTGTCGTGTTCCAGGATAGTCAATAGTTATTTTCTTTAGCTATTTTAGGTATAGACAACCAAAGATTGGGATCAATATGAGCTGTATTTATAGAGACTGGTAAGGCCAAGGCTGTGCAAAAAAATGAGGGTCTCAAACCCCCCACTCAAAAGAGGTTGTTTGGGAGTATGGGTAGTCCACATTTACTGACGACTGATGAGACCAGCATACACTTTTCCTTACACAAAAACTCAAGGAAAGAAAAATATTACACAACAATATATTAAAAAGCAATCAAGAAAGCAAAAATATCTCTCACCTCTGTGTAATTATGACTATAGTGATTAGTCAGAAGAGAAAAGAGATGAATGCAGAGGGTGAACTCAAATCTATCCAAGAGTTGAAACAAGAAGGGATAGAAATGAATTGGTACTCATATGTACAGATACAATCTAGATAGAATGAAGATAGAAAATCAAAAGGTTTTTATAACAAAATGACTGAGTGAGATAAAATCCTAACAGGTACTGATGAAAAAGTAATCAAAAAACTATATGGATATTTATTGGAGGTTAAATTACAAGAGGAACAAGTTAAAGAAACTATGATAGCTTGGGGAAAAAACTTTAGGCATGGGATTGATTTAGAGAAGTGGCAGAAATTGTGGTCTCAAAATTATAAAATGACAATGTCTACTGCATATAGAGAAAATTTGTATAAGATGTTTTACAAGTGGCATATACCCCCAACGAGAATTGCAAGAATGTCCATGAATAAATCAGAAAAGTGTTGGAAATGTCATCCGATACCGGGCTCATATTACCACATGTGGTGGACTTGCATTGAAGCTAAAAGATACTGGACTAAAATTCACATGTGGTTGGAGAAAATGATACACAAACATATAGATCTTAAACCAGAGGTCTTTTTATTGGGAATTATACCAGAAATGTATAACAAAGACTTAAAATATTTGATTGTAAACGTTTTAACAGCAGCCAGAATCGTATTTGCAAAAAGCTGGAAAAATGAAACAATACCAAAACAGGAAGAAGTTATTCAAAAAATAATGGAGTATGCTGAAATGAGATGAGCAATTTTATAAGATATGGGATTTGTTTTATCAGTGGTTGGGGAAAAAACCTGGAAATGAAAAATGTCTTACTTATGTTTTAACTGAATGAGCTAAGTCATAATACAATTATGCTGTGAAATAGATTAACAATGATACAATGAAAGACTGATACATATATGAATTGAATACTTTCAAATTTTTTGTTTTAAAATGGATAAGGATAACAATGAATTTATGTATACTTGATAGAGGATTGGTGATATAATGTACAACCCTAAGAATATATTATAAAGATATCTTGTTGTTGATAAATAATTTTAATAAGGAAGTAATTAAAAATTGGTATATATGAAGTGACTATTTAGAATACCTTATTGAAAAATGAAGGATTATCATTTTTGTTCGAATGTATGATGTACAAGGACAATAATGAACATAACCATACTCGATAGTTGATTGGTAGAATTATACATAATTGAAAACAGTGATATACAAATATAAAATCTCTTTCATATTGGGATCTGTGATTATATAAAGGTATATTGTTATTAAACAGACAATCAAGAATGTAAGGGAATTAGGTTTATTGAAAAAAAATATTAATTGTAATTGAATATACACTGTACAATGAAAGTGAGGTATTTACTTATATTAGATGAAAAATCTGTGATTGTAAATGTAATTGAGAATATGGATGCAAAAACACTTGTAACCAAATGACATGCTGTATGTAATGGATGAGATCATTTTTTTAATATTGGTTTTTTTATTTTTATGTTTAAAAATAAAAAACAGATATAAAAAAGAAGAGAAAAGAGAAAGGAAAAAGAGAAGAGAAGAGAAAAGAAGAAGAAAAAAAGAAAAGAAAAGAAAAGAAAAGAAGAATTAGGGGTGACATGACAGCAGTATTCCAGTAGTTGAGGGGCTGCCACAAAGAAGAGGGGTTCAATTATTTTCCAAAGCACCTGAAGGCAGGACAAGAAACAATAGATGGAAACTAATCAAATGCATCAATCAAACAGAGCTGGAAGGGACTTTGGAGCAACCTGGAATGAAGGAGAAACTTCTTAATGGTGAGGACAATTAACCAATGGAACAGCTTGCCTCAGCAATCGTGGAGAAGAGACTGGACAGTCACATGTCTAAGATTGTATAGGTTCTCCTGCCTGAGCAGGGGGCTGGACTAGAAGACCTCCAAGGTCCCTTCCAGCTCTGTTCTATTCTAAATTCTAGTCTCATTTGATACATCTTGAGAAGTTCCTGGCTATCTAACCAACTTGCTGATCAAACTTCCTAAAAATAATTTCTCATCCCACTCAATCAGGCAGGGAGGGCATGTTAAAAATTCTGATTGGCAGGGTCTGGGAAGAAGGCCTTCTGCAAATTAGCCTACTCTGTGGACCATTCTGCCCACAGAGGTCAGGCAGGCCCACATTATCCTGTGTCCTCAGAAATATCTAAATAGCATGGCTTTTTCATCTTGATGGGGGCTCACAGAGGACCATGGAGACTTATAGCTGGTTAGTTCCTTGAAGGACCTCCCATTGCCTTTTTAAACTTTGAATTTTATCTACCTTTGCCTCCTAATATAATTTATATATTATAGGCAGGGGTGGGCTGCTGGGGGCTCGCACAGGTTTGGGCGATCCTCTAGCTAGGATTCTGCCCAGTTCAGCCGACCCCCAAATGCAACCCCTGGCTGGCCACGTTCACCCTGCCCCTCCCACCCCACCCCACCCATTCCAGGAGTCTCCACATGGCCCATCCAACATGCCAGGTAAGTGCAGGGCCCTTGCAGAGGCTTGGGGGAGGAGGGGGAAACAGGTCTACCGGATGTTCCAGAAGTCTGAAAATGGGCTTGTTTCCGGCCTCTGGAGGGCCTCTGGAGCTCGGGAGAAGCAGTTTTCACCCTCCCGAGGCTCGAGGAAAGCCTCCGGGTGAAAAACATCCTCTCTGCTTTGGTGCAGGAGGCTGACTAGGCCATGCCCACCATGGTCACACCTACCCAGCAACTGGGCAGCGAACCCATTGCTGCAATTTTTGAAGCCCATCCCTGACTATAGGAGAAGGCCTGGCAGAACCAGGGGGTGGAGTTAAAAGAGAGAGCAATCTAGAATTCCTACATAGCCACAAGCAAACTAAGTCCAACCTCCCTTGAATCCCATTGACCCTTATTTAACTCCTAGCAAGTACTAACCATTAGTTGATGTCCGTGGCTTTTTTTTATATCAATAAATCAGCTTAATTGTACATTTTTGTGTGGACCTGATCTTTTGTATCTAACATATAAGCTTTAACGTTTTACTTGTACACCACCCAGAGTTGTTCTGTGAGGGAAAGAGGTGGTTTTTAAATTTGATGCATAAATACATATATCATCCCTTGGTTAATTAGACAGAAAATCTGACCTGTATCAAAATTCAACATTCTAGCTCCTTCACCTTCAACAGCAACCACAATATTGTCCTCCGCAAGGAAAGCAGTTGCCACCCCTCGATGGGACAGCATGATTTTAAAAAGTCGGTGACTGGACCGGATACAATGGAGCATCGCCTCCCCAATCCATGGCTCAATGTCTGTCTTATAAACATTGAAAGACTGCTGGAAGATACTCTTCATTACCTGTTAGCAAGAGAAAACCAGGCCCAAAAGCATAAATGCCCTGACATGCTCTGGATTCCACAGGCCCACTGGCAGAACCAGATCTTCAGCGCCTTCCGGAAGAGTGTCAGAGTGAGGCAATTCTAATCTCGGGGGGGGGGGGAGGATGATCTAGAGAGAGAGAGCCACCAAGAAAAAGACCTTTCTTCTGGGTCCTACCAGGTGTATCTCCCTCGGGGATGGGACCTGCCACATTCCCTGCCTCCCCACTCTCATCAATCGGGTATGTCACCGTTTCCTGTTGTTTAGATCAAGAAAGCCCAGAATTATTACTGTATTTTTCAGAGTATAAGACGGACCTTTTTCCCTCAAAAAAGAGGCTGAAAATCTAGGTGCATCTTATACAGTGAATACAGCATTTTTTGCCTCCTGAAACCCCACTCCCTTCACCAAAATAACTGTGCATAGCCTTTAGGAGGTTTTCAGAGAGCTCCTGGAGGCTGGGGAGAGCAGAAATGAGCAAAAAATGAACCATTTTTTGCTCAATTTTGTCCCTCCTCCCAGCCTCCAGGAGCACTCTATAAGCCTCCTAAAGGCTATCCATGCCATTTTTGGGAGGTTTGCAGAGTACAAAAACTTTTTTAAAAAATGTGCCTCTTCAAAACCTTGATGTGTCTTATACTCCGGTGCATCTTCTACTCTGAAAAATACAGTATTTTACTACTGTAAGTAAAAACAACTCTCCTCTTCCAAGGAGGACTGAAAACTCCAGCTCCCTCCCTCCAAGCATTGCTTCACTCCTCAATCTCAATTATAAAGAGGTAGGTCCCCAAAATGTTGTGTTTCTGGAAAACAGTTATGTATCTGATGTTGCTATGATTCATTTGGAGTAATGAATGAATGCAGCCGGTAGTCTAATAACAGAACATAACCTTTCAAGATGACTCATCAGTGTCTCTACAACATGCCTCATCTGCACAGAAGGAAATCAGTTCAAAAGACTGTTTTTGGATCCAATATTTATATCAGAGATGCAGAATAAAATGCTAAGACAAAATAATAGATAGGTCCAGGACAAAAACATTTGTACCCTTTCCTCCCCCATTTGAATTAATTTCATTTAAACATTTAAATCTTTATTACAGTCATCGACCAGCACAGCTTTATATTGTTATTCAACCATTTAAATTGTTATTTAAATCTGTGCTGGTTGATGACTATAATAAAGATTTCATTGATTGATATTTAAATCATCATAAATTATATTAGTCGTATGATTATCCTGTCATGAATTTAACAACTTTTCCATGGGAGAGGTACACAATTCCTAGTACAAGACCCATGCCTATTAAGGATAGGAGAAATGTCAACATTTTGCACTAAAATATGCTTAATACATACAGCAATTCACTAAATATTTGCTTCAATTTATTTTATGGGCTTTATACTGACCGATAATTGTAACACAATACATATCTATTTATTACAATATATTAGTCCCTTGTTGAGCCACTTCAACAGTCCAGCTGCAAAAGTCCACCCTAGAAGTCTGGCAATTGCATTTGTAGGCTTAGAAGGGAGGGAAGTATGTATTAAACAAGCACCTCTGATTTAGATACCCAACAGAAAACAGGAGAACCCAGATTGTTGGGGGCACAAGGCTGACTCTGTAAACCGCTTAGAGAGGGGCTGTGAAGTGGTATATAAGTCTAAGTGCTATTGCTATTGGTATGATTCTCTCTTGCCAAGGTGTGAACAGAAGCAACAAATTAACCCAATAAAAAAAATCTCTCTTTTCAAATCCTCTCCACCAAAAGTGGAAAAAGTTGATTTCTCCAACAGTATGAAATATATATATATGTTATTTTTCCCTTACACAGCTTTCTACACAACTATTACAGGAAAGTCTTTTTATTACTGGTTCTCATGTTCAACTTTAATTATAAACCAACAAAGCTTTCCTTAGAGTATCTGTGTGTTTTAATCTTAGCCAAATGCCCTTTGTTTGGTTTCATTTATGGAGCCATTTATCTGTACAAATATGTACAATAATAATTAACTGTTCCAGTTTATAGATTGTCTCAATACCGGGTTATTATTACCTAATCAGAAAAGTCTCCCTGGACCTGTCAATTTTATGCATGATAAAGAAAGCAAGTTAGTTGTTATATCCTGGATGTACTTTTGAACGACTTGGACTTAATTCATGAAGTGGGAATCGTATATGTTACGCTTATTTTCATTTTTTTTTAATGGTATGGAATTGGTTTAGGTTTGGGAAGAATAAACATAATGTGTAATTAAATTAAACATACATGCTTATTTCTGTACTTTAAACAGGATTGTGCTTAAGGCAGAATGTAAATATTCTAAGATACGTTGTTGTTGTTAGTTGTGAAGTCATGTCCTATCCATCATGACCTCATGGACAATGTTCCTCCAGGCCTTCCTGTCCTCTACCATCCCCTGGAGTCCATTTAAGCTCACACCTACTGCTTCAGTGACTCCATCCAGCCACTCATTCTCTGTCATCCCCTTCTTCTTTTGCCCTCAATCATTGCCAGCATCAGGCTCTTCTCAGTGAGTCCTTCCTTCTCATTAGGTGGCCAAAGTATTTGAGTTTCCTCTTCAGGATCTGGCCTTCTAAAGAGCAATCAGGGTTCATCTCCTCTAGGACTGACCGGTTTGATTGCCTTGCAGTCCAAGGGACTCGCAGGAGTCTTCTCCAGAACCACAGTTCAAAGGCCTCAATTTTTTGGTGCTGTCTTTCTTATGGTCCAAATTTCAAGCCATACATTGCAACTGGGAAAATCAAAGCCTTGACTATACAATTCTAAGATATACTGTAGCCTTTTTATAATTTTCAATGGGAACATCCCAAACTCTTCTCCCAAAAACAAATGAACAAGCATGTCTCCTTCCCCCAAAACATGATTTACACTGAGTGAGAATAACAGTGAAACTGGGATAGCAAATCTCAGTAAGTATTGTGCAACTTTTAAAAGAACTTCTAAACCAGCAAGGTCGATTGATTTGCTGGGATGAGGACATCAAGTCGAAGAAAATTAGTCCAAAGCTATGCAGCACAATATAATGTCCTGTCTCTCCACATCCCCAAAAGTAAGAATGGACAACTGTGCTCCCAGAATTCTTACTTTGAGGCTCCTCAACAAATTCAGGTGATACATGTTCATCTTCTTTGCAGCCTCATCACCCACCCCCCTGTTTATGTGCAACTCTCAGCCACCAAGAAGCTGTCTTCCTATAGTATTTATTTTACTTATTTATTTTTATTTATTCATTATAATTTGTCAAACAGAAACAAAAACAGGAATAATATAAAAATACAATGACAGGGATGATAGGGACATTAGTGCACTTATGCATGCCCCCCTCTATGGACCTCTTAAGTATAAAGTGAGGTTCACAGAAGTGAATTGGTGACTAAAACTGTGAAAATTATCTTCGAACAGCAGGATCTCTGCAATGATTGGCCACTAAAATTGGCTTTATCTTTTACAAACCGGGTGGAGAGAGACATACATAAATGCTCAGAGACATATATTCTATATTTGCCTCCTCTCCCTCACTTATCTTGGTGCCCAGCAAGATCCGGAGAGCCAGGTGCCTCCTGTGCTGCTCCAGCATCCAGAGCAGGTGCTCCTGGAAGATGCCCACACCTTGATGAAGAAATGCCCCTTGTTCCAGCAGCCTTCCAGGTTGCCGAGCCCCAACACGAATCGGGGGTCGAGGGCGATCTGCCGGGGCTGGCAGAGGGCGGCGCGGGGGCGCGCATCCAGGAGCGTCAGCTTCAGCACTTTGCCCGAGCGGACAGCGACCAGGGCGGCCTTCAGTCCTACCGGGCCGGCGCCCACCAGCAGCAGCGAGACCTTGGTTCTGCCCCGGCGCACGGCGTCCACACTTAGCTTCGGCGCCACGAAAAGCGCCAGGGCCAGCAGCGTACTCACCCCCACCTCCGCCGACAGGTGCTCAAACTCTGAAGTCTCCAGGCTGCCGCCTTCCATTTCCAGCTGAGTTGTGGACTATTCCAACCTGCCAGGTTTTAACCTGCCTGTCATTGTTCGTTTGAAGGTTATAAGAAGGCAAAACAAGAGGACGGAACTTCTTTTTTTAAAAAAAGTTTTTTTTAATTCTCTTACATACAATTATAGGTATACATCCACATAGTTATTCTTCTTCTTTACATTTGTCATTCTTATACATTTGTTATTCCATTTAAAAGGTTATAATATACAGTTTGGATTGCTTTAACACCATCTTATTTCCCCTTTCTTTTCCTCCTCCCTCCTTTCTCTACTTCCTTCCTCCTCTTCTTCCCCTTCCTTCTTCCCTTCCTTCTCCCCTACTCCTACTCTTCCTCTTTCCCTTTCTACTCTCCCTCCTTTTCTTTCTCTCCCTTCCATTCTCATCTCCTTACCTCTTTCTTCCTTCTTCTTAAGGAGCCATCAACTAGTTAGATCTTCTGAAAAGGAAATCGGTAGGGATACCCAAAGGCACACTATTCCTGACCTAGCTACTGAACTGACTCATACTTCTGGGCTCACACCGTGCAATAAGTTGTAAATTAACCCAATCAGTTGAGTTCATACCACACAGTAAGTGATCAAGTAACTAAACAAGCTTAAAATCAACCCAGCTGAGCCAACCGTGTCAAAGCAGCCTTCAGACCTTTAACCAACCCACTTAAGCATAATGTGCAAGCACAGATTACCTAGAGGTAATCAGTCTGGATTAACTCATCAAGTATCATGATTCCAGTTGGTTTCACCCAACATTTTAGATTAGGTTAAAATGAGATTTGTAGTTCAGGGGACAGTGTGTTGTGGTAGAACCTTAACTTTACACTTGATTAAGCCGAGCCATCACCATTAAGACTTCTTATGAATATTCTGGGTGCAATTTAATGCCAAGCCATACCAACTCATAGTTGCAGCCTGACTTTTTACCAAAATGGTAGGGTAGAATGAAATGGAATGAAATAAAATTGAATGAGAGTAACTGGAGCTTGCTACAAGATATCCTAAGGCTATGGTTACGGTGAAGGGACTTTAGGGAATAAAGCAAGATTGAAATTGAAATTTATATTATAGAATTTCAATTGGTTGATTTAGTGTTTATGTGTGTGTGTGTAGAGATAGAGAGAGCATACACATAAAGGGTTTTTTTCTGTGTTATGGCTATGGGTTTTACTGTGACTGTGAGACACCCCAAATATTTAAGGTGGACAACCATATAAATCTTTTAAACAAACAAACAAATAAATAAACTTACAACCAATATTTAGTGCTGTTAAAAATAACTTTATTAAATGTTATGAAGTTTATAGAAAAAAATCTATCTGGGCTAGCGGTAAAGCATGTTGAGAAATTACATTTTAGAGGCTAGGGTTATCTATTGATTGACAATTTAAGATGCTATTCAGTATTACAAGACTTGGTTTTTATCCTTCTACAATAATTTTAAACATTCATTTCTATAGATGGAGATATATATCAAACGTTAGAAAATTTTCCCTGGTTCAAATATAACAAGAAGATAAAAGACTTAAACTTGGACTTTAAAAGTAAAATATTCTATAAAATACATACTGTCCCCTCGAGGACAATGCATTTCAATCTTCAATTAGATCGATGGGACGGTGGGTGGATTAAACCAAAATGTTTAACCAAGATATGAATTCATTTCCCAAGAAATAGGGTGGTCTATCAAGATTCAGACCAAGAACCAGATTATAAAAGTTGAGCTGGGAAGGAGAAGAGAGATCAAGTAACTAGAGAAAATTAGAATGATTCACAAGCGAAATAATGCAATGAGAAGAAGCACAATGCATCTCATTGGTTTAACTAGACAAAGCTGAACATATCTCACTCTAACTAGACAAGGGATCTTAGGAGCATGTCTGCTACAATTCAAGGCCCATCAAATCCATGTTCAAACAGCAGGCTAATCTCAGAAAGACTCCAGAAACTCCAACTCAACTGCCTATCTATGATCATTCTATTTTCAATCTTGGAAGCCATCTTTGTATTGGACCCCAATACATATTGCCACATATTCAATCATATTCTACTGTGGGAAACTGGGAGGGGGGATTGTATTGAGCATGGGAGATATGTAGCCATAATAACATTACTTCTCAGAGAGTCAAAGTCATTTTGTCCCTGCACCTGGACTGACCTGGATGGGAGGAATCTTCCTTCGTGGCCGTGACTGATTGGACCATGTAATGGACTTGTGGGTGTTGGGGCAGGGTCTTGAACTTTCAACTGAGTGGGAGAAACCTGGAAGCTTTCAGATTTGGTTTTCCCAGATGTACCAACATGGCTTCTTTAATAAATTTGAATTTTGAAGACACTCTAGCATCAGATTCTTATTTGATGGAAGATGCTATTTGGAACCCTGACATCCATTTTTTCTCCCTCCAACCACAAGCAGCTAAGAACTTCACTCCCAGAATTGCAATAGATATTTTCCTCCAGATTGGCAAGTCTCACAAGCTGTCATTTCAGCACACCTTCCAACAGCCGTGGTTGGAAAGAGGTCTAAGGGATCAGGAATTCGCAAACGTAGTGTTTAACAGTACGGCAAACCTCATCTGCCCATTTTCCTTGACCTGGCTGGGAAAACAAGACACAGTTCTCACGCTTCCCCCCATTAGGTTGTGAACGGTCCCAGTTGACGTAATTCAGGACCATTCCGTTGACGTCCACAAATTTGCCTTCGTTTACCATGTCGGTGACACCAAGCCAAAAGTCTGCCACCCCTGGCAAGCTCTTCTTGCTGTATTCTCTCAGGGCTGTGGTTTCATCTCCATCTCTGGGAATAGCAAGGGTCCCACCTTTGGCAATGCAGTCTTCGTTGGCTTCATGGAAATGTTTTGCGCCTTCAGAAACCAGGTAGCATTTCTTGTGGATCTTCGTTCCACGGAGGCAGACTGTGAATGGAATGAAAAGCACACATGGAATAGAGTGTTGGAAGTAATGTCCTTCTGGGTTCAGTTTCAAGGGTGGAGAAAGACACTGGAAACATGGAGACTGTTTGGAAAGATGGCTTTTAATGGTGGACCACATGGTCTAAGGTCCTGGGGGGAGCGGGGAGGGGAATATAATAATAATAATAATAACAGTAGACTTATATACCGCTTCATAGGCCTTTCAGGCCTCTCTAAGTGGTTTACAGAGTCAGCATATTGCCCCCAACAACAATCCGGGTCCTCATTTTACCCACCTCGGAAGGATGGAAGGCTGAGTCAACCCTGAGCCGGTGAGATTTGAACCGCTGAACTGCTGATCTAGCAGTCAGCCTGCAGTGCTGCATTTAACCAGTGCGCCACCTTGGGAAGGGAAGAGATGCTGAGAGTGCCCTGGTTTTATGCCCTCTCTGAGTTTTTGAATTTGAGCTTGTATTCTGATTGGTTGTCAGACTCCTACGGGGCCATGCAGGGGCAACTCTGTAGGCTGTCCTGAGTCCCAAGCTTGGTTGACTCTTGGTGGATGGTGATGTAATCAAAGGGCTTTGGGATTCCTATTATGGCTCTACTTGAAAGAGATAGATCTTTGTTATGTGGAATAGATTAGCTCAGGCCTTAATGGCCCATTGACAAAGGTGTGTGGGAGGGTGAGTTTCTGCCTCCCTTTTAGGAGAAATATTCTGTCCTTTCAATATTTCCCAAAATATCTCACTTTCCCAGGAGTGGGGTGGGTGCTAACTTCCTACAAGAGAGAGCCCTCAATTTACATCCACAGTTGGCACCAAAATTTCCATTGCTAAGCAAAGCAGCTATTTGGTGAGTCATGGACAATTTTATGAATATGTGGCCTTTTTTGGATAGAAGGCATATTTCTGTCCATTTTAAAGCTGCCCTGATAGTAACATCACTGTTCTTTTTTCTTTGACCCACTGTCATCAAAAAGTGCTTCCTTTTAGCTCTTCTGAATCTCCTTCCTTATGGCTTCGTCAGACATCTGGGTTAAAATTGTACAATAAAAAAATGTTTGAGAGCAAAGCGAGGACACGGATGCAAAATACTGAGCCCCCAGTAATACTGGGAGAAACCCACCCCTATTTCCCACCAAAGGTGGTTCCTATTTTTCTACTTGCATTTTTACGTGCTTTCGAACTGCTAGGTTGGCAGAAACTGCGACAAGTAACGGGAGCTCACTCAGTTATGTGGCACTAGGGATTCGAACCACTGAACTGCCGATCTTTCTGATCAACAAGCTCAGCGTCTTAGCCACTGAGGCACCGTGTCCTATCCTCTGTGTAGATAGACTGTTACATTATTTTCAGGATTTTTTTTCCTGATTACTTCACTAGTTACTGGCTCCATTCACAAATGGAATTTAAGCATAGTTAAAAGATGTAATAGTTTCATTCACAACATATTTACTTTGGAATGTCAATTTCAATTAGGATTTTTTTGGCTTAGTGTACTAGGTAAACCCAAACTGTTGGTTTAATTTATGCTTCAATGGACAGTACAAAGATTGGTGAGGAAGGAAGGGAAATGCATGAAGTAATGACCACATTCAGAAGCTATATATTTCCCCAGTTTATCTCCTCTTTTTTTCCCCAAGCAAGTGAGCATATTTCCAAATAGAGTCCTGCCTATATCTTGCTTTTAAAAAGAGTGAAAATAAACATTATGGACCCAGAAATATTCTTTAGAAGTTAAATATGATATTGGGGGATCATTTTGAGCACTATTTTGGAATAGATGGGCATTAATATCAAATATTGTGGTCTGCCGGTGGCCTGCAGAGCTGGCAGCAGAGTTAGTCAGTGAGGATGTTGGGGAGGAACATGGGCCAGTCTTGGAGTCTGGGGAAGGCTTCGGAAGAGGGTTCTGCATTGAAGGAAGAGAGGGGGCCAGGGCCACCTGGTAGATATATGCTAGCAATAGCAATAGCAGTTAGAATTATATACCGCTTCATAGGGCTTTCAGCCCTCTCTAAGCAGTTTACAGAGTCAGCATATCGCCCCCACAGTCTGGGTCCTCATTTTACCCACCTCGGAAGGATGGAAGGCTGAGTCAACCCTAAGCCGGTGAGATTTGAACCGCTGAACTGCAGATAACAGTCAGCTGAAGTGGCTGCAGTACAGCACTCTAACCACTGCGCCACATGCTGCCTCTGAAGACTCCAGAGTCTGATATCAGCGAAGCAGAAGAACCGTGTGAGCCTGTTCACCGTTTGTGCATGTGCAGAACTGCCAGAAGGCAAGAACAGTTAAGACAAAAAGGGGGGACTCGGGAGTTAGGCTTGGAGATGTTTGGTCCCTCCCATAAGACATAAAAGAGGAGCAAACGGAGGTGAGTCTTTGCAGTAAGCAATCTGTTCATCTAGTCGGTTCAATCTCTGAGAAATCCTGTTTGACTCTGTGCTCCATTTGGCCTTGCAAAACTAATTGGCAATTAGGTCTCTGGCAGTGTTTCAAGGGAGATAAAGCTGGGTGCTTATCAACATTACCCTGAAAGACTGTGGCAACTCGAGCAGACATCTGTCGGAATCTTTACAATCTGTTTGTGAATCATTATGGGCTCTGAATGACCATAATTCACAGCCATTTAAATAAAAGAGGGGTTCTGGGACTAAGATTGTGATTTATGCTTTCTCGGGAAGCCTACATCAGAACATCAAGCCTGCCCTGTCGGCAAAACATTCATTGAGTCCCAGTCCTTCCATCTTCTATAAATATTTTTTTTTAATTATTTCTGTAAATCTGCAGAGCCATGTTATTCCTCTGTTAGAAGATTTGGTCTTGAAGGCAGTAATAGAGGAGATGAAAGCAACTTGGGAATGTTATTTGTACTATTTCAGCTTGGAGAAAACCTTCTGGTACACCTCACTGGCTTCAGAGTATACCACAAAAGAAAAGAAGTGTCTATATTGACATGAGAGTGGGGAAAGCTAGCAGGAAATGAGAGTCTCCTTGGCTGTTCATGGAAGGCAAGATCTGTAGCCTCCATTGATTTAGTCTTGCAATCTGCCAAAGTAAAGTCAATCCAGTGCTTAGCAAATAAGTCCCAGACGAGGGATTCTTCAAGGGTCTTTTAAATCACCTTTTCAGCATCCCACAGGATGAATAGCAT
This sequence comes from Thamnophis elegans, assembly GCF_009769535.1. Taxonomy (NCBI): domain Eukaryota; kingdom Metazoa; phylum Chordata; class Lepidosauria; order Squamata; family Natricidae; genus Thamnophis; species Thamnophis elegans. The sequence goes on from NC_045554.1 coordinate 32,253,436, forward strand.
TTAGTGCAACAGGAAATGAAATCATATTTGCCATAGTCTCCTCCTCATCCCCATATTAAAACTCTACCGGTAGTTAAGCTCAGGCGGCAACTGAAAAATAGATCATGTACAAGGATGCTTATCGCAGCCTTTTCTGGAGGTGAAAGAAAACTTACCTGTTTGTAAGGCTTGCATTTCTTTTAGGGCATTTACCTCTTTCCAAAGCTTGTCAATTTGACTCTTAAGGTCACCATTTTTCTCTTAAATAGGTAGAAATAGGTAGAGATTAGTACATTTATTAATATTGAAATATTACTATTGTTTGAATCCAGGCATATTATTTTTAGGAGGCACACATATGATTACATTTTTGATATTCTTCATTATATACAGGAGTGGAAATCAAAGGAAGATAATCCTAAAAAAAAATGTATTTAAAGTTGCAGGCTGATGCCGCATGATGCCTGCATGCTCTTAATAGCTTTTTAGAATCAGACCATTGTACAATAATAAAGAGTTACAATTCTATAGATAATTATCTAACACAAACATTATTCAAGTGTGTTTTTGTATGTGTGTTTGTAATATGTATGTGTTTGAATGTGTATACCAGATAGATAGATAGATAGATAGATAGATAGATAGGTAGGTAGGTAGGTAGGTAGGTAGGTAGGTAGGCAGGCAGGCAGGCAGGCAGGCAGGCAGGCAGGCAGGCAGGCAGAGGGTAGATGTGTAGATGGATGGATAGGTAGGTAGGTAGGTAGGTAGGTAAGTAGGTAGGTAGATAGATAGATAGATAGATAGATAGATAGATAGATAGATAGATAGATAGATAGATAGAAAGATAGATGATAAAGATATAGAGAGAGATGAGAGAGAGACGTGGGTAGGTAGGTGGGTAGGTAGATGGATAGATGGGTAGATGGGTAGATGGGTGGATGGGTGGATGGGTGGATGGGTGGATGGGTGGATGGGTGGATGGGTGGATGGATGGATGATAGATAGATAGATAGATAGATAGATAGATAGATAGATAGATAGATAGATAGATAAATGGATAGAGGGTAAATGTGTAGATGGATGGATGGATGGATGGATGGATGGATGGATGGATGGATGGGTGGGTGGGTAGGTAGGTAGGTAGGTAGATAGATAGATAGATAGATAGATAGATAGATAGATAGATAGATAGATAGATAGATAGATGATAAAGGTATAGAGAGAGATGAAAGAGAGGTAGGTAGGTAGGTAGGTAGGTAGGTAGGTGGGTAGGTAGATGGGTAGATGTGTGGATGTGTGGATGGATGGATGATGGATGATGGATGATGGATGGATAGATAGATAGATAGATAGATAGATAGATAGATAGATAGATAGATAGACAAACACTTATATGACTATCATACTGTTAAAAACCTACTGCACTTTGTACAAATGAGTCCCATAGTTCCTTCTATTTATTCATACAATATCTGCATCTATAGGCTATCCACTCAGGAAGAAAGCATAACCAGATCTTCAACTCATTGAATAAATGGGCTTTATATTTATATTTCCAAAGATATAGTATCAGCCATTTAGCTATAATGGGGAGGACACAGAAAATCCATTTACATTGTCCAGTTCCCAAATTCCCTTTCCCAGGTATGTAATTCAAAACAATATTATCCTTGTGACATTTTCACCTTTGTGACTCTATCACTTACCTTTGATTTTCCGCTTGGCATGCTTATTTGTCTTGAAGGGGGAAGCTTGGCCAGTCACTAGATCCAGCAAAACTACGGTTATGAAAAGGAAAACCAGACACACTCCGGGCTTCATGTCTCTTCAGACGATGAGCAAGAGCAGCCAGTTAGCAATTGGGAGAGTTCACATCCCAGTAGAACTGCCCGTGGCTACCTTTATAAAAAGTGCAGTGAGGAATTGGCTCCGCTTCTTGTTTACGAAATGAATGAAATGCCTCATCGGGCTTCCTCATGAAGTGCCCTGTTGTTCTTAGAATAACGGACACCTCCCTTCTGACTCCCATTTCCTGTCAGGTCTGGACATTCAGTGCATCAGGGTTGTTAACCCAAGATTAACTTGTAGCTTTGGGTATTGGTAAATAGGCCCTTGGGACAGCAGCTGCCTTTATAACAGGAGGCTGGCAATTGGAGTCCTTGGGCCAAATGCAGCCATTGACTAAATTTCATAGGAACTTCAATGCCAGGGTTCCAAGTAACATCCCCTATGAAAGAAGGCTCCAAGGCTTGAGTTTCTGTTGTACTCCAGCCCCAGTCTACGGAGCTGGCAGCACAGTTGGACAGTGAGGAGGTTGAGGAGGAACAGGGGCAGTGGTGGATTCCTACCGATTCGGACTGGTTTAGTCAAACGGATAGTGGTTTGGCAGCCTGGGTCTGCAGAACCAGCAATGATCCAGCCTGCCATGCACCTGAACTGGATTTCCAAATTGTCCAGTAACTCTAACTCCTTCCAACTTCATTTGTGTCATATTCTCGACAAAAATATGGAAGGGGTTCAACGTAACCTTGGAATTTTCTGTTGCTCTCATATCCACCAATTAGCCAAGTTTAATCCTTGCTTACTGTAAAATAGGAATTTGAAACCCTCCAAGCCAGGCTTGAAGTGGCCAGATTCTGTCCAGCAGCACTGGGGATTCATTGCAAACACGTGTCTTCTCTTCTCCACCATAGTTATGTTATATAACAAATGTGGCAAACCCTTTGCACTGCTCATTCCTTTCCCTTTTAGCATTGGACCTACAGTTTATGTTTATGTTTATGCCACACAGTTTATGGATTGTAATTGTAGTATAGTCAGACCATGTATAATTGACAGACTGAATTTTATTATAGATTTTAGTTGTTATTTATTATTTTATACTAAAATTTTTAATTGTATATTTACTGAGTGTTTTTATTTGTTCTGGTCTAAGACTGTAAAAATAAATTGATCTGAATTGAACTGAAGCTGCCTAAGTTCCTTCCAAGGGCTCAGTGGCTAAGACGCTGAATTTGTCGATCAAAAAGGTTAGCAGTTCAGCGATTCGAATCAGAAGTGCTGTTTAACTAAGTGAGCTCCCGTTACTTGTCCCAGCTTCTGCCAACCTAGCAGTTCGAAACTTGCAAGTAGAAGAATAGGGACCACTTTGGTGGGAAGGTAGCAGCTTTCCATGTGCCTTCAGCGTTTAGTCATGTTGGCCACATGACCACGGAGACGTCTTCAGACAGTGCTGGGTCTTCAGCTTTGAAACGGAGATAAGCACCGCCCCCTTGAGTTGGGAATGACTAGTACATATGTGCAAGGGGAATCTTTACTTTTTGAAGTTCCTTCCTGATGTTCCTGTGAGAGGGAGAGAGAAAGAGCGAGAGGGGAGGGAAGGAGGGAGAGAGAAAGAGAGAGAGAGAGACTTGTAAGCCATTGAATTTAATTTAATTTAATTTAATTCTGCCTGTACTGTCCCCTGTCCCATTAACTTATTGTAGAGTGGAAACTTCACAATGCCATTTAAAGTCCAGCCACTGGCTTTTTGGACTAAAAAAAGTTAGAAGGGTTAGAACAAAAATAGGTTTGGTGTCAGAATATAAACAGGATGGCTGTCAACTGACACCAAGCAGAAATGGGGTGAAGAGCGTGGCCAAAACATCTGTGCAAAAATAACAACTTGAAAAGCAAATAAACAAGTTTGAATCCTGAAGGTCACCGACACCACATTTGCAACATGCTCAAAAGGTATAAAAGATATTCTGAACATTATAAACCAGCTGCAGAATTTTGAACTCAAGAACCAACATAAGATGCCAACGATAAGGCAAATGTAAAAATAATTAAGTAAAAAGTAGAAAAAGCGGGGCGGGGGAAATAAAATTTCTCCCTTTTTGTACATTTCCTATTATGGAATATTTGTAAGTATATAAATTTAATAAATAAATAAATAAAATAAATATTCTGCTTCCCTTAAAAGCCAGCAACTTTTCTCTATGCCAAGCAGATTCTTATATATGGAAAGACTTTTAAAAGCAAGCAAGCCCTCTATTTGAAGAAGTGACTTACCTTTTCAAATAATACAGAGGTGGAAATGACTTATTTGTGTACAAGTAGTCCATTTTCAAATCTTTCTTCAGACCTGAACTTCCTTGCATTAACTTACCCAATTCCAAAGTTCACAAAAAGCTTGGTGGGATCTTTCCGGATTAATAAACAGCAGAAACTTTCATGAACTTCTGTTTGCCTGAAAAGATGCTATCAAGTCTTCTTTTCACAACTGGCTGTTATAGGCTAGCACATCTCTCTTGCCCCATTAATCAGATGCTCCATTTCTTTTGCCCACATATGGGACCTTATATATGCTAGTGATAATAGAGAATTGTTGTGGCCCAGCAGGAGCCGTTGGAGCTGCCACCAGACTCCGACGGCGAGGGATCTTATGAGTCGGCCCTGGAGGAGATGGAGGACCCTGGACAGAGTTCTGACTCCAAGCAGGGCGTGGAGAGACTGGTTGGCCACCAGGTGGCGCCTGAGCCCTGGATCAGTGGCGAGGAGACAAGAATGAGTGATCCAGAAAATACATGTGAGTTGTTCCGGGATGCACGCCGTCGAAGGGCTACTCGGTGTCAAGAACAACTGATGCTCAGCTGATGCTCATTAATATCCTCTCCTGATTATAAAAGAGACTGTTGGTGCTACGACTTTTTGCAGAAGTCAACGTTCACGATTTAGAGAAATCAACTTGGCAAGTTGGATTGCTGCCAGAGTTTGTTTTGCATTTGCTGCCTAGGTTTGTAGGACTTGCTGCCAGAGTGCTTATCTCTTTGTTTATTTTGGGCTTGCAGCCAACGAGAGTCTGGACTGAGTAAAAGTATTCTTATTTAACGTTTGTTTTTGGTTTTCGTTCCTGGACGGAGAAGGGAGGGTCAGAACAGAGAATCAACAATGCATTTGCAATTTCATCCTAGAAAAATATATGAATCATGTGATCTATGGAAAATATTGATCATAATCTGAAGGGACTGGATTGAAATTGACTGCTAGAATCAGGAAATAAATAATGTAAATCTAGGCTGCTGAGTCTCTCAAGTGATAAGGGAAAGAATAAATCAGACAATTTACAAAGTCACAATACATGAAAATTTCAATGACTACTGTTGTGAAAATAGTGATTAAAAAATCCTCAAAAAGCCAGATATTATTTGACTTTTAGAGTTTGCAAATTGAGTGGAGGAGATGAGGGACAAAAAACAGGACATATCCTCTGTTTCCCACATGTCTGGTAACTATTCAGGAAGAATATGATAGCTTTATTGATTAGCCCATAGGCCATATCAAAGCACAAGGTTCAAACACATATCGCCAATAAAATGTTTTGCAAACAATTTAAAATAAGAGTAGGGTAAAATACAATAGTTATAGGATGATACAATATAATTTAATACATAAATATATAAAATAGAATAAAATGACATAAATTTATATTTCGGTGTCACCCTTACAATCTACCCCAATCAGTCCTGTGTATGCAGATCTCAGCTGAACCATTTTGTTTAAGTACCGTGTTGTGTTAAATGTTATCTTCAGGTTCTGGCCTCACATAAAGTAAGTTGTTTCAATGCTATATGAAACTAGCCCTTCACGCTCTTTGCAACTGTTCTATTTACATCCTGCTGATCCTCATTCAACAGTTTTGCAGTTTATCCTCAAGATGGCAGCGTTTGAAAATGCTTCCTTAAAAAGAAGGCAAACAGGTTGTGTTTTAGTCAACCTCTGTTAAGGATTTACATTTCAAATATGAACCTCCAAACTTTTCTTCTTTCCAGTTCTGAAACCTGGAAAAAGTTGCACTGTTGGTTCTGAAATCTGGAAAAGTGCAAGATGCTGCCTTGATTTTTAAATACAGCAATGCCTTAAATGCTATGGCACAACTGGCCTTTTGACTGGATGCCATGATATTTGCACCCTGCTCCTTAAGCAAATGTAAACCAGATCAAGTATAAGACAACATTTTAAAAAGATTAAAGATAGGAACCTAGAACTAAGGACAAATTTCCTGACAGTGGAACGGCTTCCTGCCTCCATAAGTTGTGGGTGCTCCATCACTGGAGATTAAAAAAAAAAGTTGGACAGCCATTTGCCTGAAATGGTATAGAGTCTCTTGCTTGAGCAGAGGGTTGGACTAGAAGACCTCTGAGGTCCCTTGCCATTCTGTTATGCTGTATTTCATTTCCTACCACACTTGCTTTTACAAGTTGCTTTCATCGCTCCATAGAAATTAGTGGTGGGGTATTTTTACAACCAGAACAAAAATAGAAAACAACATGTTTATGTGATTACAATTTCAAATTATTTAAATATCTGGACAAGTTCCAGTCAAAGTTGAACACCTTAAAGATCTGTTATCAAAGAGCAATAACAAGGCAGAGCGATAACAAGGCATTTGTAATAAGCCAAAGACTTACTTACAATAGCTACCTTGGCGGATCTCCTAATAGAAGATCAGATCTGGCCAACAGCTAAGTAGGTGAGCATGAGGACATTCCTCCAAGTCTAAATAAGCAGAGTTTGGAGGGTCCCATACTTGGTTCTTAGGTAGTGTAGGAAGTTAGCACCCACCCTTCTCCTAGAAAAATGAAATATTCTAGGAAATATTAAAAAGGCAGAATATTATCTTTCCCCTGATAAGAAAAGGAGAAATATGTTTTAATGACAACTCCAGGGTGATGGGATTAAGTCATGGCCCTCAGGAGATGATAGGATTAGCCCTCTACCCATCTACCCATCTTACCACATGGCACCTGGGGAAATTGCATCATCCAGGTTCTGGGACTCAGGGCAGTCTACAGAGTTGCCTCTGCATGGCCCCCCCGGGCGTCTGACAACCAATCAGAATACAAGCCCAAATTCAAAAGGCCAGAGAGGGCATAAAACCAGGGTACTCTCAGCATCTCTTCCCTTCCCCCCTCTCCTGGACCTCAAACCATGTGGTCCTGTCCATCATCAATAAACCTTCTTTCCAAGCAACTTCCATGAATCCAGTTTCTTTTCCCCACTTGGAAATGAACCCAGAAGAACATTTCTTCCAACAGTAGAAATAAGAATTGAACTGAATCCAAATATTTGTTTCCTTGTTCCTGGATCTCCATAGACATAACAGAACATCCAACCCTGGCAGTTGTTTTATGGTTCAGAATACAAAACTGGAGCCATAACAACCTGTGCTTCATGCAGCTTCCCAAAATTTGAGGAATAACTCTTGAAGTCCTCCCGAAATTAGCCATGTATAATTGATAAAGCCACAGGAGGAGAAACTAATGAAATATGTGACTAACGGTAACGTCATTCACTATGTTTAATTTTAATAAATTGCAAATCAAATTCATTTATTTTCTTGGCTTAGCTGACTACTGTAGAAAGTCAGCGCCTACCCCTCCTAGAAGAATGAAATATTTCGGGGAATATTTTAAAAAAGGCAGAGTGTTATATTTTCCCAAAGGGAGAAGTGGAGAAACGTGTTTTTAAAGGCAGAAAGTGGCCCCCTCTTTCCTTAATAGCCCACAGCAGATGTCAGCACTTAACAGATAAAGAGCTTATTGAAAAAGGAAGACAAGTATCTAGACAGTTCTATTCATAGGCAAAGCAGATACTGCAGGAAGAAATCCATTCCAGACAGGATATTTTGAAACTCCCTGCAGCAAAGTCTGAACTGAAGGCAGAATGGTAGGATTAGAAGCAGCCCTCTCAGGCAAAATCTAAAACAGCCATTAAGCCATTAAGACACAATAGAAATTGCCTAACTTTCAGAACACAAGCCCAGAGCAGTCAAACTTCACCTGGTAAACAGTAAGCCAGAGGCTGACCTGATTAGCTCAGACAAGCACCTAGGATTTGCATTCCCCCTTTTGCCTGTATAGCCAGCCCTACATAACTCCTATAGGCATCTGACAACAGCCAATAGAATATTAAAGGACATGTTCTTGCACAGGAACAGGAAGCTCAAATACAAAGCCCCAAAGAAGGTACAAAAGCCACCCATTCTCAGCTCCATTTTGGCAGCTGCACCAGACCTAGTGGTGGGATTCAGCCAGTTCGTACCTATTCGGAAGAACCGGTTAACTTTCTAATTAGTTCAGAGAATTGGTTGTTGGAAGAAATCTCCTTTTGTTTTTTTTCCCATTTTACAGGGCTAATCCTGTAAGGAAGGCAGGAAGGAAACATTCTGTTGTTGTTTCTAGCCTAATCTTTATTGCCCAGAAACTGCCTCTCTGGTTAATTCTTATTCCATTGTAACAGTTAAGGCGAAACACACATCGACATGAGTGAGGTTGAGTTGGCCATGCCCACCCAGTCACATGACCACCAAGCCCCACCTTCCTAGCTGGTCATTAAGGAAGAGAACCTGTTGTTAAATTATTTGAATCCCATCACTGACCAGAACCATGTGCTTGGTGGTTCTGTTCATCATAAAACCGTCTTTCCCATCACACTTCCATGTTTCCAGTGTCTTTTTCCCAGCTTGGAACTGAACCAGATGGATTTTTCTTCCAACAATTAGTTTCTCCTTGGCAGTTGTGTGCAGAATTAAACTTGGCCATTGAGGTTCACTTACAGTAGAATATATCCTGTGACCTTGATAATGGGCTAATTCAGTATTCATGCTAAGAAATTGGATTATCACATTTGGTGGCTCAGAGGGAATGAATAAACTTTGTCCTTCCTGTCCATTTTAAGCAATCAACCAACTATTTTGTTTCCATGGTAATATATTGCTGGCTATTATGCTTGGCCAAAGCTATTAAAGTAATCTTCCTAAAGAAAGAGAGGGGGGAATTTCATGTGACCCATTCAGAATACATACCTACATAGCAAAACAAGCAGATTCATAGGCAACCTGGGTGCAATTTCCCCAGGCCACAGCGACTTTTTTAAAAATTTAGCAGAAATAATCTCCTTTGCTGTCTTTTGGAAAAGATATATTGCCTTTTCTTGAATATGTCTGCAAAATGTAAGGTAAAGGTGAAGGTTCCCCTTGCACATATGTGCTACTTGCTCCGGACTCTAAGGGTTGGTGCTAATCTTTGTTTCAAAGTCGAAGAGCCAGCGCTGTCCGAAGATGTCTCTGTGGTCATGTGGCCGGCATGACTAAATGCCGAAGGCACACGGAATACCAAAGGTGGTTCCTATTTTTCTACTTGCATTATTTACATGATTTTGAACTGCTAGGTTGACAGAAGCTGGGACAAGTAACGGGAGCTCATTCAGTTATGGGGCACTAGGGATTTGGACCGCCAAACTGCCGATCAACAGGCTCAGCGTCTTAGCCACTGAGCCACCACTCAGTGGTATATACAAAATGTATATGCTTTCTATTCCTTTCTCACTATTGTGGGTGACCTATAAAATTATGGTAATAGAATAGGATAGCAGAGTTTCCCATTTCGGAAGCAAAGGGTGGAATCATCAAGTTCCAGGCCAGAATAGTAAAAGTGCTGTAATAGAATGCAGCGAGGAGGTGGAGCTCCAGGAGGGAGGGGTGCATTTCAGTGGAATAAGAGGCCACTTAGCTCAGATATGTGTGAGAGAAAGTGGATGACAACAGCCCCTCCCTAATGGTTCCCAGAGTGTATTGTAGATGCAGATAGCAGTCTTCAATCTGGGAAGATTTTGTCTAATGGTGCAAAACAATTAAAAAACTCACCTGGTACAAATGTGTTGTTGGTTTTGAACCTGACAGGTCTCTGCAATATTTTGTGTGAGGAATTGTATAAGGATCTTGAGGTCTGTAATGTAATCAATGCAGGAAACAGATGCATCCTCCTATTTTGAACTGTATGCATTTTAGTCAGTGGTGGGATTGACATTTTTTACTACCGGTTCTATGGGCATGGCTTGGTGTGCGTGGCAGGGGAAAGATACTGCAAAATCTCCATTCTCTTCTTATAAGCTGGGACTCAGGAGGCAGAGAATAGATGGGGGTGGGGTCAGTCAAAGGTGGTATTTACCGGTTCTCCAAACTACTCAAAATTTCCACTACCGGTTCTCCAGAACTGATCAGAATCTGCTGAATACCACCTCTGGCTCAGTTCCTGTAACCATTTCTTTTATGTTTTAGCCTCCAGTCCTCTAATCATCTTGGTTGCTCTTCCATGCACTGTTTGTATGATGCCTGATCCCAATCATTCTGGGTAGCTCATACAATTAAAACAAAGAAAGTACAGGAAATCCTTGGCTTACAACAATTCACTTAGCAACTGTTAAGAGGTTATGGTACCGAGGAAAGAGAATTACAATTGGTCTGCATATTTTAGTCCATAAAGTGACACCATGCACACACAAACACCTTGCATCTTAAAATAAAATGTTTATTGAGTCAAGCTTCTTGTCGGTTTGCTACTGCTTGTTTTTGTCCTGAAATGTTTCTGTACTGCTGACTTACAACAGCCATCCGGATCAAAATTTCTATCACTCAGCGATACAGTCAAAGCGCAACCACAACACTTAGTGATGCCCATCCCTGAAGTCCCCATTGCTATCATTAAATGATTTGTTGCTTATTCTGTACAGCAACGAAGGGATGTAGTCTTGGGACTAAACTGCAAATTGAGAACCCCTAACATATACATGAGCATAGCTTTTGTGCACGTTTGGAGAACAACAGAGACACATGCTCATTAGCAAGCAACAAGCAAATAAAATATTCACAGCCTTGGTAGAGGATGGGTTCATGACTAAAATATTATAGTCGTCTGCCCTTCTGTCTCTAACTGATAAGACTGGTAATTAAGCAAAACCTGCAAGCTAATTTAATCATCGAGCTACAATACAAAAAGGGAGTTAATCCCAAACCAGCTACTCGCCTGGTACCGAGTTGCTTGATAATGACAATCACATGATCCTTCTAGGAATGTACAGGCAGAATAAGGGCCTCCCCAAAAAGAAGACACAGAGATAAAAAAAAAGATGGAATTAACAAAAATGGACAGTCATACCAGTCTGACACGCTCCCATGGCAAATGATTATCCAAATTTTTAAAAAGAGTTTGGACAACCATTTGTTTGAAATGGTATAGGGTTTCCTGCCTAAGCAGAGGGTTGGACTAGAAGGCCTCCAAGGTCCCTTCCAACTCTGTTATTCTATTCTATTTCGTTCCATTGATCATTGTGTTTGCTTCCTGGCAAATGTCCCAATGGGTTTTCGGTTCTACTCCAATACTGACATTAGACTGTTGAATGTGTCCTCTAAGGCAAACTTGCTTGGAAAAACCTGAATGTCTCTGTGGCAGAAACATACAAGAGCTCCTTCAGTAAGGTGGCCTAGTTAGGTAATGGAATATAGCCAATTTTAACTGATTTTCAAAAAAAAAATCAAATCAGCAGGGCTGCTGCAGACTGGGAAGTTGAAGAGAAAAAACACCCCTTCCTGAAAGACTTAAGAAAGCTGCCTTAAATTCAGGTGGGGTAGAAAATGTTCCTGCCTAAAGGGACACTGCTAGGAAGTATTAGGTAAAGCTACCATATCTGCATTGAAAAAATCTCATTGATCCCCAGGTCTTCTGCACAGAGGTGGTATTCAGCCGGTTTGGACCCGAATCAGTAGCGGAAATCCCGGGTGGGTCCACTTCACTTACCTCGGCTCTATGCCATCCCATTTAGGTACATTTTTGAGGCCAAGTGCATGCACAGAAGGTGTGTGTGCAAGCAAAGTGCATGCGCGGAAGGCCAGGTGCCTACGCATAAGGGCATGCAAAGCGAGCAGGGGCTTGCACGGCAAACTGGTGGTAACAAAATGTGAAACCCACCGCTGCTTCTGCATCTCTCCTGTTTGTTGGATGACATGATTTTTGCAGCCTAGAGTTGGTAGTAGCCCAAGATTGACAATGCTAGGCTGGGTCAACCAAGAATCCCATGTCTAGAGTTTCACTCATTGAGTTAAACTATAAAATGTTTCCCTAACCTCTCAAATACCGGGAAACCATGCTACCAATCTTTAGCTCTTCTGACCCTATGCCTTCTTCATGTTTTCAATGTACTGGGTTGCACAAGTAAGAAGCTCATGCTTGCAGGTACATCTGGCTTAATGCACCTTTTACTGAAGAGTCTAGAAATTGGATGAGGCTACTTCTGTCAGCAAAGTTTGGCACCCACCCACCCACCCTCGCTCTTCCCGAGCCCACCTTCCTTGTCAATCCTTAGATGTGCTGGATTAAATGCCACGAGGCAAAGTTAATGCTATGCTTCATAGTTTATTTATATTTTTATGTAAACATCATTTGCTTGGTAGGCACAATATAACAAAAGCTCTAAAGCAACAGAGAACAGTTAAAACAAACATTTCAGTTTACTTAGTTCAGGTGGATGATGAAGAGAGGCTGTCATAGTTCCATAATCCAAATTGGGAACTCATTTCCTTTGACTTGATGAAAGCAATCGATTCATTAGAGAAAAAGTAGATTAGTAACAAGAGGTTTGGGACTCAAAAGATTCTGAACTCTATTCCCCAGTAATAATACTGATTAAATAAAATTCCTTTTCTACATGGTGTCTCCTGCTGTCTTGATAGGATTCTACCCAACCCCAAGGTTGGCAGAATTGCAAACTAAAAATGTTCCCCAACTCCATCCAATTTTTCCCTGCACATTGAAAGCAAAGACTTGCTAATGATGCATTTTGAGACTTTGCCACTGCTTTACACCTACAGAGGTATTTCTTCACCTATAGGGGGCATTATAACCTGCTGTACTTCCAATGTATTCTGATGTGGGCAGTTCAGTGGTGCAATTCAGCCGGTTCTAGCTGGTTCAGGCAAACCGGTAGCGGTGGTGGCAGGAAGCTCTGCCCATCCTCCCAGATGTCATCACGTCCCATTTTTGACACTCTGCGCATGCGCAGAAGGTTCTGCACATGCACAGAGGGGGTGCATGCAAGCAAAGCTCAATATTTGCAAATCGGTAGCAAAGGTAAGTTGATTTCCCCCTTGGGGCAGTAATCTCTTTCAAAATTCAAGTGATGATATCCCTTTCTAAATTTCCCCGAAGAGCCAAGCTGCAATTTTAGGTAAATACACTTGCTTTGTGGACAGATGGGGAGGAGGTAAGCCAAGAGTTTAAAAGGAGCTTCTAATGCTTTGCACTTTTTCACCTAATCCCAGGAGAAAATCCAGGGTCCAGTGAAGCTCAGGCTCGTAAGATTGAATTCAAGGGATCACAGGCACTGCTAAGTTTGCGTGAATGTTCGGCTATTTTGATCCCACTTGATGCGAAAGCCTCTCTGCAGCTCATAAAATATAAGCACCGGCTTCTTTCAAAAGAATGCATCCAAGGAGAGTTGTGTTTCTGAAGTGATGTCCACAATTGAGAGTTGTAAGCAAAGAAATGATCCACCAATGCACACCCTTTTGTTTCAATATTTGCAATGCTACAGGACTAAGCATGAGATCAATTTGTCTTGAGTTGTCAACAATCCAAAGTCAACATCAAAGCTGAAGAGGAGCAAACTTAGCGTACTTCATATGTACCTTGACCTTCAAGCACAAAAGGAGCTGAATCACAGAAGTTCTGATGCTATCTCATGACATCTCTAAAATGTGGGGGAAGCAAGGCTAATCTAACGCCAATTAATTTTCTGGCTTCCTTTCTCTTAAATGATACACTCAGCACCTGAATCTTCTTTTTGGCCAATTAGTTTATAGCTTTATTGATTAGCCTATAGGCCATATCAAAGCACAAGTTTCAAACACATCACCAATAAAATCCTATACAATTTAAAATAATAGTTATAGGATAAGATGGAAGATAATATAATACAGACATGGGAGATCCCATTCTATACCCTACAATGAGCGTCTCTGGATTTGTGGAGTGGCAGAGGTAGAAGACCTGGCTCACGTCCTATTTGATTGTGGCTTGTATAAGAGAGTAAGAGTCAGGTATCTTGGTCCATATACCAAACAAATGACCCATTGGGATCCCCATATCAAAACAACTTACTTTATGTGTGGCCAGAATGAAAATAGCATTCAATGCAGTACTTAAACAAAATGATTTGATTGAGATCTGCATAAGTGGGACTGATTGGGGTAGATTGTAAGGGTGACACTGAAATATAATTTTGTGTCATTTTATTCTATTTTATATATTTATGTATTAAATTATATTCTATCTCAACCTATAAATATTGCATTTTACCCTACTCTTATTTTAAATTGTTTGCATAAGATTTTATTGGCGATATGTGTTTGAACCTTGTGCTTTGATATGGCCTATGGGCTAATCAATAAAGCTATCATATTCTTCCTGAATAGTTACCAGACATGTGGGAAACAGAAGATATATCCTGTTTTTTGTCCCTCATCTCCTCCACTCAAGATGAGAATCGGGTGAAATAATACATTTTGCATTGCTGACGAGAGGTTTCGGCTTTGGGTTGGCTGCCTTCTGGGTATCTTGGCCATCATCAAGAAGGGCAAACCTGCCCAAGGGAAAGTAAGAATGCATTTTTCTTTCTGCAATGTAAGACTGATGGACAACGGATTAGAAGTCAGGCCTAAGGGATTACAAAACATTACAAATTAGTGAGGAAGAATGTATCCAGGAGGATGCACAAGAGATTTAGGGATTTATGCATTATTTCTACCACATGCATGGTGCAGAAAACATTGTAACGTTTCCCTCTCCATGCTCCAGAACTCTGCTTCATCTTAGTTAGCCTATTTGAAAAGGTATAGGGTTTCCTGCCTGAGCAGCAGGGGGTTGGACTGGAAGACTTCCAAGGTCCCTTCCAACTCTGTTCTTCTGTTATTTAGCCATGGAGATGAATCTCTTCCATCAAAAGCAATCCCTGCAGCTTTGCCTTATTTCTAAAAGTTTTCTTTCAAAAATTTTACTCGTAAAAATGTCAAAAGATGGAAGTTTTAAAGCATCTGCCCCTGCTTAAGTAAAGAGCTTATGATCAATTCTTGGCTGTCACTGGTCTAATTTCTAATTGCTGGGCATCTCTGGGGATTGAATTAAAAAACAAGTAGATAAATATGTGGACAGCCACAATGTTGCAAAAAGGTTCACCCACTCAGGGAGTGTTTATCAAAGTCATCTCTGTCCTCCAAAGTCTAAAAGGAAGATTCAAGTGAAGGCTCAGCTTATCTTCTTGGAAGAGGCAACTTTTGATACTGGTATATGTTGGTTAATGACCATAATAAAGTTTGATTTGATTACAGTGTTAAGCTTACAATGGCTCCTGCCCTTAAAGCATACCTAAAACATGGCATTCTTTTGGCATTTGTTTGACATGATCCCTTCATTCCATCTCTTTTTGCTTTCTTCTATATTCTTGAAGAGATGGGCATTCTGCGGTGATACATTTACTGCAGGAAAAAAAAAACTGCCGTATGAGTCACAAAAACAGAATGGTAACACAAATGTGCAACAGCTGCAATTTAAATGGCTTTCAAAACTGAGTTGAAACCAATCCATGAAGAAAGAGGCTATTAATCATTGTTGCACTGCTAGAGATACCTGGGTAATAAGAGAAGGCTGATGGTGGTAGAATTGGAACGTTGCAGGAATATTATTTTAATGATGGATATAAAATCTATTGGCAGGGCAGTGGATAACTAGAGCAGGCTCTTATAAACAACAGTGTGGTTATAACGATGCTGCCAGTGAAATGCTTCCAAAAGCAGGGCTTGAATCAAAGCTGGTCATTTTTTACTAATGTGCAAACATTCCGTCTGAAGAAGATTACGCACCTGAAAGAGATTCGATCAAGTATGGAAAACAAACTGACTTAAAAAAAAATACATTGGACAGGTGCTTAAATCTTATTGGATCCTTTTGAGGTGCCCTGGATTTTATTTTTATTTTTGATGGAGATGCAAAAATGGCTCTTAAAAAAAAATAATTGAATCAATTTGCTTGTTTGAGCCAAACATTTGACTCGACTCACGTCAGTTTTATGAGTCAATGCAAATCATTGAATCCGATCAATTTTCAAAATCAAATAAATTATTTGAATGGATGTGTCCCAATCTAGCTCTGGATTAAGTCTCAGACCTGTTAGAATTCCAAACTACCGTATTTTTCAAACTATAAGATGCACTGGTGTATAAGGCACACCAAGATTTCGAAAAGGTAAGTAAGAAAAAAAAGTTTTTGTCCTCCCCAGCCCCCAGGAGCACTCTGCAGACTTCAGCAGGGCTGGGGGAAGGCAAAAATGCCATTTTTGTGGAAATCAGGCAAAAAACGGGCCATTTTCTGCAAAAACAGGGGCATTTTTGCCTTCCCCCAGCCATGCTGAAGCCTGCAGAGCATTTCTGGAGGCTGGGGGAAGGCAAAAATGCCCCATTTTTCATAAAAATGGGATGTGTAGATGAGGCTTCAGGAGGCCAAAAATGGCTGCATTTGGTGTATAAGACGCACCAACATTTTCACACTCTTTTAGGGGGGAAAAGGTGTGTCTTATAATCCAAAAAATATGGTAGTATAGATATTCTCCTACCATTAAAGCTATTTTCCCCACCTTGGAAAAGAACACAACTGGAGATTTGAGGGGGGGGGGCGAAGTAACAATGCAGAAATTGACAAAAAGATGCTTCCGCCACTTTCTAAAAACCAATAAATTCCTATCAAGTCTGATTGAACTGCATACCGCCACTTAGATGGGCTGTTTTATTTTCTACCACTCTGAAAAGAGATATACTTATACTAAATGATTTGTACAAATAATGATCAATCACTCTAACATCTTGATATCTCAACTCCCTCCCTTTCTTTGGGTTTTTTTTAAATCATCCTTAACTTGATTTGTTTTCACCTGTGGTTCGAAGTTTGAAGTGGTTTGATCAACAACTTCAAGGAACGGAACAGAACAGAATCATCTTTGTAAAATGGCTTATTGTCAAAGTCAATGTTTTAGGATCCTAACAGAACCCAATGGTTCAACAGACAAAAAGCACATAGCAGAAAATTAGAAAAATAAAATTGGAATGTTTCAAATAATACTTAAATCCAAATGCATCTTTCTTTTGAGGAAAGATGCTAGTAATAGTTTAGTGGCTCTCCAAGACATTTGGACAAATATTTTCTTTGATTAATAAAGCGGATCACACTAAAACTGCATAGGAAATCTATGTTCTCTGTGAGTACAAGATATGGCATCCCAGTTCTTTGCCTATAAGAAAAATAGTAATAAGACAAGAAGTGAGACAAGAAGTGTCAGCATTTGGATAAAGCATTATGAGGCTAATATTTCTTTAAATGTGTTGAGTGGAGCTATTTACTCTTGAGCTACTTTAAATATTATTAAGAGTGCTGTTTTGCTTAACAATGCTAAACAAAAGATGCTAAATCAACATTTAGGATAGGAAAGTATAAAGTCATTCTGAAGAATTTTCTTTGTACAATAATATAATTTAGGCAAACCAACTGTAAACATTTGTTGGCAATATTTTCAACAAACCCATTTTAATTCATTGGTGGAATCTGAGCACTACTATTCCCGCAACAACTATTATACACTGAGAGTTACACAAATCAGCGCGTCTTAACATCTCTTGAGGATTGTTTTCTTTGTATACCAAACAATATTGTACACATGAGGTATTTTCTTGAGAAATGAGAAGGAGTTGCTCGTCTAACAAAGATGGAGTGATTTTACAGAGCAGGAAAAATTGGCAATTGCCTACCATAGCAGGCTTAGTTTGTGATTCAAAAAAAGGATTTTCCTTCTTTAGGCCCATAAAGGAGAAGATGCACATTAATTTATACATCATGAACACTTCTCCAAATGTATAGTCGGAGAGGGCTTCGTGTGCACATGGATTTATCAGGGTTCATTCATATCATTGCCCAGTTAATGATTAGAATTTTGTCATGAAGGAGAACATTGGCCTATGCAATGGTTTAAGGCTTTGTATCAGTTTATCAATAGAGGGAGGGTCTATTTGTACTAACTTTCCCACTTATTATAAAACATGAGTAGAAAGTTTGCCTGTGGATCAGTCTGAACAGGTCATAGGGCTGGGGAAAAAGAAAAATTAGGTGTCACCAAAGAGAAAGCAAGCATGAAATATTTTTTCTTGTTTCCTTCACTGTAACTACATTTTAATAGCTTGAGTTCCTTTCATCCACATCCCCACACCCAGCCCCACATTATCAAATCACTAATTTTAACTCGTTTCTCTTTGGTTCAATGGTGTCCAATTCTCAGATTGGATTGCCTAAAGGATTTCCACCACCATCCCTGTTTTGGCAAGGTTTTTCAAAAGTGGTTTGCCATTGCCTGGTTCTTAGAGCTCACAGAAAATGACTGGCCCAAGATTATTCAACTGGCTTGGTTCCCAAAGTGGAATTACAATTTACACTTTCCTGCTTTCTAGCCTGATGCTTTAACTATCACATTAAACTGGCTCTCAATTTTAATTTTAAATTACCTAAATAAAATTGGTAATAGGTGGGGGGGTGTTAGTCTGGGCATACTCATGTTTTATGTGGCCAAAATGCCAAGAACAGTCCGGGCTATGCATATCTGCAATTATTGTACATATGGACTACCTGTCCACAGAACCTAACATCCCCTGCTTCTCTCCAAAACTAACCCATGTCAACCCTATCAAAGTGGATTGAAAATTTATTTCTGGAACCAACATGGAAAGATGTTTGTGTCTCCTATCGCTGTAGATGACAATAAGGCTTTTGATAGGTATTCAACAAGACTCTTACAGGCAAACTGGAGACCACAGGATGGAATGTCTTAATACTGGGAAAGTCAGAATGGCACTTCAGTTCAAAACATCAATGACCAACACCTGATAGCTCAGCTGACTGCAGACAAAAGGAAAAACAAAACAGCACACACTGTACTAGAGCATTTGTTCACTGGTGCACAAAATGGGTTTCCCCAGTTGTCTTCCCTTCTTCTGCTTCATCAACTCATTTCCCACCTTTTCCAACTACTGTTGAATGAATGGTATACACTCTTTGTTCTCACTGTCCCCCTCGTGGTCTTCTTCCTCTTCGGCAGCTTCGCTGGTCTCTGTGCTGTCGTTGGCCATCTGGGGATGAGACGGAACCGAAAGGATGCACATCAGTCAATATAATTCTCTGGCTGGTGTGCAAAGCAATCAGCCTAATGGAGAAGACCCTAAAGGCAGAGGTATCACCATTCCAAAACTTTGTCAAGAATTGCAAGAACAAGATGAAAGGGGAGGAGTGCCATAATTTTGGGAGTGACCTTTAAGTTCATCACCATCATCTCTTACACATGCATAGATGCCCAACCCATCCAGGTTTGCATACATTGTGTCTTTTTCAAGGTGTTTTGAGTAAAAGGAGAAATGATGGATCCAAGCAATGATTTGCAAAGGCATGATCACCAACTGGCAGATCTCCAAATGCATTCCAAACTTTCATGGAATTGACTTTCACAGAATTGAAATTTTGCAAAATTTATAGAACATTTCATGACATAAACATTATAATACAAATGTCATAAAACCTCTTCTATGGCCAACTCCTGATGTTTGACAATTCAACATGGGCTATTTTCAAATATTCACATCTCTGCATATCTCCCTGAAATTTAAGAACTTTTCCAGTGAAGATAAAACATTAGAAGTTCTGCCATTGTTGAAGGTATTGAGGAATTTGGTAATAAAAATACCTCTAAAACAAGAACCCAACAGGTCACCCAGGGGGCTAATAAAGGGTGCAAAGGTTTCTTCAATATTCACATATTGATCAATGTTGGAGTTGAAATCTTCTACTTCTTGTAACTTACCAAAGGAGTAGGTGTCTTCTCCACATCCAGAATTAATTTTCCTATATTACCTCTGTCATGGATTCTTTGCATTGCTTCCTTCACCTATAATCAAATAGATCTTAAATTTTAATCCTCTTTGTGATGCAAAAGCAAATCAAATTAAAAACAAAAAATACCCCCCTACAATTGGTTTTTGGGCACAAGTATGTTTCCTTGTATATTTATATATGTAAAAAAATATGTGCCTGTGTTGACTTTTAGTGTAAGCCCAAGAAAGACATGGAATTAATTATACATCACAAGAAAAGAAAATATTGTATTACCAGAATAATACAGAACTAGGAAAGCTGCTGTCTAAAACTTGTTTTAGGATGTTCTAGGAGGAAGGGGTCAAGCTATTTTCCAAAACATCTGAAGGCCAGACAAGGAATAATGGATGGAAACTGAACAAGGAGAGATTCAACCTAGAAATGAGGAGAAATTTTCTGACAGTGAGAGCAATCAACCAATGGAACAGAAGTTGCCTTCAGAAGTTCTGGGAACTTCATAATTGGACTGTCATCTATCAGAAAGGGTGTAGGGTCTGCTTAGGTGGGGGGTTGGACTAGATGACTAACGAGTTCCCTTCCAACTCTGTCAATCTGTATCTGTTTCCTACGAGTATGTTTGGAGATTTCTTTTGGGTAAATGTGTCTGGCAGAAGTTGGAACACAAGGCCTTCAGAAGACTTAGACTAAAGTTCTTAGAATTCTTCAGGATTGTCCTCCGGGTGTCAGCCCTACAAGGTACATCAGATCAGGAAATTCACTCTACAGAAAGATTGGACTGAAATATTTTGGTGATAGGCTACAATAACACAATCTTGCAGGTCTGCTTGTGTTTTCGCTTCCGCCTGTCTTTTATACCTGGGGATCGAAAAGAATCCAACCTAAGTCTTCTTCTAATGCTGTCCTACATCCCTGGGCTTACAACATGCTTCTTCTGTCCCTGCTCTTCTAATGATGCTTTTTCCAAGGTTATCTCTCCCACACCATGTGACTTTAGAGAATAATAATGTAATAAAAGCATCTGGAGAGCAGCCCTGATGGATACAATTGAAGTGCCATATGCAATCCCATTTCTATCTTCTTGGGAGGATATTGAACTGAATATCACTTTGGAAGATAAGAACTCTGGATTTCTATTCTCTGCTATGATTTTTTTTAAATGATTGATGGGGTCCTTTGATGGACTGCAGCTTCATTTTATGATACATGAACAAATTCCTGCAATCACAGAGTTAAATATTACATTTATACATGAGCTCAATTCAAAGAGAGTTTAGGCAGCATACGGCATATATAATAACATGCAGTAAACAATACAATGGCAAAACCAGAAAGCATTACATTAATGTAATAAAACCAGATTATAACACATGACGTGGTTATAAAAATATAGAAATATCATTTTGGTGGAGGTCACAACAAGAACATCATCTACGTTATTCCAACTGGTGCATAATCGTACCCCTATGGCAGTTGCTATGGGCATCTTTTATCCAGTCTTTGAGCTCTGTGGTCCCTTTTAGGGCATCTACCTGAAGTACCTGAGCTGAAATCTCTCCAAAATACCCCATAAAGCAGCAATTGTGAAGCTGTTATGGTTAAGAAAACTACATGAGCACATCCTGGAGTGACCAGATTGTAAAGAGGCAAGACGGAATGATCGATTATTTTGTCACCATTAGCAATTTCCACACTGTATGTGGGCTGCATCTGGAAAAGCTTAGCTTCAGCTCTGCACCTTAGTAGGGCTGGATACACACACGTCTTAAATTATAATATTGCATGTTTAGTAACTATTCATGGATCTATCATTATATTTCTATCTCCTACTGGTAACTCAGAGAAGGGGAAAGTTTCTCTCATTGCATTCCCACAATTCCCAAGGAAGAGTGTTGGGCTGAGGGTTCATCACCAGGGATTCAAATAATTTAACAACTGGTTCTCTGCCCTAATGACCGGCTGGGTGGGCGTGGCCATGGTGGCCATGGCCAGGGGCTGTGACAGGCAGCACTCGGCCTCCTGCACCCCCCGGGAGCAAACATGGACCACAGGGGGTGCCCCATTTTGGGCCTAGTAGGCTTCCCTGCAGCCTCCTGCAAGCAAAAATGGGCCATGGGGGAAGCGCTGCACCCACCCACCCCCGTGCCCTGTTTTGGGCCTAGTAGGCCTCCCTGCAGTCTCCTGCAAGCAAAACGGGGTGTGTGCGGACTCCTGGAAGGCGCAAGGCCAACCAGCAATTTAACAACCGGTTTGCCTGAACCAGCTGAATCCCACTGTAACAACCCTCATCTGGAGATCAAGTTGGGATTTCAACCTGAATCTAATTTATGCAAGCCCAATGTTAACAAGGGGTCTCCAAACCATCTAGTTTATCAATTCTGAATATGGTTTGTTCAATAACAATTAGGGAATGACTTACTTCATTATGATAGCAATCTATTTAACATGTGGGGCTCCCGATGTTGCTGAATGGTTCACAGCACCATTCACAGGCCAGCCAGTTCTGATGGATAACCCATTTCCTCCCCTAAAGAACGCAGGCACTTTATTGTTCAGCTGAATTAAAGAACCTTTTTGACCTTCAATGGTTCCCAATCCTTGCTTTAATTTGGAATTTCGCTAAAGGTATAGAATGATTAGCAGCCAACTGCAATTTTACAAGCCCTTAAGTCTGCAGAGAACAAATGTTTTGATTGCTTCTACACTATCAAGGGGAAAAAAATAACCGTGCTGTCTATGTATCATTTGTTCTTTGAAAATATAGCCGTGCCTCAGGAGCTGCTCAAATGCCATATTATAGAAAAAAAGAAATTACTTGTGCTTTCTGTGACAATATATGCATTTAATATGGATGAGAGAAAAGGGGAAAGAGGTTATTAAGGCTTCTATACACTTTATAGGTCTTTTCACAATACAATGAAGTGATTAATCAAGAGTTATTGAATAAACACAATTCATTGAATGATACAACGTTGCCTATACCAATATGATCAGTGGTGGGTTGAACTTATTTTTACCAATTCCAGGACCTTCCATTACACAAAACATTCCATCATTCCTGATAGCCAATTATTTGAATGGGCGGAATAATCTTTCTACTTGGATGATCAGAGTTTAATATAAAAATGGGTAATGTGTGTCCCACGCTTGTTCCTGGGGAGGAAAGATGTGGCAAATCTAGACAGCATACTAAAAAACAGAGACATCACCCTGCCAACAAAGATGCATATAGTCAAGGCTATGATTTTCCCAGTTGCAATGGATGGCTGTGAAGGTTGGACCATAAGGAAGTCTGAGGGCCAAAGAATGGAGGCCTTTGAACTATGGTGCTGGAGAAGATTATAATACAATAATACAATGCAATAGCAGAGTTGGAAGGGACCTTGGAGTCTTCTAGTCCAACCCCCTGCCTAGCCAGGAAACCCTATACGTTTCAGACAAATGGCTATCCAACATCTTCTTAAAGACTTCCAATGTTGGGGCATTCACAACTTCTGGAGCCAAGCTGTTCCACTGATTAATTGTTCTAACTGTCAGGAAATTTCTCCTCAGTTCTAAGTTGCTTCCTTGATTAGTTTCCACCCATTGCTTCTTGTTCTACCCTCAGGTGCCTTGGAAAATATTTTGACTCCCTCTTCTTTGTGGCAGCCCCTAAGATATTGGAACACTGCTATCATGTCTCCACTAGTCCTTCTTTCTATTAAACTAGACATACCCAGTTCCTGCAACCGTTCTTCATATGTTTTAGTCTCCAGTCCCCTAATCATCTTTGTTGCTCTTCTCTGCAATCTTTCTAGACTCTCCACATCTTTTCTACATCGTGGTGACCAAAACTGAATGCAGAATTCCAAGTGTGGCCTTTCCAAGGCATTATAAAGTGGTATTGACACTTCACGTGACCTTGATTTATGTTTATGTAGCCTAGAACTGTGTTGGCTTTTTTGGCAGCTGCTGCACACTGCTGGCTCATATTTAAAAGGTTATCCACTAGGACTCCAAGATCCCACTCACAGTTACTACTGTTGAGCAAGGTACCACCTATACTGTACCTGTGCATTTCGTTTTTGTTGCCTAAATGTAGAGCCTTATTCTTTTCACCATTGAATTTCATTTTATTAGATAGTGCCCAATGTTCAAGTTTGTCAAGATCCTTCTATATCTTTAGCCTATCTTCTGGAGTGTTGGCTATTCCTGCCAGGTTGGTGTCATCTGCAAATTTGTTGAGTTCCCCATTTATTCCCTCATCCAAATCATTGATGAAGATGTTGAAGAGCATTGGGCCCAAAACAGAGCCTTGGGGTACTCCACTGCATACTTCCCTCCATGAAGATGCAGTTCCATTGAGGACTACACATTGAGTGCAGTTGGTCAGCCAGTTACAAATCCATCTGGTGGTGATGCTGTCAAAACCACATTCTACTACTTTATCTAGTAGTAGGTTATGGTCTACCTTATCAAATGCCTTACTGAAGTCCAAATAAACTATATCAACGGCATTCCTCTGGTCCACTAATTTTGTCATATTATCAAAGAATGCAATAAGATTAGTCTGGCATGATCTGTTTTTGACAAACCCATGTTGGTTTTTGGCTATTACTTTGTTTGCTTCTAGGTGTTCGCTAATTCGTTGCTTGATTATCTTTTCCAGAATCTTTCCTGGTATTGAGGTCAGGCTGATAGGTCTGTAGTTTCCTGGATCTGTTCTTTCCCCTTTTTTGAAGATGGAAACCACATCAGCTCTTTTCCAGTCCTCTGGTAGTTCCCTGGTGCTCCAGGATCTCTGAAAGATATAGTTCAGTGGTTCTGATATCTCATCTGCCAGTTCCTTCAGAACCCTGGGGTGTAATCCATCCGATCCTGGTGATTTGAACTCGTCTAGGGTAGACAGGTACTCACTTACCATTTTCTTCACTATTTCAACTTGTGTTCCTAAACTGATTTTTGTGGTGCTGTTTTTGATAGATTGGACTGTTTTATCCCTTCCTGCGAGTCCCTTGGACTGCAAGGTGATCAAACCGGTCAACCTAGAGGAGATCAATCCTGACTGCTCTTTAGAAGGCCAGATCCTGAAGATGAAACTCAAATCCTTTGGCCATCTAATGAGAAGGAAGGACTCACTGGAGAAGAGCCTAATGCTGGGAATGATTGAGGGCAAAAGACGAAAGGGACGACAGAGAATGAGGTGGCTGGATGGAGTCACTGAAGCAGTAGGTGTGAGCTTAAATGGATTCCAGAGGATGGTAGAGGACAGGAAGGCCTGGAGGAATGTTGTCCATGGGGTCACGATGGGTCGGACATGACTTTGCGACTAACAGTGTGTGTGTCTGTGTGTGTGAATCCTTTTCTCTCAGAAAAAAAATATGTTTTCTTTACTCCTCATTTTTCCTCACAAGGAATGCTCAAAAGACTATTAACTCATTTTGTACAAGAGTTTAATGCTGACCTTTGGCTGCAAACTGCCCCACTTCTCACAGGAGATTAGAACATTCGCATAAAGGAATGCATTTGCATTACTAGTAATACTAACAAACAGCAACAAAATGTAACCGCCAAAGCGAGGTCACTTTTATGAACTCTGGAAAAGCTAAGGAAGAGAGCCAGTTGGAAATCTCAGGAGTGAATGCTAGACTCAAAAGACAAAATATTAACCTGGATTAAGTAAACAACAAATTATACAGTTTCCAAAAATAGCAACGGCCAAGTGGTTACCAGGAGTGGAGCATGACTTTATTTTTATAATTCTTTTGAAAAGTTTTCAAAGGCTGAAATAAACAGAAGAGCAAGACCATCACTAGATAAAATTGAAAGACAATACTTGGGCTCCTTCCACACAGCTGGACATAATCCACAATCCAAGGATCACATAACATGCTGAGCCAAACATAAATAATTCCAACTTCTTAACACCTGGCATAATAAAGCATGTTTTTATTATTCTCTAAAGCAGAAAAGCAGAAATTTCTTCTTTGCAACTTTAGTGAGGGCGAAGAGCTACTAAATTTGTTTATGCTTGTGATAAAGTTTGGAAGTCTTTATGTAATTTTTTCCTTCTTTCTGTAATATATATTTTTATCTTTTTCTTCCTTTTACATTTTACAACTATTTCATTTTTCTTTCCTTAAATTTAGTTTATATTATATTTTACTACAGCTAAAAAATTCTTAATAAAAATGATATATGAATGCTTGGAATTGGAGGTTCGTATAAGATTAGCCAAGTTTCTTATAAGAATTTCACACATTCCAGGGTGAAATGCTTGTCTGAGTTTATTATAGAGACAGTAGTTAGATATTAGTAGGTAAAGGTTCCCCTCACACATATGTGCTAGTCGATTTCAGCTCTAAGGATGGTGCTCGTCTCCTTTTCAAAGCCAAAGAGCCAGTGCTGTCCAAAGACATTTATGTGGTCATGTGGCCAACATAACTAATCGCCAAAGGTGCATGGAACGCTATTCCCTTCCCACCAAAGGTGTATCCTATTTTTCTACTTGCATTTTTACATGCTTTCAAACTGCTAGGTTGGCAGAAGCTGGGACCAGTAACGGGATCTCTCTCTGTTATGCAGCACTAGGGATTTGAACCGCCAAACTGCCGACCTTTCTGATCAACAAGCTCAGCGTCTTAGCCACTGAGCCACCACGTCCCTTAAATATTAGTAGGCAATGCTCCTTAATCTCAAATGTTGACTTTGTCGATATGGAAAATATCCCCCCGGTTTGGATGTGCTGCAGGTAGCCTTTAATACAACATTATTGGGACTTTTCTGAAGGACATATTTAAAGCTTTCTCATCCACACCAGTGAGGGAAGAGTTAAAGGATACACTTTTGGTCTGTCATTCTTCTCCCTGTCTGCTTTACCCCAGTGCTGCTAAGGAACAAGCTACTAAAAAATGCCACTGCAAATTATGAGGATCAGGTCTCCATGGTTACAGGTCATGTGGCCTAAAATTACAAGCTTTTAGCGTCAGAGTTACTTTGGCAACGCCAATGGCGCAAGTAGATCTTGCCCAAACTGATAAAAGCATCTGTCTGATTTTCTGTTTTGATGCTCATCCAGCTGCTGGCATTAACCCACAGACAGCAAGCATTTATGCAGTCACAAGAACTCCTAAAAGTCGCCACTGTTCAGTGGGTATGTGAAAAAGAGCAGAATCACAGCCACCGACTGTGTTCTCACAACATACTTGGGTAGGCTAATGAAAGGTTTAGGAGCAGCATGCCCTCAAGAGATTTTGATTGGCTAGTTTTAATCTTAGTTCATTATGGCTTCGTAGATTATGCAAGTCAAACTTTTTTGATTGTGCAATCTGAATCCATCGGAGTGGATTAAAATCAGTAATAAAATCAATAAGTGGGTTGTGTGAACACAGACCCTAAGAACTCATTAGTCTCCTTCCAGTGTATGTGATATTAATTGAAACACAAATTTCCTCTGTGTGTGTGTGTGTGTGTGTGTGTGTGTGCACACAATTCCCCAATCCTTTTATACAAACAACCAAAAGCGGTAAGATTTTTGAAAAGAGAGGAAGGAAGGGTGGATGAAGGCTGTTCAACTGTATTGCTTCTCTTCCCATGATCCCAAGGGTTATTATCACCACCTACCGTTTGCTTACATGCAGGCATGTATGCCTACATAATAGCTTGTTTTATTTTTAAATGGTTTGGGGAGATTACTATCCTGAATGGTAGGATGTAAAGAACTATAAATAAAGCAACACCCAATAATTCCAGTTCTTATCATCATTACAGTCAACATGAATTGGGGAGTGGGAAGAGTGTATGGAAACTTTGAAGTTACCCAAACCAATTCAGCACACCAGGTGGAAGGGAAATGAAGAAAAAGGCAAAACATTGAAAAACAGTCCGAAAGTTTGATCTGGCCCAAACAGTCAATCAAAGTTTTCAACTTCTCTGTTCCTTCCTGGCCATAAATCATTTTACCTGATGGAAGTATTCCATAACATTCCTAGGCAATCCTCACATCAATTCTTGTGTTGTGACCTGAGCTCATGTTAACTTATATAACTGAGGATGTAGAAGTGAAGTTCTCAAGGCTATCAGGAAGACCATGGCAGGAAATCAACGCCACCAGAAGGCTAGAATAGAGTAACAGAGGTGAAAGAGAACTTGGAGGTCTTCTAGTCCAACCTCCCTGCTTAGGCAGGAAACCCTACACCACTTCAGACAAATGGATATCCAACATCTTCTTAAAAACTTCCAGTGTTGGAGCATTCACAACCTCTGAAGGTGAGTTGTTCCATCTATTAATTGTTCTGTCAGGTTGCTTTTCTTCTTGATTAAAACTACTTGGCTAAAACTCGGCTAAAACTACTTTGATTGAGATTGTCTATATTAAGAGAACTTTTAAAGTTGGATTGTGCTGTACTTCTTCCACTTCCTTATGCTCCTTAAACACATTTGCTCTGATTAGATTCAACACATTCCCTTCAGCAGTTATCAACAATAAATACCAATAAAAGGGGTGAGGGGAAATCTCTCCCACAAATGACTTTGCTCCAGTGACTTTCACAGAGGAAGTTGTATTGAAATTTTTATTTGGGTCTGAATGAGGTATTAATCCACCCACTCGTAAAGGAATTCCCAGGCAGTGACAATAAATGATAAGTCTCCCATCTTTTAATAGACCATAAAAATAAGTTTTAGTCATAAAATAGTGAATTTTTGCCCAGCTGCTACAAGAGGAAGGCAACAAATATTGTTCAATAAAACTGCATTTCTCAGATAGCTCTCCCATTTTCTCTCCTCCCTCCGTATTTTTCAGACTATAAGATGCACCAGTGTATAAGATGCACCAAGATTTCAAAGAGGTAAGAAAGAAAAAAAGTGTTTGTCCCCCTCGGCCCCCAAGAGCACTCTCTGCAGGCTTCAGCAGGGCTGGAACAAGGCAAAAACTCCCCCCATTTTTCACAAAATGGGGGCATTTTTCTGTTCCCCCAGCCCTGCTGAAGCCTGCAAAGTGCTTCTGGGGGGGGGGGTGAAGGAAGGCAAAAGCACCCCCGTTTTAGTGAAAAATGGCCCATTTTTCACCAAAACATAGGCTAAAAATGGCTGTATTCGATGTATTAGGCGCACCAACATTTCCATGCTCTTTTTTTGGGGGGGGGGAAGGGTGTGTTTATATTCCGAAAAATACAATACTACTACAATACTATAACGATCCCATCACTTGTAATTCTCAATAGTGGGACTCTCAGATTGGTCTTCCACTTCCCTGTTGTATCTAAGATCATGGGAAAGCTGGAGCACAATGAGACCATTCTTCATATATCTGCAAATGAAACTTCTAGCTCAACTACAGCCCAGTGAATTTAAAAACCACACTTGATCTTTCGTGACCCGGAATCCATGTTCCTTTGTAACTGTCACTATTAATATCTCAGCAATGACATTTTACACCAGGGATAATATCTCAAATATCCACAAAGATTTATATTTGATCTTCCATATCACAAGGCTCAGGGGGAATATAATATATTAGATTTAGAGTGGCTGAGAAAATGGGGTTATGGGAAATTGTGTGTAGAATTCCATAGTGTAGCCAATAAATATTTGAATTCCAAAATGTTTCGCTCATCTTTCTAAAATATTAACACTCTTGTTTGGGTTTTTTCCATGCAGAGTTAGGCTTTTGGCAGAGAACTGCTGGAGTTTATTCTTATTTTTTTTTTAAACTACAAAGTAATGAAACCAGTCAGTCTGCAGCACCAGCTGCCTGGCACAAAAGTCAGTGATAATAGCCATTTAAAAGCCAGCACAAAGCAAAATGTTTGGTAGGAGCCATGAAATAGGAAAATGTTCTTAGTGTTTCGACAGAATCATTGAGAAGATAAATTTTGGAATCCAAATAATTAAACACATGGTCCAACTGTAAAAAAATAATAATTCTGAGTCTGCGTAGGGCACATTTGAAGAAAATGCTACCCAACAGATAGAAGAGAATATTTAGAGCTCAGAGTTGAATTGTGGGGTCCTTGGTGTTCTCTGAGCTTGGTTGTTTTCTTGCAGGCATTTCATTACCAAACTAGGTATCATTATCAGTACTGGGACACTACTGGGATAGCAGGCTGGGAAATCCAGCTCCTGACATTTCCCTCTAGGTCAGTGATGGCTAACCTTTTCCAGACCATGCTCAAAGCATGCATGTACACCTGCAAATGTGCATGCGTGCACTCAAATCCCCAAAATGCAATGAGCTTGCACCACTGCGCATGCACCCCGCCCCTCCAATCATGCGTATGTGCTCTCTGCATGTGCCTTGCCCCATGTGTATGCGCGGCAGAGACCCGAAGACCAGTTGGGCGATGGGAGGCACACATGCGTGCATGGCAAAGCTGAACTGGAGTGATAGCTTGCATGCCATCAGAGAAGGTGCTGGGTGCCACCTTTGGCCCGTGTACCATAGGTTGGCCATCATGACTCTAGGTAGTATAGTCAAAAAACAACAAACTATGGTTTGCTTTAAGCTTCCTGTGTTTCTGGCTGGCCAAGCCTCTCTCATATGGACAAGTAATCATCATTGGATGCACAATGGACATTTTAATAGTACACTATGGGACAGAAATAACTTTGGCTTTGAGAAGCTTATACGTTCCCTGTATACGTAGCACCCTAATTCTAATCAAGTAAACAGCTTCTCATGTGGATCTTGAAAGACATTATAGAAATATCTAGGAAGGGAGAATGATTCAGAGGTGGGTTACTCTCAGCTTGGGCCAGTTCAGCCAAACCGGTAGTGGTATTTTGGCTTGGGTCGCAGAGCAGGCAGCGATCCAGGCTAGCCACGCCCCCAAACCGGTTCCCCGGTCAATGCTGCTGTTGCTAGCATGTTGTTTAGTAGTGTGTGTGTGTGTGTGTGTGCGTGCAGTTCATTGTAAATTGTTCTGTGCATGTGCAAAGTACAATTTACATTGAACTGCGCATGCACGTGCAAAGTAAACCAGAATAAAACCGGGAGCAACCCACTTCTGGAATGATTGTATTATAAAAGGGATGGGAAACTTTGGTTCTGTCATTTAGGATATCTAAATGCCAAATTCTCTGCTTTGGGTTCAGTCAGAGTTTTATCAAATCGCAAATCATTTAGTATAGACAAGGTAAGGCTGCAATATGCCACATCATCATTCATTTGCTTTAAGGAGGAAAAAAGTGTAACTAGCAAAATGAGATGAACTAAGGAATTTTCCTAGTAGACTTGCATTCAGCCAGAATCTAAGATATCAGAGGTTTAATCGGTGCCTAAGGGAAATGCAGCCTAATTCTAAACATGTCAGGACATTGGAAGTTGATTAAGGAACTCCTAGTAAGATTTTCAAGAATTATGATTAGATTATTTCTAAACTTGGAAATTCTGCATAACACACAACTGAGCATCACAGAGCATAAAACTCTGAAATTCAGCTTTAACTATGTAGATTAAAGGGAACATAATTATTACTTCGAGCATAATTATTATCAAATTGACTGGCAAATTTAATAACTACAAAGGATGGTTTGGACGCTTGTCCAAAAAGCTTTCTTCCTTGAATGAGTCAGTAGGTAGGATGATATTAGCTTCCCTGATATTCAAAAACAACCAGTAACATTTTAAATTGGACCCCCAATTTAAAATGCTGATAGATTAAAATCACCAGGGAATCAGTTTAGCATTCAAATATGGAATGCTATTTTCTGTGTTAATATGAAGCAATGGAATTAAATTTCACCTTGGATACACAATTCCACTGGCAAAAAGAAAAGAAAAAACTGATCATAATGTGTTATATTCTAGAGATTATGGAGATTAGACTGTACATACACTGTGTATGTACAGTAGTGGCATTACAGTGACAAGAAATTAAAACCCTTTGTCTAAATCTAAACCTCGCTAAACCTTCTCACAAGATTCGATTTCTTTAGATTCGAGAACATAAGCAACTCTAGAAACTAATGAAGATTAGCTATCCATCCATCCATCCATCCATCTAGCTATCTTATATGTATATATATATATATGAGAAAGCAATAACAATGGCCAAGACAAGGACCATCCATCCATCCATCCATCCATCCATCTATCATCTATCTATCTATCAGAAAGCAGTAACAATAGCTAAGATAAGAACAAACTGTAAATTCTTCATAGTTTCAAACTAGGATTGTCTCTATGGGAAGAGAAATTCATTTGTTCTACCCAATTTTTGATTTTGGAATCAACAAATTCAGCACTGGGATCTTGGTTTAAATCTGTCTCTACTCAAAGTGTTTGTTCTTAAATTTAATTAGAAACCATTTAGAATTCGTCTTCAGCTGTGAATATTTAGAAATATGATTTCTGCCAGATGGTGCAGATGATCCCATCTCTATTGTTCATTTGTTTAGGATCAAAGCTCATTATAGTTCATTTCAAGTTGAACAAATTGAGGTAACCTCTGTCATGTTTAGCATCTAATTGATAGGCTGTTCAAACATGAGTTCTTATTGGTTGGGTCTAAGCTTACAAATCTAGTTCTAGCCAGAATTTGCCAAAAATAATAATAGTAAATTATATCAGAATTGTAAATGCAACTGGTTTAAAAGGTAAAGGTTCACCTCACACATATGTGCTAGTCATTCCCAACTCGAGAGGATGGTCCTCATCTCCATTTCAAAGCCGAAGAGACAACATTGTCCAAAGATGTCTCCGTGGTCATGTGGCCAGCATGACTAAACACCGAAGGCACACGGGACACTGTTATCTTCCCACCAAAGGTGGTTCCTATTTTTCTACTTGCATTTTTACATGCTTTCGAATTGCTAGGTTGGCAGAAGCTTGGAGAAGTAACGGGTGCTCACTCCGTTATGCAGCGCTAGGGATTCAAACCGCTGAACTGGTGACCTTTTTGATCAACAAGCTCAGCATCTTATCCACTAAGCCACTGTGTCCTCTCTAAATTGATAGGCCCATTCAAATATCAGTTTACTATTAACACTGATTCCTTCTAAATCCAGTTCACTTGATTACAGGAACTCTTCTAAATTTATTACTAGACTTTGAACCTCCAATGTTTATTTAATACCAAAACCAGAACAGGAAGATGGTTTCACATTGCAAAGCAAATGACAAAATGGAATGCCAGCACATCACTCTCCTTGGTCTCTTTTCCCCACTGATAGATTGATCTGCATGATAAAGGAAATGTTGCCATGGAAATATCAAGTATGAACATACAGTATGTTTCATTAGTTTAGTAGCAAACCTTGGGGGAGGAAATGTCTCAATTAACAAAATCAGTGTTCTATTGCTAATATTTAATTTGACAATGTGAACTTTACCATAACAAAGGAACCAATGTATTGATTTAATATCCACCCATGCATAACTGATATAGATGGATATAGTCATTAGGTTTTTATTTCCCATGGATACCTGTGATATTTGTTCACACAGTCAATCGTTAGTAAAAACACCTCATACAAGAACAGTCAGGATATTGCACTAGGCCAGAACTAAGAAATACACAAGGCAGAGAGAACAATCAGTAATGAAAGTTGTAGACTCAAAGTCCCCAAGTGAAGTCTGCGGAGCCTTCGCTTACAAGACTGGCTTTGAGATAAACTAGAATCTCTCTCATCAGAAAGTTCTAGGCTTAGTAGTACCATCTGGGACTCTAAGACAAAACACTTGAGTGTATCTTCAATTGGAGATGGTTGATTGGGCCTTGGAGGAGTAGCAAGAAGATTTCAAACATCCATATGACCTCAGTTGGAGCAACAACTGGCTGGACCCAAGTGTTCAGCTCCTAGTGATCTGTCCAGGGTCCTGAAAGCTCATTCTCTTTCAATGCTTTTTCTTAATTACTTGAAGCTTCTACAGAGAATATTTTGTGTGACTTCTCTGCATTGGCATTTGGGGATTTGGATTGAAAACTGGAATCTATCTATCTATCTATCTATCTATCTATCTATCTATCTATCTATCTATCTATCTATACCAGTGGTTCTCAACCTTCACAATGCCGCGACCCTTTCATACAGTTCCACATGTTGTGGTGACCCCCAACCATAAAATTGGTGTCTCGGTTCCTAAGAGCATCGAAAATATGTGTTTTCTGATGCCCTTAGATGACTCCTGTGAAAGAGTTGTTCGACCCCCAAAGGGGTCCCGACCCACAGGTTGAGAACCACTGATCTACACTCTCTCCCGCTTGCCTCTGTGATTTGGAAACCTTGTAAGCCAAACTTGCTGAACTTATGCAGAGGTGGTATTCAGCTGGTTCAGACCGGTTCAGGAGAACCGGTAGTTTTGACAATCAGTTGGCCCCACCCACCTTTCCCCGCCCCATCCTGTCCTTTATTTCCTGCTTTCTAGTTTATCTCAATTGCACAGCACAGCTGATTTCTGCCCCCTTGCTGTTCTACTTACTGTTGCTGATGTGGAAGATAAGCAGCTGAGCTTCTAAATGCTACATTTTCAGTGCTACACGCAAGTGCTTTAGGTGCATTTGTGCACACAAAGCGTGCGCTCACCAAACCAGTTGTTAAACTGGTAGCATCCCACCACTGAACTTATCTCTGTATTGCAAGTGATGTTTTGGCAAGCCTCACTTAATAAAGAGAACAAAGCCACCCCTTTGTATATTTTTTCTGGTTGTCTGGGACAGAACAGATACAACAGGAATTCTGTCTTTTATAATAGCAGGCAAAATTATTCTATGTCAGTTAGTCAGGGAGGAAATGGAAGTTTCTGCCTTCCTGAGCATCTGTGTTTGTTTGTTTGTTTGTACTTTTGGAAAACATGGAGTTGGATAGATCCCATCCATACAGCTGATGTGCCTTGACGGTTTTATTTTAATCTTACTTTATTATTTTATTTATTTGCTATGTAACCTCTGAGACTTTTAGATTCCAATGATGAAATGACAATGGCACCCTTAATATGGCAACTCGGGAAAAAACCTCAGACTGATAATTGAAAAATAAATGTGTACCTCAGGGAGGAAAGGACAAGGGTAATTATAAGGTTTAATGTGGTTTTTTTTAATTCCCCCACCAGATGACAGTGGGTAGGCTTGATGAACAGACTGTATTTATGCACTTCTCAAGCTAATGTCAGAGTGATAGGAGAGATAGTTGCCAAATGGTATGAAGTGTTACCAAACAAATGGAAGAATGTTATTTTGTAAAATAGCATGACACCATTTACAAATATGTGTAAGAACATCTATGGATCTTTAGGTTTTGTTCCATTTCTCATTTCTCAACCTTCTTTTGTGCCATGCCTACTTTTCTTACATTTTTAAAAAAACCTGCACTAAAACTCATACATATTTTCTTGAAGGCTTATTCCAATAAATCCTAGTGTAATATATCTTTCGTATTAGGGCAGCAGGCCTGGGAGCCCCAGGGATGGGTGAATTCGTGAGGTGGCTCCCTTATTATTAATATGTCTGTCTCTCTATTGTTCTCTTTTTTTGTGTCTGCTTTTATAATTTCTCATTTTTTAAATAAGTAGGTAATGGTTGTAACTAATTATTGTCTTATTCATTTCCTGATTTTACTGTGTGCAGCCCTGAATCACTTTCTGTGGGATAGTCAAGGATGTAAATTTGATTGGTGTGTGTGTGTGTGTGTGTGTGTGTGTGTGTGTGTGTGTTCCAGCACAACTCTGGAACGCCTCGAGCAATTTCAACCACACTTGGTACACAGATGATTTCTCTGTGGAAAAAAATACAGTGTGGATAAGACATCCCTAACACACCTTAGGGTTTGTGTTCTGTTAAGATACAGCCTGTTGTGCCTTGAAATGGCTTCTACTGTACTGCTGTAAAATGGTTTCTACTGTACTGCCGTAAAATGGCTTCTATTGTACAGTGCAGTGGAGTTGCCATGGTAATGGCTTTACAGTACTCTACAAGGGGGCTCCTTCTGGTAAGGAGGAAAATCCAACATTAGAAATTACATTTGGTCAGGACATTTTCCCCCTATAAATAAATACCCAGACAACACCAGGTTATCAGGTAGTAAGTAAGTAAATAAACAAATAAATAAATATTTTCATTATGGCACACAACAAGCATGGCATGCTTAGAGGTCCTTTCTCAAGTCTTTAACTCCCCTCAAGATACTAACCTTTTTCTAGCTAAGTCTTCAGTTCTTCCTTCAGTACACGTTTTTTGTTTTTCTTTTTGACTCCTGTTCAGCCTGAGTCCTTATCTCTCTGAAGTATTGTAGCTTTCTTCCTACCTGTTTTTCCTCATGTGTGTCTGATGCTCTTCAGGTGTGCTAGGTTTCCTAACCTGGGCAAATGAACTAACTCCAAGAGTTCGCTAACCATCGTGGCCATTGCTGAGTGATCTGGGAATTGAAGTCGACACACATATGGATGTTGTTCAGGTTGGAAAATTCTATGCCAGACAAAGCATCCCACCTTTAACCAGCATGGCTGGCTGAAACATTTAGTATTTGTTGTCTAATGCTGTGTGGGAAGGCTGCCATGTCTGCAAGCACTGCCTAGAAGCTTTTTGAAACAATAAGCTAAAAAATCCACTGTAAGATACAACAGACATCAAAGTACACATGGCTGGAAAGCATTCAAGTTGTTGTGTTTTTTAAACAGGAAGGAACACTGCCAATGTTTAAATAAGCTACACTGTGTATGCTAATAATTAACACACTAGAGCATAA
This sequence comes from Thamnophis elegans, assembly GCF_009769535.1. Lineage (NCBI taxonomy): Eukaryota > Metazoa > Chordata > Lepidosauria > Squamata > Natricidae > Thamnophis > Thamnophis elegans. The sequence continues at coordinate 32,289,867 of NC_045554.1, forward strand.
AACCAGGAAATGGGGATCCTTCCTTTTCTCATCTCTATGCAGAGTTACATTTTAAAAATACAAACTTACAAAACCCCAGTACTCCCATGCTGCTGTTTGAAGAATGCAGATGGAATGTCCATGACCTATTTTAATAATACATTGTTTAAAAAATAAAACCAAAACTAACATATCAGAGAAGGAACAAGATAAAGTGCTTACCTCTTCCAGTGCCCACAGTGAATCAACCACTGGTTTGATCTTCTTCTCGTTGTAAAGTTTTATGAGATTGTCCATTACTTTAGTGACAAGGCTACTTCGGCCCTGTTTGAAAAGCAGGTTCAGCAGAGAAAATCCAGCCATGACTTTGTTTTCTTCATAAAGTTTGATAGGATTTACTTTCTCCACTTGCCACCACTAAGGGAACACAAATTGCAACAAGATTAGAACCAAGATATTCCATGTGTATATTCCATGTGTGTATTACACTGGAAATGCATGATGTACTTCATAATCACTCACTCACTCTACAGAAGATGGGAGGCCAGGAGCTGGAGTATAGACTTTGAAGGATCTCAAAAACAAAGACATGAAACAAAGGAGCTGTCAGAGTTCCTACAGATGCCCTAATTAACTCATGAGCCTCAAGCCAAGTTTCAAAAGAAATCCAGTTATTTATTAGGAGCAACAAGTCAGTACGTACCAAATGAAGTCAACTCTGCCCCACGTAATTTATGGCTCAACTATGACCCTGTTTCCCCCTCCTCCTCCCAAGGTGTCATAAATCACATTCTGCAATGGAGCACTTTCACGGTCCGTAGAAAACATGCCTCTCCCTGGCTGGCTTGGTAACCTGAGGTACAGCCTCGAGAAAGGTATGCGTGCAATCTGCTTCCAATCATGGCTGCTGAGCTGCTCCATCAGTTCTCCCCACTCCTGCCAATGGCAACTCGAAAGCAGGCCAGCAATGCTGTATGAGTTGACAGGTAGATCCAGATGAACCTTTTGCTCTCAAGATGTACTAGCTCACTCTCCCAATTTTCACATGAAAAGGGCAGCTCTCCCTTCTCAAATCTAGGTTAGGAGAAAACTGGATGGGTTTCCACTTTGCCATAAGCCAGAATTTAAATAAAATGAACAAGACACCATGGCTTAGTTTATATATCACCCTAGACCATACATAACAGTTTATAAACCACAATGGCTGAATCTGCAATGACACACTAAGCTAGAGCTAAAAACTGGAATGGTTTAGTCAGTGTGAACCTAGTAAGGATGTGCAGAGATCATTCATTCATTCATTCATTCATTCATTCATTCATTCATTCATTCATTCATTCAATGACAATGTACTTTAATTCACTTTTTGATTTTTTTTACCCAATGAAATCAAAGCCATAATAGGATAAACATTTTTGGTTCTACTTTAGCCCACCAACCTTTTCAAAGCTCCCAGAATGGATGGTCAAATTTTCTTTTTACATTTTTGGAATTTGTGTGAGCTTAAAAGCAAACTGTTGAGATTTAAGGCACCCTTTCTTTCACACCTCAATTGCCCCTGCAGATTCACTTTTGAAAGGCAGCTGTGCCACAAAAGGTAAAAGAGGCAGCAACTGTACACCCTCTGCATTAATACCATATTTGAATTCAGCCAATTATGCCCAGCCCCTAAAAACAGGTTGTGGCTCACTGAGATTTGTGAATGAAGCAGATAGGGTTATTCAACAAATCAACATTAAAATACACACGGGTTCGTCGTGATGCACAAACCAAGTGAGAATTTGCGGTATTTATTTTGGACTTGGGACCTGAACACCTACTCAGATCTGTGAGCCAATTCTGTGCATTGGTGGCCATAGGCTCGTGATCCAAGCCTTGGACTGTTCTAAATTAGTTGGTCTCAAAATCCCACCTGTTTCTAACCTGGGTTCTATGCAGGGGTGGGCTTCAAATGTTTTAGCAATGGGTTCTCGGCCTGCTTGCTGGGTGGGCGTAGCCTAGTCATCCTGCACCATGGGGAGGGGAGTGTTTTCACCCTCCCTGGGCTCCAGAGGCTTTCCTTGAGCGTTTGGGAGGGTAAAAATAGCATCCCGGGGCTCTGGAGGCCTGGAAATGAGCCCATTTCTGGCCTTCCCTAACTTCTGGGAGTCCTATTTTTCACCCTCCCCAGGCTTGGGAAGCTTTCCTTGAGCCTCCGGGATGGCAAAAATGGCCTGCCTGGACTCCAGAGGGCCTCTAGAGGCCAGAAATGAGCCCGTTTCCAGCCTTCCAGAAACTTCCAGGAGAACTGGTTTTTTCCTTCCCTGAGCCTCTACACGAGCCCTGTACCAGCATCCAAAATGGGCCACATGGAGACTTCTGGGAGGGGTGGGAGGGGAGGGACAGCCAGGGGTGGGATTTGCGGGTTCACCAAAGTCCAGAGATCCTTGGCAGTGTGAACCTGCAGCAACCCACCCCTGGTTCTATAACAGAGGATTTCAACAATCATCCAGTGGCTTTTTTATTCATATCTAGCTGGAAATGTATTTAAGCAGCACCTCCTTCCATTGTCTCTATAGGCAAAGAAGAAATCAATAAACTTAATGAAACATTCATACCTCTGCTGTGGATAATGCCTAGCTTGGATCTGAATCTGAAAAAGATGAGTCATGCTGTTGAAGGGAGAGAGGGGAGAAAATGGGAGGGAAACAAAGAGAGACTTGGAGCACAGCACACACAAATAAGCTCTAACCAAGCCGGAAGGGCCTCATACTTACCGATTTTGCAAAGCTGAAGAAACTTTTGGTTTCCCCAGTAACCATGTTTGATGAGCCTAGAAAGCAGTGAAGAGGGAGGGAAGTAACAGAAGAAAACATGAGCACCGAAGTAGATTATTTATATGCCACAAGGATGAAACAGAAGAATATCAATATTCTGTGTCAAAATCATAAAACAACATCTCCATTCTCCATAAATGTCTTATTGGGGAAAAAAGGACATCTTGTCTATTGTTGGGGTTTAATTCTACTCTCTTGTTGGGCTCTTAATGATGCCATCAGAAGAAGAAAACTCCAGTTATCTTTCACCAAATAGCAATAGCACTTACAACTTGTATACCACTTTACAGTGCTTTGCAGCTCTCTCTAAGCAGTTTACAGAGTCAGCCTCTTGCTCCCAACAATCTGGGTCCTCATTTTACCCACCTTGGAAGGATAGAAGGCTGAGTCAACGTTGAGCCTGGTGAGGTTTGAACTGCCAAATTGAAGTCCACCAGCAGTCAGCAGAAGTAGCCTGCAGTACTGCACACTAACCACTGCACCACCATGGATCATAACTTTCTGCTATTCTCAGTTGCCATAGAACGAACACTTCATCCATGTGCCCCTTACCTAGTGGCAATGTTGGAGCTTTCAGCATGGATGATGTAAGTCTTTTGTCAAACACTGTGCATTGTTTTCATCCTTTTTTGGAGGGTGAGTCATGCTTCTGGCAAGGTGACATCTCAAGGACACAGGAGCCCTGGAAAATTCTGTTTCTCTAGACTCCCTGTCCTTGGGGTGTCCTTCTGCAGTATTCTAGGTATAACACAATGAAGGAAAATGATAGCCTCAAACAGATTTTATGATATCTGCTCTGTCGCACATAAGTTTCAGAGACCGCTTAGAAAGAAGCATCTGATGAGAAAAGAAGACCTTTTCATAGTGATTATGAGGTTGTACATTTGTAATGTTTTGTTTTTAAAAAGAATCAGGAGTAAGTTTTTCTAAGGTAGAACATATTGGAGAACATACATATCTTTTGAATTCCAAAATTTTAGCCTTAAAGTATCTTATCATATAAGACTGCTTGTTTAGGAATATCTTGATATGTGAAGATAATATATGGGGAAGGTGGTAGAAGATTTATCATCTACATATGCATTGCCACAGAAAGTTAACTTGACATAAGCTTGTGAAAAATGTGTCTGGGAGTTTGCATTTATTCAAGAGGAAACAAATTGAGAGCAAGGGAGAAAAGGAAACATTTAAAAATGAGTGAACATCACCAATTAGACTGTTGATGTAATACCTGCATTATATACAGTATGTTGATACACACAATATTTGAAAGGCTGTGGAATGGCTGGGAAAATAATGGTGGGAAAAATAGATTAACTGTCAAGAAATAGAAAGTGAATCCATTGTTAGCTGATTATATAAATGGCATCTCAGCCATCTCAGTACTTAGACTTATATAGTGCTTTTACAGCACTCTCTAAGCGGTTTACAGAGTCAGCCCATTGCCCCCAACAATCTGGGTTCCCATTTTACCCAACTCAGAAGGATGGAAGGCTGAGTCAACCTTGAGCCGGTGAGATTTGAACTGCTGAACTGCAGCTAGCAGTCCGCTGAAGTAGCCTGCAGTACTGCACTCTAACCACTGCACCACCTCGGCTCAAAGAGTCCACAATTTAAGTGAAGGTGGAATGTTTTTTTTTTTTTGCAGTTTGTAAAATTCTTGGATTATTTACCCCAGGCTTGAATTAAAGAGGCCTTATTGAAATCTTTGCAGTTTTTTTCCTTGATCTTGCCCAGTTATATGGGGCTTGATAGTATCTGTTAAATAATTATTTTTTCGCTGTTTCTTCCACAACCTAATTACAACAAGAACCCTGAAAGGTCCCATACTTAATTATGCCACTATTAAGGTTGTTTTCATAAGTTGCCTTTAATGCTTTTAAAAAAAATAACAATATGGCTGTGAGAGCCCAAATTTCATTAATGCAAAAAGGGGGAATTAAAATGTTATTGAGCATTTTGACATCTAAAGGTCAATAACACTCAGTCCACCAGTCTCCAGAATCTGTGAAATGACAGAGTAATGAATGGTAGTAATAATTCTTTATTGAAATTATACAGAAGACAGAAAGGATTATATAGGAGTAGATCTCTGCCATGTCAAGCTTCTTCCAGAAGGACTTTTAAATGATAAGGTTCAGGATGAAAGTTTTTCCTTTGCTGCCAATGACATAGGTAAAAGTAAAGGTTCCCCTCACACATAAATGCTAGTTGTTCCCAACTCTAGGGTGGGGTGCTCAGCTCTGTTTCTAAGCCGAAGAGCCAGTGCTGTTCAATGACAATTCCGTGGTCATGTGGCCGGCATGACTAAACGCTGAAGGCACACAGAATGCTGTTACCTTCCCATCAAAAGTGATTCCTATTTTTCTACTTGCATTTTTACATGCTTTTGAACTGCTAGGTTGGCAGAAGCTGGGACAAGTAACGGCAGCTCACTCTGTTACAGAGCACTAGGGATTCAAACTGCTGACCTTTCTGATCGACAAGCTCAGCATTTTAGCCACTGAGCCACCGCATCCCCTTATATTTAATGATGATGTAGACCTCATTAAATGTGGGAAATCTTGAGTTCTGGACTTAATAATTACCCTGTTGTATGGAAAACTTTCTTTCGTATCCCTGCAGATAGGATTGCTTATCAGATAATAAAAGGAGATCATTGGAGAGAAAGTGGGAAAATTGTTTTTAAAACTGCATTTTTGATGGCCTTAGTAGAATATCATCCAAGTTTCTATGAGTTCTATGCTATCAATCAACATGTTTAATAGTTAACATTTCTTTTCAATTTAAATCATAATATATGCTTCCCCAAGAGCAAAGTGGTCAAGAAGGACTTCAGGTATGGTCATATGAAAACAGACAGCCTGGATGGCCAACATAGATTAATTGATCATATCTATCTTTCATATATCTTCTCTTCTACTTCTGCCATTGTTGTGGCCCACCAGTGGCCAGCAGAGCTGGCAGCAAATTCGGACATGAGGAGGTTGGGGAGGAACCTGGGCCAATCCTGGAGTCTGGGGAAGGCTCTGATGAGGGCTCTGTGTCAGAGGCAGAGAGGGGGCCACAGCCGTATGCCAGTTATCAGCTGCCTTCAGAGTTAGACATCAGTGAGGCAGATGAATAGCTGGAGCCTGTTCCCACTGTGCGCATGCACAGAGTTGCCAGACGAAGGGAAAAGCTAAAGAACAGGAGTTGACTTGGGAGTAAGGCCAGACAATGAATGGCCCGTCTCAGAGAAAATAAAAGAGGAGCAAAAGGGGAGTGGAGTTTGCAGGAGACAATTAGTTCACTAATTGGTTAGTGACTCTTTGAGACTCTTGCCAGGTTTTGCAGATATCGGCTTGGCAGCTCTCCAAGCCAGGTAAGTTGTGTGACTCTAAATCCTCCTGTGAAAGATTTTGCAGGCTATGAATGAGCAGAATTCACAGTAAATTAATAAAAAGAGTTTTTTGCCAGGACAAGGAGTTTCATGCTCTTGGGAAGCTTCGGTCAGAACAGCCATCTTTTCATTTCTCCTCCCACCGTTTGAAGTTAACTTTGAAGTTATGGTGCTTCTTGGTTGATATCTGAAATAGTAACTGAATTTTTCATGCAACCACTCATTAGAAATCAACTAGAACCGTTACAACGGAATGGTGATTCTTGAGAGGTTCAGGATTTATTTAGCCTTTGAATTTTACTCACCGTATAAAATGTAAGTCCCAAGTGGTTTGAGTAGACTGAGGCCTTTACCAGTATTTTCACCGCAAAGACAATCCAGGACAATGTCTACACCATCTGCAGAGATTCTAGAAAGCACAGAAACACTGAGATGATACTTGCTACCTTGCTACTCAATGTCATCATAACTTCAAATAATCAGTAAACAAGACAGTTGTTACTTGTGGACTACCTGTGTATCAGGTGCTAGGCTGGTCCTGGGGAGGTGAAGACCCAAATCCACAAATACTGAATCTACAAGATCTCTTTAGAATGCCCATTATGTCATTCAAGCATTTCCCTCCCTCGACAGTCCACTTTAGCGAATGTTTGAACTGATCCTTTATCTTCGTGTATTGGTCTACCCATCACTCAAATTCATTCTGTTTTTTAAAAGTGGGTAGAAGTGATCTATGTTACTCCTCCATTCTTTAATTAAAATGTGTAGAAGACTATCAACCCAGCAGGCTAAGAAACCGTTCTCATGGAAGTCAGGACTTCTTACATTGAAACAGCCATAATAACAGAATCTTCAGAGCCTGGATGTGCCCTTCCCCATCTTTATGTCAACTAGGGAAGGGCCAGAGCTACACATGAAGCTCCAATTAAAGTGATTGATTGCTAAACAGCTTGTGCACAGGAATCTTCTCAAATGACAGTCATGGAACACAAGGTAAATGGGACTTAATCTACTTGTGGCTACATAGGGATTCTAGATTGATCTCTCTCTTAACTCTGCCCCCAGACTCTAAGAAGCTTATCTGAGACATTTTTCCCAAATTACTTTCTTAAAATGGAGTCAAGTCCTGTTTATCTGTCCATCGCCTTGATAGTGGCTCTTTTTCCTGTCTTTTAAGGCCATTCCCTGATGCCCTCTACAAGGTATTAGTAGGAGATGAGAAAGGCAATGCATAGAAGTCAACTATTAAAATATTTAGTTTGGAGTAATCCATGGCTCTCTGCAAAGATAAGAATAGCAGTCCAGCAGGTGGAATGATTTGGCCAACCTTGCTGATATTCAAAGACAATGCAATGTCAAATGTATTAGTGCTGAATAGGGAATGTTCAAATCAAAGAGTTGCAGCTAGACTGTTTTTTAAGGGTTAGAAGAAAACAAAGACAGCCTGATTCTTTACTGTTGCCAAGAAAACTATAGAGGCTTATTTATCTATAAAGTCACCAAGAGCTGTCTTAAATTCAAAGGTGAAGTTATCTTAGTTTTTGTTGTTAGTTGTGAAGTTGTGTCTGACCCATTGCAACCCCAAGAACAACATTCCTCCAGGCCCTCCTGTCCTCTACCATCCTCTGGAGTCAATTTAAACTCATGCCGACTGCTTCGGTGACTCCATCCAGCTGTCGTCCCTTTCTATTTTTTCCCTCCATCGTTCCCAGCATTAGGCTCTTCTCCAGTGAGTCCTTCCTTCGCATTAGGTGGTCAAAGTATTTGAGTTTCATCTTCAGGATCTGGCCTTCTAAAGAGCAGATCCTATTTAGGACTGACCAGTTTGATCACCTTGCAGTCCAAGGAATTCGCAGGAGTCTTTTCCAGCACCATAGTTCAATGGCCTCAATTCTTTGGTGCTCAGCCTTTCTTATGAAGTTGTCTTTAGTATTGCTGCTACTGCCCCCTTGTGCATAGGGATGTTTTAATTGCCCCACAATCAAGAATTCTTTTCTATACTTTTATAGGGCATTTGATTGTTAAAAACCCACAAGTCAGAATTGTTCAATTTTTTTTATCTTGCAATCAATTAAAATGAAAATACAGACCATCTACAGTATTTAGAAAATGGAGAACATATTCCTCTATATGTAAAGGGGAAGAAGAAACAAAACTCACTCTCTATTTTTGAAACTCTCCTTTTACTCATTCTGAACTTACTTTCTTTTCCCCTGCTTTTTATCTTCCCTGCCCTAAGCTAAAGAAGGAACAGTTTCTATAAGAAGTTGAAACATCTTTGTAGACATTCTTAAAAATTAAGCCAAGGACCTCCTGAAAAATAGGCTTTAGCCAACAGATGTTTTGGAGGCTTAGGGTTAGGTTGCATAGAAGAGAATGCCAGGTAGAACCCTATCCGTAAGGTAGTAAATTCAAATTATTATATCAATAGCACTTAGACTTATATACTGCTTCATAGTGCTTTTACAGCCCTCTCTTAGCAATTTACAGAGTCAGTTTATTGCCCCCCAACAATCTGGATCCTCATTTTACCCACCTCGGAAGGATGGAATCAACCTTGAGCCGATGAGATTTGAATTGCCAAACTGCAACTAGCAGTGCTGCACTCTAACAACTGTGCCACCTTGGCTTTTCATTATTTCACTAGTTTCATTGTGAGCTTCCTTAGAGCCACTTATGTACAGAAAGATCAAAGGCAATTGTGCAGTGAGAAACCAACGTCAGTGTACATTCTCAAAAAGCAAATTCCATGTTGTAAATTTAAGTCTACATCTTTCAGCCTGCCAGAACTCTGGACTAAAATCTCTTAGTATTAAGACCAATGGATGCCATTGATGGATGATGAAATCCAAAGAATCTGGATGGCACCAGGTTGCCAGGTTTCTGCCTTAAATTAACCAAATCTGTGAAAACTGGCTTCAACCATTCTCTGCATAGATTATATGCATCAACCTCTATAGCAGTTGTTAAAAGATTGTTTCAATGGCTCACTTCAATTAAATAATTATGAAAATCACTGGTGCACTCATTACGGATAATTGTACTCTATGGAGTCTGAAGGGCATAAGTTGCACCAAATAACGTCTAACTCCCAAGACCAGCTTTTATCTCATGACAATTATTGTCTGAAATTGGTTAATAGCTGTTATGAAGATATAGGTTAAACTAACTGATCTAGTTTATGAATCTTTTCTTTTCTTTTCTAGAAACAGGAAGAGCAGTGGGCATCTGATGACAGAGAAAGTGATGGAATTATATTACATGTAAATAGTTCGCTAGGATTAGGATGTTATCTGGGCATACTAAGCTATAGGAAATAGTTTATAAAGTTCATTTTAATTCTGCACTTTCCCCCCAAAAAGTAATCAGTCAACATGTATTTTTAAAAGAACGGTGGAACTGCAGGATTCAGCCACATCAATGGAACAAAATTGTGGAAGTATTCTTTAAGGAAGAAAGTTATGGATCAAATGGTACAGGTGAAACAGACAGAAGACCTAAGCAATTTGTTTTGTTTTCCATACTGAGTAAAAAAAAACCCAGAACAGAATAGAGCTGGAAGGGACCTTGGAGGTCTTCTAATCCAGCTTCCTGCTCAAGCTGGAGAACCTATACAATTTCAGACAAATGAATGACTGTCCAGTCTCTTCTTAAAAACCTCCAGTGATGGAGCACCCATAATTTATGCTGTTCCAATGGTTAATTGTCCTTACTGTTAGGAAGTTTCTCCTTAATTCCAGGTTGCTTCTCTCTTTGATCAGTTTCCAACCATTATTTCTTGTTCTGCCCCCCTGGTGCTTTGTAGAATAATTTGACCACCTCTTCTTTGTGGCAGCCCCTCAAATACTGGAATACTGCTATCATGCCACCCCTAATGCTTCTTTTCTTTAGACTAGCCAGACCCAAAATCTTCAGCCATTCTTCATAGAGGAAGATAGGATTTTAAACATTATCATCAGGATACTTCTAAAAGAGAAGGAATTATTTTGCAACTCTGTGATCTGTCCATTGGGGCCTCTCTCATGAGAGCAATTCGCAGATTAGCTCACGTTATTGTGATCCCTTTGCTATGGCATCAAACATCTCACAAATCCTACTATTTCCAATTTCACGCTTTACATCCAAAACGGTAACAGCCACAAAAAGCAGAAGTACCTGCAAGCTTGGAGAAGAGGGAAATCCATCTTCCAGAAGGATAGTGGAGAGACTGCTAAAGGCAGGGAAACCCTAAAATAGCTCACTGAAAACGGAGCTTCTTGCAAAGCACGGTCTACTTGTTAAAGAAAACCAGAATGTCAATGCGCAGATTCTGTAAGTATGCCACCCTGTGTGCTAATAACCGGGACCATTGAGCCAATTTTTGCTAAAATCTTCAGTTTATAGTTCTTCAATTTCAGTTTTCAGTTCTAGATACTTGTTGTGGCACACCAGTAACCAGCACTGCTGGCAGAAGTTTCAGACAGTGAGGAGGTTGGGGAGGAACATGGGCCAGTCCTGGAGTCTGGGGAAGGCTCTGATGAGGGCTCTGTGTCGGAGGCAGAGATGGGGCCAGAGCCGTATGCCAATTATCATCTGCCTTCAGAGTCAAACATCAGGGAGACAGACAAACAGCTGGAGTCTGTTCCCAGTGTGTGCATTCATAGATGAAGGGAACAGCTAAAGAACAGGGATCGACTTGAGATAAAAGTAGAAATAAAGAAATAAAAGTAGAGAGCAAAAGGGGAGTGGAGTTTGCAGGAGAAAATTAGTTCGCTTAATTGGTTCTTGACTCTCTGAGACTCCTTGCCAAGTTTTGCAGATATCGGCCTGACAGCTCTCCAAGCCAGATAAGGTCTGTGACTGTAAATCCTCCCTTGAAAGACTTTGCTGGATGTGAATGAGCAGAACTCACAGTCAATTAATAAAAGGGGTTTTTGTCAGGACAAGAAGTTTTCTTCATGCTCTTGGGAAGCCTCGGTTAGAACAATACTTTGTGATCTTCTCCAAGTCTTTATTTTCAACTATCTCCTGCTATCACCACATCAATTATCCACACTTCCTTCTTCTTATATCTGGTGTGTTCATGAGCCAGGACTTTCATTGTCATAATTATTTGCCTGTGCCCTGTACAATTGTTGAGGAGTGCGACCTAACAGCATTTCTTTTGATCACATTTTTTTTACAAAAGCCTGCTGACTAACCTCTCTTAAAAAAGAAAAAGAAAGAAAGAAAGATGAAAACAGAAAGAGGAGAGGGGAAGGCAAAAACTTTTCCTTTGAATATATAACTTATGGAGTACATAATACTGCTCTTCAAGAGAACAAATGATGCACTAAAAAGAAAGTAAGTGCTACTTAAAATCTGCTCTCGGATTTCATTTTCTACCCACTTACTCTGCAAGGCAGAATAATAAGGAACAAAGGCAGGAAAATGTCCATATTGTTGGGTTGTGCTGATTCTATTGTTATGATTTTCCACAGCTTTTGTCAAACAAGCTATAACTCTGATTAAGTACACACAGTGGGGCTAAGACAGGGATTTCTTAGGGGTGCTGGCCTATGGGCCCATCCTGGAAACAGTGAAGGACCGACCCACAGTGATTCTGCCAGAAAAAAAGGGCAGCTCAGGAGAGCCACGTGTGACCCTCCCAGATCTGTTTTTAACCATGACACCCTCTGCCACTGAAAATGGAGCTCACACGCCCAGATTCCGTTTTCACTGGCAGAGGGCTATGTTCTGACTTAGGCTTCCCCAAAAAGCATGAGGCAAAGTCCTGATCCCGCAAAACCCCTTTTATTAAACGAATGTGAATTCCTTTCATTCACATTCAGCAAAGGCCTGGTAAACAGTCTTTCAAAGGAATATTTATGACTACAGACCTTATCTATCTTGGAAAGCTGCCATGTCAATATTTTCCAAATGAGGTGCTGTGCCAGGAAAGACTGGGCACAGAGTCTCTGAAATTCACGGACAGATCTTTGCACTCCTGAAATGAATCTAATGACCGAACGAATTGTTTCCTGCAAAAGCCCACTCCCCTTTTGCTGCTCTTTTATTTCTTATGGGAGGGGCCAATCACTTTCCACCTGTGGCTTTACTCCCAAGTCTACCCTGATTTCTGAGTTGTTCTTTTATACTGGCAGCTCTGTGCATGCACATACTGGGAACGGGCTCTAGCTGTTCATCTGTCTCACTGCTGTCTTGCACCTGATCACTGCCAGATGGCTTCAGCTCCATCTCTGCCTCTGACGCAGAGCCATCATCCGAACTTTCCCCAGCCTCCAGGACTGGCGCATGTTCCTCCCCAACCTCCTCATTGTCCAACTCTCCTGCCAGCTCCGCCGGCCACTGGTAGGTCATTAAAGGCTGCAGGCGGCTGTTGTGTCTGAAAAAAGGGCCCATGGGAGCCATGAGCAGGTCTCCGAGCAGGAGGCCGTCACGGCTGAAAATGAGTGATGTCAAGTTCACACGAATGATGTTGAGCTGGCCACGCCCATCCATTCTCCCCCTAAGATCAAACATAATCCTGATGCGGCCCTCAATGAAATCGAGTTTGACACCCCTGGGCTAAGATGTAAGCAACAACGTTTGGGGATGGGGAGAAGAATAACAAAATGAGCAGTACAATGCAAACACAGCCTTTTTTTATACAGGTAGTCCTCAAGTGACCATAATCAAGCCCAAAATTTATGTTGCTAAGTGGAGCATTTGTTAAGTGAATTTGCCCTATTTTACAACCTTTCTTGCAAAAGTTGTTAAGTGAATCACGACATTTGTTAAGTTATTAACACAATGGTTATGTGAAGGCACTCAGATTTCCCCATTGACTTGTCTTGTCAGACAAATATAGATTATAGATTAAGGGAGCATAAAAACGGATTAAGGAAGAGGGTTTTTTTTACACCTCTGGATTCCCTGACTACTATCTACATACGTAAAAGAAAGATTCAATAAAGCGGATATATTGTAAATGTGATAAACCTATTGGAGACCTCATAACATTTTATTTCCCATTGATAACTGGTCACATCACTGTTATCCAGAAATACAATCTAGGAGTTGATAAAAAAAAACAAACCAAAAACCACACACATTGTGATATTTTTTCATCTTTTACAGGCTGTTTATAATAGGACAATAAAAATGTTTTTTTCAAAATTTACTTACTTGTCGCCTCCAATAGCTTCTTATAGTTCTCATTGACCATTTCCAGTATCAAGTAAAATACAAACTCACTCACTTTTTAACTTCTTGGACATAATCCATATTTCGGTCAAACAGGTAAGTCACAGACTCTTTGATGGCTTCATGCTTGAAAGAAGAAGCCGTTCCAAAGACGGTAACATTAGGAACCGTTGAGCAGAGCTGAGCAATAGCTTGTCCCTACAAATGCATTTGTAAATTAGTTGCATGGATATATCAAACGTGTTTACCATTCATTACTGTAATTGGCTCTCTGCCCAAAAATGATCTGAAAATACATTCTTTATTTTTTGAACCGCACAGTGGTTGGAGTGCAGTACTGGAGGCTACTTCTACTGACTGCCGGCTGCCTGCAATTTGGCAGTTCGAATCTCACCAGGCTCAAGGTTGACTCATCCTTCCCTCCTTACAAGGTGGGTAAAACGAGGACCTAGTTTGTTGGGGGCAATAGGCTGATTCTGTAAACCTCTTAAGAGAGGGCTGTAAAAGCACTGTGAAGCGGTATATAAGTCTATGTGCTAAGTGCTATTTACCTTACTGCTCAAAATCAATGTTATGTTATGCAATGTTATGTCACCATTGGGCAATATTATATTAGCACCATTTGCCATTTGTAACTTGTGCTTAAATAAGAGAAATTTGAAAAGTAGCCTATTATTGTAATATATATGTAGGATTAAAATTAGGCTAGGGCCAGACTTAGGAGAACAGAATTGTTTCTGAGATATAGTTGGATCAAAGAACCTCATATTGCCACTTGGCCACATGTAGCCACTGGTTAAGATGTTATGTTTGTGGTTGTATGATTTGCCAAAGGGGACAACAGTTACTTGACTTTAGATGATCTTATGAAAGCTAAGCAGTCAGATCAGACTAAGAGCTCCATGGGGAACTTCCAAGACATTCTAGGGCCGTGATGGAAAACCTATGGCATGAGTGACACAGGTGGCATACAGAGCTCTCTCTACAGGCACATGAGCTGTCACCCCAGCTCAGCTCCACTGCGCATGTGCATGCTTCTCCTGCTGGCCAGATGATTTTCGGATCTCTGCCGTTCATGCACAGGGAATGGGGAGGGGTGTCCCGTGCACAAGCGCAGGGAGAATGTGGGGCAGCCCATTTTTGGTCCCAGGAGGCTGCAGAGAGGCTTACTAGGCCTAAAATGGGCTATGGGAGGGAGTCACATGTGCATGTGTGGGGCAGCGGAGGTTGTGTACGGGTTCATGCATGCATGTGCAGGGGGAATACGGGGGGGGGGGGTCGTGCATACATAGCATTATGGGTGCAGACACTTTTGTCACGCAATGACAAAAAGCCATCACTGTTCTAGGGGCTATGATCTATACTGGGAAATAGAAAAAAAATCATCACGAAGAAAAGTGTACCTCAATTCCAAGTGATGGCCAAGTCAAGATATATATTTACCAGAGTACAAAGATTTCCCATAATGTGAACTCATTGTAGATAGGAATTTATCTTTTAAATGAAGAGAATCAATTGGATAGCTTCCTCATTTTTTAGGCCTTCAAATCTTAGCCAAGAAGCACTTAGTTTTCTGTGGTCACAATGTTGGCTCAAACTCTGATTGTGGACCTCAACTGAACTTAGATTCCAAGCCCAATTTAATTTGTAAAAGCATGAACAATCCAAACTTTCAAAAGCTCCACTGCAGGCATAAAGTATGTGCCAAATGTTGTATTTCAGCTGCAAATGGGATTCCTGGGGATTGAGAGAAGAGCATGTCTTTCCAAACTCAATTACGAGCTGAAATTACAATGTTAACCATTCAGGTCTAGTTCCTTCTGTTTGCTGATGATTTCCAATCAACAAGGAAAAGGATGGTTCATAGAAAAACACAGTCCCTGCCTCTCACAAGTGCCTTAGTCATCTATGCCCTGTGAGATGGAGAACTTTTTGTGCAATGCACCACAGAGGGAGAACTACAGGGAGAACATTTTTAAGCCATCACACCTTCTCTACATCCGACCAGCCTATTATTTTAATATCTTTGCTCTGCAAAAATATTGGAGAATACTTCTTTAAAGCTCCCCTGCTCGGATACAGAAAAATCAATGAGGTAACTGTATAATGAGCATGTTTCTCCCTTTAGACCAGGAATACCTGACATACTTGAACATTTTTTAAAAAATAAGAACCTTTGTAAGGAATTTGTCTCCTAGCCCCGTGATGGCAAATGTATGATATGTGTGCCAGAAGTGGCACACAAAGCCATCGCTCCAGGCACCCGAACCATTGCTTGTTGCTCTTCCAGGTCCAGCACACCATCCAGCTGGTCTTCACCCATGAGGGAGCAATGGAAGCCGGAAGAGCAGCTACCTGGTGCACATATGAGCGCTTGGTGGATGCTCTTCTGGTTTCAGGCAGGCGCAGGTGCCCTAGCCACCTGTTCTTCTGGTTTCTAGCATACATGCGTGCGCAAAGACGAGCTCACCAGTGTGCATGCACATGCCAGAAACCGGAAGAGCAGCTGCCTGGCATGTACGCTGGGCAGGTGCTCATCCAGTTTCCGGTATGCATGCCCATGCGCGCACTCCTGTTTCGGCACTTGGTGCTGAAAAGGTTCACCAACACTGTCCTAGCCCATCTTCTTATGTATTCAGAAGCTTGTTAAGTTTCCATACTTTAGCTGAGCAGCCCCCTTGTAACACCTGCTGCACTTTCCTTTGTGTACACACACTTTGGGTTTGTAGGAGGAGGAATCGCTGTCTTTTTGGTAAACGGGCTGTTTTATTTTATGCTACCTTGGCTGCATTTCAAATGTTTCTCGCTTGTGTAAAAGGACCCGGGAAGTTGCTCTTCAACTGGAATAGAGGGTTGTTTTATCTCTTAGGACTTTCAAACAGTGAAATTGGGAAAGATAATTATTAAGTGGACAGTCTACTATTTAAATTAAACAAACCGCACTTGAAGTGGATGGGAGCATTTGCAAGGGGAACTGTCAGATTCGTTCTTGGTGGAAAAAAGAGAGCTGTAGGAAAATTTCATCCGGTTTGCTGTTTTAAAGCAAAGTGCCCTGATTCAGATATTTCCTAGATGTATGGACAAAGCAGAACTACTAACCTTCCCCTTAGTAACTCCCTGGAGAACTGGCAATGCAGCATTTGGCTCAATAACCACATGTAAAAATAGGAACTCAGAGGAGGGTTTCCCACAGAGCAAAGGGCTTCCATGATTAAAATATTTATGGCAAGCAGAGTTTTGCATTACATCTTATACTTTAATATATATTTTAAAGACATCATTTGCAGAGTGATGTGGAAATCTGACAGAATAGGCTTCTTGGTAATGAAAAATGAACATGCTTTGATTTAGGCAGTATCCTTGTATGAGGCGTACACTCAAATACCTTCCCTGTGGATGGATTTCCCAGTTTTGCTCACAGGGTGAGACACAGTTAGTACTTAGATCCAAATAACATTCCAGAAGGAAAGCTTTACATCTCATAAGAAGGGAGAAACTGAATTACTGTGTGGAAAGGAAATAAATAAAAATCAGATGAACTGATTTTCCCCTTTATACTATAAAGGTAAAGATAAAGGTTCCCCTCACACATATGTGCTAGTCATTCCTGAATCTAGGTGGCGGTGCTCATCTCTGTTTCAAACCCGAAGAGCCAGCACTGTCTGAAGACGTCTCTTGGTGAAAAATGGGGGCTTTTTGCCTTACCCCAGCCTGGGGGCCGGAGAGGACAAAAACCTTTTTTTCTTACTTACGTCTTCGAAATCTTGGTGTATTTTATAGTCCAAAAAAAAATACAGTATTTAAAGAACTGATGGGGTACCTACTTCCCACAATGATCTTAGGTGGATTATAATAACCCATAAAAACAACATTTTGGAACAAATAAACCTGATCCTTCCCATCAGATGCCAGGTCACCCATACTGTGGACCTCTTGACTCTGCCCCAATGCTTGGAAGAAGAGCCAAGTCTTCACAGTTTTCTGGAAATATAAAAGGGTAATACGTTCCCCACCCCATCCTTATAAAAAAAAATCTCAATTGCACTAACAGCACTGAGATCGAGGGAAGAGATCTTCTAATCCAGGGATCCGTGGGCCAGATCCGGCCCATGGGATGCAAGATCTAGCCCACGATGCCAGCCTGGAAACAGCAAAGGACCTGCCCCTGGAGCCTCTGCCAGTGAAAATAGAGCTCAGTGGGGGCATCCATTTTCACTGGCAGAGGGCTGCAGAAGGCTGTCACAACAGAAAATGGGGCATGAGGAGTGCCATGGCCATGCCCACCCCCCGGACACACACACACACACACACACACCTGGCCCTCCAAGGTCAAACACAACCCTAATGCAGTCCTCAATAAAATTGAGTTGACACCCCTGTTCTAACATTTCATGAAACCTTCAGTTTCTTGGTGGCGTTGGCTTGAATTTTTTCTAGTATTGATTTGGATGGCTTTAAATCTCGCTTTCCTTTTGAAAACATGTTAGAGGTTTATTGCTTTAAAATGTCAATAGCTGCCTTAAAGTCTTTTGTTGTAGATTTTTTTAAAAAAGAAAACACATGTTCAATATATTATTTGTTTTCTGTAATTGAATTGATGTCTTAGTTCATTCATTGAGCTGGATCCCAACTAAGATCTTCAAGACAAGTAGTTGGACCCCAACTACTTCATTCAAGACAATGATTTTGGAGAGTTCTCTTTTCAGAGGGTGAAGCAAAGTACATGTATCCTTTACTTTTTCCCTAAATAGTTTCTAATAGAGAAGACATAGTGGATGAAATGAAAGGAAGAGAAATGGGGAAACTGATTGTGTAATATTAGAGTACTTGTTATTAAGGAGAAAACTTCAGTGGAGTTGAATGTGTATCTTGGATTACAAAAAGGTCAATGTTAATAAACTTAGAACAATAAATAAAGTTCCATGGCAAAACAAGGTAATGGGGAAAGTGGTTTACAGAGGTTCCTAATAAAGAAGATACTAGAATAAGAATTGCAATCAATTCTGACAAGGGAAATGAACACAAGAATTCACAGAATGTCTATTGAGATTCTCAGTCATCCAGGTCATGGTTGTCCCAAAGGTGCTTTTTTTTTCAGGAGGCAACTGGACTTTCTGAACAAAACAATTACTTCATGAATGGCACAACATAGGATAACAAACCTATCAGGACAAGATTCAGCAGTCCATCTGCATTTAAAAGACAAAGGCAATTCTTTTGAAGACAGCAACATCCACATTTTAGACAGAGAAGTCTGCTGGTTTCAAAGAAGGGTCAGAGAGGACTTATATGTTAAAACCGAACAGCCCTCTCCCAATGGGGTGGGGAAAATATGTCATCATCTATCTCCTGACTACAACACAGTCCTTTCAGCAGGACTCCACATCAGGTTACCCTGAGGACACAGATAAACCTCCAAGTGGCCTCAACGACCCTCTAAAAGATTGCAAATGATCAGCTTCCTTCAAGGAATATAAATCCTCCCATTCCCCACCATCCAGTCAGAGCTGAAGAAGCATCTTGGATGAGAAGCGAAAATGTCTTCAAAGAAAAAAAAATCACTCTTGCCAGGTTTCTGCCCCTGAAGATCTGAGAACAAACATGGGCACGCACAGAAGATATTGCAAAGATGTCTTGGAATTACAGAAATAGCTGTTGCGGTCCACTGGCGGCCTCGGAGCTGGCAGCAGAGTCAGAAAGTGAGGAGGTTGAGAAGGAACATGGGCCAGTTCTGAAGTCTGAGGAAGGCTCAGGCGAGGTCTCTGCATCAAAGGCAGAGACGGGGCCAGGGCCATCTGGTAGTTATGTGCTGCCTCTGGAGCCTCTGGAGTCTGACATAAGCGAGGCAGAGGAACGGGCGGGGGGGTGTTCCCAGTGCACACATGCACAGAGCTACCAGAAGGCAAGAACAGCAAGGGCAAAAGGGGCAACTTGGAAGTGAGGCTTGGAGATGATTGGCCCCTCCTATAAGACATAAAAGAGGAGCAAACGGACTTGAGCCTTTGCAGGAAGCAACTTTGTTCATTCTGGTCGGTTTAAATTCCGAAGCTCCGTTTGACTCTGTGCTCCGTTTGGCCTTGCAAAACTAATTGGCAAATTAGGTCTCTGGCAGCATTTCAAGGGAGATAAAGGTGGGTGCTTATCAGCCTTACCCTGAAAGACTGTGGCAAACTTCTGTCAGACTCTTCACAGACTGGTTGTGAATCATTACAGGCTGTGAATGAACCTAATTCACAGCCGGTTAAATTAAAAAAGGATTTTGGGGACTAAGCGTGTGATTTTTACTGTCTCAGGCAGCCTAGGTCAGAACAATAGCACCAGAAAAGTTAAAGCTCAGAATGAGTTGAAATGGGCAAGGTACACTAAGATTTTTTAAAGGCTTTTTTCCTCTTTAATTTTTTTTTTAAAAAACACCCTGATAACTGCTTCTTTGAAATCTAGGCTATTCCTCCAATGCTTTCATGTCCAGTGAACAATTTAAAAAAAATCCCCCTGCTAAGAAGCTGCATTCCTCTCGAAAGGAAAGGCCCTACCAATCACCCATCTCCTGGACAGCTTGTCTTGCAAGGCAAGTTAGCAACCAATGGAGAACTTTTCATAAATCAATTCGTCCAAGACTACAAAAGACTTCCCACCCATTTGATATTGCAAGATATCATGCGCTCCTGGAATGTTTGGAGCACTTAAAACAATGACATGGAACTTTTCATTAATGCAAAACGAAGTCCAAGATTCTTGTGCTACAGGACCTCCATTGTTTTACTGGCTGGCTCAAGAATGCTCATGACATTTGGGAATAAATGCGGTAGTTTGGCTGTCCTCCCTCCTGGTAGACATTAAAGCCCTGGAATATGTTATCCACACCAGCCTACAAATCACTCTCTTGAGCCTATGTCCAATGCCTACTCCCTTGCATTTTTTATAAACCAGCTTTATAGGCAATAATTGTTTTGGATTGTACCGCTGCAGATATTTTTCCTACATTAAGCTAGTGTGGGAGTCTCCTTTTTTTCCCCCCAACTGTTCGTTATTAACTACATGATTGTATGGTGTTATTTGCAAACTAGATAAATGCTCCTGTGGAGTTCACTAACTCCTTCCAAAGTTCTCTTGAACCCAATTTTTTTTTCCTGGCTTCAAATGATTTGAATCCCGGAGTGAAATTCAACAGGTTCTGACAGGTTCTGGAGAACTGGTAGCAGAAATTTTGAGTAGTTCGGAGAACCGGCAAATACCATCTCTGCCTGGCCCAAGAGTGGGGTGGGAATGGGGATTTTGCAGTATCCTTTCTCTGGTGTGGGGTGGGAATGGAGATTTTGCAGTATCCTTCTCTTGTCCGCCTACCAAACCATACCCACAGAACCAGTAGTAAAAAAAAATTGAATTTCACCACTGTTTGAATGGTCTGCATTTGGGTGGCGGTTTGGGGGGGGAGGGGGGAGTAAGAGAAGGAGGAGGAAGAAAATATTTGAGAAAAATAAAGTTCTTTGTCTATACTAAATTACAGTATCATGAGATTATAATTCCAGACAGTTATTGCAATGACTCAGGAGTAATCACTCAACATGAAAAAGGATATAGAGGTAAAGTGGGCTATTGCAGTTA
Organism: Thamnophis elegans; assembly: GCF_009769535.1. Lineage (NCBI taxonomy): Eukaryota > Metazoa > Chordata > Lepidosauria > Squamata > Natricidae > Thamnophis > Thamnophis elegans. The sequence continues at coordinate 32,310,813 of NC_045554.1, forward strand.
TTTTACTCTCTTTGTTAGGCAGTTTGTAACTTATATGATCAAGATTTTGGCCTAGGTAAAGCTTATATCTTTGTTTTCTCAAGCATTTTGTGACATGTCATTGAATAAAGGTGAAGGTAAAGGTCCCTTTGCACATATGTGCTAGTCATTCCCGATTCTAGGGGGCGGTGCTCATCTCCATTTCAAGAGCCAGTGCTGTCCACAGACTTCTCTGTGGTCATGTGGCAGGCATGACTGAATGTTGAAGACGGACGGAACACTGTTACCTTCCCACCAAAGGTAGTTCCTATTTTTCTACTTGCATTTTCACATGCTTTCAGACTGCTAGGTTGGCAGAAGCTGGGACAAGTAATGGGAGTCCACTCCATTATGTGGCGCTAGGGATTCGAACTGACAAAGTGCCGACCATTCTGATCGACAAACTCAGCGTCTTAGCTACTGAACCACCACATCCTTTTTGAAAAAAAGAACCCTTTTACATTATTCCAAAACCTACTCAACAGAGTATCTCTACTTCTACATGGGAAGTCCATGTGTGTTCACTTTTGGAAGCTCCTGTGGCTCTTTCTCCATTTTAACTTACCCAGCTCTCAACATTCATCCCAATTTTCAGCAATAGCCACCTATTCAAAGGCAGACTTCACAAGCCAAGAATTATTCTTCTATTTTATTCTGAAAGGAAGTCATTACAGACTTTCTTGGTCAAGGTGCCAGTTTTCTTTCAACAAGCTGGGCTTGAAACAGCACATATGGCATTAAAGTACACAAAATCTGCTAAGCAGACTGAATTCTGGCAATTCTGCTTGTTTTAAATCCAATGCTATTAATAGTGAAATTTAAATTTAAATACTTGTATCTTTTCCCTCTATTTAATGACGTAAACCCCAGTGGTGGGTTTCTATTATTTTTACTACTGGTTTGCTTGCACACATGACACTTCTATGCATGCGCAGAAGCATTCGGGTGGGTGGGCGGAGCCTCCTGTCACTGCTACTACTGGTTAACCCAATCCGAGCTGAACCAGCAGCAACACACCTCTGGTAACACACACACACACCTGAAGACACTTTCTTCTGGGTAGGAGAGACTTTTATGTGGTTGGTGGGGTTTTTCTGACATCTAGCCCTCTCAATTTAAATAGAATAGAATAGAATTCTTTATTAGCCAAGTGTGATTAGATGCACAAGGAATTTGTCTTTGGTACAGATACTCTCAGGGTACATAAAAAGACAAGATACATTCATCAAGAATCATAAGATACAACACTTAGTGATAGTCATAGGTTACTAATAAGCTATCAAATCATACTAGAAAACAAACAATATAAATGTTAAAGACACAAGCAACTTGGTTATAGTCATAAGTAAGAAGAGATAGGTACTAGGAAAGAGATAGGAAGAGAAGAATAATAGTAATACAGTCTTAGTAGATAATTTGACAGTGTTGTGGGGATTATTTGTTTAGCAGAGTGGTGGCATTTGGGAAAAAACTGTCCTTGTGTCTATTGTTCTGGTATGCGTCGTTTTGAGGGTAGAGCTGCACAATCTACAACAATTGCAATTATTGATACAGTACTGACAATCAAAGTTGTAATTCTTTATAGGACAGCCATGAAACGGAATCAACTTACCACTCCGCCCCCAGCAGAATGAACCAGCACGGACATGCCTTCTCTCAAGTTGGCAACTTCGAAGAGCATCATATATGCTGTTACAAAGTTCATAGGAAAAGCAGCTGCTTCAGAGAAGCTCATGTCATCAGGAATTTGGTACACAAAGTCAACCGGGGTGCACACAACCTCAGCCCAGGCATTGTAGTTAGTAAAGGCCATGACTCTGTCTCCAATCTGAAATCATTGGAAAGAAACACAATCGGATTACAACTTTAGAATAGACTAACAGAGTTGAAAGGGACCTTGGAAGTCTTCTGGTCCAACCCCCTGCTTAGGCAGGAAACTACACCACTTAAGACGAATGGTTATTCAACATCGTCTTAAAAACTTCCAGTGTTGGAGCATTCACAACTTCTGGAGGCAAGTTGTTCCACTGATTAATTGTTCTAACTGTCAAGAAATTTCTCCCATTGCTTCTTGTCCTACCCTCATGTGCTTTGGAGAATAGTTTGATTCCCTCTTTGTGGCAACCCCTGAGATACCTTCTGGATAATCCACATGGAGGCACCCCCAAAATACAGGCTGGTTTCAGATCAGTGGCAGTTATCCTTTCGTGACTGTAACATCCAGCAATCAGGGGTACAACCACGTACAGTGTTGGTAGATGAGAGTCACTGTGGGAATAAGAATGATGCAAAATGTGTAGAAATATGTCAGCTGTTATTATACCATATTTCTACCCCATTTTTCCCTCTGGGCAGATCTGTATTTTTCCTGAAATAAAGTGATAGATCTCCCCAGTTTCTTAAATGAGACTGAGACCTCTTCCTCTTGAAACTAGAAGAATTGTATAGAAAATAGTCTGTCCTGGGTCTCCAAATTCGGCAATTGTGCACTTCAATTTCCAGAATTCCTCAGCCAGCCATGTTGCCAAATTTGGAGATTCCTGGCTTATCATAAAACCCACCTAATGCTTCCCATAATATTTTGGGAAGGTAAGTTAAAAATAATCATTGGTGTATTGCTTAAACCAGTTCATAGAGCTGGCTTATTCCAACCCGAACAAAATCAGTGCTATATGCTCCAGATTTTAAATATGCTAAAAAGTATTTAACTGTCATTGCAAATCCACCCCCTCTTTGCATTCTTAGTAGCTGTGGATTTAAATTCATGTATAAACTGTTTCAACTAGGCTGAATTGTGTTTCAGAGAACACTGCTTGATTCAGATTGCAACATGTGTATCTCTGCATTCTTCTGCCTATGGTACATTCAACTTTATCAGTTGCTTTTGATAGTTTTTAAAGAAGGAAGCCATTCCTTACCTTGCTCATATATAATTATTTATACAATAAAATATGGGGAGAGGGAAAGGAAGACTGTTTTCACATATAAAGTAGCAAAAATCATTTTTTAAAAACTGGATGTTATCATTCTCCATAGCATGTTCAAGTACTCAGTGCAATTTTATTCAGATGTCAACACAGAATTACAGCTTTAGAAGGGGAGGAAAGTGAAATTAAACTGCAAAGCTGACTCGCCTATTGATAAAAATTCAAGGCTTTTGCTACAGTTGTCTGATTCTTCGCATGAGCTCATCTGAAATAAAATTATTTTGGTTACTTAATTAGCTTGGTCCATTGTACTTTTTTCTCCCGAGACGTGTATTGTTATGACAAATGAAATAATTGCTAGTGAGCCAGCAGGAATACAGTGTTATGGCACAGTTGGGTGCCATTAATGTGAGCTTCAATTCCATGCTTCAAAGATTTTCTGGCTGTCGAGTAGTATAGTTCTTACCCATTTGCCTTTAGAAGTAAACTTACATATTTACATTAAGCTATTATTATATTAATATAATTAATTTGTATTAATAGTTATATTCATAACTGGCTTCGACCATCCCATTTTGAAGGTGGCTAGTACAAGATCACATTTCCACCCTATCTATTTTTGGTTCTTTATCCATTTTAATATTAATTTTAATATTTTTGTTTTCATTCTTCTTCTTGTGCCATATCCGTCAACGAACATTGGTGATCATGTTGGCAATCCTCTTTTGTCAACATGAAAAAGTGCTGGTGAATTTTGTCCAAACCAGTCCCTTAGGTTTTTCAATCATTCCCTGGAGGATTAAGTGAAGATATTTTTCCAGGTGTCACATCACATGTCCAAAATATTCTAACTTTCTCTTTTTAATGGCTTTGATGATTTCCCTTGGCTTTCCCAGGCAACTTATCACCTCCTCATTTATTATTTTGTTAACTCAGCTTTTATGTAACAGCCATCTATAAATCCACATTTCAAATGCTTCTAGTTTCTTCAAGTGGTTTTCTGTCAGAGACCAACTCTCTACTGGATAGAATAGATTATTTGCTTTCATGGCGATGTGTAAATTGTTTTATTTTGTTATTTATGACATTTCTAAACTGCCCAGAATTGCTTGGTAGAGAAGATGGGCAGCATACAACTTTAATAAATAAAAACCAATATTTAAGAGTGCTTATTTCTTTACAGGTTACTCAGGATTTCGGTCTTACTGAATCACGTTGCAATTTGGGATTTGCTTAGGAAGTGGAGAGTTTTGGTCTCAATTAACCTTGGGAGATAGCTATCTGGAGATGGCCAGGTGCGAAATACAAAAACAGCAACAGTGACCATTGACACTGTCAATTAACTTGAACTTGATCAAGTTCAAGAGCTTTGTTCAAGAAAAATGCACTTGATAAAGTTTGGACCTTGAACTTTAACTTCCAACATCTCTATATTCATTTAAAGAGATGGAGTTGTAATCCAACAACATCAGGATAAGCTGGGGATCTTCATTGCTATTATAAATGTTGACTAAATAATGAAGCACCATAGCATGATTAAAATGGGCAAATAAAACAGCTGAGTGTTGTAGGATGAATTAAGATAACCATCATAATGTGATTTTTTTTAAAAAAAAGGCAGACCACAAGCTAGGCTGACTCAAATCTATCTGTACATTTTTTTATAATATAAAGTATTATTTTCATAAACTAGCAATACTGGGAACTAAAATAGTCCCCACCGTATGCAAATCCTATCTTCTGTTTTTAACGAAGAGACCTATTGAATGTTAAAGGCTGTTAAATGCTCAATCACTGATTATATCTTCCATCATAGATCATCTCAAATTCTATTAGCTCTGCATGTCTTTCAGGTGACGACCTTTCGAAATGAGAAAATGAAACAGCAAGCATCTCTCCCCTTTTATCTCCCACATATTCATTTATTTTGAAATTGTGCTTTTTGATCTTGATCAAATTCTACTGCCCTCTTTTAGAGCCCAACTTGTCTTCACTCAAAGGCTGTGGGGATGTGGATTACGAGGTTTGTAGCATGGAAACATTTATAGCATCTTGAGTGGTGCCACATTTCAACTGCCTTAGGATACAGAAAAGATTACAAACTTGTAAAATTTGCTGATAGCTTTAAAATGCAACTGAAGCAGGATGACATGCCTATTTGTCTACCTCTTCTTCTACCCCCATCAGCAAAAAGTAGATTTTTTATGTGAAATAAAATGGTTTACCAAATAAAAAATGATACAGTATTTGCATACAATAGGTGAAAGCTAAGTTGAATATCGCAATTACAGCCCCATTCCAAAGAAGTGGGAACAAACTCATTCAACTGGCTGATGAATTGCAGATTTGGAGTGAAGTTTCTTGCAACCATAACTGGTGGAAATTCATTTGTGCCTTCAGTTGAATGGCTATACTGTACTAGTTGTTTACCCAGTATGTTAAAGTCTATTTGGCTTAAGAAGAATGAACTTCAGCTGTTTGGGTTTAACTACAGTTGACTGAGTTTAGAAAACTTGCTAAGTGTCTATGGAAATTCTCAATCATCCAGATCATGAGTGTCCAAAAGGCAACTTGACTTTCTTGGTGTATCTTGCTTGAAAATGTTTCATTTCTCACCCAAGAAACTTCTTCAGTTCTGGATTGAACTGAAGAACCTTCTTGGATGAAAAGCAAAATGTTTTTAAAGACAAAAAACCCAACAAGATAAAGCATCTTGGAAAAGCAACTTTGGAACAAAACAGCTAAGCCACAAACAAGCAAATTTCATTGAGCTTTTTCTACAAAACCAATCTTTGCATGGGAATTTTTGAGAGCATGGGATGGACACAGGCATTGAATGACAGCTGAGGTGGAAGACTATTCCATTCACAGATTGGCTGGTTATGTTTACTGACTATAGTCCCAGACCAATAAAACACAAATATATTGTAAATGTAAGACTATATATGGTAAGCCAACCTTAAAACAATAAATAATAAAGAGGGCAGCATTCAAATTCTACAATCCATAACTATTGCTGAAATGTTGGCAATATTTTAAAGGGTTGCTTGCTTTTAATTTTTTTAGGAGGAAGTCTGCAGCCTCTTGCTCAGCAAGACAAGTAAAATTTATTGGTGCCAAATACTAAGGGTGATATACTAGACAGTTTAACAATTCATAAGTTACTGTCTTGACTGCAGTCTGCACAGAGGTAAATGCAGTTATCTTCCGATTGTCTGAATAGCCCTGGGTTATTTCTCATTGCATTTTCAAAGAAAAACAGATTTAGAGCCCAAAAGAAATTATTGCTTTTCCTTTTCAGCTGGAATCTCAAACTCAGATTGCCATGAATGTTACTTGAGACTAGCTCAAAAGACCAAAGGCCTTAACAATGAAATCTCTAATGAGTCAAGGATGAAGAAAATAAGGGCAATAAGTACACAAATATTAAATAGATGAACTTTACGATGATACATAACTACATTTGGGGTTTTATATAAGGCTCTTAGAAGCAGGGATGGCTGTGGATGTTTTTTGTGTGGAGAGCAGCTGGAACCATTGAAGCTGATGACTATGTGGAAGCAAGCAAGGACTCTTGCTTAATGTGAATCCCTCAAATTCCAGATGTGGCATTTCCTTCTAATTCCATTGGGCATCAGCCTGCATAGGGTCCATGGATCCTGTCATCACCTCTCTAAGCAGGCATCTACTTAAGGTGCCCTTGGAAGAAGAGGGAGCAAGGCTAACTTGGCCAGTCACCTAGAATATCTTGCATGAACCCAGTGAATGCCATTGTCCACTGTCCTGGAAATCATTTCCAGTCATCTCCCTTCAGCGCCAAGGAGGATCCGGCCAACACTGCTGACAAACTTCAACACTGTCCAGGTTAAGTCAGCTGATCTTCTGCAGGGTTTACAACAATGGAGGTGGAGTTTTACTCTTCTGGGTCACAGGCAAGTCAACTCCCTCCTTCTCTTCTTCCTCCCCACATTTGTCCATCTAGTTTGCTCTTGCCTCCCTTGTTACCATCCCACATCTTCTGAAGTAAGATGGGAGTGGTAAGTTCTTGTCAGATGACACCTGTATATTGCACTACTTCCTTTAAGTATCTTTTTTTTTTTTTTTTACAAAAAATGACTTGGTAGGTTATAAATTTGAGAACCACCTTTGCAGTATCTTAGTGTTGTGGCCTGCCGCCAGCCAGCAGAGCTGGCAGCAGAGTCGGACAGTGAGGAGGTTCGGGAGGAACAGGGGCCAATCCTGGGGACTGAGGAAAACTCAGACGAGGGCTCTGTGTCGGAGGCAGAGAGGGAGCTAGACAGCAGCAAGGCAGAAGAACAGCTGGAGCCTGTTCCCAGTGTGTGCATGTGCAGAGCTGCTAGAAGATAAGAACTTCTAAGAAAGCAGGGTCAACTTAGAAGTAAAGCCACACCTTGGAGGTGATTGGCCCCTCCCATAGGAAACAAAAGAGGAGTGAATGGGGAGTGGGGTTTGCAGGAAACAATTTGTTCATTTGGTCCGGAAAGTTCTGTTTGTGATTCTGTGCCAAGTTTTGCTTTGTCCTGTGTTCAGACACTAGTTATCTGGCAGCGCTCCAAACATGATAAGGTGCATGTGGATAAACATTCCTCTGAAAGACTCTTTGCTAAAGCCTTGCTGGCTGTGAATCAGAGTGGGTTTCTACCAGTTCGCACCTATTTGGTAGAACCGGTTCGTCAAATCTACCGAACTGGTTAGAAGAGGTTCCACCAGTGGACCCGGAAAGCAGGCCACACCTGCAGAAGAGGTTCAAAAAAATTTTGAAACCCACCACTGCCACACACACACAGACACACACACACAGAGAGAGACAGATTGACACAGAGAAAGAGAGAAAGAGAAAGAAAGGAAGAAAGAAAGAAAGAAAGAAAAAAGAAAGAAAGAAAAAGAGTGAGAGAGAGATGAAAGAAAAAAGAAAAAAGGGACAGAGAGACAAAGGGAAGAAGAGAGAGAGAGAGAGGGAGAGAGAGAGAGAGGGAGGGAGAGGGAGAGAACACATGGCCGGCAAGCCACTCCCACAAAGGAGGCCACACCCATAGAGTAGGTTCCAAAAATTTCTGAAACCCACTACTGCTGTGAATGAAAGGAATTCACAGTCATGTAAATAAAATGGGTTTTGTCAGGAGCAAGACTTTACTTCTTGCTTTCTAAGGAAGCCTGAATCAGAACACTTAAGTCTTCATGTTTCACACGGAGAACTTCACCCTATTTGATTTTGCTTTTCATCTTACTCAGTTTGCCCTCGAGGAGTGTATATTCTATTAGGACCAAGCATAACTATTGTCATTAAGGGATGATGATGATGATGATAATGGTGATGATTTGTTTGTTTTGCAGTACTGCACATCTTCTCCTATGCAGGAAATGTTGTTTTGGCTACATCACCAATAGTGTTCCTAATGTGAATTTTGTTTTTTTTTCAAGAGAGAATTATGTTATGATGCCAGCCTTTTAAAACTGCTTTTATACCACTGCTGCTGCGCATTTGCTATTTTTGTATTTATATATATTTATATAGCTGCTATATTTAGACGTATTTCTACGCCAGCCATTTTAAAACCAGTTTCCTGGTAGATATAGAACACAAATTAGAATGGGGATATGTAATTCAATACAATACAATCACAGAGTTGGAAGGGACCTTTGAGGTCTTCTAGTCCAACCTATTCTAATCCCAAAGCAAACAAACCATTTTATGGTACAACCTGAGCTATGAACAAGTCCATTTAATCATCAAGTGCTCTACCACCATTTGAAATTCACAATACGTTAGAATTCAACATTGGAAAGACACTGTAGCATGCCAGGATATTTAAATGATAGTCTGCACATAACACAAATCAGCAATAGTTAAGTACACACATTACATAATAAAACCCAAACAGACCATGTTATTGTTTATAACAGTGGTTCTTAAAACTTTTTTCACCATAAACCCTTCTTTAAATACTTTTTGTGGCCATGAACCATGGTCAAAGATCCACAAGACCTAACTCAAGATTCAAATCATGACATTTCTTCAAGCCTTTATGGATCCCCCCCTTTGATGACATTGTGCCCCCCCCATGGGGTCCGTGGACCACAGGTTGAGAACCACTGCTTTATCATGGCTTAAGGGTATCTTGTTTTGTTCTCAAGCACTATCATATTACCTCATAGCCTTTCACATTTTCACCCAGAGCTTCTACAATTCCAGAGCATTCAAATCCAGGTATAAGTGGTGTTTTAGGTGGATTATCAATGTTCCCCTGGCGAACCATCAGATCAATAAAATTTAAGCCACTGTAAGGGAAAAAAATGAGAAAGGAAGATATGAAGGCCTGCATTCCAAGGTAGCTGATAAACACAATCTATCACGCCATTCACAACCATATTTTAGTGACCAAAACCCCAAATGCTCTTTATAAGAGATTTCTTTTCTTTCCCACTCTCACCCAAGCTGAATTCACTGTTCATCTTTTGGGATATTCCTAAAAACTCAAGTTACATAGCTTCCTTCTCTTTGTCTTCTCTCTGTCTTCTCTCAATTCTCTTTGTAAGGCAAGATGGTTCAAAATAGGCACTTCTTTACACATTGTCCTTTTGCTGATTAACTTTCCCCCACCCCTCCCCAAAAAACCCCAGTGTGTTATTTTTGAAGTTTCAAGAACTTAATCTCAAAGCAACAGCAACAATAGATTGAGTGGTGTCTCATTCAATGACTTTCTAGCAGTTTTTCCAAAGGAAAGAGTCCACAACGTGAAGAGAGGATAGGTATTAATTTTCTATATCTTCAAAATCTTCTACAGCTTTGTATATGCTGCTTTGGAAAATAATATTCAAATATTAGGACTTTGCAAAAATGAACCCATTCAGTTTACAACTGAGTAGAAACTGACAATGCAGGGTGAGGAGATTGCAAATGGTTTGATTTTTAAGGAAGCTATTATGCAATTCCATATTAATGTAGCATGCAATTTTAAAAAATGAAACATAACATTCATTTCCCACAAATACTGGTAACTTTTGATTGCTCCCCATGGTCCAATATCTTTCAAAAAGGTGGTGTCAGCTCATCCATGAGCTCCAGACTATTAATCAAATTGGTTATCATGAACGTATTACGAGTAGTTCTCAACTTATAAGCATTCATTTAGTAACCATTCAACGTTAACAATGATACTGGAAAACAATGACTTATGACAAGTTTTCAATGACTATGGCAGATCCCTACAGTCACATGATCAAATTTTAGGGCACATGGCAACTGGCATGTATTTATGAAGGTTCAGGATCCTGGGATCATATGATCCCTACTTGCACACTTTCCAGATGGCTTCCAACAAGCAAAGTCCATGCGGGGGAATCAAGATTTGCTTAACGACTATATGAGCCACTTAACAACTGCAACCATTTGCCTTAGTAACTCTGCCAAAAATGGGACGTAACTCACTGAACTGTCTTTCTTAGCAATTGAGTTTTGTGGTCATAAACTGAGGACTACCAAACTTCCTTGTCACATCAGTTTCCCTGGATTTCTGTAATATACAGTCTATAACAATGATGGCAACCTTCAAAACCTGTGTGGAATTTTGGACAAAGATATCTGAATAACCCAGTTCAGTCCATGAGTTTTTCAATTCCCACTAAATAGGTTAATGTTCCTTTCACACATATGTGATAGTCGTTCCCGACTCTAGGGGGCAGTGCTCATCTCAGATTCAAAGCCAAAGAGCCAGCGCTGTCTGAAGAAGTCTCTGTGGTCATGTGGCAGGCATGACTAAATACCAAAGGAGCATGGAATGTTGTTACCTTCCCATCAATAAAGTGGTCCCTATTTTTCTACTTGCATTTTTACATGCTTTCGAACTGCTAGGTTGGCAGAAGCTGGGATAAGTAACGGGAGCTCACTTCGTTATGTGGCACTAAGGATTCGAACCACCGAACTGCCGACCTTTCTGATCGACAAGCTCAGTGTCTTAGCCACTGAACCACTGCGTCCTATTAACCCTAAACATGTTAGTGGAAATAAGACAATGGTTATCCCCAGCGCTGGGAAAAAAAAATTTCTGAAGCTAAGCTGTTCGTGTTTTGCTTTATTGAAAGACAAAAATGTTATTCTTTGGGTACTTAAGCCTCATTTGCTGAAAAGGGCTTCAAACTGGTGAACACTGCCTCGTTCTTTTTTGTTGATGTGCTTTTTAAAGATTTCCTACATTCCAGTTAGACTCCTTCTCTCTTTGACTCTTTCTCTGTGCTCCTACTCCTTCTGAGTTAACATTTTTAGCAGAAAGAAAGAAAATACTCTTAATGGCTAACTCCAATATATAAAAACCCTGAGATGATGAAATAGAGAACTCTTGACAGATTATTGAATTAGACGTGCATTAGAGTAAAAAGGAGAAGAATCATACTCTTCTCTAACCCATGCTCATTGCTTCCCCCCACCAAACATAAGCCTTTGGTAAACAGTAATACGATGCTTAGTGTTGCAGAATTTATTTTATAAGGAAGATCAGTAGAATATGAAGGACTGCGTAAAGCAAAGCAACTCCACTCTGCAGCAATGGAAAGGAAGGCTGCCATAATATAGATGCTAGACAATGACAGACAGCTACCATTTCTAATGCGGAATGAAATGTAATACCATCCAAGATCAGATTGCATTCACCTCCGTCCCCAAGGGTAGACAAACTATACATTCTAAGTGTTTTGGACTACAATGCCCATAATCCACGATCCTGGATTGATTATACGCCACCAGGTTAGCATCCGTTCTTGTGATTGTACATAGGTTGACTTTCTCCAAGAGGATCTTGCCTCAGCCTGCTCCTTCAACTCTTTCAATGACACACTTACTGCCAAACTACTAGAATCAAGTACATTGATCTTGCTGTTGGCTGCCCTCTCATTATTATTCTTTCCACTTTTCTCAACATTGTAGACTTCTCAAGAGAGCTTGGCTCTTTGCAAAATGTATTAAATGTCAGGCCTGCAGCCATCTTTTCTTTTGGATCTCTGGCCTGCCCTTTTTATTATTCTACTATGCAATTTCTATTGTGGAAAAATTGGAGGGGGGATTGTAGGAGTGAGATGCGTTGTAGGCATAACAAAATTCTTTCTAGAAAGTCAAGGTCATCCTTTGTCTTTGCACCTCTGGACCTGACCGGAACTGGATGGGTGGAACTGCCAACATGGCAGTGGGAGGTTGGACCATGTGATGGACTTGGGGGCAAGATCTTGAACTTTCAACTAGGTGGGAAAAACTGGGAAGCTTTCAGATTTGTGTTTTTCCAGATGTGCCATCATGGCTCTCTTAATAAATTGGAACCTTGAGCAATACTTTGCCTCAGACTCTGGTTTAATTTTGGATGCTATTTGGAACCCTGACATTAAATACATGATTTGAGCTGATTATTCACACTTTGAGTGAAAATTCTAGAATTCTGGGGATTCAGTAAAACCAGGCAGATTTCAAATAAGCCACAAAATCCAATGTATGCCTGGTCCTTCACAATACAACTAATTGTTTCCACTAAACAGATGCCTTAATGTTTCTTTCAAGGTTAAAGTCTTTTAAAATAAGCACTGCAGCATTTCACCTTGATTTTTTTTTTCTTCCGATAAAAATGCCAGGGCTTTTGTATAACAGGAGCCAGACTTGGATAGCAGAAATGTGATTTTTCTGACCTAGTGGCACACAGGAGTTATTTCCATTTCTTGAACTTGGTTGGAAAATGCTTTGCAAGTGATGCCTTCCTCATGCCAAATCTTCACTGAAACGTTTTCTACCTTTATACTGCCAGAGCATCAATATTCAGTCATCCATGAGTGCTTCTCGGCTGGAATTTCGTTTCAGCATGGATGCCAATGCAAGGTGACAGTACAAAGTTATATTTGCTATCAGGACACAGTAATGATGTCAGGAGATGCAGCTCCAAATTCTGTCTGTGGACATCTGATGCATGTGGGCATTTCATGCATGGATGGGCTATATGGAAAACTCCATTTTCAAACATGTGAAATGTTTTAAATAATAGATTAGTCTTTCTCAGCCATACCCACTACTGTCTTACCCTTGGATTGAAAAGGGTATTTGGACTGAGTGTCAGAGATGTTCAAATCTCTGGTGGATTCCCCAGTTTAAGCTACAGAGGTGTTTGGTTGTTGTTGTTTTTTTAGCTTTTGAAGCTCTGCCTTGAGAGGACATTTTGAATCACTTCTCTGCATATTGTTTTGAAAAATCTGTGGCTTCATAAGAGCTGAGTCTTCTCCAACTCCTGCTCACTCTACTAACATATGCTTTAAAACATAGGTAAAGCTTCCCCTTGCACATAGGTGCTAGTCGTTCCTGACTCTAGGGGGCGGTGCTCATCTCTATTTCAAAGAGCCAGTGCTGTCCAAAGATATCTCTGTGGTCATGTGGCCGACATGACTAAATGCCAAAGGCACATGGAACCCTGCTATCTTCCCACCAAAGGTGGTTCCTATTTTTCTACTTGCATTTTTACATGCTTTCGAACTGCTAGGTTGGCAGAAGCTGGGACAAGTAATGGGAGCTCTCTCTGTTAAGCAGTGCTAGGGATTTGAACGGCCAAACTGTCGACCTTTCTGATTGACAAGCTCAGCATCTTAGCCACTGAGTCACCACGTCCTTATACTATAGCCTAATAAACCTGTGATTTACCAAAATGTTTTTAACCAGGGCCCAAATTGATTAGGGTTTCTAGGACTCAGCCTTACCTCTGGAGATCATTTCCCTAAAATCTGGTAGAATGAATTAACTTTTTGAATTGTTCTTTGAAACATGCACCTAACTGAAACTATAGTGTACATATTGTATGTTTGCTACAGATCAAAGAGGTATTACAGCCTATTAATAGCTCATTGGCCAAACAATTCCTATGTCTCTGTTTTGGATTTCTAGGATAGTCACACATACGTCATGAGAAGAACATATAGGAGGTGGCACGTGTGCACATCCAAGAACATAAGAGAAACACAAAAAGACACTGTGAAACTCTTGGTCAAGGTTCCAAAACAATGTGGAACCCCCAAAAGAATATCCATAAAGATGGATACACTCCACATTCACAGCATGCTGATTAATTGTTGAAAATCTGGAGGTTGAAAGAAAAAATGGAACACGTCTGAAATAGGCCAAATTAGTTGGATTCTTGAACTGAAACTCTCTGCAGTATGTTTTATTGTGATGGCCAACACTTATTTCCAGCCATTTGGGAAACATGCACTTCTAATCACTTAATCAGATACTACATGAAAACATGCAGCCTTATTTCACCATCATTGCATAAATATCAAGGACGGACATGATAATTTTATATTTCTCTGCAAATTGCAAACCCCAAACCTGCTACAACACAATGTTGGCAACAGTGCTCAAAATCCCTCAAATAATGACCTGGGTTTCAAACTAGCCTTAACGAGTATTTAAATTGTTACTCAAGAGTACTTTGAATTATTATACATTTAGTGATATATTAATTTTTATGTATTTGTCTAATGTTTTTACTCCTCCCTATAGTTTGTAGGTTTTTGTGTGTATGTACTATATGGGTGCATGCTGTATGTGCGTGCATGTGTGAGTATGTATGTATGTATGTATGTATGTATGTATGTATGTATGTATGTATATGTGTGTGTATGTATCTATACACATACACACTTTTTAAAAAAATATATTTTTAATTTTTTTATTCTATGTAATTTTTATTTTTATTTTTTTAATTTTTTAAAAAATAATTTCTGTATCCCACTTTCCTCATGCTAGTCTAAGGTAAAGCTAAAGGTTCCCCTTGCACATATGTGCTAGTCATTCCGACTCTAGGGGGAGTCAAAGCCAAAGAGTCAGCGCTGTCCGAAGACGTCTCTGTGGTCATGTGGCCAGCTTGATTAAATGGCACATAGAACACTATTACCTTCCCACCAAGGTGGTCCCTATTTGTTCTACTTGCATTTTTGCATTTTTACATGTTTTTGAACTGCTAGTTCAAAAGCAGAAGGTTGGCAGAAGCTGGGACAAGTAACGGGAGCTCTGTTATGCAGCGCTAGGGATTTGAACTGCCGAACTGCTAACTTTCTGCTCAGCATCTTAGTCAATGATAATAAAGATTTGACCAATAGAGCAAACTCCCATCCTTCTACATCTTCATTAGGAAAAGACAGTTTTAATCTGGAACAGGAAGATGGAAGAGATGGGTTGATCGTTAATTCTAAACCACTTTTTTATTGTGCCACTTCCTAGTTCTCTTTCCTTCCAATTATCCTCATTGTTTGGAATGGCCTTGTGGAGCAGCAGTAAATATACCCTGCTGATTTAACAACAAACACAACATCAAAAAAAAAACCCCAAGATGTTAAAACAGTTAAGACCAACAATTTAAAGCCGGAGAAAGATTCCATGAAAGAACATATACTGTACCGCTCTAATCTCTTTTAAATTTTTTTTTAAACTGGGAAAGAAACAAAAATGTTCCAACAGGGTAAGTCCCATGACTTCTGGCTAAAGTACGTTTAAGTTCATACAGTCACATAACTTTCAGAAGAAACTAAGCAACAATCCACCCTTGACCTACTTTCTGTCCGCTCAGAAGGTAAGCAGGATTGGGCCTGGTTAGTCCTTAGATGACAGACTTTCACAAAAAACCAGCTAAATGAGAAAACTCATTTAGGAGGAGGCAGTAGCAAATGACAGTTAAAGGTAAAGTTTCCCCTGCACATGTGTGCTAGCTGTTCATGATGCTACTGGGTGGTGCTCATCTCTGTTTGAAAGCCGAAAAGCCAGCACTCTCTGAAGACGTCTCCGTGGTCATGTGGCTGGCATGACTAAACGCCAAAGCTGCACGGAACGCTGTTACCTTCCCACCAAAGATGGTCCCTATTTTTATACTTGCATTTTATGTACTTTCGAACTTCTAGGTTGGCAGAAGCCGGGACAAATAACAGGAACCGCTGAACTGCCGACCTTCTGATCAACAAGCTCAGCGTCTTAGCCACTGAGCCACCGCGTCCCAATGTAAATGGACTCAATGTAAATGACGGTTGCCTCTTACCAAAACTGCATGTGTAGCTGGTCCCCATGAGTTGGGTTGAGTTGGACATGAACAGATTACGGAAAACATTGCACTTTCAGTAGATGGCAACAACTTAACTTTGTTTGGGCTAGGAAGCTAAGCAGCACTGAACGTAACTATTACCTAGACAGGAGGATTAGTTAGTTATGTATCCTAAGGAATTTCAGGGCCACTGAGCAGATTAAAATAATCAGGAAGAAGATACCAGCAAACTACTCCCATATTGCACCATAAAAACGGCAAGATTCTGACCAGGGAGTCATCAGGAGTCAAGCACAACTCAAGGACCTTTACCTTCAGCCTCACAATGAGTAAGTTACTCTTCGCTTAAATATGTGCATTTCCTTCCGGTAAGCTAAGAAGCTCCAGAAGAAGGAGCATAGCCTTCCTAATCCTGCTTCATCCTTCTTTCTGATTTCTACTGCTCACTTTTAGAAATCCCAACCCAACCTTTTACGCACAATTTGTTTAAGCTCTCAATAGCTCAACAAAGTTTTGCTGGCCTTGAGTAATTTCAGCTTGTAGGAGCTGTAGGTCTAATTGTCACCAGCATCCTTCTAACAGAGGATTTCCAGGGAAAACAAAATTAGCCAGAAGGGAGAAAATAGAAGGGGATTAAGCATAGGAGCAGGGGAACAGTTGGGAAAAAGAGGATTTATTCATGAGCTTGACCAAAGAAAAGAACTTGAGGCTATCAGAAGGCGAGGCAATTGGTCCCTTATCTAGCAGTGTCAACAGCCACACAGACTGCAGATGTAAGAGAAATGGGAAGTGCCCCAAAAGGACCAAAACAGGCCAATTTGGGGAAAGCTTTCTGGTCCCTTTTAAAAAAAAATGTTTGGGGGAAAAAACTTGGAAAGGGCTTCTAATACAGTGGTCTTTTGGGAAAAAAAAAACAAAAATGATTCACATTTTTCAGATTCACAGCCACCCTATTATTGAGCACCCCTGGAGATGGGGGCAAGGGGGGGGGAGGAGAGAGATGAAAAGAGGAAGAGATATGAAAAAAAAAGAGAGAAAAGATCTTCATTTTTGCTTGCAATATTTGTGCACATTTTCCTACCAAAGATGACAGAGCTGCATTTGTTGCTGAGTCAAAGCCCCGAAGGCTGCTCTTCCAAAGCTCCAACCAAAATACTCCATAACTTGGGAATAAGCCCCAGTTTGTTTGTTCCGAGTGTTGTTATTTTTTTAAGGTTCTTTCTCCATGATGGCTAAGGAAGGCACCAATTGCAAGGACAAAGAGAGGGTGGAAGGGGGGCTCCCTGTTGAATTCACCCTCCCCCCCTTTGGAGATTGAGCTGGAACTTTGCACAAAGTAGCTGGAGGAAGAGAGGGGGGAGCAGGATTCTTTTGGGGGGACGGGTTCACCCCCTTGATTGCTTACTCATTTACTTATATTGGAGTTAAGGAGTCTCCAGTGCCTCTGCCTCAGATGGGCGAGCCTCCCTTCCCTAAAGAGCCTCCCTTCCCCAAAGAAGCCATCAAATCCAAAGGTGGAAAGGATGGATGGATGGAAGGAAGGAAGGAAAGCAGGAAGGAAGGAAGGAAGGAAGGAAGGAAGGAGGGAAGGAAGGAAAGAAGGATGGATGGATGGATGGAAGGAAGGATAGAAGGAAGGATGGTTGGAAGGAAGGAAGGATAGAAGGATGGATGGATGGATGAAAGGAAGGGAGAAGGCAGGGAGATGCTTCCAGACGACCGCCGGCTAACTAGAAGAATTAAAAATAATAACAATAATGTTTTTTTTTTAAAGAAAACCAGAATACTGGACCAGGCTTTCACGCGGATCTTCAGCTCTCCTTCCTGAGGCTCCGGCATCACTTTTTTAGACACCCGGAGCTTATTGAGGCCCCCGAAAGCGGAGAGCACCACGGCTCGCATCTCTTTGGCATCCCCGGCTTTCGGGACGCCGCCGCCGCTGTTGTTGCCGCCGCTCTCTCCGTTGCCGCTGCCGCCGCCTTCGGGCGCCTCCTTCTCGATCATCTGCTCCGTCTCCTCAGCTTTCCCGGCTCCTTCCTTGGCCATGGCGCTGCTCCGGCGGCAGAAGAAGGCGCAGGGGCTGGAGAGCCGCGTTTAAGGGGACGGGGCCGCGCGCGCGCGCCGGGAGGGGGAGCCGGAGGACGGGAGCGCGCCTGGTTTTGGCCGGCCGGCTTCGCCCGCAGACCAATTGGGTCCGTCTCCCCCCGCCCACCGCCACCCAATACGATGGAGAGGCGCGCGCCGCGGAGGTGCCGGGCTGGCAGGGGCTCGGGGCGTGTGCGTAACCCATGACGTAGACGCGCAGACGATTTTATTTTATTTTATTTTCTCTCGAGCTCGGGTTTGTAAACTCCCCGGGGGCGGGTTTTTTTGGGGGGGTGAGGGGGTCGGACGGCAGCAGTCGCCTACTTTGAGGGCTTTGGTCGAGCGCTCGGGCTTTTTGAACGCGTCGTTCCCGAAAGAAGAGATTTCGGGGGCAAATAAATAAATAAGAAAGAAGAGAGAAAGGAAAAGGAAAGAAGGAAGGAAGGAAGGAAGAAGAAAAAGGAAGGAAGGAGGGAGAGAGAGAGAAAGGAAGAAAGAAAAGAAAGAGAAAGAAAGAAGGAGAAAAAGACGAATGAAGGAAGAAAAAGAAGAAGAAAGGAGGAAGAGAAAGAGAGAAAGAAAAAGGAAGGAAGCAAAAGAAAAGAAGAAAGAAAACGGTTGCTGTGATTGAGTTTGGCCTGCAGATGCTATTGGGTGGTTTTGGGTTCTGTGGCTCCTATGAACCTTGTGTTTATAATCCTCATTTGGGATTGAAAGGAGCAGTTTAAAGGCAGGAAGGGGGGGGGGGGAGAAACAGGTGTGGAAGGGATGCCGCTATTTGGGAAGAAAGGATGCTGCCTGGATGTTGCATACCTGGGAGGAGGGATCATGCTGTCCCTGTGCCCAGGCAGATGGGCCTTCACTGATGCACAGGTGGCCTGAGATAATCTTAGCAAGTTTCGGTTGGCAGACCCGCCCAGAAGCCATGGTCTGCGGTGCAAGCTACAATGATTAGATTTGCACAAGGCATAAACGGGGGCTTACAACCCTCAGTTTGCTTGAGCCAGAACTCCCTCATGCAATTTGATCCATTTGGTTGAACAAGTCATGGTTTATGGAGTAAGCCACATTTAGTTAGCTTTGCATGACATCCTAAGGCTGCTTTTAACAAGAACTAAAGATTTAAAAAATACTCCTGCCTCTTCCAAAGCACTTTGGAAGAAGATTATCTGTAGTTGTCTGATTCTGGATTGATTACTGGATTCTGGACAGATTACTATGGAACTGTCCTATTACTGAAATTTGGAACTGGGTTCACCCCGTTAAGCCACGACTGGGCTTAACTCCAGAATCTGTGGAATAAATCACATTTGGTGAGCTTCTGACATTGCAATGGGCTGTAGGCTTCCAATCACCTTGATGGCATAAACAGGGAACTATGGAAAAAAACCCTAAGTAGATGAAATCATCCTTAATAATATGGAGAAGAATTGTGGTCTTCAGAATACCTCTGAACCTACTGCCCCCAATTAAATTCCATTGTTCCACATGAAATTTTCCTGCAATTGTCCTTTTTTCTCACTGATGCTCTTTTTTCCCCCCATGAAAAATTTCAGATGTAGGTATGACTATAGCCACGTATACAATCCCAACATCCTCCAGAGACTCAGAAAAGGCACTGAGTTATGATTCATCACCCTGTTCTAATTTGTCATGATTTTTTATATTTTTAAAAAGGAGGTTCCCAAATAAATTACATTTAAGCTTGCTAGAGGAAGTGATACCAAAAGGTATCGCCACTATTAAATTGTCTTTTTTTCCTCAACTCTAGTTGCCTGGCTAAAAACATCAGAAATGCTACACCTGTGGATCTTTTCAGAGTTTATGTTTCAGAAGTGAATTTGGGGTGGGGGTGGGGATTGAGAGGAGAATGGTCCTAAAAATAGCATTTATTCTGCCTGCTCTTTTCTGTATGGTCAAAACTCAACATGGGTGTCACAACCGTACAATCAAAGCTCTCCCTGTTTTGTGTGTGCTGTGTCCCACAGCTTCAAATCCACCATTGTAGTTGGTGGATTGGCTTTTTTTGACATATGTCTCAGGAAATTTGCTTCCAACTGGTTGGCAAATTCAGTTGCATCAGAAGTGTCTGAGCATTTTTGATAGGAAACTAATCTGATGAGGTCTTCACCAGTAGCCCGCCATCCATCTTCCACCTAATAGGTTCCTTTGCTAGCAGAAAGAAATGGTGTTGCTGGCAAAATAATAACAACCCATCAAATCCTTTTCAGAAGCAATGTCTCCTAATTAACAGTACTTAGCGTGGCAAATAGGAAGTACTGGAGAGGAAAATCATATGCCAGCAGACACTCAAATTTCTGAGAAAAAAATAAAAACTGAAAACAACTGAGAGAGAAACTTAATCCTAGAAAACACCCCTGTGAACAAACAAACTCAATGCATACTTCCAAAAGTGGATCCCCTCCATTTTTTTAAAAAAAGCAGCATTTGACTTAATTTGATCTCTACCTCTAAACAAGGTTGGGCCTTGTAGTACTTAGATGGAAGACACTGAGAAATATAGAGGTGGGAAAAGGCTTTTGAGAAGATGAGAACCTGACTTCAAGTGGCTGGTCATCAGCTTTGGAAAAGGAACATGGTCTCTATGCTAAGTTGTAAAAAAAATTCCTAAAATCAATCAATCTATCTATCTATCTATCTATCTATCTATCTATCTTTCTTTCTTTCTTTTTCTTTCTTTCTTTCTTTCTCCTATCATCAATCTAACTTCTATCTATCATCCATTCATATCTATCTATCTATCTATCTATCTATCTATCTATCTATCTATCTATCTATCTATCTATCTATCTAATCAAATCTGGAATTAAGGAGAAGCTTCCTAACAGTGAGGACAATTAACCAGTGGAACAGCTTGCCTCCAGAAATTGTGTGTGCTCCATCACTGGAGGTTTTTAAGAAGAAACTAGACAGCTATTTCTCTGAAATGGTATAGGTTCTCCTGCTTGAGCTGGGAGCTAGAAGACCTCCAAGGTCCTTCCAGACTTATTCTATTCTACTCTACTCTACCCTACCCTACCCTACCCTATTCCATCCCATCATCTCTGTCTGTATCTGCCTGCAGATACATACCTGCCATCTATTTATCTATCTTTCTGGGTTGACACCATAAGGTAATCCAATCAATAAGTCACATTACAGTGTATTGTCCACAATGAAAGAAGAAAAAGAAGTCCTTTTTTCCATGAATCCCAGCATGGAACTAAGTTCTGATTTATTTCTGTTAGTAGCTATCAGGCTAGTTCACTGATAATTGATTTTCAGTGAGACATGTCAGTTGAAAAGACATTTAGAATGTTTAGCAGTACATAGTGTTTTTAATGGAACTATTTGTTGTCTAAACCAGTAGTACCAGTAACATAAAATGTGATTTTCCATCTCTTTTTTGTTCCTCCAACCAAAATGTTGAGTTTGCTTCCCCCCCCACTGCTACTTTCTTTTTATTTCAAAACGAGAAGACACAGTCACTGCAGTGTAAGCCCTAAAGTAGGCTCAACTCAGTTAACAAAAATAAACAATTTTGTCTCACAATGTAAGTGCAGAAAAGGGCCAAATGGACCTGACATTCCCCAAACATTCCCCACCTAAATAATAAACCTTATTTTCCATCTGTTTTTTAATCTAAATTATAGTGTAGAAAATTGTCCTGACAATACTGCCCTGAAAATCTGATTCTGCAGGTTTTCTAAAGTCCACCTTAAAAATAAAAGTTAAAAAAGGCAAAATTGGTTGGTGCTACTTGACTGATGTTTTCTTCTCCAACTGTTGCTTCGAATTCTGTTTTGCTTTAATCTCAGGGGTAATAGCAGCCAATTTCGAATCACAAACAATGGATGGGATGACACAATGCTGCTAGAAAGCTAATTAGTTCGCTGCATTGTGACATCACAAAGGCAGGTGAGGAAGGGCGAATTGAAAATGCAGGGAAGAGTGGACACATCAACAACTCAAGGTTTTTTGTGAAAATGGGAAAAACACAGCAATATGAATGTATTTGGCTTCGATGCAGTCTTGAAATAAGTATGCTTAAGGCTTAGAAATAAAGAAGAATCTAACAAAAGAGAATATTGGTAGCTCAGGATTGAACTGTGAAGTCCTTAGTGGTATGTCCCAAAGGTGCTTTCTCAGGAGGCAATTGGACTTTCTTGTTTTTTTTCTTTGAAGATGTTTTGCTTCTTATCCAACTGGCAGACGCTTCTTTACCCAACCAGGTAACATCATCAGTGCTGGAAAGGAATGTGATCTGCTCTCTATTCAGGAATCAATGAACCAGTTTTCTACCCACATTGACAGGGCAAACCATTTTATGTAAACAGAGAGCAAACTCCACTGCTTTCCAGCACTGATAATGTTACCTAGTTGGGTGATGAAACATCTGCAAGAAAACAACCAAGCTCAGAGGTCGCCAAGCATCCCACAAACAGAAGTCTGGATTCTTTCTGTACATTGTGTTGATTACATAGTCCAGCAATTCCTTTTTATATCATAAAAATATGCATAATGCCAGGCAAAATAAGCATATAATGTATGGAATGGTTTACACCTGAAGTATTTTTGTCTGTGGAGTGCTTGATGCTCTCAAAGCTTCATTGTGAGCACCATCAGTGCTATTTTTCTCTGTTGTAGAATTTGCCTGTTTATACAATTGTGGAATTGTATTGCTGGAAAAAGGATTATTTAAGCCGTCATTCTGTTGTCACTGCTGGAATCCAATTGAAAGAATCCAGGGAATATGTCTACCTAGCAAGCATCCCTTTGAGCCCATCTAACCAAGGATAACCCATTGCCTTGCGAGGTACATGGTGGTCCCAGTGTTGACTTTTTCACACTTGACAATTTTTTTTTATTTCTACTATTGCAATTATAATCCCTTTTTGTTCATTTAAGAGAACTGCTTCCCAATGGCTTGTCTTCATTACTGAAAACGATTCAGTAGAGGAGAGGCATGAAAACTTCTCTATGCCAATTTTCTGTGCCAAGCAATCTTGTCCTTCAAAAAGCTTATTCACAATCTAAGATCATTGTTTTCCTTCCTCCCTCTTCCTGGCCAACTTCACTCAAAGCTTTTTTCCCCCTTCTCTCCAGAAGTCAGTATGAATCATGGCTGTAATGAAGCAATTTTCTGTTTAGAGATTCTACTGAGAGTTGTATTTTTTTTCCATCACACACACACACACACACACACACATACAAAACATAATAATGTACATGGAAGTGAAAATGGCTTCTGCTTTCAGTGGAAGAGATATACAATGCATTTACTTACATTCTCTGGGTTGTTTTCTATTTGCTCTCACTCCATTTGATGAAGGAGAATTTGCTTTAGAAATTCTTTTAAAGTGGGTTTGGGGGTGGGAGAATAGATACCATTTTTGTGCTTAGTGAGTTATCTCGTCTTTCAGCAGACATGATTCTCCATCTGCCTGCAGTATCCTGGTCTTCTTACATCTTCATTCTCTCCCATTTTCAGGTGAGAATTCTTCCCAGGAATGGTGCTGCTTCTGTTACTTTTAAGGGAGAGTTTTATCCTAGAAAAACTGAGAGAATCTCTCCTTCCCTCAGGATAATATAATTTCTCTGCCTACCAACTGTGCCCAGCTGTGTTCAGCTTTAGTGCCACAATCTGGATAGGGCAAAATATATCCTTGATTTTGTTCCTGAGTGTAATTTTGGTGGGGTTTTGCCAGAACTGTTGAGGAGGGAAGATTAAAAGCTCAGACAAGAGACTCCCATAATAGCAAGATGGTTTCTAATGTGCTTTGATAGTGTTGGAAGAAATATCCATATGGGTTCAGTTCCCAGTGGGGAGAAAGACATGGAAACACGGAGACTGCTTGAAAAGATGGTTTTAATGGTGGACAAGGACTACATGGTTTGAAATCCTGGGCAAAAAAATTGATCTTAGATTCTGATTGGTTGTCAAACACCCATAGGGCCATGCAGAGGTAACTTTGTAGGTTGTCTCTGTGTTACCTTTGGTTGAATCTTGCTGGGTGATGCAATGGAGGGCAATTAAATGGCTCTGCCTGAAGGAGGTAGATCTTTATTATATAGAATAGACTGGGCCAGGCCTTAATGGTCCATTAAAAAAAATGGGGGGATGAGTTTCTGCCTCCCTTTTAGGGGAAATATTCTGCTCTTTTAATATTTCCTAAAATATTTCATTCTTCTAGGAGAGGGTTGGGTGCTAACTTCCTACAATAGTATCTTCATCAGTACAGTCTCCCACATGATGTTTAAGAGATACATTCGACCCATCTTCCCTCCATCCCTTAGCTGGTTATTTTTTTCTGATTTGCCTTCTTACAGGATTCCCACCCATCTCCCAAATCATTTTAACAGATTAACAGAGTTGGAAGGGATTTTATAGATCCAACGCCCCACTCAAGCAGGAGACCCTACACCATTTCTGACAAATGGCAGTCCAATCTCTTCTTGAAAGTCTCAAGTGATGAAGCTCCAACAACTTCCGAAGGCAACTTCTGTTCCATTGGTTGATTGTTCTCACTGTCAGAAAGTCCCTCCTTATTTTTAGGCTGAATCTCTCCTTGGTCAGTTTCCACCCATTGTTACTTATCTGGCCTTCAGTTGCTTTGGAAAATGGCTTGATCCCCCCCTCATCTTTGTGACAGCCCCTCAAATATTGGAAGACTGCTATCCTGTCTCCCCTGGCCCTTCTCTTCACTAGACTAGGCATGCCCCATTCCTGTAACCGTTCTTCATATGTTTTAGTCTCCAGTTCCCTAATCATCCTGGCTGCTCTTCTCTGCACTCTTTCTAGAGTCTCGACATAATGTGGTGACCAAAACTGGATGCAGTACTCTAGATGCAGTCTTACTAGGGCTTTATATAGAGTGGTATTAGTACTTTATCTTGATTGCATCCCTTTGTTAATGCAACATAGGATTGCATTGGCTTTTTTGGCTGCCGCTGCAGCTAGATTTTAGATTTAGATTTAGAAGTTTATTTATATGCTGCTTCGTGCTTCTACAAGCACGAAGCTGAAGGCACCAGCCTGAAGATGGCGAGTGGCACCTTGTCGAAATGTCGCCAAGATACTCTCAATCTTACACGGGAAAAGACCCGAATATGCCAAGACCTGCATACCTGTACCTGTGAAAATCTATGAAAACATACATACATACATACATACATACATACATACATACATACATACATACATACGGGCTGCTGGGAGTTCGCAGGGGTTTGGGAGAACCCCTAGATAAGATTCTGTGCAATTTGGAGAATCCCCAAATTCCACTCCTGGCTGGCCCCTCCCACCCCACCACGCCCTCCCAGGAGTGCCCACACAGCCCATTTTGGATGCAGGTAAGTGTAGGGCATGTGGGAATTGGAAAAATGCCCCCCTGCCATGGTGGAGGAGGCCGACCCAGCAACCGGGCAGAGAACCCCTAGCTATAATTTTTGAAGCTCACCCCTGTAGATATTGCAATAGTCTTTTAAACTTTCAGATTTTTAAAAATATAAGGTGGAGGAACGAGGACACCAATGGATGTCCCACTATTTGCAAATGAAAAGTTGTTGTTGTCACTGCTGGTTCTAGGCACCATTTTAGAAATGATTAGTCTTCTTCCTATGGCTAAGAAAAGAAAGACTTCTACTGGCTTTTCTGCCTAAGGCCGAACTAAAACATAGCATCTCCTTTCTTTTCATCCAGCACCTTAATCACTACATTAAACTGGCTCCCTCAATTATATCAGCAGCCTCATAATGGAAAGAGAAATCCTGTAGGTAATGAAAATGCTTAGCAAATATGCGCCCCCTTAAGTAAACAATCCTCAGGGATAAATGTGTAGTGTATTTAGAAAGTAGATAAATTCTGCTTGTGTGAGGTAGATTTAAAGATCATTATTCCACTCAGGAATCGTTGCCAGGTATTGGATTTAAAAAAATATTTCAAATGATTTTGCATCCCACATTTCAAAACACAGAAGACATTATCTTATCAAACTAAAAGGCGTTGCTGTTTTTCTGCAATTGCCTGAGGTCTAACCATGATGGTGCAGATTGTGCACCGAGTGCATAGGAAGATTAGGTTTATACATTATTTATGTGTCATCCAATTGATATTGGGGGGGAAAAGCCTCAGTCATCATAAAAGCTAACAAAACAGGCCTCTATACAAGAGGACAGTGTTAATAATAGTATAGATAAAATCAGCTCTGAGTTGAAATGGACACAGAGATGCAACCATATACCAGCTTTTTTGGTGATTGCACAGAAATAGTTTAATTCTAGGACTTTAGCTTTATTTCAACATCCATCTTAATCTGTAGTATTGCTTAAATTCTTGGGTCACCTTCTTCGTCTTCCATGTAATGATCAACAAAGTCCAACCTGCTTGAGTCTTTGATATCAGCCAAGAAGCTCCCTGTATTACAAAAGTACTTTTGTTCCTAGTAGAAATTCTTAGTGGATAAGAAATCCCCAAGCAGAGACCAATGCTCAGTCAGCAATAAATCATAAAGTAAGGTAAAAGTTCCCCTCACATATATGTGCTAATCGTTCCTGACTCTAGGGGGCGGTGCTCATCTCCGTTTCAAAACCGAAGAGCCAGCGTTGTCCGAAGACATCTCCATGGTCATCTGGCCGGCATGACTAAATGCTAAAGGCACAGGGAACGCTGTTACCTTCCCACCAAAGGTGGTTCCTATTTTTCTACTTGCATTTTTACGTGCTTTCGAACTGTTAGGTTGGCAGAATCTGAGACAAGTAACGGGAGCTCACTCAGTTACGCGGCACTAGGGATTCGAACCACTGAACTGCCGACCTTTCTGATCAACAAGCTCAGCATCTTACCCACTGAGCCACCACATCTCTTTTATAAATAACAACAATAAAAATGTGGATCATATCATTGTCTTACTGGGAGTGTAATATAACAGGGACAAAGTGATATACTTCTTGGAGATTTCACTCATTGAATTCTTAACTCTAATTTTGGAATTATCCAGTTTTTCCCACCTTGGTATTATATTTAAGATTCTAGAGAGATTGTAAGGTTGCTTGTAAAAGATATGAAGATAATAAACATAAGAGAAACATTTCTGTTCACTAAACAGCGGGAAGTAATTGACTCTAAACCAAAATTTTATCTACCGGAGTCCCTGGTGCAACTTCCCTTGAGAAATATATGGTTTTATTCCTTGTATTCTGTCACTTCTGAAGTGTTTTTGCCTTGTTTAGTATTCCTGAAACATACCAAGACACTTGTTGTGATCCTTAGCACTCATGCAGAAAATATGGCAAGTTTATTGGGGGTAAATTATTTGTTTCTTCTGTGCCTATATAAATTTAGTGTCTGGGAAATTTAAACTCTCACTTGACATTACAAATCAATGCCATCTCTGAAAGTCATGCTGGCATTACTTAAACAGAGCTTTGTGTTTAGGGGGTGCCTCCCACCCTCCCTCCCTCTCTCTCTCTGTATATATGTTTGTGGATATATGTTGTCTATATTATTGGTGAAGTAAAAACCCATTAATCCTACAGAAGAGTAGGAATTCAATATCCAGGACTCAATTGCTAGTGCCCATTAAAAGAATGTGCTCCTCAGCATGAGAAAACAGATTGGAATGGCTTATATAAACTCCAGAGACTAGATATTATTTTTCGTTTTCTAGATCAGGATAGAATTTTGCTCGTAAAAGATTCAGCCTATTAGTGAAACAGCCAGGCTTCAAAGCAATTACTTGAATTTGCTTTGTCCTTTATTAGCATGTTTCCTTCCCTTGGTTGTCTTTAATCATCTAATGTCATTACATTTTCTTCTTTTTGCAGTTAAAAAAAAGAAAACCATGTAGAGTTTAATGTAAGAGATTTTGTGCCATTATCACTTAGGTGGCATTTCAGAGTTTTAATGGAATATGTCAGATCTGAAGGAAGGCGGAATTACAGGAAGACTGTGACTATGGATATTATGCATGGAAAACATATGCATATCAAATAAATAGGTATGTGTGCAAATGTGTATATACTTACACAAACCCACATACACGTTTTATTATAGTTTTGGGGAAATCATGGGCTTCTATGTTGTATCTATAGGGGACAAATAATGAACATTTCTTCCAGGGATCACAATGTTGCACACAAATATGTAGTGAGTAGACTTTATATCATGGTATCATAATGCAGATTTCCTCACTCTGACAAAATTGTGGTTTGCTTGAGACATCTCTATGCCCAGGATAAACTAAAAACTAAACTAAAATAGGCCAGAATTTTTAAAAAAGAATCAGATTAGTTTAGTGGTGCAGGCACCAGTCTAGAAAGCAGGAGACGGTGAAATCTAGCCCCACTTTAGCCATGAAAGCCAGCCAGGTGACTTTGGGCAAGTCAACAGGACATTATGAGTTCTAGTCTCGCCTTAGGCATCAAAATCTGCTGGGTGAATTTGGCTCAAACACCAGGAGTCAGTGAGTTCTAGTCCATCCTTAGGCATAAACATGGGGCCAGTCCCTTACTTCTCAACCCACGTAACAGATCTGTTGTTGGGGTAAGATAGGAAGAGGAAGGTGTGTTGGGTATCTTCACCGCCTTGAAACATGTAACTGCCAAAATAAAAGAGAGATAATGGGTCAGTTCTACTAGCTCATAACACTGAAATAGAGGTGGCAAAAATGTCTTGGGAAAATAAAACTATGCAATAAAGTAGTATTACATCTCAATTTATACTTTACCAAATATACAAGTCCAGACTTCCAGTCCTATGGAACATTACGCTACTTTCTAAGACTATGGATGATAAAACTTTAAAGTTCATTACTCTAACCAAGAGTAGTTAAATAGGCAAAAAAAAAAAACAGTTGGGAAAGAATAAAAAATTCACCAGGATATGTGATATTTAATTCAGACAATTCCACTTGGCAGTTTCAAATAAAACACTTTGCCTACTGTTTTAAAATTCAGAGATAATTTGCCATATACTCTCCTGCTGACTATATCTTTATGTTGTAATTGTTTTTAATATTACATATGTATGTTTTTGGTTTATTTCTGTATTGTTTTGGGGCTTTTTAACTTTATAAGCCACTCAGAGTCATATGAGATGGGATAATATACAGTATATAAAAGGAATGAATGTGCAAATTCTGTTCAAATTTTGCATTTCTACATTGACTGAGTTGATAATTGAGAGGTGCTAAACTTACTGGAAAGAATTTAAGCTTGTAGTTGATTATTAAAAGCCAAATTTCTTTTTTTCAGCCTCAAACAAACCTGCTTACAATGTACTGCTGCATTTTAGTACCTATGAAATTACTTTAAAAAGCTCAGATAATTCTTCAATGGGCACCTTTAGTTTAATAAAATTACATTTGGAGATTATAATCTCCTAACTGGTTATGTCCACTGGGATCTAAATAAATGTGTTTCAAATAGGTTTTCAATGTTCCATGAGGGGGGGAAAAGGCACAAGCTGGAATGAATTTGCTTCTTCAATATTTATTGAATATCCACCAATTATTTCAATGTATGGCTTGAAATTAGAATTGTTTGCACTTCCTGGGTTCAATGAAATTGCTGGATGACTTCCCAATTGCATGTAGTTTGGTTTTCAACAGAATCCTTTAAACATCACCAAGAGTCTTCAGGCATAGCTATCAAAACAGATTAGGGAAAACTGAGCAAGCTTCAGACTGAATCACGGATGGCTGGATTCCTACTGCTGAATTCTGAAGGGGACCACTGAAACACAGTGTTAATCTTTTAACAGTGCAATTGTCACAAAGCTAAATTCAAATCCATGTTCATTTGGATGGGCAGGAGGAAGCCAGAGAATGAAAAAGGGCTGACAGAAATGGTGAGCATTTTCCAAGAGCTGTGGTAGGCATTTGAAGAAAAGAAGTCAAACCAGTCCATGCTGTTTGGCCAATTAGAATATCAAGAGACTTTCACTACTGGGTGAATAATCAAAATAGCATTTTATGAATATTGAAAGAAGGGCTACCATATTTTTTTAAGGTCACCTCTTGCCTCAAACTCATAATTTGAGTTCACCACTTTGGGTTCTTCTGTTTCTGGCTAAAGTTAGTGAAGAGTTGTGTCCTTTCAAACTTAGGTCTAATTACCAATATTCTCTAAGACATCTAACAGAGGATTAACAGATTAACAGAGTTGGAAGGGAGCTTGCAGGTCATCTAGTCCAACCCCCACCCCCACCTAAGCAGGAGACCCTACAATATTTCTGATAGATGGCAGTCCAGTCTTTTCTTGAAAGCTTCCAGGAATGAAGCTCCCATAACTTCTGAAGGCAACTTCTGTTCCATGGATTGGTTGTTGTTCTCCTTACTTCTCCTTATTTCTAGGTTGAATCTCTCCTTGTTCAGTTTCCATCCATTATTCCTTGTCTAGCCTTCAGATGCTTTGGAAAATAGCTTGACCCCTTCCTCTCTGTGACAGCCCCTCAAATACTAGAACATGCTATCATGTCTCACCTGGTCCTTCTCTTATCTTCACTAGAATAGAATAGAATAGAATAGAATAGAATAGAATAGAGTTGGAAGGAACCTTGAAGGTCTTCTAGTCCAACCACTTGGACTAGGCAAGAAACCCTACACCACTTCAGTTTTCTTATAAGCTTAGCTAAGAAGAACTTAAAACATATATGTCATGTTGGGAGAACATTCCCAAAATCAGTATATCTTCTTACTTTTATTGTAAGCGGGGTATAAGGTAAAG
Organism: Thamnophis elegans; assembly: GCF_009769535.1. Taxonomy (NCBI): domain Eukaryota; kingdom Metazoa; phylum Chordata; class Lepidosauria; order Squamata; family Natricidae; genus Thamnophis; species Thamnophis elegans. Next base: position 32,341,642 of record NC_045554.1, read on the forward strand.
CTAGTTGCACCTATACATCAAGCCCTAAATCATGGTTTTAAAAATACAGGGCCTGGGTTGACATGCCAAGACCAAGAAACGTACATTATCGCTTAAGGCACAATATAAGCATAGCCATTTTTTCTACTAAGGACTCAAGACAGCGCTACACTTAGTTCAATGTAGCAATAGGTCAATCATGTCATGTAACTTACTCTTATTTTATCAATGGGATGAAATAGAGTCCTTCACTGTATTTAAGAACAGCAGGATTCCACGAACAAACCTATAGCTCAGTTCTAGAAGAGAAATATGTACAAGGGGCATTTATTTATTTAGTCAATGTCTTCTACATGTCCAATACCAATTAGCAGAAGATATGATGAAAGGAGTCTTAAATGCATAATACATGGAGAGTCTTCACAATAAGTTTAACTGAGAGACTGTGAGCTTCTAGACCAAGCCAAGTTCAAAAGCATATAATTCAATTCCTGGAAGCTTGACACTCAGACAAATCAGCCATCATTAGACACATAGAGATAAGCAACATCTACATATCAATCAAAACAGACAATCAAAAAGCTAAGAAGGGAACAAAGACCAAAACACTTCCTTGTCAGCAATCAAACCCATACGAACAGAGATTAACACCAAGATTGTTACTAGATTAATAATCAAGCAATAAACAATACCACAATCAAGGATCTACCAATTCAGGCAAGCAATTAAACAATAAACAACAGACTAATCAAGACCAGGAACACTCCTACAATGCTGACAGGGCAAGTCATTTGTATAAAACCGAAAACAAACCCCACTCCCTTCTAGCATGATGGATTTTTTTTACACTGATACCAGATGCCATCACTTGCATGTAAGATAACATGAACTGATGCATGCTCTACCTGTAGCATGCATAAAATACACAGTTCTGTACTTTAGTATGAAACGCAGTCATCACAAACATGAATTCATCCTTTGTGTTGAAAACAAGCCACAAAGTGAACAAAAACATTTCACCGAGGATCATATGCATACACAAAATGTCCTAAATGATATTCTGACTCTGGCCAGCCTCATCCCAAAATGTATCACTCTTTAGCAAAGGGGTATCACTCATGGCTAGGTGGGGAATTTGGGGAGTTGAAATCCACAAGTCTTAAAATTGTCAAGATTGAACACCCCTGCTTTTATCATCTGTTCCTGGCCCTGCAAAACTTTTATGCTATGTATCCACCAATGGTAATAAGGTGTCTTTATGTTACACAGTGGTACCTTGATACTTGTTAATTGGCTCCAAGAGGCGCAATGAGTACCAAAAATTGGTGAGTATAAAACTTTTCCCATAAGGAATAATGTAAATAAATTGAATGTGCAAAAATACACAACATGACCATGGAAACTAAGATAAGGCCACAAGGGGAATGTGTGCAGGCCCAGAGCTACCTTGTGACTAATGTATGGCCCTTAGCCCTTGGTTTTGACCGACAAGTTCTAGCTTCTGCATCAAATGATCAGTACCGGGACAAAATTTTCATGTCAAAATGTGTTGAGTACCCAATTCGACAAATTTAAAAACAGTTGAGTATCAAGGTGTGACAGTAGTAGCTAACCTGGAGCTGTCCAGCAACACAATGGCAAGAAGATCCATTGCAGTGTCAGACAGCCAAGGTATCTGCCCAGTCCCATTAAATGAAGTGTTTTACCAGGAACAGGAAGCAATATGTAATTAATGTCCAACTCCTTGAACCTTTTAACTTATACTGCAAAATAGGTATTTCTTGCATGTCTGCTTCCAGTATCAGCATTTCCCAGCTTTCTCTCTCTCCACAACAGAGATTCCACATATCTCAACAATCTGCAATAAACTTTGCCAACTGTAGCACGGAAATGCATGCTGCCTAGTTCGGTAACATTAATCCGTGCATATTTGCATTACAGACAAGAAAGCCTCAAAGCTCAGTTCCTGGACCACAGGCTCAACGGAAGTTTTGCTACTGATAATGAATATCCATTTGTATGCATATATATTTCCTAAAGATAAAAGTATATCCAAATGTTCTGAAATGCAGAAAAAATCTGGGAGTCTGCCAGGCTTCTTCAATAATTAATTCAGCACATAGCAAGAAGATAGAGCTGCTGTAACAATTTCCACATGAAATAAAATTAACTGGATGGTGTTTTTGAGGGGGGTGGAATTATGGTCAGCAACACTTTGCAAAATCACCAATTATGCTTTGACCTCATTCACTACCCTGTTGTCGAAGCTCCATTCAATCCTCAACACTCATCCGACACATGGCATAGAATAAAATTTCAATCATGCCATAAGTTAGATGCTATGACTTCCACAAAAGTCTCCCCCCCCCCCAGGAATATTTATAATAATCACAGAGTATTTCCCCTTCTTACAGCTTGTTAGGGCAGTCTCTGTTGCATATGGGAATAAAAGTCTCCAGTATTTGACATAAACTTGCTTAAAAATGTAGTTTGACTCAGTCTTTAAGTACCTCTCTACCAAGTTCAGAGTCATTGTGCAAAACCACTAAAATAGTAATCAAATCCACTGCATGCCTTCTTCCCCGGTATCATAGATTGGTGGGCATCCAATGTCTGTGTTTTCCTTGCTTGCTAAAGGAGCATGCTGTACATTGCGATGGTTTAAGAGATGTAGTTGTCATGACAACATCATGAAGGAAATACCACTGACTGAGTCCCCGAGACTGGAGTCCTGCACATATTCTTCTACCTGAGCCCAAAAGGTTAGCATAAGATGAGCATGAAATAAACAACACCCTGAACTACTGTCTCCAAACAGTAGTAATAAACAACAGCCTAGGGTTTTCATTTAATTTAATGCTGTAAGAATGTTGAGTTGATTATATTCAGTATCACTATTTCCCAAGTCCTTAAAGTTCAGCTGATACTACTGTCGTTCCCCTGTCTTTGTTATATATATATTTTCCCTTTAATATTTCTATTTTCTTAGGGTTTATATTAGTGTTATTTAGTATTACAATGACTTTCAAAGATAAATCCGACTGACTTCTGTCTTTTTCCAGTCTCTTAAAAATATAGCATTGTAATTAAGCTACCTTTTGGCTTGTTTAATAAGGAATACAAGGTCAGTGTTTAGCCTTATGTACTAACTTGGCTACTAAGGTTCGTTTTACAAGCTGTGATTCAAAACCTACTCACATGGAGTGGTATGTAAATCTAGCCATTCATTGTTTATAGTATTCTTTGTATTATTCATTTTTGATATTCATGCAGCTTGCCAAAGTAGCTTAATGTTATTGATGAATCAGGATAGTGACCTCAATCTTAGTTAAAAAGTGGCTTACCGCAATAAGCAAACCAGGGCAATTCTGTACTAATTAATTTTGAATTCCTTGGTTCCTAAAAAAAAGAATCATATGAATAATTTTATGAGGTAATGAAGAGAATGTTATTAGCAAGTTGACAGTGAAAACCTCTTTTTTTGTGTACAAGAGAATTAACATGTTCTATATAATTTCAGACCCATGTCTGCAGACAATACAATGCTTTACTATTGGATAATTTACATATTTTACAGCTGATTTTTCATCATAATCATCATTTTCTGACTTGCATTGTGTGACTTTCAGCTCTCTGTATAGAGACCCAGAGTCACCTCCTGAGTGATGATCATAAAACTTGAAGAAATAAATTGGAAATATTATGATTAAATTACATATTCTATTTTTAAATTTTTATTCAAAACAAAACCCAGCTCCATAGCAACATGCAATGAAGGTCACTGGAACACGATTTCATTTATAACATAGCAGGCAAAAAAGGGAGGGTCAAATAGACTGCAAGGGGGGGGGATTAAAAGCAGCAAAGTGTAAATAATTCACAGCAGAGAGAGAAGAGTCTGTAACTGTTCACAGCAGATGATAAGTTCTTTACTGACTCGAGCAAATAAAATGTATTAAATAACTAAAATATATATTAATCAAATAATGTATTAAACCAGTGTCTTAAAAATAACAGTGCAGAATTGATATTGAGAGAACTTGGCAGTTTAAGTTGCCATTCTGTAATTTTAAAATCCCAACATGCTGCTACTCTAGGATATTATGGGAAATTACAAAGGTTTGCCTTTGCAATTTCTCATGTTCTGCATGAAGGGTAATTCTTGTAATCTTGGTCCAGACCTAAAATAGTCTCTTCCCCCCTTTCCCCCCAGAACAACAGATCAGAAGATTTGACTTCCAGAAAACCTCTGGAATGCCATGGGGGAAAGGAGCATAGAACAATAAGGCTGAAAAGGACCGCCGTGCTCAAACAGGAGATTCTATACCAGTGATGGCAAACCTTTTTGGGCACCAAGTGCCCAAACCGGAATGTGTATGCATGCATGGGCAGATGCGCATGCTGGAGCTCCGGAAACCTGAAGACCAGCTGGTCACTGTGCTCATGCCTGCTTTCTGGCCATTTTTCAGGCTGGAAAATGCCCTAAAATGCCCAAAACAGCCTTAAAATGCCCAGAAAACAACCCCAAAATCAGTCTGAAAATACCCTGAAAAGCAGCCTGAAAATGGCCCCGAAACAGCTTTAAAAATGGCCTGAAAATGGCCCGGAAAACAGCCCCCCAAAAGCCATATTTGGGCCATTTTCTGTGGCCAGCGAAGACCAGCTAGCCGCTGTACATGTGCGCACCGGAAACCAGAAGAGCAGCTGGTGACGGCGCGCATGCCTAGAGAGAGGGTGCTGTGTGCCACCTGTGGCATGTGTGCCATAGGTTTGCCATCATGGCCCTATACCATTCTGGACAAATAGCTGTCAAGTCTCTTCTTGAAAACCTCCAGTGATGGATCACCCACAGAAAAGTATGAGAGGCCTAGAACCTGTCCTATCTATCAGTAGTTTCTATAGGTAGATCTAGATCTATCTAACAGTAGGTCTATATTTCCAAGTACATCGTTTTAATTTCCTTACATTTTTTTTCTTACCCACACTATTTTTATTAAGACAGAAACAAAACGAAAATAACCAACGTCTCTTAGCCACAGTAGTTTTATGTTCTGAATGTAGGAAGCCACTGAAAATTGGTTGAGGGGTGGGGAACGAACTCAAGGTTCAATGAATGTCTTCATCAGGCTCCCCTTGTGGGCTTCCTGGAAACATCTGCACTGGCCAGCTGTGAAAAACAGGATGCTGAATAAAGATAGGTGGATATTTGATCTGCCCAGCAGGACACTTTTCTATTTTTATACATCAGAAACTGTACAACAATTAGAAACATCAAGGAAGAGACATCCTACATTGTAGAGACGGTGGCAAAATTTCAACCCCAAAGCATGAATTTCTAAATTAGTGATTAAGAGGCACCATTTCAGGTGCGGTTTATCATTTCCTAGCTAATTTTGTGACAGGACAGGCCTTCTTTTGGCAGCCTTTATATCATGGAATATATTACACATGGAGTCTCAGAAGGCATCTTCTGTTCTTGAATTTATAAAGAACCATCCTTTTTTCAATTGGGTTTTGGTTCCAGATGATTATGGCATGGAGATTGTGTCTTCCATGTACATTATTTTTCTTGTATCTCTTATTGACTATGAATTTTACTATTTATATGTATTTGGTTTGGTTTTAATGGTTGTGTGTGTGATCCAGTGTGGTTAAGACCAGGGTTGTTTTAATAAATATTGCAAATTAAAACAAATAAACTAGATTACATACTGTATTTCTGTTAAGGTAATCTAGACTCAATGGTATTGCTGGATTAAGAAATCACAATCTGTGTTGTTGTTTTTTCAACATGGTTGAACGTACAAGGTACGATAGCTCAGATGTCTGAAGTTTGCATCTAAGGCTTTGGAAGGTTACCTTTAGCATTCAATAAACCAGTTGCACAAAGGGAGGCAGTGGCTCAGTGGCTAAGACGCTGAGCTTGTTGATCAGAAAGGTCAGCAGTTCAGTGGTTTGAATCCCTAGTGCTGCGTAATGGAGTGAGCTTGTCCCAGCTTCTGCCAACTTGTCCCAGCTTCTGCCAAAAATGCAAGTAGAAAAATAGGGACCATTTTGGTGGGAAGGTAACAGCGTTCTGGGCACCTTTGGCGTTTAGTCATGCAGGTCACATGACAATGGAGACGTCTTCGGACAGCGCTGGCTCTTCGGCTTTTGAAACAGAGAAGAGCACCACCCCCTAGAATCGGGAACGACTAGCAGATATGTGGGAGGGGAACCTTTACCTTTTAAACCAATTGCATTTACAATTCTGATATAATGATCCATTTCTTTCCTGACAGTCAACATTTCATGCTCTAAAGTGCACTCATTGCACAATTATGCTTCTTTTTAAAGACATTTTTATTTTATTTTAAAGATACTTTTATTTTATTTTACTACTGTACACCTTATGGTTCCTTCAACTTGCTTTTTCATAGCTCCATTTTTATTCAACTTTCCCCCCCCCCCTGCAGTATTGACTATTTGAGTTTGCTCCCGCTACCAAGCATGGGCTGTACTGACCAAGACAACTGCTGGTTGGCAGGAAAGAGAATTCTGCAGTCCAGATTTACTAGCCCCAGACCATGCCCTTAAAGAGAGTTGGAGAAGAAATAATAAATTCCCGCTGCTTCCTTGGGATCTCATTTATATTAATAATTTCAATTTCATGTGCCACGGTGGGGAATAGAAACACTTGTCAATTCAGATTTTAAATCACGGAATCTGGAAGAAACTCAAGAAGTGCATCTCCGAACGCGGCTCTCATATTTATGAAAAACCCGAGGCCAAAAAGTGATACATCTTACCCAACTTAAAAACCTGATTTTTTTTTTAAAGCCAAAATGTTCCTGGTTATTTATCCCAAAATGAGAACAATACAGTCCCTGGTGTTGTTTTTCTCCTCTTCCAGGAAAAGCAAAATCAAAATCAAACCTTTCCCAACAGTGTGACTTGCTCCATGGATAGAGGTTTTTACATTTTAATTCCTCAGCCAAACCAAATTACTATGGCAACACACCTTTGGTAGACAAGAGAAGTAATTACAACAGCTAAATCCTACTCCATCTGCAGGTTCTTATATGAACCCTTTCCTCTTTTCCTCCAGGCCCCCAAATAACCTGGGTATGTTTGCTTCTTTTTTACAATTCAGTTTTCAAACGAAAACACTCTCCTTTCCTTCACATATTTTCTCAAGTCCTGGAAGGTTATTTTTTTCCCCGTTTCATTTTTTAGCTTCTTGACGTAAACAGCTGCCCTGTTTAGGGTGACCTGCTCCTTACTTAACCAAGGAACTGGGAAAGACCCCTTGCAGGGTAGGGCTGAAGAATTTGTTCAGTATCTGCAGGATAAAATCACTCAGATCCTGACAGGCTTGGACTCTGACTGGGTAGATTCAGGCGCGTCGACGGGGATGAATCTTGTGGAGACCATCTGGGATGAGTTTGACCCTGTGACCCCCGAGGGTATGGACAGGATTATGGGGAGACTCAGTGCTGCCACTTGTGTGCTGGACGCGTGTCCCTCTTGGTTAGTCTCGGCCTCCCGGGAGGTGACACGAGGCTGGCTCCAGGCGATTACCAACACTTCGGTGAGAGAGGGGTTCTTTCCCACCGCCTTGAAGGAGGCAGTGGTGAGGCCCCTCTTTAAGAAGCTTTCCCTGGACCCAGCTTCTTTAGCCAACTATCGTCCGGTCTCCAACCTTCTGTCAGGCCTGCATTTATATTCCTTTTAGAATTTTGGCCTGCCACACTTTCTCTTATTTCATTATGCTGTTTCTTTAAGTATAGTCAATGGGAGGGGGGAATAGACAGGAGTGAGATTGTGGAATGTATTGTTTTCATTTTTTACTAGAAGCCAAGGTCATCCTTTGTCTCCCGACTTTCACACCTGGCCGGAAGTAGCTGGGCGTGGATGCCAGCGTGGAAGAAGAAGATTGGACCATGTGATGGATTGTGGGTGTGGGAACAATATCATGAACTTTTAACTGGGTGGAATTCTGATGTCATTTCCAGTATTGGGATTAACACAGATGTGTCTAAGATGTCTGTCTTATTAAATTGGAACAAAAAGGATTGTTTTGCCTTGGACTCTGATTTAATTCTGCATGATACTTGGAAAGCTGACACCTTCGCTTTGTAGCGAAGGTTGTTGAGAGTGCAGTAGCACGTCAGCTTCCCCAGTACCTGGATGAAGCTATTTACCTGGATCCGTTTCAGTCGGGTTTCAGGCCCGGATACAGCACGGAGATGGCATTGGTCGCGTTGGTAGATGATCTCTGGCGGGCTTTCGATACCATCCGCTTTCGATACCATCGACCATGGTATCCTACTGTGACGACTCGGGGGGTTGGGAGTGGGGGGCACCATTTTATGGTGGTTCTCCTCCTGTCAGATCGGTCACAGTTTGTGTTGACTGGAGGGCAGGGACCGATCCCGAGGCACATCACTTATGGGGTGCCCCAGGGGTCGCTTCTCTCACCCCTCCTGTTCAACATATATATGAAGCCACTGGGTGAGATCATCCGTGGTTTTGGGGTACGGTATCATCAATATGCTGATGATACCCAACTTTTCATCTCTACCCCAAACCACCCAAACAATGCCCTCGATGTGATGTCCCAATGCCTGGAGGCTGTGCGGATCTGGATGGGGAGGAACAGGCTCAAGCTCAATCCCTCCAAGACTGAGTGGCTGTGGTTTCCGTCATCCCGGTTTGTGCATCTTGTTCCAGCTTTGATGATAGGGGAAGAAATTTTAGCCCCCTAAGAGGGGGCCCGCAATCTGGGCGTCCTCCTGGATACGCGGCTTAGTTTAGAAGAACACCTGACGGCCCTGACCAGGGGGGGCTTTTACCAGGTTCGCCTGGTACGTCAGTTGCACCCTTCCTGGATCGGAATGCTCTGTGCACAGTCACTCATGCCCTCGTCCTTTCTCGCCTGGACTACTGTAACGCTCTCTACATGGGGCTGCCCTTGAAGAGCACCCGGAGGCTTCAAGTGGTCCAGCATGCGGCTGCGCGGGTTATCATGGGGCACCAAGGTGTTACACCCCTTTTAGGCGGCCTGCACTGGTTGCCAGTTGTCTTCCGGGTGCGATTCAAGGTACTAATTATGACCTTTAAAGCGCTCCATGACTTAGGCCCAGGATACCTGCGAGACCACCTACTGCCACCGGTAGCCTTCCACCGTCCAGTGCGATCCCACAGAGTTGGCCTCCTCAGGGTGCTGTCAGCCAGACAGTGTCGGCTAGCGACCCCCCAGGGGGAGAGCCTTCTCTGTGGGAGTGCCTTCCCTCTGGAATGAGCTTCCCCCGGAGCTTCGTATAATCCCCGACCTCTGGTCCTTCTGACGCGCCCTAAAAATTGGCTTTTCCAGCAAGCCAGCCTGGCCTGAACAAAACAAAATAAATTATTGATCATTATTAATTTTTATCGATTTTTTTTTTAAAAAATGTTATTGTTAATCCTAATTGGGTTTGTTTGGAATATTCTATTTAATTTTTTTTTAACTTTTGTAATATGTGGTTTTTTTAAAAATGTTGTACGCCGCCCTGAGTCCTTGGGAGAAGGGCGGCATATAAATCCAATAAAGCAAACCAACCAAACCAACTGTAGTTGGAAAAATAGGATGGAGAAAGGGTGCAGGTGGAGTTAAGGAAGCTGATGTACATTTGCAACAATACTCTTGCAAAAAAGGTTGGACTTGAGACTCTGTCCATCTCTTAGGTTCTTGTGAAGTCATCAGAATATTAGGATAAATTGTGGTTTTACAGCCAGAAGTAGTTTAAATCTTACTGGCAGACTCTTCCTAACAAGGGTAAGTCTGTAAACTTTGCTTAAGATAGTCTACTACTAGATAGTAAGGAACATGGTGGCTCAGTGGCTAAGACGTTCAGCTTATTGATGAGAAAGGCAGGCAGTTTGGCGGTTTGAATCCCTAGCACCGTGTAACGGAGTGAACTCTTGTTACTTGTCCCAGCTTCTACCAACCTAGCAGTTCAAAAGCACGTAAAAGTGCAAGTAGAAAAATAGGAACCACTTTGGTGGGAAAGTAACAGTGTTCTGTGTGCCTTTGGTGTTTAGTCATGCTGACCACATGACCACAGAGATGTCTTCGGACAACACTGGCTCTTCAGCTTTGAAACGGAGATGAATACCACCCCCTAGAGTCGGGAACAACTAGCACATTTGTGCAAGGGGAACCTTTACCTTAGGTAGGCTGAACTTAGTCTAACCTGCCACAAAATTCTTCCTTAGCCCCAGCCTTAAGAAAACTAGAAGGGAAGGTGCTTTGAATTTATTTGGTAGACAAACAAGGCTACCAAAAAGCCCCAGGATTTTAAAACGTCACCACCATTCAAGTGCCAGTCCTAAAATATTAGGAACAGCTGCTTTTCAACCGTGAATGGGTATAAAGTTTTAGATGAAGGAAAAGAAGCTGAACCTCTGAATTGAAAAAGAGCTAGCAGAAAAACGCAAGAGAAGGCAACAATCTCATGTTAAACGATATCTAAATAAAATCCATGTAAGTAGCCAAACTACTTACTACTTCCGGGAACTTTAAAAAAACAAAACCTGGCAGTTCTGTAATATCAGAGACATAACCAAGAAGCATCTGCTTCTAGACTTAATTTGCAGAAATGTCAGTTCTGGAGTAGTTTCAATTTACTATTATTACAGTCATAGACCAAAGACCAAAACAAGTAAAAACACTCAGTAAATTTACAATTAAAAATTCTAGTATAAAATAAATAAATAACGCCATGGGCCTGTGCACAGGGGATGCAGATGCAAAGTGGCATTCCATGATCCGAAAAGCGGACCTGCAGGAATATGCTAGGAGGAGGAGGAGGAAGGAGATGAAGGAGAATATAAAATAATAAACAACTAAAATCTATGATAAAATCCAGTCTGTCAATTATACACGGACTAACTATATTAAAATTTCAATCCAAACTGAAACTGAATGGGTTCTGTAGTAGCTTCTCTTGTGAGGAACATACCGCATCCTTCAGTTATGATTCCAATCTCGATATGAAAATTATAGAACAATTACGACTGCGATGCTTTAAGAGAAAAGGGTGTCTAATGCCAGGTCATACATACCTAAAAAGTGAGTAGTTAAACTCCACCAAGAGGCTTCTGCCTGAAGCACAACTCAAATTGTGCATATGATAGTTCTGTTTCTCAAAAATAGCAATAGCACTTGGACACATATACCGCTTCACAGTGCTTTACAGCCCTCTATAAGTGGTTTACAGAGTTAGCATATTGCCCCCAACAATCTGGGTCCTCATATATAACTACCTTGTTACCCTATAGTGATCTATTAAAGAGCCCAGTAGGTATATAGACACAGGAGAATATTTTTTTTTTAAATCTAGTAGAAGTGCATTTTATTTGTATAAAATGTGCAAAAAGATTTGCACTGGTAATACAAACCTATAAAGATTTATTTACCTTAGCAGTCCCTCCCATATCATCTCTGTTGGCATTTAGATTTAGACGGGGGGAAAAGGGATAAAATGCCAAGCATTAGAGACTTGGGCCCAAAATGATCATTACATTTTAAAATTTTAATTAAATACCACCCTATCACAGCTGAATGTGGCACAAACAGATTCCTGCAATTATACGCGTCCAACATGATTTATAAATATAAATTAACCAAATTATTTCAGCTAAGACATGAATCATAGTTTTAAGAGTTTCAATTACATGGGGGGGGGGGAATGTTACCTGTCAAAGTTTGCTTTTTATGCTATGGTAGCGCATCATAAAGGTTTTCTCAGCTAAAGAATTCAAATTATCAAGGTCAAATTCAACTTCAAATGTCGGTTTCTCCCCGTAAATTGCAACAGCAACAAAGATTGCAAAATGGGCAGTGAGTCCCCACACGTTAAATAACATCTGATGCTCTGGGTCATTGTATTCAAAGGAATGTAACACAAATGGAGGGTATCCCTTTTGTGTTTCCACAGGTACAATGCTGTGTTTCGCAGGGCGTATAAAATACTCTAGCGGTACAGAGAACACGTGACTGACTTCTTCTGGATTTGGTTGGGCTTGAAAAGTGTCTTCTATGAAGGCTACAACTGGAGTTACGACAGAATGAGTCTAAAGGGGAGAGAAGTAAAGTTATAGTTAAACTTTTAACATTTCTAACCAAGTCAGGCATGAAATCCAGCAGGTTGTGACAGGTTCCAGAGAACCGTTAGCGGAAATTTTGAGTAGTTTGGAGAACCGGCAAATGCCACCTATGGCTGGCCCGAGTGAGGTGGGAATGGAGATTTTGCAGTATCCTTCCCCCGTCACGCCCACAAAACCACACCACACCCACCAAGCCACACCCATAGAACCGGTAGTTTAAAAAAGTGAATTTCACCACTGAATCAAGTATTCTTTCAATTCACTTTAGTCAAATCACTAAATAAATTTGAGGGGGGGGGGGGGATCCAGGGTCTTACTGAATGTGAACAAAATAGTCTTCGTTTTTAAAGGCGCGCCGCGCCGCGGTGGAACAGTAAAAAAAAAAGTACTTCTGATCTCATTCCAAAGCTCCAATGGTTGCCCTCTCAGGCATGTGGCTGCATTTCGGGTGCTCAGCAAATGGCCCACATTTATGGCTGTTTGCAGTGTCCTCTCGTCATGTGACTCCATGATGTTTTCACAGGCATCGGCTTGCAATATTCAGTGAAATACCCCATAATATTTGCTTAACGACTGCCGATTCATTTAGCAATCCTGGTGACTTAACAACTGTCACAAAAAAAGGTTAAACCAGGTGGACCACATGATGAGTTCCTTACTACTTTCACAACTTACAACTGTAATGGGGAGAAACTATCTGTATTCCTTAAAAATGGTAAGTATGAAATTTAAAAGAGAGTTCATTCTTTGAAAAGTACCTTACGTAACAGATTATCTAAAAAGTTTGTTCCTGGATTAACACAGGATTTCCAGTTCTTACTTTAAAGAAGGCAGCCTGGGGGAGGACACCTATGGTTCCCTCAAGCAGCAGCTTAATACCACAGATGCTACTACTCAGAAGGACCTGATCGTGTCCATTGCATTGATAAAGGACATGAGCAAGGTTTCCCAGCAATTTTTAATGTAGACTGGTTTTGGAATTGATGGAAGCCAGAGTTTAAATATTTGACTCTTAAGCCACTAAAGGACATATAGACTAGCGGTGGTGAACCTTTTTGACGCTAAAAAGGGAGTGCTCAAGCACCTGCGCGCATGCTCGTTGGGGACATGACCCAGAAGAGAAGCTGCCCAGTGGGCATACTCATGAATATTATACTAGAAATGAACATCCGGTTTACAGCGTGTGCATGTGCACCAGCCAGCTTTTCTTCCGGTTACTGGTGTGCATGTGACGATCAACAGGTCGGCACACATGCGCAAAATGGAAATCAGAAGACCAGTTCTTCTGGTTTCTGGCACTCCCACACGTGCAAAGGACAGCTGATCATAGCGTGAGCATGCGCATCAGAAGCCCGGAAGAGGAACGGGCGACATGGCTCCACGTGCCACTTTGAACATGCATGCCATAGGTTCACCATCATGGATATAGACCATGTCAACACTATCAATACAAAGGATTAAGTCTATTGTCATTTGAATTAGTGGCTGCTGACAGTATTATCCTCTGTGAATTTGTTGTATTCCTTTTTAAGGCCCATTCACCACAAATTACAGTGTTTTTTTTAAATATTTCAGACAAACGGTACCTACTTTATCTATTCCAGGAACAAGTCTACAGATGACTTCAACCTGTTCAGGAAGAAGTCCCACTTCTTCTTTAGCTTCTCGAAGAGCCGTGGCAATTTCATCTGTGTCTGTTGGGTCATTTCTACCTCCTGGAAAACAAACTTCTCCGGGAGCTCTTCTCAACTGGAATTAGAACATTAACACTGTTGGTTGCATAAGTCCATCAGATGTTTAGACTAAGTTTTGGCATTTTGATTCACCTAACAAGTCTTTTGTAAGGACCTGGGATAAGCACCTGTTATTGTTTGACGTGTAATTATTATTATCCCAGGTCACCTGCAGCAGCCGGAGGTGTGTGATCTCTACAGCCTGCAAAAGTGGTCTATTGGAGAATGTGATTTATGACACATCCTGAGGGAGGAGGGAAACAGGGTCATAATTTGGTTGTAAATTACATGGGGTCAGAGTTGGCTTCACTTGGGTATGTGCCAACATGTTGCTCCTAATAAATAACTGGATTTCTTTTGAAGCTTGGCTCGAGACTGGTGGTATAATTAGGGCATCCATTGGAATCCTGGCAGCCTGTTTAAGAGTAGCTGCATTTATAAAATCCTATCTTAGATCAAGAACTAGTCAAACTTAAGAGTCACTGAAATCAATGGGTTCAAAGAACTGTACTCCAATTTAGCAATTGGTATGCATAAATCCTGTGAGTTTTTCTAGCACTCATTTCCATTTAAAATATAACCTCAAATGTCAAATGTCACACAGGGAAAACCAAGATCCAAATATTAGGTCAATTGTTCTTTGCAGTCTCTTGATCTTTGTCTCTATTGCCATTTTTATTCAAAATCAATATCATCAACATAGGAACTTAGCAAGTACAGACGTGAACAAGACAGGCTTTCATAACTTTTCCTATAATTGATGGTATTGGTTTTGAATAATCCAGTAATCCTAAAGGAGTTATTGAATAATCCTAAAGGAGTTATTGTGAGATAACAACTGGGTGTGGGGCATAAGTGGTTTCACATTGCAAAACAATGTTTTAATGCTAAACATGCACAATATGTGCATGTGCCAACCAAAACCAAGATGATCAACTAAAAAAAGATATGGGAAAAATAGAAAAAAATAAGAAATCAGCAAGTAATTTTTAAAGCACCTGCATCTTGAAAGATGAAATCTTTCCTAAGATTATTTTCAATAAAATACATTAGCCCAAAAGCATGAGAAAAATCCTATTTACTACACCCATATAATTCAGCAGAAATGTTTCTGAAAGATGTGAATACATTAGAAAGAATAATCCAAACAAAGAATTAGTATTTATTTAATCGCTTTATTCATATACAGTACTATGTCAGGTAGGCCTAGAGGTACATGTGTCAATGTGCCTGTCTGCTTGCATTTGTTCAGTCTTGATTCCTGTTCACTACACCCTTAACTACTTAGACCCGTGATGGCAAACCTATGACACGCATGCCAGACGTTGCAAGCAGCGCCCTCTCTGATGGCACACCAGTTGTTGCCCCAGTTCAGTTCCGCTGCGCATGCATGAATGCCTCCTCCTGGCCAGCTGATATTTGGTTCTCTGCTGCGCATGTGCGCAGGCCCATGTGCTCATGCATGGGGGGCATGCAGGGGCCGTGCACACGATTGGGGGGCATGGGGCATACACATGCACAGGAGGTGGGACGCATGCATGGGGGGGCGCATATGCACTGCATTTGGGGGGGTTCAGGCGCTTTAGGCACTCGGTCCAGAAAAGGTTAGCCATCATTGACTTAGACCAAACTATCTCTGATTCAGGTTAGTTACAAAGCATTAAAAATATAACAAAACAGACCAGAATTATTATAAAAAAAGAAAGATAGAGAAAAGTGATTTTTTTTTCCTCTTGACCTTCAGAAAATTAAGCTATTCTTCCAGCTCATGGAGATTTAAGGAAGCAACTTGCTTTAGCAAACACATTTAACATCTTTACCTGGGCTACTGCTGAAGTCTCTTGCTATTTGGGCTGCTGGTGACAGATGAAAGAGGCCCAAGGGAAATCAAGATGCAAACATTACCCTGTCCTCAGGTATTCCAAATTTATTGCATCAAAATTTTAATTAATGGCTGTAAGAAAAGAAAGGCAGTGCTATATTGGATGGGCTGATTATTAGTAGGGAAAAACAGAAGAGATTGCGATGTAAAAGGAAAAGTGAAAACTTAAGGTAGGCTTAAGTATAGGTAGACCTTGACTTATACCAGTTCATTTAATGACTGAAGCTAAAACAGCACTCAACAAAGTAAGTGATGGTCATATTTCACACTTACGACTGTTGCAGCATCCCCATGGTTATGTGATCAAAATTCAGACACTTAGCAACCAACTCATATTTATGATAGTCGCCGTATCCTGGGGTCATGTGATCCTCTTTTGCGACCTTCTGACAAGCAAAGTCAATGGGGGAACTAGATTCAGTTATTACAAACTTAATAACTGCAGTGTTTCACTTAACAACTGTGGCAAAAAAAGATCGTAAAATGGGGCAGAATTCGCTTGATGACTGACTGGCTGAACCAAGGAAATTTGGGGCTCAACTGTAAGTCAAGGATTACCCATAGAAGGAAGTTCAAACAGAGATTGCATTCCTGCCTCAAAAGGAGACACTATTAGTGTTAGCTCTGCTTATCCAGACTGAATATATTTCTATGCGTGTGTGTTCTCTCCTTTTATTATAGTCTTTAGTTCACATGTTTCTAAAAATATTGACCAAATTAATTGTGAAACTAGTTCTGGTTTTCATATTTACATACCTTTTTTGATCTAAGAGTGAAGAGAAGACATAGCTTTCCATCTTTGACCATTAGTGGAACAAGAACTGAGGCTTTTGCTAACTGAACATTGGAAAATTTGTCTCCAATGTCAAGCTTCCTTAGCTGCAGCTTTGCTTTTTCTTTTATGCTCATTCTAAAATAAATAAAAAGAGCAAAACCTTTATTATAAACAAAACAGGCAAAAAATGTCACTCTACAATAATACCTTTGCAAAAAGAAACATGGAAAATAATATTCTCAAATAGATTGCCTTTACTGAAAACGAAGAGGCATACAAGGGCCCTCAAAAATTGGATAACCATTTTTGAATTTTCACTATTTCTATGACCTAAAGCATGATTTGTTCTTCACTCAAATCCTAAAATTAGATAAAGAGAACCTAATTAAATAAATGAGTGGAAAACATTACACTTTTCATTTAATTATTAAGAAAAATAATCCAAAGCTATAACTTGCTATGAAACAGGACTCAAATGTTCTCACTACAAGACATGTATTGGTGGTAGGAATAATGGACTAAAACTATTGCAATGAAATAAGATTTATTATTAAAAAAAACCCAATATGATTCAGACACATCATATTGAACAGTGTGACCTTTGCTTTATGAGAAAAAGCTTGGCTCGGATAGCTTTACAGCTTAGTTTAATAATGAAATATTTATGTGGTCTTACTGGATGATGCATCATTTAGATTAATAAATATAAAATAATTGCCACAGCTGATTCCACAGAGCATCAAAAGAGGGGGGGGGGGGAGATTCTTACTTGAGTTATAATAAGCCAGTTAAAGATGCTGAAAAAGGGATGGTTTTCAAGAATTGCATAAAGGGCCAATGTTTGCATCAGAGGTAAGTTGTTCCCAGTTCGGCCCAGATCGGGCGAACCAGTAGTAGCAGTGGTGGAAGGCTCCGTGCATGCACAGAAGCATTGCGCGCATGGGAGTGCACCGAACCAGTACTAAAAATATTGGCAACCCACCACTGGTTTGCATCCTTATACACTCCAAAGCAACTTTATGGAATTGGGTACAGTTCTTGAAGGCCAGTATATAAATTTACAAAACCATTTGAATTTAAACACATACACCCAATCCTCATAGAGAACTAATCCAAGTACATACACAGAGTCTCATTCAATCACTTTATGGTAGTCCTCACTATCCTGTACTGCACTTTACACTTAAGATCTGTGTATATTGTTTAACCTTAGCAATGACCTTCCTTGAATTAAGTACCACTTAATTTTGAGCTAGGGTTATTACATTCTTCAGTAAGAGACTTGGTTTTATCATAGACGAGCTTGTGCTGTGCTCTGCTGTGAATACTGTCTAATAATGCTAACAGTGCAGAATCAGCAATTTACGAATAAGTGCTAACTTTCATCAAAAGCTGAATTCTTGAATAAAAGGAGATTATTGTGTATCCAAAAATTGGTTTGGGGGATTATCTAAGACTGAAAAATCCTTAATTTCAAGCTCTTTAGGCTACAGGGGAAAAAACTCATTTACTTAGCAATAAGCTATTAAACTCATTGGATCTTGGGCTATTCTGTTAATGGTGTATTAGATTTTAATATCACTTTTGAAAATATTTATATATTTTGTACATGGACTATATATTTCTGTGTGCATGTATGTGTATGCAGAGCAGTTTCATGTACCTAAAAAGCAACATTAGTACTGTATATGTATATATTGAACTGCTAATCTCCCTCCTTCCTGGATTTAAAAAAAAAACCTTGCTCTAGTATTATCAAATTGTGGCTAAACCAGAATTTAAATATGTACCTTTCTCAACTCTTCCTTGCCTGGAGGTTTTTTCCTTCTTTAAAACAACCAATTTCTTCTTTAAAGAATCATGAAAACTGTGCTCTTAGAATCCTGGCACTATTAAGGGCAATTCTGAAAATATTTTATATTTAGTATAATGTTTATATTATTTTATATTATATGCATACATATTACAATTACTTTAAATTATGTTTAATGAACGTTAAATGAAAAACTTTAAATGAAAGTTTAATGAAAACAAGGACTAGGGGAGACATGATAGCAATGTTCCGATATCTCAGGGGCTGCCACAAAGAGGAGGGAGTCAAGCTATTCTCCAAAGCACCTGAGGGCAGGAGAAGAAGCAATGGGTGGAAATTAATCCAGGAGAGAAGAAATTTAGAATTAAGGAGAACTTTCCTGACATTTAGAACAATTAATCAGTGGAACAACTTGCCTCCAGAGGTTGTGAATGTTCCAACACTGGAAGTTTTTAAGGATTTGTTGGATAGCCATTTGTCTGAAGTGGTGTAGGGTTCCCTGCCTAGGCAAGGGGTTGGACTATAAGACCTCAAAGGTCCCTTCCAACTCTGCTATTGTATGTTATCATATTATATATTTATATATTTATATAGTATAGTGTAATTATACATAGTATAATTATACTATATATTAATTATATCACAATCATATTATAATTATATATTTTAAATATATATTTCCATTTTTCAAAGGAAGAAAATAAATAAATAGCCTTAAAGTGCCACTTTAAGAAAACTCCAACTCTCTCTCTCTCTGTGTTTGTGTGTAAACAATACATACAATGTAATATATAAACCAATTACTAGTCTCTACAGCAGTCTCGCCCCACGAGGCCCCCTCCAAGGGAGCCGGGACTCCAACACGTAATCCACAGCTAGGAGCTCCCGCAAACGGGCGGGGAGTCTTGATTTGTCATTACCTGCCGGCTTCGGGATCCGCAGCCGCCATCTTTACCTTCTACAAGCACGTCGCCTTTCCTCCCTTAAGCGAGCCTATTCGCTCTTTGGACATAGATTGACAGCCTCCTCCCCGCCGCCCTTGCCAGTCCTCCGCCTCGCTATTGGATCGTTGGCTTGAGAGGCGGAGTCGAAAGGGAGCCGGCGGCGAATCGGGAGAGGCGTGACCCAGTCGCTTTACCTTAAGGGCGGAGCAAAGAGTCGAACTCGTGCGGCGTGAACTTCAAGTCCCAGAATCGCTTGTAAAGTAAAAGCTTTTGAAGTCCCACCTGGATCAGCCGGTGAAGCTAGTTCTAAAGAAAGCGACGTTTTTGCAAAGCTGCTTTGCAACGTTTTGCTAGAGTCAAACATTAAAAATGATTTGTTTTTATTTATTATTCAAAGTCTTAAAGGGGATTGAAGCAAAAAGCTTCTCCCAACCTAGCACTCTCAGTGATATAGGATAATAATACCTCTTTTCATAAGCCTATCTGTCCAGCACCATCCGGGCAAGTGTGGTTGATCTTTAGCTTGATATATCTAGAGAGCCACAGAAATCTGCAATGCCACAATTTGCAGCAGCTAAGAAACATTGATATATTCCTCCATTCTATGCACATCATAATTGTTCATTTTTGTCTTGATCTTTGGGGAAAGAATAACGTGGGATGCATTTTTGTTGCATCCGACCACAGTTAATGTTCCTTTTATTTATAGAGGCAATAATAAAGATTAAAGGCACTGGGGTAGGACTGTGACTACCAGAATTTTAGGGTGTAAATCAGTGGTAGTCAACCTGGTCCCTACCACCCACTTGTGGGCATTCCAGCTTTCATGGTGGGCGGTAGGGGTTTTGTCCGATACTGAAGCACTTTCCTTTTTTTAATTTAATTGACTTCCCTACTTTATAAATCACTATTACTGTGGAACCGGTGGGCGGTTAGAAAATTTTACTACCAACAGAGATACAAAAGTGGGCGGTAGGTATAAAAAGGTTGACTACCCCTGGTGTAAATTTTAGATTGCATTAGAGGACACTTCTTAGAATTAATGGTTTGTTCTCTTCAGATGTGGGGATATAGAATCTGATTGTTTTCAATATGTATAAAAGGTTTGCAGAATGCACTTGCATAACGGAGGAGAAATACAGGTGTTTCCCCATTTTTAAATTTTTGTTTCTATTTCTTTTATTTATAAAAAAACAATGACTTCATCCCCTTCCTTCTGTTAGAAAGGATCTAATATTTTGGCTATATTACCTGAGAGATCAAATTGGTTATCAGATCCTCAGAGTATGGTATGCTAATTGGTTATGCTAATCCATGAACTGTGGCTGGATTTCCACAAAATTTAATGTACTACTGATGTATGACTTCAGCTAAAGAACCTCATAGTTAAATAAACTTTAGCCACTTCATTGTTTGGCTATGTATTTTATTTGTCATGTATGACTTCACATGGAAAGCATGCAGCTATTGCAATTGATAAGACAGAGTTTATAACTTAATGTATTGTGCGAGCCAAGCCACAACAATTTATATTAGATCTTTCTCATCTGGGTTTTCAAATTTTTTTAGAAAACTAATAGATGGCAGCAAAAAGTTAGTGTTTCTGTATCTCTGTGCTGCCCTCTAGAGGTCATCTGGATGTCATCTGGATCTCTTAGCCCTAAATTTATCTGACAAACCATGGCGAAATAAGGAAATAATTAATATTTATTAATGAATATTAATGTTTAATTATATTAATAGATAAATAAATATTAAATATGGAATATTAAAAGTGGTGCACTAGGCTACATGTTTTAACAATGTTCTTGCAAAACTCCATTTTATACCGTAATCATAAATTATATAGAAATTTAGCTTGAGTTAGATAAAAATACTTTCTCAGTAAGGGAATTTGTGTTTTGTCTCCATTAGTATATGTGACATCTGAAAAGGGGACTTTAAACATGGTTGTGCTGTTAAATGTGTTCCTGCATTCTAGCCTTTTTTCCTTGACCCCTCCCTCTTCTTCTTCTTCCTCCTCCTCCTCCTCCTCCTCCTCCTCCTCCTCCTCTTCCTCCTCTGATTTTCTCCATCACAGTGAGAACAAAGCTTGAAATAAATTGCTTTGTTTGGCACCTGGAATGCCAAAGGTGCTGTAATAAGCAAGAATTGCATCATAATCTTGCAATGGATCATTGAACAAGTTTGCAACGCAAGCGACAATAGACGTAATGAGCATAGAGAGGCAAACTGTGACCAATTTTATGTGCTGAAATGGCTCTCCAATTAGCTACAAATTTATTTGATAACCCTATCGATTCCAAGAACAAGCAACCTTCTTTGTAATGTGTACAGTTTGCAGAATAGATTTAATTAACCCAGCACGCTTAACAATTGTGCTGCAAATAGCTTGTTCAACAGTCTGGCGCTTTAGTTTACATCTGGTATGCACGGCTAAATAATTTGTTTTGTTTGGTTCGTATTCTTTGGGGGATAATGATTAGTTTTTTTCTACCTACCCTTTGTGCTGTATTTTTGCCAGACTTTTGTGTGTGGTTACTTAGGAAAACTTCCTGTGTTTGTTTGTTTGGGTATATGTATTCATATGTTTGTTTGTGTGTGTTTGCATTTAAACTTTTAGTTTAAGCTTTTTAAAAAAGTATGTCTATTAAACAACATTACATTTAATTGTGTATATAAGGAGAAGGAAGGTTTTCATGGTCGTTGTTTTTAAGACTCTTGGAAGAAATGTCCACCTGGGTTCAGTTCCAAGTGAGGAAAAAGCCATTGGATTCATGGAAATTGCATGGAAAGAAGGTTTATTGATGGTGGACAGGACCACATGGATTGAGGTCTGGAGGGGGGGAGACAGGGGTGGGTTCCTCCCGGTTCGCACCGGTTCTTGTGATCTGGTTCGTCAGTGAACCCGGAAGTAATTAACTTCCGGGTTCCTAGCTCCTAGCCCCTGTCGCTGGGTGCCTGCAGGGTTTTTCTTTTTAAAAAACGCCTCTCCGGAGAGGAAGCCCTGTCAAAGCGCACCTTTCCTGCCTTGGCGGCTGCAGGAACCACCCCGCCACTTTATCTTCCTCCTCCTCCTCCTCCTCCCCTTCTGCCATGAGCAGCAGCAACGGCAGCCGAGCCAGGAAAGGGGCGCTTTAGCAGGGCTGTGGAAGCTCTGTCAAAGCGCACCTTTCCCGCCTTGGCGGCTGCAGGAACCACCCCACCGCTTTATCTTCCTCCTCCTCCTCCTCCCCTTCTGCCATGAGCAGCAGCAACGGCAGCCGAGCCAGGAAAGGGGCGCTTTAGCAGGGCTGTGGAAGCTCTGTCAAAGCGCACCTTTCCCGCCTTGGCGGCTGCAGGAACCACCCTGCCGCTTTATCTTCCTCTTCCTCCTCCTCCTCCTCCCCTTCTGCCATGAGCAGCAGCAACGGCAGCCGAGCCGGGAAATGGGCACTTTAGCAGGGCTGTGGAAGCTCTGTCAAAGCGCACCTTTCCCGCCTTGGCGGCTGCAGGAACCACCCTGCCGCTTTATCTTCCTCCTCCTCCTCCTCCCCTTCTGCCTTGAGCAGCAGCAATGGCAGCCGAGCCGGGAAAGGGGCGCTTTAGCAGGGCTTCCGCCGCGCCCCCAAGGACCGCTGACCTCGCGCCGCTGCTTCTTCTTCTTCCCCAGCCTTCCCAGTTAGCTTGCTTGAAGCTCCGAGGAGGCGGGAGGAGGGTCGCAGGAGTGGAAGTGGTGGGAGGTCTTCCCGGCCGGGAAGAGCTGAGAGACTGCCGGCCCCTTTCGCAGGAAAGTTAACTTTTCTTGGCGAAATCCTGCCCCCACACCCCGCGTGGGTGAGTGGTAGGCTATCCTCTTCCCGTAAGCCGCCCGGAGTTACCTGTGTGTGAGGTGGGCTGCCCTATGCATTTGCGTATGTGCGCTGGAAAGAGAGTGAAAAAGAGAGGGAGAAATAATTATATTAATTAGATAGATCAGTCTTTCTCCACCTTGGAGACTTGAAAGTGTGTGGACTTCAACTCCCAGAAAGGGAGTTGGGAGAAAGGGAGAAAGGAGGAGAGAATGAAAGGAAGATGGGGGAAAGAAGAAAGAGGTAAGGAGAGGAGGATGGAAAGGAGAGAAAGAGGGGGAGAGAGGGTAGAAAGGGGAAGAGGAAGAGCAGGAGTAGGAGAAAGGTAAGGGAAGAAGGAAGGGGAAGGAGAGAAGGAAGGAGGAAAGTAGAGAAGGGAGGGAGGGAGAAAGGAAAGGGAAAGGAAAGGAGGATGGAAGGGAGAGAAAAGGAAGGAGAGAGGGTAGGAAGGGAAAGAGGAAGAGCAGGAGCAAAGGAGAGGTAAGGGAAGAAGGAAGGGGAAGGAGAGGAGGAAGGAAGAAAGTAGAGAAGGGAGAGAGGGTGAAAAGAAAGAGGTAAGGAGAGGAGGATGGAAAGGAGAGAAAGTGGAGGAGAGAGGGTAGGAAGGGGAAGAGGAAGAGCAGGAGTAGGAGAAAGGTAAGGGAAGAAGGAAGGGGAAGGAGAGAAGGAAGGAGGAAAGTAGAGAAGGGAGGGAGGGAGAAAGGAAAGGGAAAGGAAAGGAGGATGGAAGGGAGAGAAAAGGAAGGAGAGAGGGTAGGAAGGGAAAGAGGAAGAGCAGGAGCAAAGGAGAGGTAAGGGAAGAAGGAAGGGGAAGGAGAGGAGGAAGGAAGAAAGTAGAGAAGGGAGAGAGGGTGAAAAGAAAGAGGTAAGGAGAGGAGGATGGAAAGGAGAGAAAGTGGAGGAGAGAGGGTAGGAAGGGGATGAGGAAGAGCAGGAGTAGGAGAAAGGTACAGGAAGAAGGAAGGGAAAGGAGAGCAGGAAGGAAGAAAGTACAGAAGGGAGGAAGGGAAAAAAGAAAGGGAAAATAAGGTGGTGTTATAACAGGAGGAAGGGATGGTAAACAAAGCAACCCAAACTGTATATTATAACCTATTAAATGAAATAATAAATGTATAAGAATGATAAATGTTAAAACACTTGTAACCAAACGACATGCTGTATGTGATGATGGGTTTCTTTCTTTTTGTTTTGTTTTGTTTTTATTGTTGTGGGTATGTGTCGTCTATGTAACAAAAAATAAATAAAAAAATATTTTTATAAAAAGGTGGAGAAACACTGAGATAGATGATAATGAGATGAGGGAGGGAGAGGGAGAGAGAGAGAGAGACCATAACTAGATAGACAGATAGGCAGGCAGATAGACGGATGGATAGAGAGAAAGAGAGAGAGATAGGTAGGCAAGCAGATAGATGGATGGAGAAAGAGAGGGGGAAAGAGGGAGAGGGATACCATAACTAGATAGGCAGGCAGATAGACAGACAGATGGATGGATGGATAGAGAGAGAGAGGATGTATATAATTAAGGTGACCAGACGTCCCTAGCGAGGTCGCGGGCTGGCAGTAACTGCCGCGGCCTAGCCCCCCCCCCCCCCCCGGTCAATGGTGTCCCTCTTTACCAATCTGAAAATCTGGTCACCTTACTTGTTTAGGTAATTCTGAGGTGGTTGATGGTTCTGTGAGTGCCTGTCCTTTATAATTTTCCACATTGCCTTGATGGTTTTTATTCCAGTGACTTTGTCTTTCCTGTTCTTAGGCTTAGGGAAAAAAAACTGGTTTCATTGGCAGTCTTTTTTTGGGGGGGGGGGGGATTTTTATTTTTTTGGTGTTTTCCTAGCACTGTCATAGTTTGTGGGTGTGGGTGGGTGTGTAATGTCCCACAGTTATCTATGCATTAATAATGATCTAGTAATATTAATAATATCTAGTAATTAGTAATATCTAGTAATAACATCGTCTTGGCCACTCCCACCAGGTCACATGGGTGGCAGGCCACTCCCATCCGGTCACATGGGTGGCAAGCCACTCCCATCCGGTCACATGGGCAGCAAGCCACTCCCACAAAGGAGGCCACGCCCACAGAGTAGGTTCGAACAATTTTTGAAACCCACCCCTGGGGGGAGAGGATCACATGCCTTGAAGATCTTGAAGAAAAAGAAAAGAGATGCTGAGAGACCCTGAGTTTTATACCCTCTCTTGGGCCCCGCCTTAGAGCTTCCTGTTCATGTGTAAGAAATGTATTCTGATTGCTGGTCAGCTAACTTTGTAGCTGTCTGTCTTTTGAATCCCAAGCTTGGTTGAGCTGTCGCTGGGTGATGGCTTTGGGAATTCCTATTATGGCTCTACCTGAAGGAGGTAGATCTTTGTTATGTAAAATAGACTGGCTAAGGCTTTAATGGCCCATTGACAAAGGTGGTGGCCTGAGTTTTTGCCTCCCTTTTAGGGGAAATAGTCTGCCCTTTTAATATTTCCTAAAATATCTCATTTTCCTAGGAGAGAGGTGGTGGCTAACTTCCTACAAGACAATCTCAAAATGTTGTGGAAACAAGCTTAACTAAACATAGGATAGGGTAATTGAGAAACTGAATGAAACTGACAGGTTTCTTCCATCTGCTAAAATTAGTTCTTCTTTTGCTCTTTGGAGATAAGTAAAGAAGAATGCAAGATATCCAGAGTCTTCAACTCTGATCTGTTTTAAAAATCAGAATCCTTGCCTCTACTTCAGTATTTTTTACATTGGGGATGGATGTAGGCAATGGGATATCAGAGATTGTAATCTCTCTAGCAATAAATTATTTGCCCATCTAACCTCGTAAGAAAAAAAATGCAGCAATTCAGTTTAAAATCGCTTGCTCAGTAGTTTGACCGAGCTGGCAGCATTTTAAATTAAAAACCCAGTGGCTCTGTAGATAGTTTTCATAATCTGCAACAATCACTTCTAGAAGCGGCTGTTGGCACTGTGGCTTTGATATTCTTATCCCAAAGACAAATACAAGCAGAGAACATAGACCTTATTTTTTTATACTTTTGCTTATATAGATCCTTCTGGGTTCAGTTCCAAGTGATGGAAAAGACACTGGGAATATGGAGACTGCTTAGAAAGATGATTTAATGGTGGACGACCACATGGTTTGAAATGCTGGGGAAAAAGGGAAGAGATGCTGAGAGTGCCCTGGTTTTATGCCCTCTCTGGGCCTCACCCTAGAGCTTTCTGTTCCTGTGTAAGAAATGTATTCTGATTGGTAGTCAGACTCCCAGGGAGCTTAGCTAACTGTCTTCCAGGCTTGGTTGAGCCTTGCTGCCTGATGTAATCTTCCCATGTGTCATGTAGTAGGATGGGTAGAGAGCTAATCCTATCATGTCCTGAGGGCCATGTCATAATCCCATCACTCTGAAGCTGAAGGGGGTAGAACTTTGTTATGTAGAATAGACTGGCTCAGGCCTTAATGGCCCATTGACAAAGGTGGGGGCGGCTGAATTTCTTTCTCCCTTTTAGGGGAAATATTCTGTCCTTTTAATATTTCCTAAAATATTTCATTTTTCTAGGAGAGGGTTGGGTGCTAACTTCCTACAGAGGAATCCCCCTCCCAGATATCCTTCAAATGTAGTGCTTATTTTATCTTGGAGTACAACAGCGTCAGATATCAAGCTTGCACCAAATTAATAATAGATTTCACACCTGTACCAATTCTACTCCATCTTTCTCACCAGAACACCATGTTAGCTCAGTGCTGGCCAAGGTAGTCTGTTCTTACTCTCCTATGTAATAACTCAATTGGCCTTACTCAGAATAAAAGGAAAGCTAAGGATTAAGATTTAAGTCTGCAGGCGTTCGGTACAATGCATTTAAGTATCGTTGGACTTTTGAAATCCTCCGTGAAATTTGTGGATGAAGTATTGCTCTAGGTTTCTCCAGGTGAAGAAAATTTTTTCCAGCCATTTCTTCAAGGAATGGTTTGTCCTTGGCAGTGACAAAAGGCAAGCTTCCGAAAAAAAATGTGATGAGAGGAGCTTAAAGCAGGGGTGAAATCAATTTACCTTCGCTAACGGTTCACAAATGTGAGAGAGTGTGCCTGCGCATGCGCATCCCGCCTTCGTGCATGCACAGGACCTTCCGTGCATGTGCAGAGCATCAAAAACGGGATTTGATGATGTCCGAGTGGTGGGCGGAGCCTGCTACCAAGTGCACCTGCAAAGGTAAGCAGAACAGCTGGGGGGGGAATCCGCTGTGCCACACGATTTAAATTAGCTAGAAAGCAGGAAATCTGACAGTTCCAGCTAATATAAATTGCATCTCACAGCTGATTGTTGGAAATACCAGTTCGTAATATTTTTTAAAATACCGGTTCGGGCGGACCGGTCCAAACTGGTAGCATTTCACTCCTGGCTTAAAGTCTTTTTTTTTTTTTGAGGGGAGGGGGATGCATAGAAGTCTACAAAGTCAGGGGGGTCTACAAGTTGAGCAGGAGTCAACCATAAGAACTTGAATTCTAGCCCAAAGCCTGAAAAGTCTCTTTTAAAAACTGTAATGCCCTTTAAATCATATGATAATCATTGTAAGGAATTTTGGAACAACTCTATCTTCATTCTCCTATACGACAAAGCGATTTTGTTTCATCTGTTTCCCAGCATGAGCCATCTTACCATTCTTTAAGAGCACTAAGGAAGTGGATGATGATTTAAATTAGAATTTCTCTGAAATAGAATGCAGAGAAAAGTTTTTATGATTTGAAATGCAACAAGCAGCAAAGTTAAGCACAGTGACTCTTTTTACATCTTAATGAAAATGCTACATTTTTGCACCCCCACTTTTTTCACATCCATAATTTAAAGGGGTGTTTAAAAGCTAGTCATAACTCATCTGGCCAGTAGAGGACAGTATTTATCTTAGTAGACCATATAGTAAATGCTTGAAGTAAATATAGTAAATTTATGGTAACCACAGGTCATAGCAATGTTAGTAGACCATACTCGGTGGCAGAAGCAGCTTTCTGTTTTTAGAAATAGAACAATTTTAATTGAAAACTGGTAAGTATGCTTATGTAACAATCTCATTCCTATAATTTTATGGAAACTGTATGTCCGTCTATCTATCTTCTATTGTACCATCTATATATCTATAGTCTCTGTCTCTCTGTCTCTCTTCTCTCTTCTATTGTACTATCTATGTATCTACTCTTTAGAAGGCCAGATCCTGAAGATGAAACTGAAATACTTTGGCCACCTAATGAGAAGGAAGGACTCCCTGGAGAAGAGCCTAATGCTGGGAAAGATTGAGGGCAAAAGAAGAAGGGGACGACAGAGAATGAGGTGGCTGGATAAAATCACCGAAGCAGTTGGTGTGAGCTTAAATGGACCCCAGAGGATGGTAGAGGACAGAAAGGCCTGGAGGAATGTTGTCCATGGGGTTGCAATGGGTCAGACACAACTTCACAACTAACGACATGTATCCTCTCTCTCCCTCTCCCTCCCGCCTCTTTCTAATCTCCCTTGCAATAACCAAGAAAGTTAGATTTTTCACAAGTTCCATGATTCAAATTTATATTAAGTAAAAAGAAATTGGGCTACAGAATCTTGAAAACTCTGTATACTTTAATCCCATCTTTATTTATGAATGCTATGACACCATTGACCAAGCTCAAATTATCAGACTTTGAATACATTAATGAACACCTAGCTGTCTGGAGAAGTCTATAAGGTTGTGAAAGGGCTTAAAATGGATGAAAAAGGAAAGAAGAGGACAATCAACATCAAGGTTAAGGGACTGATTATAATGGCAATAGGTACAAAAATCCATAAAAATCAGGCTGGAGACAAATCCTCCTGAATAAAATCTGTCTTTGGGGTTGCTAAAAGTACTACTTGATGCCACATAATCAACAATCAGTATTAAGACACAACCTCTATGCTACTTATCCTCTTTTGAACTTTCTCTGGGTTCAGGGAGGGACTGGCTAACCATTTATGAGATATGAATGGAATGTCCATCTGTTCCTGCTCTGCATTGTTTTGCAAATGTCCATTCATGTTTTTAGGGTCAGGAAATCCATTACAGATGTAATAGCTTCAAATGGAAAATAGTTCAGTTACCAGAATTCTTGTAACCTCATATAAATGATCTCAATAAATCTTATTAAAGAGAACAAGCAGGCAGCTACCAGCGAGCTGGACACACTGACTTTAAAATTTTTATTTTACATATTTTGGCATCTCTGAAGAATGAAGTTGATGAGAGAGGAATGAGCAGTTGCCCAGGTAAAAATAACTTCAACACAAGTCAGATGCTTCCCAAGATTCAAGGTTAGGTACCTGTTGATCTGCAGAAAAAGTCTAAAGTAGCAGTGTCAAATACAAGGCCCGCGGGCTAGATCCAGCCCACGATGTGGTGAGATCCGGCCCGCAGTCTATCCAGTGTGAAGAGGAAAGATTGGGGCAGCTTGGCTTTGGCCTGGTCTACCCAATGTGTAGAAGAAACATGCCAGCAGTTTGAGGAGTGGCGTCAAGCTGGCTATGCCCACTCAATTGGCCACACCCATCCAGTCGGCCATGCCCACCTGGACCCCAAGGTCAACCACAGCCCAGATGCGGCCCTCAATGAAATTGAGTTTGACCCCCCTGATCTAGAGTTTAAATCCGAAATACAGATTTATGAGAAAAGCTTTGACTTTCATACATGACTTCAAGTCAATCTTCTATGTGTATTGTTTAATTCATATTCTGCAATAAAGAGTCAAATCTTGTTGAGTTATGACCAAATGTTTATTGCCGAGTAAGCCAATTCCAGAATGTTTAGAGCCTGTAGAACTGAAATTTACAGCTAGGCTGAATATGAAGGTGGATACCATCCAGATAAGGTATGAGGATGGAAGAGTCAGTGTTTTGCATCCAGACTGGAGACAAGCCTGCAAGGTGAGACTCAGTTCAGAGAAGTACTA
The DNA here is from genome assembly GCF_009769535.1 of Thamnophis elegans. Lineage (NCBI taxonomy): Eukaryota > Metazoa > Chordata > Lepidosauria > Squamata > Natricidae > Thamnophis > Thamnophis elegans. The sequence goes on from NC_045554.1 coordinate 32,371,659, forward strand.
TTAGCAACTGGATCGTTTGTCCAATTGAATCTGCCTGGGAGAGATCGTACTTCTTTGAGGATCAAATAGGTGGAGTACCCAGATCCTTTTTTGGGGAGGCCCACCAAAGAGCTATCAGATCTGTCTTGCAAACTTCCTGGTGTTCCCTAGGTTGGATCAGGAACCCTGGAGATCTGGAACTCATTATTATTATTATACAATTGTATCACAGCAGCCAGTTGTTTCGCCGGATTTGGCATTGGTTACTAGTCGGGCCCCACCCAGGGGCCTAGGACGTCGTAACGTATTTTCGTAATATGTGTGCAGATCCAAGCAGTGCGGCTTTTTGCATTTGACTGATGGTGATTTTGTCAATTTTTAACTGTTTTAAATGTAATTCCAGTGCTTTTGGAATAGCACCCAGTGTGCCAATTACCACTGGAATTACCACTGCTGGTTTGTGCCATAGTCATTGAATTTCGATTTTTAAGTCCTGGTATTTTGCAATTTTTTCATGTTCCTTCTCGGCGACCCTGCTATCACCTGGTATTGCAATATCTATGATTGTAACCTTGTTTTTCTCAACCAGTGTGATGTCTGGTGTATTATGCGCCAGTATTTTGTCGGTTTGTATACGGAAATCCCACAAGATCTTGACCATCTGATTTTCGGTGACTTTTTCAGGCTGATGTTCCCACCAGTTTGTTGCTGTTTTAATATTATAATTTTTGCACAAATTCCAATGGATCATTTGCGCTACTGAATTGTGCCGCAATTTATAATCAGTCTGCGCGATTTTTTTTACAGCAGCTGAGTATGTGATCAACAGTTTCATCAGCTTCTTTGCAAAGTCTGCATTTGGCATCATCAGAGGATTTTTCGATTTTGGCCTTAATGGCATTTGTGCGGATAGCTTGTTCTTGCGCAGCCAGGATTAGTGACTCTGTTTCTTTCTTTAATGTACCTGTTGTTAACCATAACCAAGTTTGTTCACTGTCCACTTTATCTTTTATTTTTTCCAGAAATTGGCCATGCAGTGCTTTGTTCTGCCAACTCTCCATTCTTGATTTTATCACATCTTTTCTGTATTCTTGTTTCGTCTGTTGGGCCTTCAGTAGATTTTTGTTCTTTACTTCAATTAATAGATGTTCTTGACTTTCTTTTAAATAATCAGCCAGTGCATGTTTTTCTTCTTCAACTGTTTGCTTCACTTGTAATAATCCTCTGCCACCTGATTTTCGGGGCAGGTACAATCTATCAGTATCACCACGTGGATGTAAACTGTAGTGCATTGTCATTAGTTTCCTGGTTTTTCGGTCCAAAAGGTCCAAATCAGCTTGTGTCCAGTTAACTATACCAGCTGTGTATCTTATAACTGGTATTGCCCAGGTATTTATGGCCTTGATTGTATTTCCACCATTCAATTTAGATTTCAAAATTTTCCTAACTCTGTTGGTGTACTCTCGCCTGACAATAGTTTTTACTTCTCCATGCTTGATGTTATCCAACTGCAGAATGCCTAAGTATTTGTAGGCTTCATTTTCTTTGCATTTAATTAATTGGCCATTGGGCATTTCAATTCCCTCACATGCAGTGATTTTGCCCCTTTTTATGGATACAGTGGCGCATTTTTCCATGCCAAACTGCATTGAAATATCGGTGCTGAATACTCGGACTGTGTTTGTCAATGATTGGATTTCTGTTTCTGACTTTCCATAGAGTTTCAAATCATCCATATATAGTAAATGTGAAATTTTTTCAGCTTCTTTGGCTGTTTGGTAGCCTAATTTCATTTTTTTTAAGATTACTGATAGTGGGATCATTGCGATGATGAAGAGAAGAGGTGAAAGTGAATCACCCTGGAAAATTCCTCGCTTGATATTAACCATTCCGTAGCTCTCATTCCCTACTGCCAACTCAGTTCTCCATTGTTTCATCGCCTTTTCAGTATAGGATGTAATATTTTTGCTAATGCCAGTTGTTTCTAAGCATTTTATGATCCAACTATGTGGCAGTGAGTCAAATGCCTTTTTGTAATCAATCCAGACCATATTCAAGTTCATTTTTCTGTTCTTACAATTTTCTAATATCATTTTATCAATTAGGAGCTGATCTTTTGTGCCCCTGCTCCTTCTTTTGTTGCCTTTTTGCTCTACTGGCAAGATGTTGTTTCTTTCCAAATAATCCATCATGTTATCTGCAATAATGCCTGTGAGTAATTTGAAGGTTGTTGGCAAGCATGTTATTGGTCTATAGTTTTCAGGTGTTGTTCCTTTAGTTGGATCTTTCTGAATCAAGTATGTTTTTCCAGTTGTCAACCATTCATCAATTTGGCCCTTTTGTAAAATTTCATTCAGTTGCCTGGCCAATATTGCATGTAAACTGGTCAGATATTTGAGCCAGAAACCATGTAATTGGTCCTTTCCAGGTGATGTCCAATTCTTTACCTTTTTAACTCGATTTTTGATCATCTCAGTTGTTATTTCTAATACTTGCATTTGTTTGTTGCCAATGCTTTTCTCAAAGTCATGTATCCACTTTGCTTCCTTGTTGTAGTCCTTTGCATTTTCCCACAATTCTTTCCAGAATTCAACTGTGGCCTGCTTTTCTGGTTTTTCACTTTTGGTGTCACCATTCACATTAAGACTTTGATAAAAACGCCGTTGGTCTGATCGAAATTGCTGATTTTGTTTATATTGGATGATTCGTGCCTCATATCTTTCAATTTTTCTAGCTGTTGCTGTTATCTGCTGTTTTACAATCTCTACAGCTTCATTGATGTTTCTTGTATCCAATCTATATCTCCTGATTAGCCGATCTATGATTTTGTTGTTTTTAAGTCGTTGCTCATGCATGTTCTTTAAGTTACTAGCATCTGCCCTTAATTTTTTGATTTTTTGTTCTAAACGGATTTTCCACTTTGGCTTTGGTGCTTTTTCTGTTGTGTGACTAGGTATTTTAATTTTAATGCCTAGTTCATTAGTGACTATTACAGCTGCGCTGTACATTAACTGGTTTGTTTCCAAGATGGATCCCGGTTCAATTGTTGAAAACACTGCATTAACCATTTTCATGATAGGGGCCAAAATTTTCTTAGGCACAGTTTTTAGTGATGGTAAACGTTGCCTTTCCTCATTAAGCAGAAAATGTTCCATGATCTTATCCTTCAATTCTTTTTGTTTTTGAGTTAGTTCATCAGTTGGTTCAATGATAACTGGTTCTAGTGGTGGTGATGTTATTTCCTCCCCGAGAGCTTCTTCTGGGAGTTCTACTATAGTGTCTTTAGTTGTGTCTTGAATATCAGTTATTTCCGCTTGTGATATTGTTTTTTGGGTTTTGCAGTTTGCCTGAATTTCCTCATGTTCAACTTCACTAAACACTTTATTCCGTATAATAAATCGCCTTTGATCTGCTAGTCGTTGTTCACTAACATTTGAATCTGGATATTGTTGTTTCCATAATTCATACATTCGCTTTAAATATCCTCTTTTTTCTGGCTCTGAGTTGTAGTAACAGGCCATTATGGCACGGTTTTCATCTGCACTATATTTTTGTCGTTTTGTTGGCTGGTCCACTTGTAGCCCACTTGTCGACGGATGTCCAGGGACCCCAACATCCGCCGCGGCCCTTGTTAACCCGCGCGACGACCGATGCGGTATGGAATTCTTATTCGTTTTTTTCACCATATTTTATGGGTTGGGGGGGGGGGTTTACGGGACCAGATGCCAACCTGATCCCAACCTTCCTCCTTTCTCATCCGGGCTTGGGACCGGCAACGGCGGAGTTGTTGTTGTTGTTGTTATTATTATTATTATTATTATTATTATTATTATTATTATTTAATTTGGATTTTTGCAACCCAGATTTGATAACTGTACCTATCAGCTGGTTACACTAACCTGCCTAACCATTAAAAGCTGGCCATTTTTTATTCCTTGTGTTGGTCCCACTCTACTTTGGAGTCCAATTCAATGTACTTGCATTGAGTTTGAGAACATAAAAATGATATGAAGTAACAAATTTAGCAAGGAATCCTAAATGAAGCATGTCAGACTCGTGGCCACAAAAGATAAATTCTTCTTTGAAGTTTCGTATTGCTATATTTTCAGTCTAAAGCAAATGCATTGCTGTTCTTTCACACAATTTTGGGTTTGAAACCTACTTAATAGGCTTCCAATAAGTTGTTCCATCAGTGTCTATGACTATTCCAGCATCCTAGCCAATAATGAAGAATGATGATATCATATATTATCAGTTATGCTCCTGCCCGAAAACTTACATAGATTAAATGTAAAGTAAATATGAAGTGCAGTTTTTTAGGTGCACTCTATACTATCTTTAGAGGGATGTGGTGGCTCAGTGGCTAAGACGCTGAGCTTGTTGATCAGAAGGTCGGCAGTTCAGCAGTTCGAATCCCTAGCGTCGCCTAAAGGGGTGAGCTCCCGTTACTTGTCTCAGCTTCTAACAGTTCAAAAGCATGTAAAAATGCAAGTAGAAAAATAGGGATCACTTTGGTGGGAAGGTAAAAGCACTCCGTGCGTCTTCTGCATTGAGTCATGCCGGCCACATGACCAGAGAGACGTCTTTGGACAGCGCTGGCTCTTCAGCTTTGAAATGGAGATGAGCAGCGCCCCTAAAGCGGGAAATGATTAGCATGTATGTGTGCGGAAACCTTTACCTTTTACCTTTATCCCTTGATTATTGGATTTTCTTGTATTTTTAAAAATTTAAATACTGATTTTATTTCTTCCTGAATGAATTAAAGATGGATTTAATAATAAAAAAATACACAAATGAATACATAAATTATCCATTCTTGAGTAGCCTCCTAGAAAGGACTTCCTTTATGACAACTGACTAAGCCAAATGAGGCTTTGATCCATCGGTAAATAAACCACGTTACACCAGGGTAACCGATTGAGGAACTGCACTTCCATTACATACACAAATAGCAAATGGAACATTCCACCCCAATGAAAATATCTCTGATTGAGACTGGTCCCATTGTTATTCCCTATAGCAATGGGTGGTCTACCAAGAAGGCTTACTTTACTATGGGAGAGCTGTACTCTTCATCACTGCTACAATGTTTAATAAGGCATATTTATTGAACAATGGTTTTCATCTCAGTATGCGATCACAGCTGTTTTATTTTAGTAATGCTGCAGCAGCACAGAGAATGAAATCCATATTGCTCCTTGGCTATTTATTTTCATGAAGCTATTCTCCTTCCATTGTCATGAAAGATGTCTTTGTGAGTTGCGAAGATGGAGGCGGGGGAGGATGGAGAAGAAAGATGTGGAGGAGGGCAGTCTACTTACAGTATAATGGAGATGTCTATTTCTCTTTCAAATTACCTGCAGAGGCCCTAATATTTAGCTGGGAGAGAGATAAATAAGCATGCTGAGGCCGAGCATGGGAAGAATTTGATTATATTTCATGAATGCCCACCTCTGATATTCTCAGTGTCCACCCTTCTTGAATAGCTCAGAGGTAGAAAGAACCTAAGGAATGCTGGAGATGGATTCCCCTTTTATGGAAGAGAGCCAATCACCTTCACTTGTTGGATGGGATAGTTTTAAAAAGGACTTCAGTTCAGGACTAGGATAGACATGATAGCACTGTTCCAATATCTAAGGGACTGTCACAAAGAAGAGGGAGTCAAGTTATTCTCCAAAGCACCTGAAGGAATGGTGGGTTGCAGGTGGTACATCCCGGTACGGGCATACCGGAGCCTGCCTGGAGCACCGGGTAACGTTCCCGTACGATACTCCAGAGGGCCCACCTGTCCACCCACGCTCCTTACCTATCTTTAAATCCTTCAGCAGTTCCGAGCACGCACATGGTGCATACAGCATCTGTGCAACGCTCCGCCGAGCAGCTGGAGCATTGCGGAGGCTTGTGGACGCATCGCTGAATGGTAAGACGCATGTGCACGCTGTATGTGTGTGTGTGCGTGGTGCACACATTCATGTGGAGGACGCTGGGCCCCATTGCAACTGTACTGGTTGCAACTGGATCTGGAACCCATCACTGACCTGAAGGCAGGACAAGAAGTAATGGATGGAAATTCATCAAGGAGAGGACCAACCTAGAACTAAGGAGAAATTTCCTGACAATGAGAACAATTTACAGTGGCATGGCTTCCCTCCAGAAGTTGTGAGTGCTCCATCACTGGAAGTTTTTAAGCAGAAATTGGACAGCCATTTATCCGGAACGCTATTGAATCTCCTCCTTGAGCAAGGGGTTGGATGAGAAGCTCTCTAAGGTCCCTCCCAACTCTTGTTTCTGTTAAATCAGTGGATCTACTAAACTACAAGGTTCCAGAAGACCTTTTCACAGTGAATAGTTTTTAAAAAGTAAAACTCGAGGTGAACTCTAAATTTCAGCTCTACAAATTGTAATGGTGTTAAGCAAATTAATTCCCGACCTCTCTATTTCATCATTCCTGATTTTTCTTTTCTTTATTGAAACCATTCTTAAAGTTTAGGGAATGGGCAAGTCTAACATTCCCTTTCCTTTTAACATTCAACTTAAGTAGTCATCACTGACCCATAAACTGTAACATAGCACAGTAGTAACTATTATTGATATTATATTTTCTTGCCAATTACTACCTTTTTAGAAGGATAGAATCTGAGAATAAAAAAAACTAGCTCTAATAACTCTTATATTTCATACCTGAATAGTTTACCGTCGGTGGGAAATAAACCTTTCATGTAAACCAGAGGTGGGTTGCTACCGGTTCGCACCAGTTTGGGCGAACCTATAGTGGAAATTGCAACTGGGTCACTGAACTGCTAGGGATGGCAGGCTCGCCATGCCCCTGAACCGGCTCACCAGTCGGTGCGGCAAGTTTTTTTTTGTTATTTTTAACCTTCTGCACATGCGCAGTCCTATTTACAGGCAACTGCATATGTGTGTGTGGAGCTCGCGCGCACCGAACCGACAGTAATGCCGCAGCAACCCACCCCTGATACAAACTTCATAATTTTGAATTTGACACATTCTCACTTTTACATACATAATAGGAAGAAGCAAGCAAGTTTCACCAGTCAGGTGACTGCAAAACTGTTGGGCCTCTTCTGCCTCATTACATGTATTTTGTGAAAAGATTTCTGTTGTTCTTGTCTTCAAGGGTAATTTGTTTAATTGCATATGTAGGAAGTTACCACCCACCTCTCTCCTAGGAGAATGAGATATTTTAGGAAATATTAAAAGGACAGAATATTTCCCCTAAAAGAAATATTTAGGGAGGCAGAAAAAAGGGAGGCAGAAACTCACCCCCACCTTTGTCAATGGGCCATTAAGGCCTGAACCAGTCTATTCTACATAACAAAGATCTACCTCCTTCAGGCAGAGCCATGGTAGGAATTGCCCAAAGCCCTTTTATTATATCACCATCAACCAATAGTCAACCAAGCTTGGGACTCAGGAAAGCCTACAGAATTGCTCCTCCATGGCCCTATGGGAGTCTGACAATTAATACAACCTCAAATTCAAAACCCCAAAGAGGACATTAAACTGAGACACTCTCAGCATCTTTGTCCTTTTTGCCCAGGATCTCAAACCATGTGATCCTGTTCATCATTAAACCATCTTCCCAAACAGCCTCCATGTTTCCAGTGTCTTTCTCCCCACTTGGAACTGAATGCAGAAGGATATTTCTTCCAACACACAAACATGCAAATCCCAAAAATAAATATAGCTTTGAAAGTTTTTAATGCATATGAAACTTAGAATATATAGAGTGTCTATCCCAGCATGTTGACTGTTGATGGCTTTCGAGAGAGATAATCTGTTGGACATAAAAGTAAGAATTGACATCTCCTCTGTTAATGCATCTGTTCTTCTGTTCTCTTTTTTGTTCTATATTTCCATGTCTGGATTAAAAAAATATCTACATCTTGTCTTTGTGGGGAGATATTCACATTTGGTATGTATGAATATATTATATCAGATACGTTAGTGCAGGAATCTTGGATTACTTTTTAATATAAGTAATTCGTTCATTAATATGTTTAATGAAATTTCCTTAATGCTGCTTGAAAGAAATTTAAGCAACTTCAAATTTGTTTTCTAACAAATTTGTAGTTTTCTAAAGAAATTTGTAAGAAAGAATGTACTGGTTAGTGAGAAGATAAGAATAATGCCAAATCCAGTCTGAACATCTGGCTGATTGTGCAGTGAACCATAATAATTGATAAGAAAGACAAAAAAAATGTCTGGATAGTGGATGTGGCAGTACCTAGAGACAGCACAATAGAAGGAAAAGAACTGGAGAAAATTGCAAAATACAAAGACCTGTAAATAGAAGTAGAGCAGCTGTGGCAAAAGAAAGCACAGATGAATGCCAACAGTATTTTGAGCCTTGGGTGCAATCCCAAAATATCTGGAACACTGCATGAACATCATTGGCATTGACAAAATCACCATCAGTCAATTGCAAAAGGCAGCTTTAACTAGGAACAGCTTACATCCTGCAACAATAACTTTTAACACCAGCAAACAACATCTGCTTAGGTTAAGTCCTTGGGAAGGACGCGATAGCTGGACAAAAATACCAAATCCAGTCTAAACATCTGGCATGTCTGTGCAACCAATCAACCAACTGTATAATAATAATGCCCTTACCCTTTCTGGTTTGCATATGTTAATCCAGATAGCTTGTTAAAAATGTAATTTTGGTACAAATAGAAATCTCCTGTTAATTACCATGTCTTACATTTATTGAGGGATTGCAGCTGTGGCTATGGGAACCTTTTCCCTACAATTTCTCTCTTGGCTAAAAACAGACTTTGCAAAACTTTATGGTAAGTCAAGAAACTGATTCATAAAAGAAAAAAAACCAGCTGGCAGTTGTCAAAGGAGGAAAAAAAGGAATTAAAAGCAGACAGGGTAAACAGTTTAACAGCTTGGCAACTACTAAGTGTGATTAATTGTGCATGTGCGTATATCATTATTATCATATTTCATATTAATGAGCCACCCAGAGTTTAGGACAAGGTGGGCGGCTAAATGAATGCTATAAATAAATAAGTAAAAGTATTAATAAAACCAGTGGTTCTAAATTCTTTTAAAAGAGTTTAAGGTTGTGTAAGGTGGAAGGACCAGCTGGACACCATGACCAGGATAGCTGCAGGAGTTGTTACAGATGTTTTGAGGTGCTCTCAGCTCTGTTTGGCCAAGCTTGAGCTTATGCTCAAAAGCCCATCTTAGAATTACATTATGAGCATGTCTGTTGCATGAACCAGACTATTGTCTGATCTAACAATAATGGGATGACACAATTTTTGGCTGTCTTGAGTGCTCACACCAAAGAGAAAGGCAATTCAGTCAAACTAATAATTTTTGCAAGATGCCCAAAGTACATATTCTTTATATTTATCTCTCCGAGGACTAATCCTAGTACACGTATAACATGTTCTTGAGATTTTCATTTTATAAGTATTTATGGCCTGTCATTCTGTCCATAGTGTGAAGGCCGAAACTGCTTTTAAGTCAAGAAACAAAAAAACTTGAGACAAGACAAGAAGATTAAAAACATTGTAGTACCCTTTCATTTTATCTCTTGTTCTTCGGAATTAAAGAAGGAGAAAAATAAGCTAGGAAGAACTTTAAGAGAGCTTAATTTTGTCCTGGTTTGAAAAACCTCCTCCTCCTTCTCCTCCTCCTCCCCCCCTCCTCCTCCTCTTCCTCCTCCTTCCCCTCCTCCTCCTTCTCCTTCTTTTCCATTGATTTTTCATTTAATCAAATTAAACACAGGGTAAAAGATTAAAACAAAAATATTAAAAAAACAGTCCAGTGACAACAATAAAAATGACATCCTGTTTATAAGGACCATTTTTAAGTGTCATCATCCATCTCTAATCCCTAACCATGAGCAACACATATGCGTCTTCGTAAGTCAGAAGAACCACTGATTAAGGTCGTTAAATTTGTCTTTTCCATGTAGAAACCAAACCAAAACCCAGACTCCTAGGAATAAGAATGGTTTAAAGAAATATTATTGTTGTTAAGGTATAGGAGGCAACATAATATGGCTGATCGTGGGGAAAAAACAAAATCAACACAATCACATGAGCGTTTGTTCTATGAATTTAGACGGTTGGGAGCAGTTTCTGAAGACTAAAAATTAGATTAATATCTTTAAAATGTTCTCCTAGTCTACAACAAGAGGACTCTTAGTAATATATAGTGTATGAAGGAGCTGTAAATTGCTAATCTTTGTTTCCCTGCAATAAATATACTGTATATTCATGTTGTTGCTAGTTGCTAAATCATGTCCAACCCATTGGGACCCCATGAACAACATTCCTCCAGGCCTTCCTGTCCTCTACCATCCTCTGGTGTCCATTTAAGCTCACACCTATTGCTTCGGTGACTCCATCCAGCCACCTCATTCTCTGTTGTCTCCTTCTTCTTTTGCCCTCAATTGTTCCCAGCATTAGGCTCTTCTCCAGTGAGTCCTTCCTTCTCATTAGGTGGCCAAAGTATATTCCTGACTAGTGTAAAATCCTACACTAATACTGACATTTACAGCATATCACCAAGTGTTGGATGAAGTTTGAATACACAGGACAATCCATTCAAAATTGATCTTTAATAATATTCATGAAAACAATCACAAGTGTTGTAGACTAGTAGGCAAACTTGATTCCTTTCCCAAAGAAACACAGTAGAAGGACTTCACCTTTGTGCTTGAAAAATGATTCTCAGAAAATGAAGGCATCTTCAAACTGGACTTTAAGATCTCCTACTGTTTTTAATTTCCAGGCCAGTTCATACTGACGTAGATCATCGCTCAGATAATCAGGCTGTTTACTCCTTGAAAGATTAAAGCCAAGATTGTAAATTATGACCAGAAAGCAACTGACAACCAGAATAGATTTGCTGCAAATATTTTAACAGCCACATTGCTAGATTGTGCATTAATGGAACTCCTAGACATTCCTAAAGGATAATCCCACGTAGGGACAGGATGTGGGCAAGTTGGAGGTAATGGAGGCCAAATTCAAGCAGCTTAGATTTGGTGGTAACTGGCATACCAAGCATAATGCACTGGAGATGATGTGACATGTACTGAACTGAATGGCTATTTAATAGTAAGCATTTGTTAGGTCTTAATCCAATGAGGTCAATAGGATAGATTAAAACATATTTGTTTGTTTGTTTGTGTATTCTGTCAGAGTTTGTTGCAGAAATCACATCCAGAAAGCACACACAGATCACTGATTCAGCAGGATTCATTAACTTCTTTATAGACATAATAACACATGAGTAAATGTACAATACTTATAGTGGATTCTCCAACGTGGTAGTAGTTACAGGCAAAACACAAGAAGAGGAGAGATTGGTTTTAGTTCAGAGTTCAGAGCTTAATACAGACAAGACCAGACTAGTTTCATTTTAGAGCTGAGCACAGAGCTAAGCCATGCCCAGACTCCTTGGTTAAGTTTCGGTTTCCAAACAGCCCTCATTGGCTGACTTAGTTGCTATGCCTATTCATTGGCTGACCTTGTTACCATGCCCTATTCCAGTTCATGAATATTCTGACATATTCCTTCAGAAGACTCTTCTGAAACCATCTCTTGCTTTGTCCCTCTAGAAACAGGAAGTTTTCCTCCATTTGCAAAAAAAAAGTGCCTGAAATCTCTGGTTTTCTGAAGAAAATCACCAGACAATAAGAAACATATAAGCTGTCAGCTGAATTGAGATCCTGCTGCATCAAAACAATCCTTTCAAGTACAACAGGCTCATAGAATCACAATAAATAGCCAACCAGCTGCATCAGTACTTTTCCTGATGTTTTTATGACCTGATTTTTTGTTTTATTGATTTTAATTAACTAAGATTTTCAATACTTCTAGCTCATTTGAGGGCCCATAGGTCTTAGACGACAGGAGATAAATGTTTGTCCATGAAGCAAGAAGAAAAAAGTTTATAAACCTTGGGTCAGCATCAATAATAACTGAGCCTGAAGGTGGGATCAAATGAATCATCAGTTTGGGGTTTATAGAATGGAATGGAATGGAATAGAATAGAATAGAATAGAATTCTTTATTGGACAAGTATGATTAGACACACAAGGAATTCGTCTTGGGTGCATATGCTCTCAATGTACATAAAAAGACAAGATACATCCATCACGAATCATAAGGCACAGCACTTAATGATAGTCATAAGGTACAAATAAGCAATCAGGAAATATTCAATATCAATATAAATTTTAAGGATACAAGCAACAAAGTTACAGTCCTGCAGTCATAAGTGGGAGGAGATGGATGATAGGAACGATAAGAAGACTAATAGTAATAGTAATGCAGACTTAGTGAACAGTTTGACAGTGTTGAGGGAATTATTTGTTTAGCAGAGTGATGGTGTTTGGGGAAAAAACTGTTCTTGTGTCTAGTTGTCTTGGGGTGCAGTGCTCTATAGTGTTTTGAGGGTAGGAGTTGAAACAATTTATGCCCAGGATGTGAGGGGTTTGTAAATATTTTCACCCTCTTTCACTCTCTTTTTGACTCGTGTAGTATACAGGTCCTCAATGAAAGGCAGCTTGGTAGTAGTTGTTTTTTCTGCAGTCCTTAATTATCCTCTGAAGTCTGTTTCTGTCTTGTTGGGTTGCAGAATGAAACCAGGCAGTTATAGAGGTACAGACAACAGACTCAATGATTCCTCTGTAGAACTGTATCATCAGCTCCTTGCGCTGTTCGAATTTCCTGAGTTGGCGCAGAAAGAACATTCTTTGTTATGCTTTTTTGATGACATTTTTGATGTTAGGTGTCCATTTGGGGTCTTGAGATATTATAGAACCAGAGGTGGATTGCTGCCGGTTTAGCCTGGAACGGGCGAACTGGTAGCGGCAGCAGGAGGCTCCATTCACCCGCCTGGACACTTCTGTGCATGTGCCAGCGTGTGAGTGCACCCGAACCAGTAGTGAAAATATTGGCAATTCATCACTGGATAGAACCTAGAAATTTGAAGGTCTCTACTGTAACTGAAGTACTCTATTCTACTATGCCCAACACCACTTGACATCCATTCATTCTTATCTGGCACCAACTTGCCTTGACCTTTAGTGGTTTGGATTCTTGTGTATAGGTATCATAAAATGAACAATATTTTTTTTTGTGCAACTGAGAATTAACTGGGGTTCTTGGGAAGTGGAATTTGTATGTGTGTGTGTGTGTGTTTGCATCAATAAAATGTATTGGACTTCTAACACAAAAGTTTTATATTCTGTCCTATTTTTCATCATCATGTATTTGTCCTGGCTTCACATCACACCCTTATGATCAGAAAGAAACAAAGAAGATTCCAGCTTTGGAATGATAGCTTCCATTTGTGGGGTGTTTTGACATGCCTCCAAGTTCACTCCTCTTTTTCCCCCTTTGATTGTTACAGTATGTTTTCCCCTGATGAAGTTTACTTCAAAGGCCATGATGGAAGGACTTTGAATCTGTCAGAACTATTATAGCTGATGCAGATAGTCATGATAACAACTAAATTATTGCTTTTTGGCCAATCTCAATGGTGGAAGCCTTCTGCAAACCAGACAGACATAGTCTAAGTCTCATAGCCTTTCTCAACAATAAGAATTATATTCTTCTTATTTATTTTCATCACACGTCTCTTCTATTTATAGCTTGCCTTTCTTCCAAAGAGTTTAGGGTGAAATGCTTTTTTTGCTCCATCTCCCCCTTTTTTTCTGCACTTTTTTTGTGAAGTAGGCTGATAGGAACTAGAAAAATGTCAGGAAGTTTTATGGCCAAAGGAAGATCTGAATCTCAACCTCAAATATCACTCAAACAGGAAACTTCACTCAGCTTTTACTCAAGAGTCCAACTAGGACACATTTCTTACACTGAATTGATATTCTTCATATTTATTTTACTTGGATTAGCAGCACAAGCATAATGAGACTTGTAGTTCAAGCATTAGATTCATTGGAAATACAACTAAACTATGTATTAGTTGGCTTTTCTTTTTTTAAAAAGGAACATGTCTATTGAAAGATATACCTTCTGAGAAGGAACTAAAAAAAGCTTTATGATCTTACTAAAATCTTAATTTAAGTAGAAAATTTCATGCAGGTACTTAAAAACAGTAGGACTGATAGGATTTGTGGATGAATACCCTTGAAAGCAACTCACACTGGAAATAACTTGATCTACTTACTTAGATATTCCTAGTAGGAATAAGGAGGAAAACCATTGAAGTCATGACATCATCACACAAATGATGTATACTACATTATGGTTTAAGACAACACTTTGATGTCATTGTAGATGCCTATGTCTGCATAATTAATCCAGTATTTCTCCTTTCCTTCACATCCTTCCATTATAACTGGAGGTAGATATCAAGTAAATCCCACTTTTAGCAATGAACTTGCTTTCAGAAAAGGTTAAAGACAAAAAGTCCTTATTACAATGAAAATTTAATGTGAGTTGAAGACCTTAATCTCTACTACAGAGTCAAGGTCAGAACCCACCACCAAATTCATTTTTGGAACACTGGAAAAATTGTCAAACAAAATCAACGTTCATAATGACTTTCATTAAGTGTTGTATCTTATGATTCTTGACAAATGTATCTTGCCTTTTTTATGTACATTGAGAGCATATGCACCAAAGACAAATCCCTTGTGTGTCCAATCACACTTGTCCAATAAAGAATTTTATTCTAATCTATTCTTCCAGGCATTCTCTTGAACACCATATGGTAATAAAAGCTGATTTTATGAATGAATAAAATCATCTGGTCATCTGTCATGAGAGGTGAATAAAATGGTTTTGCTTTCTTTGAGTTTTAATATTGATTTCTTTGGTCCTACTCGTATATTCTAAGCCAAATTCCAACAATCATTGACCCAACAATGATGGGGTCCAACAAAGCAAGATTCTTCCTTTTCTCTGCTCTATTCTTTTTTGAAGTATAAAGGTGACACCATCTTTTGCACCATCCAAAGCAAGGCCTGTCCATTTCAAACACTACATTTTTCCAGTTTCATTCTTTTATTCTTCTTTTTCAAAATCAAATAAAAGTTAGTGGTACCCGTGGGAACAGGAACTGTGTTTTCTCTTCTTTATAGCAGGAACAAGAGTGATGTTATTTAAGAGGATGAAAGTTCGGGGCATCTCAGGATGGGTGTGGGGGAGCCCAAATATTCATTATAATGGATGTCGCTGTCTGGAATCCAACACTCATCCAATGCATGTCCTGTGAAACATAGCTCTGAGTGAATGTTGACTCCTTTTATGTGGTTCGCACAGCTGTAAGCAATCTGCAGATCTCGTCAGAAAAATCAACACATGTTGAGGCATGTGTTGGATTTCACATGATCCCTCTGAAAAAGCAACACAACAAATGAAAAACCCTAATTGTTCCATAGAGGATTCCTCTTGAAAAGTTCACAGCCATAGTCCATCTAGACTAGACAGGAATGTAAGCCCTTCAATTGGTTTTAAAGATATATTTTGGTATAAGTAGGAACATCACTGCTAGAAATATAAGATATTTCCTTGGCTCAAGCCAGACTGTTTCTGTGTCTCTACTTACTTAAGTCTCTACTTAAAGGTGTCAAGCAGAAGATCTTATATCATTTCTCTTTTGATCCTTTTATCTAGAAATGGCAATAATTGAATTTGGGGCATTTCCATGCAAAGTGTGCTTGTGAACTATGAATCTGCCTTTGAAAAAGTGTGAAGAATCCTTAATATCAAATTGACTTTCTTGATATATTGGTACTGGCAGACTTGAGGCATTCCTAAATAAGATAACCTCTTATAGTGTCTGGATGTTTTTTATCAGATTTCTAAAAAGTAGTTCCTTTGGAGATTGTACTTATACTCCCTCCCTCTCTCCCTCCTTCCCTCCCTCCCTCCCTCCTTCCCTTCCTTCCTTTCTTTCTTTCTTTCTTTCTTTCTTCCTTCCTTCCCTCCCTCCATCCATCCTTGCTTTGGATCTCAAATGCAAGGTTGGGTTATATAATAATCAAGATTCAAATACATATATATATTTCTTCCTCATTCAATATCCAAGACTAAAGTAAATTCTTTTTGGGGTAAGAGATAAAATATTCATCTTGCTTTGGTAACAGCCTAATTTACTATCAGTTTGTGACTTTGGACCATAGGAGAATAAACTCACAGATCTGGAAAGCCAAAGGCACATGGAGAGCTGTTCCCTTCCCATCAAAGGTGGTTCCCATTTTTCTACTTGCATTTTTTAAATACTTTCGAACTGCTAGGTTGGCAGAAGCTGGGACAAGTAATGGGAGCTCACTCCATTACGTGGCGCTAGGGATTCAAACTGCCAAACTGCCGACCTTTTTGATCGACAAGCTCAGCATCTTAGCCACTGAGCCACAATGTCCCTTGTTGGCTTAAGGCACCTTTTTTCCTCCCCAAAACCAACAACAAGTAAAATGGCTGACTTGGACACTGATTAGCCAGGATAGTGTTTGAAGGTGATAATGAGAGACTCCAGTGTGATCCAGAGACACAATACATGTTTTCTCCACATGGGGACTCTGGCACAAAAATTTCATTCTCATAAAAATGTTACGCAATGTTATGAGAACCATGATGGCCAACTCTGATCCAACTCAACTTTATTCTTTGGTCCAAATTTTCTTTCCTCCCAAACAAATTCTCTTTTGATTTGATCAAAGAAAATTTGGATGTGATATAGTGTGTGCAATTATTTAGTTATATAGTATGTGTGAATTTTCTGGCTCTTACTGTACAATCCTCTCTTTATCACCAGCGCGCATCCTCCTTGGATTCTCATGTTTGAAATCAGTTCCAAGACATCAGGAAGGAACTCTTCCAAGATTTTTTTTTTTGGTCAACAAGGGAATCCTGTCCTTGAGATATTGTTGGAGGCTTTCTCTCTCATCTTGAGAAATTTAGAGAAAGATTTCTCTGCTTGGAATTTTCACTGAGAACTTGCAGAGCTGTTGGTGCCAACTTTACATCCAATAATGGAGAAAATGGGAAGGAGAGTGATGTTCAGTGATGGCCAGTTTTTATGCCTGGGGGAGGAAAGAACAAATGCCATTTAGAAAGGTCTTACAAAAACTCAGATACTGGACTAGGCCAGGGGTCAGGAACCTGTGGCTCTGGAGCCGCATGTGGCTCTTTCATCCTTCTGCTGTGGCTCCCTTTTACCGGTCAGCTCTACAATTGATAGGGCTTTTGGTTAGGCTAGGAGGAGACTCTATGGGGGCGGGGGAACCGGACTTCTGTCAGCAGAGGAAAAAGGACGCCACACTAAAAGGAGGCTCTATGGTGGAGGAACCAGATTTTTGGTCAGCTCCAGAATTGAACCTAGCAGTTCAAAAGCATGTAAAAATGTAAATAGAAAAATAGAAACCACCTTTGGTGGGAAGGTAACAGCATTCCTTGCACCTTCAGTGTTTAGTTATACTGGCCATAGGACCACAGAGACATCTTCGGACAGCACTGGCTCTTTGGCTTTGAAACGGAGATGAGCTCTGCCCCCTAGAGTTGGGAATGACTAGGGGAACCTTTACCTTTACCTTAATGTAAATATGTATAATTTGTTATACATTTGCAGCTACTTATTTGCAGCTTTCCTCCTACCCAGGTTCTGAGGTTACAAGATGAGCATTATACATCTGCCCCCAATAAAAGCTTGTTGTGGGACTAAAACATGTAAGGACTGTTAATATGAAATATCAGTTTTTGATTTTCTACAAACTCTTTCAACTGAGGGTTTCATTTCATGTTGCATTCTGGATCTTTCACTTTCTTATCGGCAGATGCAGTAGGAACTTTTTGGAGTGAACGTTGAGGCTGGCCTTCTTGGATGATGCTTCAGGTAGCAAAATGTTGCCAAGGGTTCCGAACCTCCTGGGGTAGTCTAGAGATGCAGTTGAGGAAGGTTTCCCACACCCAGTATAGAGATAAATTGATACTGCCAAGTTTCCTTTCGTAAGTGAAATGGGAGATGACTCTACCTTGTTCTTTGGCAGCAAAATATCTTGGACCAACCTTGATCTCCTTGGGTGGGAAGAAATACTTCAACTTTCAGATAGTACATGATGTGTAACTCAGTATAGTGAAGTGGTTAAGAGTCAGATTTAAGTCATCACTCAACTTTGGAGCCCTCTGGGCACCTTGGGGGCAGTCCCTGTTTCTCAGCATGAATTTCCAAAGGGGAAGAGGGAAAAAATGATGACACCTGAACGGTTGCATCATCGTGCAAATGTCATGACTTACATTATTAGACACCATAAGACAAGCACTCCATTGTGGCCTTCGCCTGATGACACATTCTGTATGGAAGACTGTGACAGATGCTTCTGTCTCGGAGCATAACATACCCCATTTGTTTTGTTATGGTGGGGATGAAATGAGACAACACTTTTTTCACGTTCCTCTTTAAGAAAAGAAAACAACAACCCTCCTTGGCTAAAAATGTATAGCTGGTAAGTACTGCCTGAACAGTATCATTCCTCGTATGAAGGACTTACCCTTCATTTGATCTTGCTAATGTAATCCTGAGCCCTGGATTGCATTCTACGCCATTCTACAAGTTATCATCACTATTACAGATGCCTTTTATTGAGAACTTTCTTTAATCCTCTTTGCTGTACACACACCTGGGGCAGAGTTTATTGTAATTAGTGTCTTTCCAGTCATGCCTGTGTGAAATGTTTACACTCTGCTCCAGGAGAATTTCTCGTTTAGCAAGTCCATGCAGAACCCCGGGGTGGGGGTGGGGATGGGGGGGGAAGAGCTGCTTTGGAAACTGCACTTCAAAGGGAAGAGGCGGCTGCTGATAACAGATTAATGTTCCAGTGAAACCTTAATTTGGGAGAAAGGGGAAAACCCTGCCTGGAGTGAACAGATGCAGACTTTTGGGGAAAGAGCTCTGATCCAGATTCAACAATGAAAAGAGTTGGGTTTTGTTCTAGAGGCCTTCATCATTGGAACAGTTGCAGGAATTGGGTATGGATGCTTTGGACTCTATTTGGCAAAGATGTTTCATAGGAACAAAACACAGCACTGGTCTGACCTAGGCTGCCCAAGAGCATGAAACAAACTCCTTGTCCCGAAAAAAGCCCCTTTTATTAATTTACTATGAATTCTGCTCATTCACATCCAGCAAAGTCTTTCAAGGGAGGATTTACAGTCACAGACCTTATCTGGCTTGGAGAGCTGACAGGCCAATATCTGCAAAACTTGACAAGGAGTCTCCAAGAGTCACAAACCAATTAAGTGAACTAGTAGTCTCCTGCAAACTCCACTCCCCTTTCACCCCTCTTTTATTTCCTCTGGGAGGGGCCATTCATCGTCCACCTGTGGCCTTACTCCCATGTTGACCCCTGTTCTTTAGCTGTTCCCTTCGTCTGGCAGCTCTGTGCATGTGCCCACTGGGAACAGACTCCAGCTGTTCATCTGCCTCACTGATGTCCGACTCTGAAGGCAGCTGTTAACTGGCATATGGCTCTGGCCTCCGACACAAAGCCCTCCTCAGAGCCTTCCCCAGATTCCAGGACTGGCCCATGTTCCTCCCCAACCTCCCCACTGTCCGAATCTGCTGCCAGCTCTGCTGGTGGGCTACAACAAGCACCTTTTTTTTTGCAACTCATTAAAGCAGCCCATTTCTAAGGTCAGGTAGTTGTAATGGAAATCTCTCCACATCACCACCACGATCTAAGAAACTCTCATGGCCACTTTAATGAGTTGCTAATAAGAGCCTTAGATTAAAAAATAAAATGAATGAAAGCATGTGGCTGCATACAATGAAAAATTAACATGAAACTCATTCACTCCCATTTTTGAAGTCATCTGCATAAAGAATGGTTGCAAATCTTCCCTTGGATGCTTCCAGGAAATGTTATGGAGTCTGATTCTTTCTCTAATTTGCTTGTGATCTCCTCAAAACCACACTTCCCTTCTTTAAAGCAGTAGCATGGTTGCAGGCATTGGGTATGTCTAGTTTAAGGAAAATAAGGAGTGGGAGTGATGTGATAGCAGTGGTCTGATATTTAAGAGGCAAAGGAAGAGCGGGTAGTAACACCTGTGAGCAGGACAAGAAGCAACAAATGGGAGCTTATCAAACAGATATTCAGCCTAGAATGAAGAAGAAATTTCCAGATAGTTAGAACAGTCAATCAGTGGAACAGCTTGCCTTCAGAAATTGTGGGTGCTCCATCACTGGAGGTTTTTAGGAAGAGATTGGACAGCCATCTGTTTGAAATGGTACAAGGTACCCTGCTTAAGTAGTGGGTCAGACTAGAAAACCTCCAAGGTCCAATCCATTTCTATTTTTCTGGTTGCAACAGTGGTGGGTTTCAAAAATTGTTTGAACCTACTCTGTGGGTGTGGCCTCCTTTGTGGGAGTGGCTTGCCGCCCATGTGACCGGATGGGAGTGGCTTGCCGCCCATGTGACCGGATATGAAGATGCCGACGACACTTGTCAGAACCACCTTAAATTACCTCACACACAGCACTGGCATGCATAAGAATATGATGTAAACTTGTTTTTTAAAAGGCATCTTTGGTTTGCGTTAAAACAACTTCAACACACGCAATGTTCTGATTACACCACAAACGCAGTAGTCATCCTTACCTGTCACAGAGGCACTGAGTTTTATGAATATGAGCATGATAGTGTAGAATAATCATATCCAAGGACCAGTGATGCCGAGGTGGCGCAGTGGTTAGGGTGCAGTACTGCAGACCACTTCAGCTAACTATTATCTGCAATTCAGTGGTTCTAATCTCACCGGCTCAAGGTTGACTCAGCCTTCCATCCTTCCGAGGTGGGTGAAATGAGGACCCAGACTGTGGGGGCGATATGCTGACTCTGTAAAACTGCTTAGAGAGGGCTGAAAGCCCTATGAAGCGGTATATAGGTCTAACTGCTATTGCTATTGCTATAGTGGTGGGTTTCAAAAAAAAAAAAAGGAACCTCTTCTGTAGGTGTGGCCTGCTTTCTGGGTCCACTGGTGGAACCTCTTCTAACTGGTTCGGTAGATTTGACGAACCGGTTCTACCGAATAGGTGCGAACTGGTAGGAACCCACCTCTGGGCTGCAAGGACAGTCAGCACAATAACTAAAAACAGAGTATAAATGAATGAATGCATTTACAGAAGGCTTATTCCTTCTGAAGGTTTTGCTGTGCAAAATACAGACCCCCCCCCAATTCTCAAAAGACAGAAGCGGGCTAGATCTATTTTAACTATCAACTTCTCCTTGAAGGAGAGAGAGTACATTTTATAGGTGCCCTGCATTCTATAGAAACCACTTTCATTGTCTCCCACCAGTTGAGGTGGATTGGCCCATTTTGATGCTTCATTTGGCATGGTCAGGATGATGTGCACTGCTCTGGAAAGTACTGAAGAGGGCTGTTTCATATTGAATGGGGTTGAGTTGCTTGGACTGAAGGCCTCACCTCAAAACACAGGGCAAATGCTCATGTTTAAATCAATCAAGGCAAATTTTTCATCTGTTCTGCTCTACTGCTTAGGAAAAGAAGGCCCAGCTATGGTGCATGATACATGGAGGATTCTAAAGACAGACAACATATAATTTCTGCCAAAACATGCTCTTCAGAATTGATAGGCTACCCTGGCTTGAATTTGCTATCTAAGGCAATCCAGAAATTGATTCAATCTAAATAGGCCATCTGAACTGTTTACTTACGGAATCGATTTGGATAGCAATTTCAAATTCAAATTGGTCTTTGGAAATGCATTTTTCTTGGTCCAGGATGATAGGTTTACTGAAATTGAAGAGTTGCATATTTTGCTGGCCAGCAGATGTCCCCCTTGTCTCAAAGTTCCCCCATGCCTTCTTTATTGCATTAGGGGGCATTGATTGAAAAATTACTGGAAACTTTACCAAACCTATGTGGCTTCAGCAGTAGCAATTTTTAAAGGCTATTTATGTCCTTTCAGACTGTCTGAACTAGTACTGGAGAGATTAAAATTCTCGTCCAATCTTCCTGTGTATTTTTGGATCAATTACTCTCTCTTCCCAACTACTTCTGAGGATTGTTTCTGTAGGGAAAATGGGAGGAAGGAACAGTATGGAAAGAAGGAATGGTATAAATGCTATCTTGAGCTTCTTAAGGAAAGGTAAGAGAGAAAGAGAGAGAGAGAGAGGTACAAATAATAAATTAAATAAAGTAAGACAGTTAGATAGGTATGGTTATGGTTATGGTTATGGTTAAGTTTATTTATAGGCCGCCCTTTTCCCTGAGGGGACTCAGGGCGGCTTACAACTTATATAGGAAGGGGGAAACATACAATGACATATAGGACAATACATAATTAAAAGAGTAAAGCAACATTCATTCAACATTCGGGCGGGGATGGATTATAATCTTTAACCCCAGGCCTGACGGGATAGCCAGGTCTTGAGGGCTGTGCGGAAGGTCTGGAGGGTGGTGAGGGTACGAATCTCCACGGGGAGATCGTTCCAAAGGGTCGGAGCTGCTACTGAAAAGGCTCTCCTCCGCGTAGTTGCCAGTCGACACTGACTGGCAGATGGAACTCGAAGGAGGCCCAATCTATGCGATCTAATAGGTCGTGAGGAGGTAATTGGCAGGAGGCGGTCTCTCAAGTACCTAGATCCACTACCATGAAGGGCTTTGTAGGTGGTAAGTAGCACCTTGAAGCGCACCCGGAGATCAACAGGTAGCCAGCGCAGCTCGCGGAGGATAGGTGTTATGTGGGCGAACCGAGGTGCACCCATAATCACTCGCGCGGCCGCATTCTGGACTAGCTGAAGTCGCCGGATGCTCTTCAAGGGCAGCCCCATGTAGAGCACATTGCAGTATTCCAGCCTAGAGGTCACAAGGGCCCGGGTGACTGTTGTGAGAGCCTCCCGGTTCAGGTAGGGTCGCAACTGGCGCACCAGGTGAACCTGGGCAAATGCCCCCCTGGTCACAGCCGACAGGTGGTAATCAAAAGTCAGCTGTGGATCCAGAAGGACTCCCAAGTTGCGAACCCTGTCGTAGGGGTGTAATATTTGACCCCCCAGCCTGAGTGATGGAACACTGGCCAAATTATTGGGAGGAAAACACAACAGCCACTCGGTCTTTTCCGGGTTGAGTACAAGCTTGTTAGCCCTCATCCAGTCCCTAACGGCTTCCAGACCCCGGTTCATCACGTCCACCGCTTCATTGAGTTGGCATGGGGCGGACAGATACAACTGCGTATCGTCCGCGTATTGGTGATATCTTATCCCATGCCTCCGAATGATCTTGCCCAGCGGTTTCATGTAGATGTTAAATAGTAGGGGGGACAGGACCGACCCCTGCGGCACCCCATATGTTAGGGGCCTAGGGGTCGATCTCTGCCCCCTGACCAACACCGACTGCGACCTGTCCGAGAGGTAGGAGGAGAACCACTGCAAAACAGTGCCTCCCACTCCCACCTCCCGCAGTCGTCGCAGAAGGATACCATGGGCGATGGTATCGAAAGCCGCCGAGAGGTCAAGGAGAACTAAGATGGAGGCGTGGCCTCCATCCCTGGCTCTCCAGAGATCATCGGTCAATGCGACCAAAGCGGTTTCTGTGCTGTAACCAGGTCTGAAGCCGGACTGGAATGGGTCTAGGTAACTTTCGTAAGTAATTAAATCATATAAGAGGAAGAACAGCTAAGATGATTAAAGGCCTGGTGACTAAAACAATGAGAAAGTCAGACTATTCTCCAAAGCACCTGAGGGTAAGACAAGAAGCAATGAGTGGAAACCAATCAAGGAGAGAAGCAACTTAGAACTAAGGAGAAATTTCCTGACAGTTAGAACAATTTATTGGTGGAATAACTTGCCTGCAGAAGTGAATGCTCCAACACTGGAAGTTTTAAAGAAAAGATTGAATAACCATTTGTCTGAACTGCTGCAGAGTATCCTGCTTAAGCAAGGGATTGGACTAGAAGACCTCCAAGGTCCCTTTCAACTCTATTCTGAATTTACTCATGTAGGCTGAGATATGGATGGGGATAAAATATTTTTTTATTATAGATTACAGACTCAGTGATTCCTCTGTAGAACTGTATCAGCAGCTGCTTGGGCAGTTTGAGCTTCTTGAGTTGGCGCAGAAAGAACATTCTTTGTTGTGCTTTTTTGATGACGTTTTTGATGTTAGGTGTCCATTTTAGGTCTTGAGATATGATAGAACCTAGAAATTTGGAGGTACCTACTGTTGATACTGTGTTGTCTAGTATTGTAAAAGGTGGTAGCATGGTAGAGTTTCTCCTAAAGTCTACCACCATTACTATAGTGAGTGCATGGAGTTAGTTTACTTTTACCAGAATGCTATATGGGCCTCAAAGCCACTGAGCTGGGATAGCCATCAATGGCCCTGGAATGCTGAAACTCATAGAAGCATAGATATAACTGTCTTAGCTTTTTGAATAACAGAGGTTGGGAAAACCCAGATAAATATAGTCTGCCAAAGATGTTTGCAGTTATATAGATCAAGCAGATAACTGCAGGAAGACCAAATTGGGTCTGGGGGGGAGATGTGGGACTATGCCACTAGCATAAATATGACCGCAATTCATATCCCATTTGGCCCGCCATCTGTGTTGCCATGATAATTGTGATAAGGCCAATTAAGGGAAGCTGGAGGCAACCAATAGGGCCACTTTGTTGTTTGCCTTGATACGGATCAATAAGGCTGGGATAAATGAACTGTAATCTAATAAAAATGAATGAATGTAAATGTATATCTGGTAATTTGACAACGGTGTTTTTTGGAAAGGGGAAGGGCATGGATTGGATGGGAAAGAGTTCCACAGGATATTATATATCCCATTCTGGTGGAACAGAGTGGCTAAGTATCTCCTTCGATCACTGAAATGATATAGGGCTATGAACTGAAATTTCCCCTAGCAAGTCCTTTAATTCAAGTGTTTGTATCCTGTTTCATTTCAAATTAGCTGCTCTCCTCACTTTGCAAACAAAGATCTATCTTTCTTCCTACGGAGGAGGTCATACGGCAACCTTCTTTTCACCTGGCTCCTTCTCGGGAGAGAACTGAAGGGAGGCAAACCATGACGAATAAAAGAGAGGGGTGTAGGTTGCCTTCACAAATATTGTTTCTACACACTCTGACCTTTTTTACTCATCCAGTGACTCTTTGTCCTGGCAACACAACGCAGCCCTTTTGGGAAGTGATGCGATACTACATACGTGCAGGATAAAGAATATAGAATAACAGAGTTGGAAGGTACCTTGGAGGTCTTCTAGTCCAACCCCCTGCTTAGGCAGGAAACCCTACACAACTTCAGATAAATGGTTGTCCAACAACTTCTTAAAAACTTCCAGTGTTGGAGCATTCATCACTTCTGGAGGCAAGTTGTTCCACTGATGGATTGATCTAACTGTCAGGAAATTTCTCCTTAGTTCTTAGTTGTTTCTCTCCTTGATTAGTTTCCACCCCCTGCTTCTTGTTCTACCCTCAGGTGCTTTGGAGAGTAGCTTGACTCCCTCTTTGTGGCAGCCCCTGAGATATTGGACCACTGCTATCATGTCACTCCTTCTTTTCATTAAACTAGACATACCCAGTTCCTGCAACCGTTCTTCATATGTTTTAGCTTCCAGTCCCCTAATCATCTTTGTTGCTCTTCTCTGCACTCTTTCTAGAGTCTCCACATCTTTTTTACATTGTGGTGACCAAAACTGGATGCCAGATTCCAAGTGTGGCCTTACCAAGGCATTATGAAGTGGTATTAACACTTCATGGGATCTTGATTCAATCCCTCTGTTCATGCAGCCTAGAACTGTGTTGGCTTTTTTGGCAGCTGCTGCACACTGCTGGCTCATATTTAAATGGTTGTCCACTAGGACTCCAAGATCTCTCTCACAGTGACTACTATTGAGCAAGGTACCACCTATACTGTACCTGTGCAGAAGAAATGGTAGGAAGCCAGAACTGCCTGAAAGTTCTGTAGGAAGATGAATTATGCTCTTACCCATCAAGCTGGTTGTTGTCTGTCTGTCACTATGACAACATGTTGTGGTTCCGATCATTTTGCTAGAAGGCAAATGGATTGTCTATAACCCTGAGCAACACACAACAAAACTCCTCCTTTTTGGCCACACCTGTAGTAATGCTGCTGACTCTGGATTATAGAAATCTGGAGACGCCCTAGGTGGCAACAGAGTTTGGGGAGTTGCTTCCCTCTGGTGGCCATCCAGATGTATGCATATCTGATTCTCTACCCTAGATGAGTCTCAAATATGGTTGAAAATTGCTGGCATGGTTTCCTGCTATTTTTAGCCCCCAAAATAAACAAAGCTTGTTTAAAGTTTAATGTTGCTTTATAAAACAAAGACCCACCTCAATTCTTCCATGCCGCAGGGAAAAGACAGAAAAAAAAAATCATCCTTGCCAAATGTGTGACACAATTTTTCTCACTCCTCTGCCTTGCAGGGATTTGTGTCCCAGTGTCAAGTGCCTGAATGTTAGCTTCTCTTGCTCTGATGCTATTCTAGAATGTCATTCTTGTTCAGCCTTCCCTAATTCTGTTGTTGTCTACATGTGTAAGCTTGGTAGCACTTATAAGTCTCAACTCCAGCCTTTAGATAAATCTGTGATTTATGGGAATTGAAGTTTTGCCTTAACTAGAGGACAATGGCGAAGACAATTCCTCAAGAAGGAAGTCCTTAGTGCCAAATGGCAAGACTTCATTATGACTTTGCAAAACGTCATATTTCCCGAAGGAATAAATACAAGGTCTTGACGTCAGATCATCACAAAAGAGTTAGCACAGCAATGTGTCCTGGTAAAAGATTGCTTTTCCGTATTCCCTCTGGTCCCTCATTCCCCCTCTCCCCATTTCCAGCTTCCCTTTATCTTTTGGAAAAGCAGATCGACGTATTTATAAGCAAAGCATTATGATGTAGATTGCACCGCCTTTTATATACTTGATTTATATGGGACTTGGAGTCATTCTTAAAATAAAGATTAGGCAATGTAGTCCTTTGGACTTGGTCCTCAAGAAGGGCTTTGCAACCTCTTGAGATATTGAATGTAGCCCAGAGATGATATTCAGCAGGTTCTGACCAGTTCTGGAGAACCAGTAAGGGAAATTTTGAGTTATTTGGAGAACCAGTAAATACTACCGTTGATTGGCCCTGCCCCCATCTATTCTCTGCCTCCCAAGTCCCAGCTGATTGGAATGGAATGGGGATTTTGTAGTAACTTTCCCCTGGAGTGTGGAGGGGATGAAGATTTTGCAACATCCTTCTCCTGCCATGCCCACCAAGCCATGCCCACCAAGCCACGCCCACAGAACTGGTAGTAAAAAAAATTGAATCCCACCACTGATGTAGCCTATATGTCAACTTTTTAAGGTGATGACACCTTTTCCTGCATTCTTGGAAGCACCTTGAGAAGGCCAGATCTCAGTTGCTGCACAACCCTAATAAAATTACTTTGGGCTTCCCTTTTTGAAAACAAACATCCTCATCGTCATGAATAACAACAAATCAAGCGGACTATGGAGTATGAGCAATTACAGGTAGTCCTCGACTTATGACTCCCATTGAGCCCCAAATTTATGTTGTTAAGTGAGACATTTGTTAAGTGAATTTTGCCCCATTTTATGACCGTCTTTGCCTCTGTTGTTAAGTGCATCAATGTAGCTGATAAGTTAGTAAGCAGGTTGTTAAATGAATCTGGCCTTGCCACTGACTTTGCTTGTCCAAAGGTCGCAAAAGGGGATCACATGATTCCGGGACACAACAACGGTCATAAATATGAACCAGTTGGAAAGTATCTGAATTATGATCATTGAGATGCTGCAAAGGTCATAACCTGGTTATCCTGGATGGGCGAGAAAGATGGCTGCCGGGTTTGCCGCTCGGCTTCTGTACTGTAACAAAATCTTGTAAAGAGGAGGATTTTGGCACTCGGGAATCGACCCAAGGGAGGTGAGGCTGCCTAAACGGAAGCGACACAGATGCCGAGAGACGCTGTTATTGCTGCTATTGCTGGCCGCCGACATTGCTGGCCGCGGAAGCCGCCTAACGCCGCCTAACATCGCGGTTTGAACGGAAAAAAACAACAAAAAAACCTGTGGAGACTGCGGAGACTGATAAAAACAAAAGGAGAGCTGGTGAGAGGGGAAATTGGCCCCTGAGACCGAGTCGAGGGAGTGGGGGAGCGATATGGACATCCTGTGACTTAGAGCTGGCAGCGGACCGGTAAACTTAATTCTCCGAGCTGCCAGCCTCGAAGGACGCCAACATTGTTGGCTTTTTACATTGACCACCTTTGGACTTTGATTTCTGATGCGTTGGGGCCCTTAAGAACGCTGGGCTCGATCATTGAATGGAACGCCCCCCCCTCCTCTTCCATCGGAGACAAGCTTTCTTTCCTCCCTCTTTTGACTCTTTCGACCCTTGGAAATGACATTGAGAGAGGTTGTTGGAATGAACTTATCCATCAAGCTTCTTACATCATGGTTAACTTCCCGGTTCTCATTACTGCAGTTGACACTCGAACTCACCCTATCTCCCAGCCCCTCCCCTCCTTGGACTATACTGAACTCTTCAGAGGAGCCCCCCTCAAGGTGTGGCCCTCCCCTAGGAGAGGGCGGAAGACATCTTTGGACTATCATAAGTCTAGTACGGACTCTGTGAACCTGCGGAATTTTTTTAATCTTTAATTTTTAATCTGGTATGTGAGTGCATGGGATTGTCTGGGATGGTGTGAATGACCTCACTTTTATTATTATTATTGCTGTAATCTGTGTTTTTAACTATTCTGTGAGGACTGTTTGAGTGAGGGCCTGGGTATGACTGATTCGGAGGACCTGCCGGGGTATGCGGGGGTCATCGAGGTGGTTGGGGGGACTATGTCCATGGGAGAGGGTCGGAGCATTGCGGTCATAACAGGGAGAGGCAGATATGGCGGGGACTTTAGGGCTGGCCATTACCGGGGAAGGAGGGCTCGCTACATCACAGAGATCCCTCCTTCCGGCCCTATGAGTCCCACTCCAAGGTCAGATGGCGCGAGTAATCAGGACCCTGGTCTCAGGCTGCTGTCGCTAAATGCCAGGTCTGTTGTTCACAAGGCTCCCCTCGTCCGGGACTTAATTTTAGACGAGAGGGCAGACCTGGCATGTATTACTGAGACATGGCTGGGCACGGAGGGAGGAGTCCCCCTCGTAGAGATGTGCCCAGACGGATTTCAGGTGCTTCATCAGCCGAGAACCCAGGGAAGGGGTGGCGGTGTGGCTATTGTTGTCCGGGAGTCTTTAGCACCTCATAGAATCCCTGCTCCGGAGCTTGTCGGGTGTGAGTCCCTACTGGTGAAGCTGGACCTCAAGGGTCAAGTGGGTCTGCTGCTAACGTACCTGCCTCCCAACTGCGTTGCAGCAGCCCTCCCCTCGCTCCTCGAGTCGGTAGCCGAGCTAGCAATTGAGTTCCCTAGGCTCATGGTTCTGGGGGACTTCAATTTGCCTTCACTCGGTGAACACTCTGATGGAGCGCAGGAGTTCATGGCCTCCATGACAGCCATGGGCTTGACCCAGGTAATCCGAGGCCCAACCCACTCAGCAGGTCACACACTCGACCTCGTATTCCTCTCGGAGCAGTGGATTTGTGATCTTGGTCTGAGGGGTAATGAGATCATACCCCTGTCGTGGTCAGACCACTGCCTACTGAGGCTAGACTTCCGGAGGCCAAACCCCCACCGTAGGGAGAAGGAACCGACCAGGTGGTTCCGCCCCAGGCGACTTATGGACCCCTTAAGGTTCCAGATGGAGCTTGGGGTTATTCCTGATACTCTCGCCCACAGTTCGGCGGAGACTCTTGTTGCTGCCTGGCACTCGGCAGCATCAGAGTCTCTTGACCGGATTGCGCCACTACGGCCCCTCCGGGTCGGTGGATCCCGGAGGCCTCCTTGGTTCACCGAGGAGCTCCGGGAGATGAAGCGCCGGAGGAGACGCCTAGAGCACTTGTGGAGGTCCGATAGGTCCGAATCGAACCGAGCACTTCTGACAGCATGCACCAAGGAATACATCCGGGCACTAAGGACAACTAAAAGAACACACATTTCCACCTTGGTTGCGTCCGCCGAGTCCCGCCCAGCCGCCCTGTTTAGGATAACTGCTCCCTCCTAAATAGGAGGGAGGCAGGGGACCCCTTACAGGGTAAGGCTGAGGAGTATGTCCAGTTCTTGGCGGACAAAGTTGCTCGGTTTCGGTCGGACTTGGACTCCACTCCCGCAGATCCAGCCGAGACACAGGGGGATAACTTGGCAGACCATCTCTGGGTTGAGTTTCAGGATGTTGCCTCCGGGGATGTGGACAAGGCTATGCGAGCTGTGAGCGCCTCCACCTGTATACTGGACCCGTGTCCCTCCTGGCTGGTTGCCAACAGCAGTGAGGTGACACGAGGCTGGATCCAGGCGGTCGTTACCGCCTCCCTTCGGGAGGGGCACTTCCCCACCGCACTTAAAGCGGCGGTGGTGAGACCCCTCCTGAAGAAACCATCCTTGGATCCAGCCGTTCTTAATAACTACCGTCCAGTCTCCAACCTTCCCTTTGTTGGGAAGGTTGTTGAGAAGGTGGTGGCCTTCCAGCTTCAGCGTACCTTGGAGGAAGCTAGCTATCTTGACCCCTTCCAGTCCGGCTTCAGGCCCGGTTACAGCACAGAAACCGCTTTGGTCGCATTGACCGATGATCTCTGGAGAGCCAGAGATGGAGGCCATGCGTCCATCCTAGTTCTCCTTGACCTCTCAGCGGCTTTCGATACCATCGACCATGGTATCCTTCTGCGACGACTGCGGGAGGTGGGAGTGGGAGGCACTGTTTTGCAGTGGTTCTCCTCCTACCTCTCGGACAGGTCGCAGTCGGTGTTGGTGGGGGGGCAGAGATCGTCCCCGAGGCCCCTAACTTATGGGGTGCCGCAGGGCTTGGTCTTATCCCCCCTACTATTCAACATATACATGAAACCGCTGGGTGAGATCATTCGGAGGCACGGGATAAAATACCATCAATACGCGGATGATACACAGTTGTATCTGTCCG
This sequence comes from Thamnophis elegans, assembly GCF_009769535.1. Lineage (NCBI taxonomy): Eukaryota > Metazoa > Chordata > Lepidosauria > Squamata > Natricidae > Thamnophis > Thamnophis elegans. The sequence goes on from NC_045554.1 coordinate 32,402,673, forward strand.
CCCCGTGCCAACTCAATGAAGCGGTGGACGTGATGAACCGGGGTCTTGAGGCCGTTAAGGACTGGATGGGAGCTAGCAAACTGGTACTCAACCCAGACAAGACCGAGTGGCTGTTGTGTTTCCCTCCCAACAATTTGGCCAACGTTCCATCACTCAGGCTGGGGGGTCAAAATTTATACCCCTCAGACAGGGTCCGCAACTTGGGAGTCCTCCTGGACCCACAGCTGACTTTTGACCATCATTTGTCAGCTGTGACCAGGGGGGCATTTGCCCAGGTTCGCCTGGTACGCCAGTTGCGGCCCTACCTGAATCGGGAGGCCCTCACAACAGTCACTCGAGCCCTTGTGATCTCCAGGCTGGAATACTGCAATGTGGTCTACATGGGGCTGCCCTTGAAGAGCATCCGGCGACTTCAGCTAGTCCAGAATGCAGCCGCGCGAGTGATCGTGGGCGCACCACGGTTCGCCCACATAACACCGATTCTCCGTGAGCTGCGCTGGCTACCTGTTGATCTCCGGGTGCGCTTCAAGGTGCTACTCACCATTCATAAAGCCCTCCATGGTAGTGGATCTGACTATTTGAGAGACCGCCTTCTGCCAATTACCTCCCTTCGTCCCATCAGATCGCACAGAGTAGGCCTCCTCCGAATTCCATCCGCCAGTCAGTGCCGACTGGCGACTACGCGGAGGAGAGCCTTCTCAGTTGCAGCTCCGACGCTTTGGAACGATCTCCCCGTGGAGATTCACACCCTCACCACCGTCCAGACCTTCCGCACAGCCCTCAAGATCTGGCTATCCCGTCAGGCCTGGGGATAAGACCCTAACCTCGCCCCACCCGAATGCTGAATGAATGTTGTGTTTTACTGGTTTATTTTTTTTATTCACATTTTTTTTCTTGTGTTTTGTCTTGCACTCCCTTCCTATTAATTGTAAGCCGCCCTGAGTCCCCTCAGGGAAAAGGGCGGCCTATAAATGTCAAATGACTAAAAAAAAAAAAGACTAAATAACTGTGAAAAACAGTCAAGAATCATTTTTTTTCAGTGCTATTGTAACTTTGAACGGTCACTAAATGTTGTAAGTCGAAGACTACCTGTACTGAAAAGGGTCACCATGTATAGTATCATACAGAATACTGCGGCCATAGGAATTAACTAGGAAGAATTGTTTTTGTTTGGTATGATAGACCACTGGTGTGTTGGAATGATGAAAAACACATAGCTTGTACTATGATTATAGTACTATTTAAAGAAAACACAATGCCATAGACCCTTTTGACAAATATACATCTGGATATCCATAGGCTGAGTGCCAAAGAATGGAGGCCTTTGAACTCTGGTGCTGGAGAAGACTCCTGCGAGTCCCTTAGACTGCAAGGCCATCCAACTGGTTAGTCCTAGAGGAGATCAACCCTGACTGCTCTTTAGAAGGCCAGATCCTGAAGAGGAAACTCAAAGACTTTGGCCACCTAATGAGAAGGAAGGACTCCCTGGAGAAGAGCCTAATACTGGGAACGATTGAGGACAAAAGAAGAATGGGACAGGTGAAGGAGGTGGCTGGATGGAGTCACCAAAGTAGCAGGCGTGAGCTTAAATGGACTCCAGAAGATGGTAGAGGACAGGAAGGCCTGGAGCAATGTTGTTCATAGGGTTGTGATGGGTCGGACACAACTTTGCAACTAACAACAATATCCATCGGAGTTAATCAATGACTACAACGTACAGTATACAATTTGTGTCATTAACATGACAATGTTATAACATAACAACGAACACTTGTCCTATCACTCACTGTCTGTCTGTCTGTCTGTCTCTCTCACACACACACGCACACACACACCCCACATTTATCTGCTGTATCTAAATTTTATGCAAAGTTTAAATGAAAAGACAGAAATATGTGGCTTTCTTCAACTGGGCTTATTCCTAAGACGTGTGAGCTGAGTTTCATTGCATAGTTGATGTTCAGCAACATACTTTTAGTCAGCATTCTGCAGCAGCTCTAAGGCTGTTCTTGCAGTTGTTTAAGATGGAGTTGATTTGTGGGCAGACAGTGTCCATGGGAAAAAAAAGATGAATGATATAGCTGTGTGGAATATATATGGAACAGATAAGGAAGGCAACAGTTTGTTGGTGTGGAAAAGTTATGAATGGTCTCTCCTATCAGTCAAACTCCTCTGACAGAAGGTATGCCTGTACAGACATCAGAGAGAGGAGGGGAGATGGGGGGAGGGAGAGGGAGAGGGAGGGAGGGAGGGAGGGAGGGAGGGAGAGAGAGAGAGAGAGAGAGAGAGAGAGAGAGAGAGAGAGAGAGAGAGAGAGAGAATTTGATTAACTGGATGTTTCAGATATGTTTCATTACAACATTCTTTACTAAATGTCTGCAAATTTGTGTGAGAGAATTGTATGTAGCTGTCGTTGTTAGATATGTTGGCAATGACAATGTATTTGTCAATTCATTCCCAGTCATGTTTTCAATTTGCTTAATTTTTTTTAAAAAAAATGCTGTTTTGCATATCGGCATGTCTTTTGAAACCCAAATGTTACATGCATGTTGAAAAGATTAGAATGAAATCAATAAGTGAAAGAAGCCAAACTTTCTTTTTACATAACACTGAACAAATGGAAAGGACACACCAGAGGATGAATCTGTATTATTTCTCCTTTTCCTTCTCTTCCTCCTCTTCCTCCTCTTCCTCTTCCTCCTCCTCCTCCTCCTTTTTTCTCTTCCTTCTCCTTTCCCTCCCCTTCCCTTTCTCCTTCTCCTTCTCCTGAAGATGAGACAGTCCTCCTCCTCCTCCACCTTCTGCTTCCCCTTTTTTCTTGTTCTTCTCTTCCTCCTCCTCCCTCTCTCTCCTCCTCCCTCTCCCTCTCCTTTCCCCTTTCTCTTTTCTTCTCCTCCCCCTTTCCCTTCCCCACCTTCTCTTCCTTCCACTTGAGGTTCAAAAGGAGACAAGGCATATCTTGTTGATTTCTTGAAACAGAAGCCATAGGGGTTCAGTGTACATATTTAATAGTTGGATTTTCTGGAGTTCGGTATAATCAAAGCTTCATAAGGAGTGACACATCCTATTTTTCACAGTCTTCTCTATCTGAATGATGCTAACCTATCACTTTTCAAATCTACCTATGTACATAAAAACAAAGCCAACATTGGAGAAAGATGACAATACAATTAAGCAGGCCAGGACATAGGGCTTAGTCCTGCCAAAACTCATCAAAAAAATGCCAAACTCATCCCTGACCATAAATGTTTGCAATGATAAAAAAACATTCCCTGGATTGTTGCTAAAAGATAGCAAAGGACAGAGTAAAATAATTTCTGTTCTGGATAGTAGCCACTTAAAAAAAATTGAAGACATATGGTAGGGAGTAGTAAAGGCTGTCTTGAGATGGATATCAGAGACTTTAAGATAAATCCTCAGCTATCACAAACCAATCTTGTGCTTGGTTGCCATTAATTATCTACTAATCATTCTGGACTAATCATCCTGTCATCCAGCCAAACAAAGGGATATGGACCTCACAGTCATAACAAGAGGCTTGTGTGATTTTAGCTGCTGGAAACAGCCAAAAGCTTTCTCTAGACTTTTGTTTTGTATGTCATGGACATCAGAGGCTCCAGCCTTTCATGAAAAACAGTGGGACTAAATACAGCGTGACCGTTCTCCTTGCAGCAAATGCAGGTCTCTGTCTTATATAGTCACTTGTTATTGTGCAATAATCAGTGGTGAATCGTTTCCTATCTGGCTATTGCCTTTGAATTAGAAACAATGGGACAGATTATTCACATATGTTCCAAAGCACCATTTTGGCCAAGAACGATCAGATGTCTATTTTTCTCTTTGAGGTTGTTAGTTGCGAAGTCGTATCTGACCTATCACGATCCCATGGACAATGTCCATCCAAGCCTTCCTATCCTCTACCATTCTCTGGAGTCCATTCAAGCTCACACCTACTGTTTTGGTGCTCCATCCAGCCACCTCCTTCTCTGTCATCCCCTTCTTCTTTTGCCCTCTATCTTTCCCAGCATGAGGCTCTTCTCCAGTGAGTCCTTCCTTCTCATTAGGTGGCCAAAGGATTTGAGTTTCTTCTTCAGGATCTGCCTTCTAAAGAGCAGTCAGGGTTGATCTCCTCTAGGACTGACTGGTTGGATCACCTTGCAGTCCAAGGGACTTGCAGGAGTCTTCTCTAGCACCATAGTTCAAAGTCCTCAATTCTTTGGTGCTCAGCCTTTCTTATGGTCCAACGTTCTCTATCCCCAACCTATTTGGAAACCTGAATTCAAACTAGACATCTCTTTTTAAGAAGACTGGAGGAGGAAAAGCAAGTTTGTTCCGGTGTTTTCATCTTCCTGAGCTTTGATGGCACATGGCTCCTAATCATAACCATAATGGAAGTCTACATCACTCATCTCATGGATCCCATAATGTGTACTTACACTAAGGCCATTTTTGACTTGATAGGCTCTGTCAGCCTCTATGATGCTTGCTTGCTATTGGCTGCCATAGTAACAGGGAGGAGGGAGCATTGACATTTGGGTTGAGAAGCAAGCTGGAGGAGATGGCTGGCCCTATATGAACAAAAAGGGAGGTTTGCTCTCATCTTCTACTGCGCAGATGAATGTGACTTGTTTATACCCAGGCAAGGTCAATCATCCTAGCATACCAGATGGGTGAAATCACCTGAAGATGTGCCCCACATGATGCCATATTGGGTTGGGGATTGGATATTCAGCCTGGGTCCTTGCGGGGAGGGATTTGTGGATACTTTCAATATGTAACTTTCACGCCTTTAGCCTCAGATCTTGCTTGTCTTTCGTTACTATCATTTCAAACTCAGTAAAAGTACCTTTTCTCTACAAACATGGAGTTGGGGGTTTCCTTTCTTGGGTTTTGAACGGAGGCTCTAAAGTCCAAGTGGTGCATCTTGGTCACAACGGTTGAGTTGTTAGTAGCCTGAAATTTTAAACCCAAGATGTACCTGTTTCTTCTCCTTCACATGAGTTATGTCAATGTTCTGATTCATGATGGGAAATGATTGTTTTGGCCCTCCGTGATATCAGCACATTAAGTCATTAGCAGCCAAGGGGCATCAACAGTCTGTTTCCATTCTCATTAACTACTGTTTTGTTTTTGGCCCTGGACTTTTTAAATTACTTGCAAATAGACCTAATAAAAAAATCACCACACCTTTTCCATATTTATTTCTCGCAAGGAAAGGCAGAACATGTGGCTCAAGGCTAATCTCCACTCTGCACACAAAAAACCCCAAGTCTTTCTACTTGACAACATACAATCTTGGCATATCTCTGATGCCTTTAAAGAGAAGTTGGTGTGTTCAATTAAAAGAATATCCAAGTCAGTTCTGCAATCCTAACTTTAATAAATAACACCCTCTTTGTCAGTAAGCCAGACTAGTTGTTAAATATTCAGCTAGAGGGAATTTTCTTTGGCTGCAAGCACAGCATGCAGAGAAGAAAACAGAAAGCAGATTGAAATAAAGAACTACCTTAGTAAACATTTGAACAAACTCTCAGTGATATATGGGTAATATTTAAATAGGCAGATGGCTGTTTTACAACTGTGGCCATTTTCTCCAATGTCATAGTTTTCATCTTACTACTAAACTTAGTACGGAAAATAGTTTGGATTATATATATTGAAGAAACACACATTTCATCAAGAATCTCTGTTCTTTGTATATTTCCCTGCTACCGCTCGAGAACAAATCTGAAGGTAAAGGTTCCCCTATCACATATGTGCTAGTCATTCCCAACTCTAGGGGGCAGTGCCCATCTCCATTTCAAAGCCAAAGAATCAGCACTGTCTGAAGATTACTCTGTGGTCATGTGGCCGACATGACTAAATGCCGAAGGCACACAGAACGCTGTTACCTTCCCACCAAAGGTGGTTCCTATTTTTCTACTTGCATTTTTATATGCTTTCGAACTGCTAGGTTTGCAGAAGATGGGACAAGTAATGGGAGCTCACTCCATTATGCAGCGCTAGGGATTCAAACTGCCGAACTTCCAACCTTTCTGATCAACAAGCTCAGCATCTTAGCCATTGAGCCACCATGTCCCAATACAAATCTGAAGTAGGGCATTATTTCCAAAATTAACCCTAAAGTGACCCCAAACCAAAAGTAAAGACTGGTTTCTGCCCCAAAAATGCCCAAAATTGTGGACACGTGACCATGGGATGCTGCAGACAGTCAAGAATGTGGGCTGGTTGCCAAGCACCCAAAATGTGATCACATGACCATGGAGGGGCAGCTGTCAGAACGCTGAAACTGAATGGCTAATAAGCATCTGGTTGTAAACCAAGAATTACCTGTATTCAGAGGTGGGTTGCTGCCGGTTCGGCCCGATTCAGGTGAACTGGTAGTAGCAGCGGTGGGAGGCTCCGCCCACTTACCCGGACGCTTCTGCACATGCGCAGAAGCATGGTACACGCAGAAGCGTGCCTGAACCGGTAGTAAAATAATTGGCAACCCAACACTGCCTGTATTATGATGTTGTGAGGGTAGCCATACTTTTCTTTCTAAAAGCCCCCACAGCTTCAACCTTAAACTGTCTACCATGGACCTCATCCGATTCCTAAGAGGTCCGTAAATGAGGCATGCATAAGCGCACCATAGTCCCTTCCGTCCCTGTCCTACTGTCCCCATTTATTTGTACTCATTTCCCTTGTTCATGTCCATGTTTATACTAATACCTGTTACCTTGTACATGCTTGACAAACTAAAATAATAAAAATAAAATAAAATGTCTCTTTTAAAATCATCTTTCCTTTTCTTTTAGAACATTTTGGAATATCTTTCCCTTTCAATCCGGCGTTGGAAACTTGCCTTGCTTTTCTTAATACTCGTGCCTCTGGAAATCCCTTTCTTAAGAATCTACACATCAGCTTCCGTGTAAATTCATGCCAAACCATTTAAGACGTTGCAGTGTATAAAAAAGAAAAATGAAAAACCCTGTACTTTCTTTCAAAACACTGTATCTAATGTAGAAAAGCTGGGGAATATTCAAGCTGAGCAAAATGCTGGAATATTTTGTTTTGTTTTCCCTAGGAGCTTTTTAGCCTAATTTGGGCTCAGATATTTTACAGCTCACACTATACTGATTTGAAACACATTCCTAAAATAAACCCCTGCTAAACTTTTTAAAGGGTGATCCATCTAGTAAAGAGAAATAAACATGCCAACAATGGAAAAGAAATGAATGGCATCTGATTGCTGATGCTTGCGCAAAGTCATCCATTTCTGTTGTGTTGTATAGGTTTACAATGAAGTTTTTTGAGAGTTAAGATGTCCTTGTCAAGATACTTTGGTTAAACACCCCCCCCCCCCAAAGCTAAGTTAATATCTCCTAGAAAGACAGTTCTGTCCAGCATGGTTTTTTTCTCTCTAAATATACTTATTTGAATATGTTGAATAAATTAAAATTGATTGACAACTCAGATTACATTGCAAATCCTAGAAGAATTTTGAATCATTCACACTCTTACATCTTTCTGATTAGAATGTAAACTCTTTCTCCAAGAAGATAGACACATTTTTTTTCCAGTTCAGAAATCACTTCTCCATTTATTGAACCTTGGAGTTACGTCTTCAATACAGAATTCTGTTCCTGTTCAGCTTCATCTTAAGCAGATCTCTATGTTGGTGTTTCCTACTTCATGAAAACATTAAGTGGGGTTTTGCATATGTGAATGATTTTTAAAATATATATACAGGTATAATCAAAGTGGATGGCATAGTTTAAACTTCAAAGATCTACCTATTCCATCTTGCAAAAGAAGAAGGTGTCCTGTAATTTGAAGATAGAGTTGTGTTTCTTATTTTCCCCAGATCTTACTTTTCCTCGATTTCTATGTCAGTACCTATTTAGGGTTTCGTATATAAGCCCTCTTCCCTTGTGACAGGGGGTTAGAGTAGAAGACCTCCAAGGTTTCCAACAGTCCCTATAATTCTATTATTCTTCTATGTGTGCATGTGTTATACATTGTTGTTAATTGTCTTTTGGAATGGGTTAATTAATTGATTAAAAGGTAAAGGTTCCCCTCCCACAAATGTGCTAGTCGTTCCTGACCCTAGGGGGTGGTGTTCAGCTCTGTTTCAAAGCCGAAGAGCCAGTGCTGTCCGAAGATGTCTTCATGGTCATGTGGCCGACATGACTAAATGGCGAAGGCGCACAGAATGTTGTTACCTTCCCACCAAAGGTGGTTTCTATTTTTCTACTTGCATTTTTACGTGCTTTCAAACTGCTAGGTTGGCAGAAGCTGGGCAAGTAACAGAAGCTCACTCCATTACGTGGCACTAGGAATTTGAACCATGGAATTGCTGACCTTTCTGATCAACAAGGTTAGTGTCCTAGCCATTGAGCCATCACATCCCTAATTAATTAATTAGCTTTTAATTATTTTAAATCCAAGAATTGAACTATCCATAAAATCTATCATAGTAGTTCAACACAAAGTAATTAAATGATATTGATTTAGACATGAACATTTTTCACAAAATATGTAGAAAAGCTGGTGAGGAGAGGGAGGAGTTATAAATCATTTCAATTAATGTTGATGAAAGACAGGGACATATTTTGTTTGGACCTCAGAAAGACATGGTTCTCCTTGAACTTAATAGGTATCATATTCATCTTTCTTGTACAATTTTTTATTTAGTTAAGTCTATTCTCCACAGCTATTGGGATTATTTGCTATGAAGAGCAATATTTTTTATCACTGGAATGAGTGTGGACCAATTCCAACTTGGCATTTAGTGAAACACATCTTAAGAAAATGAAGTTTCCTGATAGGTGGTTTGTACTGCATATTTTTAAAATAAAAATGTAGGCAGCCATTCTCAGTTGTTTTTAAAAAAACATGTAGTATTTTTCCTACTCCACAAGAATGAGATTTTATCAAAATGGTGTTTTTATGCTTTAAACTAGAAATCCCTCATTGTAGAGGGATGGATTGCTTTGATTCACTTTTTGCCAATGTGTGTAAAATAATTATGGATACCTGAAAAGAATGTATACCAGCGATGGCGAACCTTTTTTGGCTCGCGTGCCATAAGTGGGAGAGCGCAGGGAGGTCATGTGTGGATGTGCCACACCCACAATGCAATGCGTGACACCCCCCCAGTGTGCATGCACATACTACAAGCGCGACCCCCCCATTTTTGCATGCTTTTTTCATCCTCCCCAGGCTCCAGAGGCTTTATAGGAGCCTGGGGAGGGCGAAAACAGCCTCCCCCGCCCCTTGGAAGCCCTCCAGAGGCTTCAGGGACCTTCAGGAAGCTTACCTGAAGCCTCGGGAGCAGTCAAAACGACCCTCTGAGCAAAGGGGATGTCACTTCCGGTTTGCTCGGAGGGTCGTTTTGAAGCCTCTGGAGCAGTCAAAACGACCCTCCAAGCAAACAGGAAGTCCGTTCCTGAACTTCCGGTTTGTCCGTAGGGCCATTTTTTTGCACTCCGGAGGCTTCAGTGAAGCTCATGAAGCCTACGGAGGGCCTCTGGGGGTGGAGGCTCTTTTCGCCCTCCCCAGGCTCCTATAAAGTCTCTGGAGCCTGGGGAGGGTGAAAAATGGCTTTAAAAAAGGGTGAACTCAGGGCCTTGCGTGCCCTGACAAATGGCTCCGCGTGCCACCTGTGGCATGCGTGCCATAGGTTCGCTATCACTGAGTTATCTAATCATTCCTTTTATAATATTACTGCATCATATCAGGCAGTAATGCAAAACATTTTGACTACTAAAATGTTTTGATTCAGTTCAAGGAAGTTAAAGAACAGACAATGGGGGTGGGTGGGAAATGGCTTGAAACCAAGTAGAACTCAGCAAACCAAGCAGGTATTAGTCAGTCAGATGCCATTAATGCAGTTCTAACTGTTGAGGACTATATGAGCAAATTTATCTTGTCCCATTCCAGGAGATAATCCATAACTCTACTAGGGTATCCCAGCGATCTCCTTTATAGCAGCAGCACTTAGACCAGCGATGGGATTCAAAAATGTTAGCAAATGTTAGGCTCTGGAAGCACTCCAGAAGCTGGAAACCGGCCCATTTCCAGACTTCTGAAAGACCCATTTTTCGCCCTCCGGAGGGAGAAAATGGCCTTCCCTGGGCTCTGGAGGCCTGTTTTTAGACTTCCGGAACTTCCCAAGGCACCGGAGGTTTCCTTGAGCCTCCAGGAGGGGGGAAATGGCCTCCCTGGGCCCTGGAGGCCCTCTGGAAGCCAGAAATGGGCCTATTTTCGGATTTCTGGAACTTCCGGAAGGCCCATTATTGCCTTCCCAGACCCTCTGCGCAGGATATGTTCTTACATGATTAACCGGCCATGTGGAGACTCCTGGGAGGGAAGGGGTAGGGTGAGCAGAGTCAACGACTCCTTGCAACAACCGGTTCAGTGACCCAGATGCAAAATTAGCATCTGGTTCATGCGAACTGGTCCAAACCAACTGAATCCCACCCTGACTTAGACTTATATATCACTTTACAATCCTTGACAGGTCTTCTAGTCCAACTCCCTGCTTAGGCAGGAAACCCTACAACACTTCAGATAAACGGCTATCCAACCTCTTCTTAAAAACCTCCAGTGTTGGAGCATTCACAACTTCTGGAGGTAAGCTGTTCCACTGATTAATTGTCCTAACTGTCAGGAAATTTCTTATTTCTAAGTTGCTTCTCTCCTTGATTAGTTTCCACCCATTGCTTCTTGCCCTGTCTTCAGGTGCTTTGGAGAATAGCTTGACTCCCTCTTCTTTGTGGAAGCCCCTGAGATATTGGAACAGTGCTATCATGTGACATGGCTGTACAAGTTACATAATCACATAGCAATAGCAATATCAGTTAGACTTATATACCGCTTCATAGGGCTTTCAGCCCTCTCTAAGCGGTTTACAGAGTCAGCATATTGCCCCCAACAATCCGAGGCCTCATTTTACCCACCTCGGAAGGATGGAAGGCTGAGTCAACCTTGAGCCGGTGAGATTTGAACAGCCGAACTGCAGAACTGCAGTCAGCTGAAGTAGCCTGCAGTGCTGCATTTAACCACTGCGCCACCTGGCTCAGTGACTGACATGAATTATGCAACTTGTGATGTTTATACCATGATGGCTTACACATGACATCAATGTGGCTTCTACCACATGCCTTTGAATCAAGCAGATGTTTCCAGGCAATTCAGAAGGGTGGATTAGAAGATAAAAAGCCTCTTCCACCGTATCTCTCCTGCAGTTAGCATTTAATGGTTGCTATCAGTGAACTGGAGACAGACGTGAAAGCAAAAAAAATAAAAAATAAAATGTGCAAAGCACCATTTTTAATACTGTGTTAAATTATTGCACCCCCAGCTAACTTAATATGGTGTGACCTTCATTCTTAAAGACAGCTTTAGATGGGAGTAACAGTCAGACTCAGAAGTTAAAAACAGTCCAGACGGTTTAGAATTAAAAAAAAAAATTCCCGCAATATGAAAGCAAAGAAAATAATAGAAAAAGATGTACTGAGTTTTATTGAGTGTTATGGCAGAAATGCAATGGTTGATGCTCATGAGGGCCTTGTAATATTGGACATATGCCATTCTTTCAGAAGTAATGAAACCAACTGATTTTGAAGGATATTTCTTAATCTCCCCCAGGGATATTAAATTTAATGGTTCCTCTCATAAAATTCCCATTTATGGTTTGCTATTCTCTCAAAGCAAGCTCAATCTTGCAGATCACGCTCAGTCAGATGGAAAGCTGGAACACATTGGGTCCAAACAAACCACACAACTGCATATATATGTTTTCCCAGTTTTATCCCTGACGCATATGTGAAAATCAGACAAAACCTTCAGGTTTTCACCAAGGGGCATCTCAATATCAACATCTCGGTGTATAGGCAGTCATTTCCTATCATGAAGGTAAAAAGTTCCCTTCACGCATATGTGCTAGTCATTCCTGACTCTAGGGGGTGGTGCTCATCTCCATTTCAAGATGTTTCAGTCCTTTTGTAACTTTGAATGGTTACTAAATGGACTGTTGTAAGTTGAGGCCTACATGTATTTCTTACACCCTATTCATACTAATATTCCAAGTTACTTTCCTTTATCCCCCATATATATCCATTGCCGCAAAAATGCCCATTACTCTCCAATAATTAGAGGCACCAAGGGGCATCATCTCCATAGGGCTTCAGGCTGGGAAATTTCCCATTCCTTCCTGGAAATGCTATGGATTAAAGTAAGACCTTCTCTATTCAGAATGTACCACTGAACAATATGCTTATTCCCAATCAACAGCGTTTATGCCAGCAGAGGATGTTAAGGATCGGAGCTGTTAATAAGAGGCTTTTTTATCTTCCAAAATATATTTTCTTCTTTCTTAAACCATGGGAATTTGTCTTTTGGCACTTGCCAAAACCACAGAAGGGAACAAGCATCAGTAAGTGATTAACACTGTCTGTCTTCCTTGATTATTTTCAACAACTGTAAGGTAGACGTCTAGCATAGGGTCTGAACTTACTAAATGAACCTTCCCAACAACCATCCTGTTTATAACTTCCAACACAAGCAGGGTCTATTCTCCCCCCCCCCAACAACTGAAACTTAAGGAAATGTTTTCTAGCTTACAGATGGCTAGGAAGCAAATCCAGTTGTTCTCTATGTGCATCTGTAATGCCACATGCTGAATCACAAAGAAAAAAAAAGAATGGGTCTGAAGAAGCCAAGACAATACACTTAAAAGAGGTTTGGAATAGATGATCACCCCAACAGCAGGAAAAGACAGTAACATGGGAAAACTGAAACTGATGGCCTCCCCCATAGAGCATTTAAAGCATATGCAGAACAACTATTGCCTTTATCTAGGAAGAGAGACCTGCCAGGATTAAAAGCAGATGCTCAAATGTCAATTTTCAGCCTATACTCTCAGATCACCATCTTGATCCAATGGCTGCTTAGCATGATATACTAAGTGAGCATTTTAAGCTAGGTAAGTGACCATTATCAAGGAAATATATACTTTAGTTTTTAATGAGTGGGATTTTCAAATGAAATATTGCAAAGCAGTACAGTCTCACAGTCTCTCTGTCCCTTTCTGAAACAGGCCATTCCGTTCTCCTATTTTTTTTTATATTGCGGCTCCTATTCATCCTCCCCCAAAGCAAGTCAAACAATTCATGGCTGCTGACTTTATTCTTGTTGACCAAGACTAAGACATGGTCAAGGGGGTCATTTGAGAGCAGTTGAATCAGTTTGATATCTAAGCTTGACATTCTAAGACCTGGGGATTGAAAAGTCTTTCTGCTGTTCCACTTCCCAAGATTGTATGCCTGCTTCTGCTTAGCTGATCATGGCTGAGCATCATTGGAAGTTTTTTAAAAATAGACTGGACAACCATTTGACTGAGATGGTATAAAACTCCTGCCTTGAGCAGCGGGTTGAACTAGGATATTTCCAGTATCCCTTCCAGCTGTCAGGGTTCCAAATAGCATCCAAAATTAAATCAGAGTCCGAGGCAAAATCCCAATTTATTTAGAGAGCCAGGTTGGCACATCTGGGAAAACCTGAATCTGAAAGCTTCCTGGTTTTCCCCACCCAGTTGAAAGTTCAAGATCTTGCCCTCACACCCACAAATCCATCCCATCTTCCACTGCCATGTCATGGGCAGTTCCACTCATCCAGTTCTGGTCAGGTGCAGAGGTGCAAAGACAAAGGATAACCTTGGCTTTCTAGAAAGAATTTTGTTATGGCTACATAGTATCTAACTCTGTACAATGCCCCCTCCCATTTTCCAACAATAGAAAATGCATAGTAGAATAATATAAAGTGTGGCAGGCCAAAGATCCAAAAGAAAAGATGGCTGCAGGCCTGATATATATATTTGAGTCTTTTCCTGTGTAAGAATCTTACATGGGAAAAGACCCAAATACGCGAAGACCTGCATACCTATACCCGTGAAAATCCATATATATATATATATATATATATATATATATATATATATATATATATATATATATATATATATATATATATAATATGGCCTAGGAATTTGAAGGGCTGAAGATGGTGAGAAATTTGAAAATTAAAGCCAACGAATAATGGAGATGTTTAGCATAAAGAAGAGAAAACCTAGGGGAGACACAATAGCATTTTTCAAATATATAGCAATAGCATTTAGACTTCTGTACTGCTTCACAGTGCTTTATAGCCCCCTCTAAGTGGTTTATAGAGTCAGCCTATTGCCCCCAACAATCTGGGCCTTCATTTTACTGACCTTGGAAAGATGGAAGGCTGAGTCAACTTTGAGCCGGTAAGAATCGAACTGTCAAACTGCAGGCAGCTGGCAGTCAGCAGAAGTAGCCTGCAGTATTGTATTCTAACCACTGCGCCACTGTGGTTCATGAAATTCTTTCAAGGGGAAGTCAGTATGAATGTATTCTCCATAGCTTTTGAAGGTAAGATAAAAACCAATTTTTGAACATTTACAGAAGGAGATCCAAAGTTGAAATAAGAAGGAATTTCCTGAGTATGTGAACTACTAAACAATGAAACAGTTGCCTTCGGAGGTTGTCTGAGTTGGTACAATTCAACGCTGGAAGAATGTTGGACTAAAGCTGGGCCAACCAGAATTTACACAAACAAACAGACAAACTTCTGTAATGTGATGTCGGAGGTTGCTAAGCTCTTCCATGGCAGAGGTGCTATCTCCAAAAATGCAATGATGTGGCCCTGAGGAAGTAGCCAATGCGGCGGGGGAAATTTGTGTGTGTCTGATTTTGTAAGAGGCCAGACAAGTCTGAATCCCTTCTATGTTTTCTGGTTAATCAACAGGCATATCAGTGCTTCCCCGAACCTTGTCTAAATGTCAGTCACTGATATTATCTTTGAAAATAATGTGCTTGAGCAGTCAGCAAATGTTTCTCCATTCCACTTAAACAATTAAACAGACTTTCCATTGCAGTCTGACTCGGAAATGAGAATGTAATCGCCTCCACCAAAACAATTTATACTGTTCGAAGGAAGGTGTCACTGGAACACATGGTGAAGTATTAGCAAAGTAGAAGCCCTCTGGATAATTTATTATCACATTTTCAGCATGATTTAGGATTTCAGAATAAATACCGGTTCAGAGAATGGGCTAGGATCACAAACCAAGCCAGAATGCTCATTTCCAACCCCTTGTCTTAGGATAAAATCCTTTTGTTACCTGCAAGACATTTTTCCTGCTTTTTAAAAAATTCCATCATTCTCATTACTTCTGATGAAAGAATTAGTTCTGAATGAAAGCAAATATACATGTTCTGGGATAATGTTGCAAGATCCAATCTGGGTCAGTCATCGGGACCAGAGGTTTAGTCTTCTGAGTTTTCGAACTCGTGCTAGAGACCATCCTTAGGGAATTTCTCTCTCACTTGCCTGAGGATGGACTCCAGACCAAGTCAGAAAGCTCTGGTCCTGGTGACCAACCCAGAGTGGATCCTAAAAGAATTTGTCTTCCAAGGAAAATATGGTCTTTAGTGAAAGTCTCCATGACAGTGAAGTACTACTCGTCCTTCCTTCCTTCCTTCATTCCTTCCTTCCTTCCTTCCTTCCTTCCTTCCTTCCTTCCTTCCTTCCTTCTTCTTTCTTTTTTTCTTTCTTTCTTTTTCTTCTAGCACATATGTGGGAGGGGAACATTTACCTTTAATAGTGTAAATAAATTGTGCATGTTTTAGCTGCATCACACTAACAAATTCACAATCCCTTCCAAAATAAGGTTGAAGGAGGAGTGTTCAAAAATACTGTATATCCTGATTCTAAGCTGTATTTCCAATGAAAGACACATTTTAGTGCTAGTCACTTTACCCTAGCCATGTGTGTGTAAATCTTGTATATTCCATCAGAGTATTTATTGTTCTTTGTGTTTCAGTATTTGAGAAGAGGGTATCTGTTTACCATCATTCCTGAATGGAGTCAGACCATTTCTTCGTGCGCTAAATATACATGGAGTTTTGTCCTCTTTTTGCCTTTGGTAACCACCCTGAAGTTTAGGCTATCAAAGATAAGTTGAAACCATTTCTTCTTTCTTCTTCTTTTCTTTGAGAAATGTGTCTTTGGGGTGTGTAAGCAAAAGATTTCCATTATCTGCCCCTTGGTGAGGCATGAAATATAATCTGGCTCTTTTCATTCAATTAACGGGGTTTTTTTCCCTTTGGAACAATAAAGCCTCTTGTCTCCAGAGGTCTCACTGAGTGTATATCTGCATTCAGGGTAATATTTTCCCTTAAACTCACTAAAAGCCTATCAACGAATATGAGCAGGAGGGGGGAAAAAGTAGGTATATAAGGCTTTGGACAAGGATATATCCCACCCTCCCACATATTATTTTTAAGTAAAGCTGCAATAACATTTTTAAAAGAGCAGGAAATGTAGTTTCTGTAGATTACAAGTTAGTAAGTGAAGAGTTGAAATGAGTATACCATGCAGCTCAGAAATAGGCGAGCCTTTAAGTGCTTTGGACTGCCAGATAATCCTCAGAAATGCTCTGCCTGGATGTTTATATCTTTTCTGTTGGATCCAGAATAATTGTTTTGTTGTAGGTGTAAATATGATTGTCACAAGGCCAGACAAAGAATGAGATATGCCTATGTAGCAATTACAAAAATTATCTGATGGACTGTAGGTGTTGGCATTAAACAGTCAGACACATTCAGGTTTGTTGCAGGAACAGTTGCTGGGCAAAACTTTGCATAATTTAAGAATAGAAGTTAATAATTTCCCTCCATCTATTATTTTAGGTAAAGCTATAGTAATGTCTAACAACACTTCTGATAGCTATTCTTGAATATTAAAAGCCTTTAATGAAATAAGGAAAGGGTGGTTGGTCTTGAAAATTCTCTTGAAAGGTTAGCCTTTTTCTTCCTTCCTCTGATTCATGGGATGCCATGAAAAATAAATTGATCGGAAATCTTTTGAGTTTTCTATAAGGAAGGAACACAAGAAACAATAAGTAAGTTAATCTCCTTGTGTCCTACAGTTAATGAAAGTACTACCTTGTTTTGTATACTGAGTTATGGGTGGTCTAAATAATAAACCTAAATATGCTCTTGTGTAATATCTTCGTCTGTCTGCCTGCCTCCCTGCCTGCCTGCCTGCTTACCCACCTCCCCCTCCCTCCCTCTCTCTCTAATTTACCTACCTACCTCTACATACTTATCCACCACTCATCCACCCATCTATCACTCATCCACCTATCTATCTATCTATCTATCTATCTATCTATCTATCTATCTATCTATCTATCTATCTATCTATCTATCTATCTATCTATCTACCTACCTACCTACCTACCTACCTACCTACCTACCTACCTACCTACCTACCTACCTATCTATCTATCTATCTATCTATCTATCTATCTATCTATCTATCTATCTATCTATCTTTTACCTACCTATCTCTACATCCCTATCCACCCATCATCCATCCATCCATCCATCCATCCATCCATCCATCCATCCATCCATCCATCCATCCATCCATCCATCCATCCATCTATCTATCTATCTATCTATCTATCTATCTATCTATCTATCTATCTATCTATCTATCCATCTGTCATCTACCTACCTCTATCTACCTACCTATATCATCTATGTAACTGATTTTAAAATAGAATTGTTTGGAAGACATTTATAAATTAGCAAGCTTTTCTTTATATGTGCCACAGCATATAGTCATGCTGGCCACATGACCACAGCAGTATCTTCATCAGAGATGAGATCACCTCCTAGAGTCAGACATGACTAGTTCATAGAAATCGTTACCTTTATCTTTTTTTCCTCCAATTCTTGGAGTCTATTCTAACCACAATCACTGAAAAGCTGTGGCATAGTTTTTTGTATTTGAATTGGAAACTGTGCCAAAATTATAATGGAAGCCTCCAGGTAATTTAGCATAGAAAAAGAATAACCCCCAAATATCTCTAAAAGAAAGGAGAGAAATTCTGATCTTGTTACTTTGCCATCTTATTCTGCAATTAAATAAATAAAGACTTAAATAAAGACTGGATTATATGGAAACTCCACTAAATTTGCATCATTACCTGATTGCATTAAACGTTTAAGAGTCTGCCCAATGCCAATTTGGTGGAAATATGGTGGAATCCAAAGAAATTGAAACTTTGAATATGATAATTGAATCCATCTCAATGAGTGGAATTATCAGTTTTCTCTCCTTGCACATTGTCTCCTTATGAATAAAAATATGAATATTGGTAGAATATCATCTGTCATATTTATTTTTAAAAGCTGATTCTCACACAATAATTTAAAGATGAGACTTAAGTTTTGGGTGGCAGATGAAATGAACTTACACTACAGATAAAACCTCCAAAGAAATGTATCTCGTAATAAATAATGTATCTCATACAACTCCAAATAAATACAACATGCCTCTTTGATAATGGCTTATTTGGAGAAGTGTACATAAATTGTGTAGACAAAGCTAAACCAAACGCTGGGGTTTTGTGAAAAACACACCTGTCTTTTTATATTTTAATCAATTTTATTTGTATTTTTGTTTCATTCTGACTATTCTTTTTGTTTTTTCAAATGGATGATTCACTGACAGGGACGCTGCATCCTAAGGCTTTTTTTGTCTCTCGTTTCTTGTCATGTTGGGGCTCCATAAATATTTATATTATGATTACTATTGTAGAAGGAATATAAATTATTTGATATAACAAGATTGAAATGTGGTAAGAATTTGCTGTGCCCACTTGTATAAAAGTACAAATTTATCAAAAGTAGAGTGGACTTTGGAACAGCTCCCAGAAAAAGGAGGATCCAGATATGGAACTGAGAGAATAGCAATATTTTAAACCAAATTCTTGAAGGGCTATGAGTGCTGTGTTTTGCTAAATTTTCAAAGTTGTTGACACAGAAGTTACAAGGCATTTTTACACAGTCCTACTCCAAAATAAATCACACTGAGCAAAATGCATATTTTTTTTTAAAGGATGGTCTTACAAAAACCGACATGACTAACCAAGAAACCTAATATTCTAGGTGGTATCTCTCCTTAAATAAGGTAAATAGGAATGCTTGTCTAGTAAGTGATTTGAAACGCATGCTTACATTTTAAGCTGGAAGACACGGCGATTAAAGCTCCTAGTAGAAGAGAAATAATTTCAGCTGGTTCGATGACTTGTTCAGTAATTGACCATGGAATTTGAAGACTTTGTGGTCTCAGAGCTGCAGATTTTCCATGTCGCTGGTCCCATTGCCTTGATTCGGCATTAAGCTGGGATCAGAGGGTGAAAATATGTAATCATCTATAAGAACTAATTGCAGCTTTAGTGGCTAAGTTAACTTTCAAAGATGTAGAAGGACCAGTCTTTCTGAATAATGCATGTGGCAGGGATGATTGACTTTTGAGAAGAAGGGAGGGCTGGGTTACTTGGCGGTGGGAAAGTATGGTAGACATTTCAGGAATGATAACCTGGTAAGTGGCAGAAAAGATGCGGTTTTCATATGGATGGGAATTGTGACATGAGAGGCTTCATGGAGATTGTCTTGATGGACCAGCCGATATGCAATGGGTAGGGTTGGCCTTGCAATTGATGAATTTTTTGTTTTCAGCATTTTTCATATGAAATACGGGGGGAATTAGAAGATAGAGACAGGTCACAGAAAAAAAAATAGTTGCGCAGGACTAAACAACCCAGAAATTAAATCTTATCTGTAGTGGATAAATCCAAATCAACTTTCACAGTGATAACTAAAAATTGCCTTCCAGTTGTAAAGATGTTATACCAGTCTTATGAAAAATTTGTCTTACACGTTCATGTTTTACCGATTAACAGAATTGGAAGGGACCTTGGAGGTCACCTAGTCCAACCCTCCCACCCAAGCTGGAGACCCTACACCTGTCATGGTGAACCTATGGCACACTGCCTGCGGGCACATGAGCCATTGCCGCAGCTCAAATCCACTGTGTATGCCTGCATGCTTCCTGCTGGCCAGCTGGTTTTTGGGTCTCTGCCATGCATGCGTGGGGGACGGATGCATGCAGGAGACATACATGCATGCATGGAGGTCTAGGGAGTCGCACTTGCTTGCATGGGGTGGGGGGTGGGGAGCACAGGGGTTGCACACATGCATGGGGGGTAGGGCACATGCGTGGGAGCAGGAGGCACAGGGAGGTTGCATGCACACTGCATTATGGGTCCATGTGTGTGCACATGTGTTTTTGGCATGTGACAACAAAAAGGTTAGCCATTGCTGCCTTACACCATTTCTGACAAATGGCAGTACAATCTCTTATTGAAAGCCTCCAGTGATGAAGCTCCCACAACTTCTTTTCCATTGGTTGATTGTTCTCACTGTCAGAAAATTAAAATGTGGAGGTACCAGAGATTGAATCCATGGCCTCATACATGCAAAGCACTTGCTCTACCACTGAGCTATAGTCCCTTCCCAAATGTTGGTAAATGTTGACCCAGCCTACTACAAAGTAATTGGATGCCTTTGTGTCGTTACTGCTGTGATCTGTTCATTTGCAGGATCCCTGATTTGGCTGGGATTATTCTTGAATGATTAATAGTGGAAGAAGAAAGAAATAACAATTTAGGGCTAAAATGCAGCTGAACAGAAGAAAATGTTTGAGCAATTAATGCATGCTTAAGCAATTAATAGAGTGAAGAAATGTGTTGTGCTGAGTTTATATTTAACAGTTCTAAGTACTATGCAACTCTTGAGTTTAGGTATACAGACTTAAATCACAATACTTCATATGAAGTAAAATATGATAATATAATCCTCAGAATACTTTTCACTCATACCAGAATAGCTATATGAGTTGGATGCCACTGTTACCATTATGCAACTTAAGGCAGAATCCTTAAACTACAGCATTTGGGTTTTTTGTGTTTAATTGTATTTGACATGTAAAGGTAAAGGTTCCTCTCCGCACATATGTGTTAGTTGTTCCCGACTCTAGGGGTAGGTGCTCATCTCTGTTTCTAAGCCGAAGAGCCAGCGCTGTCCAAAGATATCTCTGTGGTCATGTGGCCAGCATGACTAAACGCCAAAGGCGCAAAGAACGCTGTTACTTTCCCACCAAAGATGGTTCCTATTTTTCTACTTTAATTTTTACATGATTTCGAACTGCTAGGTTGGCAGAAACTGGGACAAGTGGTGGGATTTGAACCGCTGAACTGCCAACCTTTCTGATCGACAAGCTCAGCATCTTGGCCACTGAGCCACCACGTCCCTATTTGACATATAGCTATGCTTATTTATTTATATAGGTGAAATAAATCCTGCAGTAGGACCATTCAGGCAGCTTCAGAAGTCTAGGGAACATAATGCCCTTTCAAGGTAGAATTGGAGCTGGTAGTTGAATCTGGAAATAACTAGACTATTCTGTCTGGCCTTTTGCAGTGTTTCAGAGGGACTTCAAGGAAAAATCACCATAAATTAAAGGCATCCGTATCAGAGAAAAATGAAATTGTAACAATTCAGACAGCGGAATTCAAGGATATCTACAGGTTTTATCATTCTGTTCTTTTTCCCTTTTAGTCAAAACAAAGGGGCTGAAGTATTATTCAGAAAGTCCACTACATATACAGTGTGGTTTTCAGCAGGCACATGTTGTGCAGTAGACACTTACCATACATTTCAAGTCCTTGTTAGAACAAGTTGAACAGTCTGAAGAGAAGAATGCTTTTAACATTGCAACACCCAAAGTTACTTTATAGTCCTTGTGGGAGCAAAGCTTGTTTCTTGATGGGGTTGTGCCTTTTATTTCTTTCTCGGGAGTGTTTACAACTTTGTGGTGTCAGCAAGGCAGACTCCGCTTAAACTAACCACATGGAGGGTGGGCGAGACGGGGGAGAAGTAACATTAAGCTTTTGAAATATGTCCTTGGCATGTGGGGAACAAGGATGGTAGCGGTGGAATTAAACACAAGCCAGTAAGTTTTGTGTTAAAACTCATGCACTAAATTTTATCAGGAAAATATTTATATGGTGGTGACTAAGGAGAGACTGAGTGATGTTGCTCTTTGTTGTTCACCGGTTCTCGAGATGGAAGAGACCTTGGAGGTCTAGTCCAATCTTTGCTCAAGAAAGAGATCTTATACCATTCCACACTAGTGTCTGTCAAGTCTCTTCTTGAAAACCTCCAGTGATGGAACATCCAGAACTTCTGGAGGCAATCCATTCCATTGATTAATTGTTCTCACAGTTGGGAAATTTCTCCTTAGTTCTAGGTTCTAGATCTCTCTTTAATGATAATCCAGCCATTACTTATTGTCCTGCTGGAGAATAGGTTGACACTTTCTTCGCTGCGACAGGCCCTCAAATATTGGAAGATTGCTATCATGTCACCCCCTAATCCTTGTCTTCGATAGGCATACCTAACTCACTGCTGTCCATCATGCAATTTAACCTCCAGAGTCTTTATCACCTTTGTTGCTCTTTGCTGAAATTTTTCTAGGGTCTCAACCAATTGTGAATTTTTTTTTTACTACCAGTTCTGTGGGCATGGCTTGGTGGATGTGGTGTGGCTTGGTGGATGTGGCTTGGTGGGCATGGCAGTGGAAGGATCCTGCAAAATCTCCATTCCCAGCCACTCTGGAGCCAGCCAGAGGTGGCATTTGCTGGTTCTCCTAACTACTCAAAATTTCTCCCAGCGGTTCTCCGAATTACTCAAAATTTTGGCTACCAGTTTTCCAGAACCTGTCAGAACCTGCTGGATTTCACCCCCTGGTCTCAACATCTTTTTTATATCATGGAGACTAGAAAGCAACCCTCTTCCAAGAAACTGGCACTGCTTCTTGAGTTTAAATTAATGAATTTAAATATTTTCTCCATTTAAGAGGAAGCCATTGTCAAAGGAATTCCAACCTACTGCAAATACAGTGAAAAAAAATGGAACTAGGATTGCATTTAAAGAAGACCAAACTCACCAGAAGAAGTGAGTTAACAGTATTAGTATTGATAAGGAGGGAAGTGAAATGCAGAAGGATAATTTCTGCCTTTTAAGGTCAGCCATCAAAGGAAAGGAACAACAGTCAAGAAATTCAATACAGGTGAACAATGGGTAGAACAGCCATGATGGTCTTGGAGCAGATATTCAGATGACAAGTGGTGTCTATGTCTACAAAAATACAGGACATGCAGACAATGATGTTCCTTCTGTAACATGAATGTTGGTCTTTGAAAGAGCAGGATAGGAAGGATATTGATGTTTTAGAATATTGGCATTGGAGAAGACCTCTGAACATTGCAGAGATAGCCATGAAAACAAACATGTGGATCAGTTTTCAACCTAGACTTGATGTACAAACAACCAGATTGAAGAGCAGAGGTCGTATTCAGCCAGTTCTGACAGGTTCTGGAGAACGGGTAGCAGAAATTTTGAGTAGTTCAGAGAACCGGCAAATAGATTGGCACCACCCTCACTGCCTCCCAGCCTCCCAGCTGATCTTCTTTTTCACGTTCACAGGAGAATGGAGCTGGAAAGTAGGTTAGTGGGGTGAGGAGGGAATAGGGATTTTGCAGTAACCTTCTGCTGCCACGCCCACAAAGCCACGCCCACAGAACCAGTAGTAAAAAATGTTGAACCCCACCACAGCTGAAGAGTACATAATTGGCCTGTAGAATTTCACAGTCCCTGATATTGCTATTGCAAAGATTCGGCTATGAAATGAAATGAAAGATATTTGCCTGTAATTCTGGGAACTGTAGCTATTAGGCAGTGGTGAAATCCAACTTTTTTTTACTACTGGTTCTGTGGACATGGCTTGGTGGATGTGGCATGGGAAGGATATTGCAAAATCTCCATTCCCACTCCACTCTGGGGCCAGCCAGAGGTGGTGTTTGCCGGTTCTCCGAACTACTCAAAATGTCAGGTTTAGTTTATTTAGTCCACTCCAGAACCTGTCAGAACCTGCTGATTTCACCCCTGCTATTAGGCACAGAGAATACTGGATGGAATAACTAATTAGCTTTATCTATAACTTCCTGCCCTTCTAACTTTAATCCCGAATGTGCCTTATAGCTATGAATATTCAGTGCTGTTTGACATATGTGTTCTCACAGCTTCTGTTCTCACCCTTTTTCCTAACTCTTTGATGGCTTGTGGTTGTGTGTGTGTTTGTATGTATGTGTATGTGTGCAATACTGCTAAAAGGGAAATGAAAGCAATTCATTATGGGTTCCATCAGGAACGTTTTGGATGCTTCCTTCTACCAAATTTCCCAGCAGCACGAATTCCAGCATCCAACGCTCATTATTCCCAGATCAAAATTCTCCCCCTCCCCAAAAAGATCTGAAAAGATCTATTGATATAAACAATTGTACTTAAGCTTTTTAAAGTTTATATTTATGCATTTTGAATATGGGAAATTGTCAAAATATAAAAGTGACAGGATGTGTATTTTTTCCCTGTTGCATTCTTTGGGCAATGTTTTGAAGATGGAAATCCTCTAAATGTTGTAATATAAGGAATAGTGATTTTAGTATGGTTTCTATACATTTCCAGAAAAAAAAAGTAGACTAAAGTATAGCATACTAATACTTACAGTAGTTTGTTAATTAGACTCTATGGAATCAGGCTGACTCATGTTGACTTTATATACTGATATAAAGCTGATAACCCAGAATTGCCTGGGTATTTATTTATAGGGGGAGAATGTCCTGACCAAATGTAATTTATAATGTTGAATTTTCCCCCTTACCAGAGGGAGGCCCCTTGTGGAGTACTGTGAAGCCATTAACATGGCAACTCCACTGTGCTGTACAGTAGAAGTCATTTTACGGCAGTACAGTAGAATCCATTTGGAGGCACAACAGGTTATAACTTAACAGAATACCCCCCCCCAAGAGGTGTTAAGGGTGTCTTACCCCCCCACAGTATTTTTTGCAAGGAGTAAGTCATTTGTGTACCAAGTTTGGTTGAAATTGCTCTAGGCATTTCAGAGATATGCTGGAACAGACAGACAGACAGACAGACATATAGAGAGATATAGAGAGATATCTTCTTTCTTGACCCATCCTGAGTTCCTCCAGAGCCATCCTAATAATCTGCATCCTCCTACCTACTCATTTTATCTATTGTCTTCCCCTTCTTCAATTTCCTCAACCTTGCCAAGAATAGTCTTTTCTAGTCTATCTCCATGCAGAACAGTCCAAAACATAGGACTGGATGCTTCCTAATCATCTCCTTAAGGAGATCAGTCTGGTTCTTCTAGAACTGAATGACTGTTTCTTCTTCCACTTGAGTTCCATTAGTAACTGTTTTGAAAACTATAATTCAAAAGTATCCATCTTTGTACTTTCACTTTTTCTAAACACCCAGACCTGGAAAGACTATTGTTTGCGCTACTTTGACTTTGTCTTCCACAAACTGACAAGAAGAGCCAAAACAGACTTCTATGCACACATAGCACATAGTCACAAGTCTCTTCTAATTCCTATGAAAAATACACCTTTCGGCTTGATTTCAACCAGTGTTTTCCTTAAGCCTTGAGATCTTGATGTTGAGATAGCAACCTTCAGAACAAGACAGTTTTGGAGGCTTTGCTCCAGGATCAAATGATATAGGGAAAATAATAAAGTTCATATTGTGTCCCCCCCCCCAGCAATTCTTTTATAAAATTTTATGTGGTATTTTTTTTCTTTCAATTTAGAAGAGGATGAGTTTCAGCACATCCTTATAGGGTTCTGGGACTTTAGTCCTCAGGTGGTCAAGGCACTTAAGGCAGAGTTTTTGAGGAAAAACATGATGGTTAGGAGGAAGAACACAAAGAACAATTCTAAGGCAGCTCTGAGTATGTACCCCCAATAAAGGGAGGAGAGGAAGAGAAGAAGTAGTAGTACTACTACTAGTAGTAGCAGTTTCATAGCTGAAAAAGATGTAATAGTAAGTTTACTAAATTCATTTCTACAGATTTAATACTATTTTATTTGCCTTCACATATGACCTGTCCTCCATACTGGAAGGTTTAAAAATGACTAAGAGGTGTGTGTGTGTGTGTGTGTGTGTGTGTTAGAAACAAGAGAGTCTGTTGTACTAAAATGTACTCTTGTATTTTCAACCTATTTTTCTTCAGCTGGATGGAAATGAAATCCCTTCTGAACATTTTGATGAAATTCTCCCAGATGGTTTGCCTGCCTCGTGTTTACTTTTGTTACAAGATGGCTGAGAACTCTTTCTGGGTTCCCTCCCCAGTGGTGGGCAGGCTCGTTGGCTTCCCACACTTTAATAAAACCACAAGGGGAAACATTCCAAAACGATTTCTTCTCCACCGGAAGCTGAAAGCATTTCTTGATCCATCAAACTGAATGACAATAATGTACATAAAACAGACATCTATATTTTTGAGCTGTCACTAATGATATATTGCTTCTAAGGCACATTCAAAACCAGCAAGGACAAAATCTTCTCAGGCTAGTTGTTGAATGTGACACCTTGTGGTGAACTCTTCCAAAATGGCTCCCTCACCATCCCTGTTCTCAGCAACAGAAGAAAGGGCATTATGCCTCTAACCCTCACAGCTTCAACCTTAAACTGTCTACCATGGACCTCACCCCATTCCTAAGAGGTCCATAAAGGGAGCGTGCGTAAACACATCAGTGTGCCTATTGTCCAGAGGTGATATTCAGCAGGTTCTGACCAGTTCTGGAGAACCGATAGAGGAAATTGTGAGTAGTTCGGAGAACCCGCAAATACCACCTCTGACTGGCCCTGCCCCCATCTATTCTCTGCCTCCCGAGTCCCAACTGATTGGGAGGAAATGGAGATTTTGCAGCATTCTTTCCCTGGAGTGGGGAAAGAATGGGGATTTTACAGTATCTTTCCCGTGCCATGCCCACCAAGCAATGCCCACCAAGCGGTAGTAAAACCGGTAGTAAATTTTTTTGAATCTCACCACCGATGTAGCCTATATCTCAACTTCTTAAGGTGATGACGCCTTTTCCTGCATTCTTTGAAGCACCTTGAGAAGGTCAGATCTCAGTTGCTGCACAACCCTAATAAAATTATGTTGGGCTTCCCTTTTTGAAAACAGACGTCATCATCATCATGAATAATAATAACAATCTCAAATCAAGCAGACTATGGAGCTTGAGCAATTACAGGTAGTCCTCGAATTGTAACCAACACTGAGCCCAACTTTTCTGTTGTTAAGCGAGCCATGCCCACCAAGCCAAGCCATGCCCACCAAGCCAAGCCATGCCCACCAAGCTATGTGCACAGAACCGGTAGTAAAAAAATTGAATCCTACCACTGCTATCATCCCTGTCCTACTGTCCTCATCTATTTGTATATATCCATGTTTATATTTATACCTGCTGTTTTGTACGTTTGACAAATTAATAAATAGAAATACAAGAGACAAATGCTCACACCAATGAAGGATCAAGGGATGGCCACACTTAAGGTCAGTCTGAAAACACAGCCAGTGAGTGTAATGTATATCAACAGCATGGGTGGTCTTTTCAGCATGCAACTGTGTAATCCTCTCATACATTCTGTGTGTGTGTGTGTGTGTGTGTGTGTGTTGGGGGTAGCAGAGTGAATCTCCTTTCAGAGAAGGAGAGAATTAAAGAAGGATTGTTGCTAGGGTTAATGCTTTCCCCCCTTAACCTTCCAACAATATTCCCTTTGAAAGTTTCTACTTGCTTTTTTCTGGCATTTGTCCGTTGACTTTCAGATGCACTTAAAATTCTCCCATTTTTTTTTAGCCTCTAAGAGGGAGCTACTAGTGGCAGTGTGCCAGACAAAAAAAATCTATCTTAACTTGACAATCATGTCAGCTTTCTTTGACAACATCTTTCCTTGGATGATACCCCTGATGTTTTGGTACTCACCTTCATAGGCTGTGAAAATTGAAGTGTCTGAATTATTTTCTTTCTAGAGTCTATTGTTGTTGGACCCCACAGCTGTGAAGGAAGAGAAACCTTCATACAAAGACACATGCCAACACATACCACATACTTACATTTGTGAATGGTCCAGAAATAACACATGAACATCACCCAATCTTCTAATAGAACTTTCTCAGAAAAAAAAGAAGTAGCAATTCTTAGAAGGAAGGATATAGCCTTTGTACACTGAACTCTTTTTGTGAGACCTATTTCTTCACATCCATGCCCTCAAATATAATTCATGAGGGTGATCAACAAATGTAACATTTTGGATCCCTACTCATCCACCATGCAAAGGGGATCAGGCTGGGAGATCAACTGTTGCCAACCTGGACATTCAAAGTGAAAAAGAGTGTCAAAAGTTCCTTTTAGGCATGAACCTTAAGGATGAAGATTTTTTGTGAGTTATCTGGGATCCTTTGGGTTCAATGCAGAGGTGGGTTCCTACCAGTTTGCACCAGTTCGGTAGAACCAGTTCGTCAAATCTACCGAACCGGTTAGAAGAGGTTCCACCAGAAAGCAGGCCACACCTACAGAAGAGGTTTCAACCCCCCTCTCTCTCTTTCACACACACACACACACACACACACAGAGAGAGACTCACACAGAGAGAGAAAGAGAAAGAAAGGAAGAAAGAAATAAAGAAATAAAGAAAAAAGAAAGAAAAAGTGAGAGAGAGATGAAAGCAAAAAAGGAAAAAGGGACAGAGACAAAAGGAAGGAGAGAGAGAGAGAGAGAGAGAGAGAGAAAGAAAACACATGGCTGGCAAGCCACTCCCACAAAGGAGGCCACACCCACAGAGTAAGTTCGAAAAATTTTTGAAACCCACCACTGGTTTAATGGATCAATAGTGGGAGTGCCTCAGCTATTGCTAATCAGAAGGCGGAGAACTTCTGAGCTGTAATATGGGCTGATTGACTTTTGGCTGCTTGTGTTAATTAAGCATAGACTAGTAAGTAAGTAAAATCTTTATTACGGTCAAAGACCAGCAATACACATTAGTTTTTACACGATGTTAAAAAATACTAACATTAAAATATAATTAAAAAGTATTGACATTAAATGTGGATAATAACATAATGGTCCAAAGATTGTTAAAGGTATGTCCAGATAATTGGTGCAAGATGGTACTATACTTCTGTAGCCAAGGTGGCGAGGTGGCGCAGTGGTTAGAGTGCAGTACTGCAGCCACTTCAGCTGACTGTTAGCTGCAGTTCGGCGGTTCAAATCTCACCGGCTCAGGGTTGACTCAGCCTTCCATCCTTCCGAGGTGGGTAAAATGAGGACCCAGACTGTGGGAGCAATATGCTGACTCTGTAAACCGCTTAGAGAGGGTTGAAAGCCCTATGAAGTGGTATATAAGTCTAACTGCTATTGCTATTCTTATGGACATTGCAGCAGCACAGAACTTTGCCACTGCATACGTGGCAACTGGGTTAGTGTCCTGGAGGAGAAAGCCTAGATAAAAATGGTCTGCCCTCCCTGGCAATCTCTCTAATAAGTGGAGAATATGTGCAGACCTACAAGCTCTGTATAGCTCGCAATGTAATAGAACATGTTTTAAGCATAGACAATTGTGACTTATTTAAGAAACAATGTTTTTTAAAGAAAATAGTGGCTTACCATATTGGGCGAATCCTGCCTATATCTTTAAAAATGGTAAATTCATAAGGATAACAACATTGCCAAAAAGACATTAAGAGTTGTTAACCTAATCTTAAATAGCTTCTTCTCTGGTAACACTGTACGATTAACCAGAGCATACAAAACCTTTCCTATTCCAATTCTAGAATACAGCTCATCTGTCTGGAACCCGCACTACATATTGGACATTAACACAATTGAGCGAGTCCAGAGATATTTCACAAGAAGAGTCCTCCACTCCTCTGCTTGCAACAGAATACCTTATACCACCAGGCATCAAATTTTGGGCTTAGACAACTTAGAACTATGCCGCCTTTGGTTTGACCTAAGCGTAGTACATAAGATTATCTACTACAATGTCCTACCTGTCAATGACTATTTCAGCTTCAACCACAACAACACACGAACACACAATAGATACAAACTCAAGGTAAACCGTGCCAAACTTGATTGCATAAAATATGACTTCAGCAACAGAGTGGTCAATGCCTGGAATGCACTACCTGACTCTGTGGTTTCATCCCCAAACCCCCACAACTTTAACCTTAGACTGTCTACTATTGACCTCACCCCATTACTAAGAGGGGCGTACATAAGCACACCCATGTGCCTATTGTCTCTGTCCTAATGTCCCCATTTATTCGTATCCATTTCATGTATTAATAATTTTGTATATACTTATATCTATTATCTTATACATGCTTGACAAAAGAAAGAAAGAAAGAATGAATGAAAGAAAGAACGAAAGAGAATCATTTAAAAATAGCATTTCTGTGTTCATATTCATGGACAACATACTGTAGTTACAAGAATCAGACTTCAGAGGCAAGCAACTTGTGAGCTTCTCCTGGTATCTTCTGCTCCAGGCCAAAAATTCAGATGCATTGAATCTAATCTGAAAGAAGAGTTAAAAAAAATTATGCAGCCAGATTTGGATTTATTGAATAAAGAATATTATTCTTTCAGTCTGAGCTGTAAAGATGTACTTTCTGACAGCAAGCTTAACTGTTGTGTAATGTTTTATATATTACATCCAAACATATATTTCTGCCCCCAAACAATCAATTACTGATAAAGAATTTGCTTCTGCCTGAAAGGGATAAAATTTCAATTCTTTCAAATAATCCTTTACCCTTTGGAAAACATGAATATAGGTTGCAATGAGGAAAATGCACCAAGACACAAACAGACCATTACTTTAGTTAATTAAAAGCAGTTGTCCAAGCAAAGATGAGCCCATGATGGAAATGTGATGTTCTGATGAACTAGATATAAATGTATTCTGCAGTAGAATTACCTTCTAAAAGCAAAGACGTAAGGTTTCTAACATATTCCTATCATTTCTTGCTTTCTAGAATGTAGAAGCATATGTTTCAGTGCAGTGCATATGACATTTTTGTATTTGTATTTGTATTTATTAGTTTGTCAAACATGTACAAGATAGCAGGTATAAATATAAACATGGATATAAATGAAAGAAATGAATACAAATAGGTGGGGACAGTAGGACTGGGATATTAGGCATGCCACGCTAGTGCGCTTATGCATGCCCCCTTTTTCCCCTGACTTTCCTGACTCAATCATTATATCAAATGAGCTCAAATGTGGAGGTTGCACATCGGAGCTCTCCCATCTCATCCCATCCCATCCCATCCCACCTGGTTCCGTTCTATTCTATTCTATTCTATTCTATTCTATTCTATTCTATTCTATTCTATTCTATTCTATTCTATTCTATTCTATCCCATCCCATCCCATCCCATCCCATTCTGTTCTCTATTTCATTCCATTCCATTGTTAGGTGTCTAAAAACTATTATTTTTTAAAAAATCCAGAATGCGATGGGTAATTCAGTGCATGGATTGGGAAATCAGAAATTATAACAATGGTCTCCAAATAGATGTTTAAGTCCCAAAGATAGATTTGAATTTTGATGAACATTGTAAAATATGGTCGGGAAAAGGAGCTATGAGTCAGCTGATTCAATCAATCACATTCATATAACCTCCCATCTCACAGTAAAGTGACCTGTTTATCTATGTGGCTTTACTCAATGTAGTGAAGCTCACTGAGTTTGAAACTCAGCAATGTAAAACAAGGGGAATATGATATATTTTCAAGATGAGAGCTGAAAATGTGTGCGCCAGGGACCACAGACCTCATAATAGATTAAAAAAAGGACCAATCAGTGAGTAAATCTAGGACTTGAGTTGATTTCAGGCTAATCTACATTAGGTACAGTTAAAAAGACTCCCTGAGACATTTCTCATTTATTCTGTTTTAAAAAGTAGAATTGGATGACCAGTTTTGAAGGGGCTTTGGAATTCCTGCAGTCTTAGATTATGTGTTCCTGTCAAAGGTTAGCTAGTCAGGTTGGTGCAGTGGGCAAGTGGGAGACTTGAGCTTGAGACTTGATCAGTCCTGGGCCTGAAACCAATTGGGTGACTTTGGGCTGATCATCCTTTCTCAGCCCTAGGAAAAAGCAATGTGGCAAACCACTACTTGAATTGTTTCCAAGAAAATGTATGGACTTGTCCATATAGATGCTACGAAGCAAGTTATATAAGCGGTGTGAATTGAAATAGATAATTATTTTGTAAGTACTTGTTTGTATCTAGGACATTTCCTAAAAATATTAAGTAAAGGTAAAAGTCAAGGTTCCCCTCGCACATATGTGCTAGTTGTTCCTGACTCTAGGGGGGCAGTGCTCATCTCCGTTTCAAAGCCAAAGAGCCAGCGTTGTCCAAAGATGACTTTGTGGTCATGTGACTGGCATGACTAAATGCCAAAGGCACATGGAACGCTGTTATCTTCCCACCAAACGTGGTTCCTATTTTTCTACTTGCATCTTTTCTGTGCTTTTGAACTGCTAGGTTGGCAGAAGCTGGGACAAGTAACGGGAGCTCACTCTGTTACGCAGTTCGAACTGCCGAACTGCTGACCTTTCTGATCGACAAGCTCAGTGTCTTAGCAACTGAGCCATCAGATCCCAAATATTATATATTATATAAAATATTATATCTCCTTAATTATGTAGCTAAATGTATTGCATTGAGAAGCTCAAACCTTAGATGAATAAAACTACCTTTATCCAGTGTAGCTAGCCTAATTCTTTCACAGCCCAAACCTCTTTTTTCTCATCTTTATAAGTTTGTATTTTGAAGAATTTCTCCTTGTCTGACACCTATATATTTCAATTTCTCTAGTTCAACTGGTTGTGTAGTTTGGTTATGTCTAATAAGCCACAGATCAGCTGGTTGTTATATTTGATTTATAGGATATTGTTATAGACTGGTGACCAACACTGTTGGGTTGCTTTCTTTTGAGCATTCACACATGCTATGTTTTCATTCAACTAAGTCATGTACCATGAGATAACATGTAGCATAATACTCAGGGCTCAACCACTGTCCAGGCTTTCTTATGTAGACAATATTTATGTGTGCGTAAGTCATTTCAATACTAGGCTGTAGTTTACGTCCATTAGCTGATAAAACATATTGCTGAACTTTGCGGATAAGCTTTATGTCCAGAACTTTTGAAAAAAAGAATAAGAAAACAGCCCTCAAAAGCTGTTTTATAACATTAGGAACAGACAGGAAGGGGAAAACACAACTTTGTAATGGGAGCTTTTGACAAGATGCAAATCATTATATAATACCATTTTCTTTTTTTAAGCAAATGAATGTATGGCTTCCCCTTGTTAAAATACCAAATTAACAACCACAAAGCAAGCAAAGCAATTGCATAGACTTCAGTCAGGCTTGTTAGTTTCCTATCTGCATCCAGAGGTAAATATTTGATTAGCAGATGTCTGAATGAAGAAACTCAGGTATTCACACCACAGTATGGTTACCGTTGTTTCCAGACAGAGATCCCCTAGGACCAAAGCTATAAATTATCCTTTTGTTGTCTCAGATGCATAACAGTTGAGCTGAGGGACCATTAAAAGCTGATAGATCATGCTTGCAAACTTTCACCATAATGGTGCTGAAGTCTATCAATCTTTTTTTTGGAATTGTCCTCAGTATTAGATTAACATATTAACAGAGTTGGAAGGGTAGGTCATCTAGTCCAATCCCCCGCTCAAGCCGGAGACCCTACACTAGAGGTGGGTTCCTACTAGTTTGCACCAGTTCGGTAGAACTGGTTCATCAAATCTACCGAACCAATTAGTAGAGGTTCCACCAGAAAGCAGGCCACACCTACAGAAGTGGTTCCAAAATTTTTTGAAACCCACTACTGACACACACACACACACACACACACACACACAGACTCACACAGACTCACACATAGGGAGAAAGAGAAAGAAAGGAAGAAAGAAATAAAGAAAAAAAGAAAAAAAGAAAGAAAAAATGAGAGAGAGAGATGAAAGAAAAAAAGGAAAAAGGGACAGAGAGACAAAAGGAAGGAAAGAGAGAGAGAGAGAGAGAGAGAGAGAGAGAGAGAGAGAGAGAGAGAGAGAGAGAGAGAGAGAGAGAGAGAGAACACATGGCCGGCAAGCCACTCCCACCAGGTCACATGGCCGGCAAGCTACTCCCACAAAGGAGGCCACACCCACAGAGTAGGTTCAAAAAAATGTTGAAACCCACCACTGCCCTACACCATTTCTGACAAATGGTAGTCCAATCTCTTCTTGAAAGTCTCAAGTGATGAAGCCCCCACAACTTCCGAAGGCAACTTCTGTTCCATTGGTTGATTGTTCTCACTGTCAGAAAGTCCCTCCTTATTTCTAGGTTGAATATCTCTTTGGTCAATTTCCATCCATTATTCCTTGTTTGGCCTTCAGGTTCTTTGGAAA
This sequence comes from Thamnophis elegans, assembly GCF_009769535.1. Classification (NCBI taxonomy): domain Eukaryota; kingdom Metazoa; phylum Chordata; class Lepidosauria; order Squamata; family Natricidae; genus Thamnophis; species Thamnophis elegans. The sequence goes on from NC_045554.1 coordinate 32,437,022, forward strand.
ATAGCTTGACCCCCTCCTCTCCATAGCAGCCCCTCAAATATTGGAACCCTGCTATCATGTCTCCCCTGGTCCTTCTCTTCACTAGACTAGCCATGCCCACTTCCTGCAACCGTTCATCGTATGTTTTAGCTTTTGGTCACCTAATCATCCTGGTTGCTCTTCTCTGCACTTTTTCTAGAGTCTCAACATCTCTTTTATAGTGTGGTGACTGAAACTGGATGCAGTATTCTAGGTGTGGTCTTACTAAGGCTTTATAAAGTGATATTAGTACCTCTCTTGATCTTGACTGAATCTCTCTGTTAATGCAATTTAGGATTGCATTAGCTTTTTTGGCTGCCGCTGCACACTGCTGGCTCATATTTATCTGGTTGTCTACTAAAACTCCAAGATCCCTCTCACAGTCACTGCTATTAAGCCTGGTTTCACCCAGTTTATATTTGTACTTTTGCTTTTTCTTACCTAAGTGTAGGACTTTACTTTTCTCTACACTGAATCAAGAACCATACATAGCAATTCAAAAATGTGTTCAGGGTGAGTGAGATGGAAACACTTCAGAGAAAGAAAAATACTTTGGAAACCTCGATAAGGAATATATTCACACTATAAGTGTGTCATAACAGTGATTGTTCAAAGTTACCACCAAAAATGGTACCTTATGACCCAGATTTGAAGTTCCAATGGCAGCCCTCCCCTCCCACATGATCACATGGTCACATTTTGGGAGCTAGACAACTAGTCCACATTTATATCATCCTGTGGTCACGTAACAATGATTTACTCACGGCATTGCCATTGCTTCCTCCCTAGAGAGAGGGAGGGTGACTGGTATAAGGTCATACAGCTGGCTTTGTGGCTAGGGTAAAACTAGGTCTCCTGGACTCTATATTTCTAGCCCAGTGCCTTTAACCACCACACCAAAGTGGTTCATATAAAAATGATGCAAAGAATTGCTGTATCCTTTGCCCCATCTGATGACAAATGTTATAGATGCAAGAAAGCCAATAGGTACTAAGAGAAGTTCCATAAGCACTTGACTGCTTATAGGTGCTATATCTCTTTGCCAAACATTTTGGGAAGGATGCCTCTACTTTCTATTCAGATTTTATTGCATTAATTACCAGCAGATTGCTTCCATCATAAACATAATTACTTGATTGTTATTAGAAGATCATGTTTTCTTACCACCAAAAATAAGCAAGATTTTTAACTGGAACAAGAATGGGCAACAGCAGAAAAGCAAACAAGGAATGTTATAAGCTTTCTATGGTCAAAGCTTTTGACTCAGTACACTACAAGTTAAGCAGATTCCACTGTCCATTGATGTTGGAGGACAAGACCCCTTGGGCTTCTACTCCTCTATTTTCTTTAATAAAAATCTTTATTTGCATCACATTACAAAAACAAATGGTCTCCTGAAGCAGCTAACAGGCTACTCGAGGGTGTCCACAACAGGAGGTCTTTGAGAAGAGCCACCCCAAAATCCAGGAGACCTGCCCAGCTTTGAAACCAAAGATTCTTGAGAACACTATACATTTCCCCTCTGGAACTGTGTCCTGCTTCTCCTAAATGAACCAAAACAACACCATGTGGATCTGTGCAAGTCGAAAAATGGTCAGAAAAACCTGGTCTACGTTAAGAAGCAAATTCCAGCCTTGCCTGTGTCAGGGAGATCCCCAGGGCTATTGTGAATGTAGAATAACCACACCACACGGCAACCCACCTTTATTTCTGAAAGGACATGTAAACAATGAGGCAGAGCTTTAGAAAATGTTCCCAGTTCCTTCTCCTGGGCTCCCATTTCAGTAAGACCGCATACATGAAACAATCGGAATTCTTTCTTGCTCTTTAGGTCTCCCTTTTTCTTTTCCTACCTACCCATCAGATTTTCTTTCCCACTGAAGAAGAGAGGGTTAGGAGAGAGGGCAGGGGGGGAAGTGGAGGAGAGAAAGGAGTGGAAAGAGGAGAGAGGAGAAGGAGAGAGGAAAGGGAAGTAGAGAAGAGAAGGGCAATAGAGGGAAAAAAGGAGGTAGGGAGGTGGAAGAGAGAGGGAGAAGAAAGTAATGGATCAGGTACAAATATGGTGTATGGAGAGCAAAGAGCCAATAATTGATTTTGGGAATTGATGGCAAGACAAATTGATGTAAACATTTTTTTTTTTTTTTTAAGATTTTATTGGTAAAAAGAAAATACAACATCCATAACTTGTAACAAACAATACAACTACATTTCGAGATATTCCCATACTATCAAATCATTATAAACATCAAAGGTTAGGTATCTTTCCCTCCCTCTTTTCTTCCCTCCCCCCTTACTTCCTTCTCCCCTGCCTTCCCTCCTTTCTTTTCTCCTTTTCTCCTTTCCTTCCCCCTCCTTTCCCTCCCTCGCTCCCCCCTCCTTCACACATACCTTCCCTCCTTCCCTGCCTCTTTCCCTCCTCCTTCCTTTTCTCTTAATCTCCCTCCTTTCCTCCCTCCTTCCCTCCTTCCTTTCAACTCTCCTTCTCTCTTTCTTTCCCTCCCTCTTTCCCTCTTTACTACCCTCTCTTCTTCCCTCCCTCCTTCCTCCCCCAGTTTCTTCTCTTTCTTCTCTCCTTCTTTCTTCCCACCTTCTTTCCCTTCTCTTCTTTCTCTTCCTCCTCTTTCTTCCCCCCTTCTTCTGCCTTTCCTATTCCTCTCCTTTCTCCTCTCCATCCTGACTTCCCTACTATCCTCCTTCCCTCCCTTCTAACCTTTGTTACATTTGCATATTTTCCTCTGCTGAGGACAATCTGGTTCTCTTTCCCTTTCCTTGCTTGAAGAGGCAAGGATTATACGTCTTCTCGCCTCATCTAAAATGAAGTTTGATCACTAATTTCATGCAGGTAATTATAGCGAATTTCCTATCAGCTTTTTAAAGTTTTCCCAGCATTGTAGCGTGACAAAATTGCTCGACGGTGGGTTCTCGCCCCTGATACATTTCTCCTTTCGTTTATCTCTCAGTTGTTGTATATTGTTCATTTGAGTTATTGGTTTAATCGTGATAGGTTAGTTAGCTATCTCTTTTTATGTCTAGGTCTTCACTGACTCATCAAGCCATTTGTATAGCTTCTCCCAAACATTTAATAATACAATACTATGTTGGCTATGTAATAGTATACAGGTGATTATATGTTATGAAAATGGAAAAATAAAAAACTTTATTAAAAAAATCCTTCCCACTATCTCCTGTCTTCTCCATTTTTCTTTCCTCTTTCCTCCCTTTCCTCTTTCCCATTCTTTCTTTGGCTTTCTCTGCTGTATCTGTCCCCCTTTCTCTTTCCTTGTTTTCTTTTCTTTATTGGTTCTTCTTTTTTATGATAGATTTGATGATACTGTATCGTGGTTCTATACTCTCTATAGTCTATACTCTATAAGGACATGGAGACTCAGTGGCTAAGACACTGAGCTTGTCGATCAGAAGGTCGGCAGTTCAGCAGTTCGAATCCATAACACCGTGTAACGGAGTGAGCTCTCATTACTTGTCCCAGCTTCTGCCAACCTAGCAGTTCGAAAGCATGTAAAAATGAAGTAGAAAAATAGGAATCACCTTTGTTCCATGCACCTTCAGCATTTAGTCGTGTCGGCCACATGACCATGGAGACATCTTCAGACAACGATGGCTCTTTGGCTTTGAAATGGAGATAAGCACCACCCACTAGAGTCGGGAACCAATAGTATACATGTGTGAGGGGAACCTTTCCTTTACCTTTACCCAGGAAAGAAAAGACTAAATGTCTATGGTCAAATCAAGTTGAGGGAATTCTGAAGAATGGGAAAGATGCCTCCACATTTTATCAGACTTTCTTTGTTGAGATGCTGGGCTTTTTCTCCTGCTCTTCTTTTGTGGCCTGCTCAAAATATCCAAACATTTCAAACCATGTTTGGAAAGGGCAACATGAGTCTATTTTTTCCCTTTTTCCAGTGGGAGCATATGCATACCATGTGGGATCTTGCTTGTAATTATTGACTTGGAGTAATTTGGCTGTATGTTTTGGAAGCAATTCTTATGAGCATATCATGAGCCAAAAGGTTGTTCAAGTTCACATTGAATTAAATAATCCATCACTGCTCATCCATCCATTTAAGAAACTTAATCTACTTAGGCAATTGGTATTTCGGTCCAATTCTTTAGGATCCAGTCAATACCAATCTGCAATGATACTGAGCTAGTGGAGGCATGTTCCATATTATTTACTTGTTATTTAAATTAATTTGTCTTTTCTTTCCTCAGCTATGTATCCAAATCAGCTGAAATAGGAATGCAATAATAATAATAATAATGAAAGACAGTTGAGAGATTACCACTGCATGTCAAACAGTTGACTTGGAATCATCCCCCACCACCCAATTCCAGAAGAAATCAATCTATTGTCTAAATAGGCCGTTTTTGTTTAAGAAGGGAAATCCAAGGTGAAATCATTGAAAAATTGTTTTGTTATTAATAAACATATTCCTAACACTGGTAAGATGAGAGAAGGCCCTGGTCTGATGGTCTTAGAGACAGGTTTCTCCCAGACTGATGTTGAAACTAGATCTCTTTCATAAAAAGATTCAAGGATATGGCTCTTGATAAGCTAGTTTTATTACATTAGGAAAGCTCTAAATCTAGCAATTGTGAAGTATAAAAAACAAGACAGCTATACTGCAAAAGAAAGTTTCAGAATTAGTCCCTTTCTTTTCACTCTACATCATATACCCTAACCCTCTTCTGTTATGACAGCAAGAACACTTGACACTGGTGCATTTTTATGGTATTGGATCAGTTTGGTCTTTGCCTCTTTGGATCTGTCTTTATGTGATCCAGTCCTCATACTTATTTTGGATTGTATTGGAGAAAGCACTTCCATTCTTCCATGGGCTATTCCACTTCATCAGGAACTTGCCTAAAAACAAGGAAACTGTCTTTGTAAAGCTACTACTCCACCAAGAATCCTAGCAGATGGTTTTCAAGGCAATATGTCTACTGAGATATTTCCCAATCTAAAATCTTTCTCAAGGAGTGGAAGTAGGTGTAAGATGGCCAATAGATGCTTTATAAAGGACACGTCTTTGTTCATCATCTTGTCCAATGACATTGATCAGAACTATTTTAAGTTGGTCAGAAAGGATGCAGACTTAAAATGGAATTTGGAATTTGTTTATTAAAGAGTGAACCATCTTTGCTTTTGTTTCTTCTTAACTTCTGGGTTATATTTACAATGGAAACTGGGAATGAGCTGAATGTGGATCCTGAAAGCACCATGTAAGAGCCATGGTGGTGCAGTGGTTGGTTCTAGGTTGTCCAAGCCCAAAATTTCAAGCCTGGTGGCATAAGAGAGTCTGCTGTGAGCAGAAGAGTGGATGTCTCTTAAGATATCTTTCCAAGTGTTTGTTGCACCCACTGAAACCCATGGGACTGAAACACAATTAACTCAAAACGGGACAAGAGCTGTTGGTCAAAAGCATCTCACTAGCCTCTTAGATTGAAGTATGGATGATGAAGTATTTGATATATTTCTATTTAGTCTCTGTAAGAAAATGATGGGTGGGAAAAAATTGCAAAAAAGCTCTGAATCAGCAAAAGCTGTTCCTCCCCCCTTCCCAAATAAACCTTGCCCTAAATGCATTGTTTATTTAAATGTCAACAGTAGACATCTCTTTTATGTATTTGGCAAAAGGTTACTGTTTTCTAAAATTCATTTTGACTTGATTAATTAGACCGCAGTGAAGACATTGGAAAGGAGTAGAGCTGCACCGGTGGCTTGTCTCTCTTTTGTTTGAAAAATAAACATGCTCTTTAAGACGGCCACATTCTTCTATGTGAGCACAAAAGATTACATTTTCATGGGCTTTGATTTTTTAAAAAAAAAACATGCTAAAGGGAGGTAGACTCCAATGTGGTTCTGATTAACTTTCTTGGTTAGGATTTTCTTTTCATTAACCTATATTTTTAAATCATCACTTCTTTTCAAAGGGATCCAGGATACGAGGGATGGTGCAGAGGTGAAGGAGAAGGAGGTGTTTCTCCTCCCTTTCTCTGTATGTATAGGTGCCAATTGAGACGGCAATTGAATTTGACTTCAACCGTCTCCTCCAGCGGGCCAGAGGGGGAACCCGTGATTCACAATCTTTTGGGATTAAAGACTGGATTTGAACTTTGAGTAATGGACCAGAGGCCACACTCCCCAAAGTGGGCAAAGCTAAGTAACAGAAGATCAAAACTACATTTCGCTGAAGATAAATAAATTAAATCCAGTTGCAATAATAATATGGGCTGACAGATGCTACGCAAGTGCCCTTATACTGTCAAAAACACATTTCCCCCCTTCAAAACTTAAGTGCTGTACATAAGCCCATATTTTTTTATTTTCCATATATTTCATTGTTTTATTTCTGATATGAACAATTATTTTTAACAGCAAGTTTTAAAGGCAAAGGTTCCCCTTGCACATATGTGCTAGTCATTCCCGACTCTAGCGGGTGGTGCTTATCTCCGTTTCAAAGATGAAGAGCCAGGGCTGTCCAAAGACGTCTCCATGGTCATGTGGCTGGCATGACTAAATGCCAAAGGTGCACAGAACGCTGTTACCTTCCCACCAAAGCAGGTCCCTATTTTTCTACTTGCATTTTTATATGCTTTCGAACTGCTAGGTTGGCAGAAGCTGGGACAAGTAATGGTAGCATTCCGTTACATGGCATTAGGGCTTTGAACCGCCAAACTGCTGACCTGTCTGATGACAAGCTCAGTGTCTTAGCTACTGAGCCATAGCATCCCTATAACAGCAAGTTTTAGAGGGTCTCTAAGGTTCACACCCCTGGCTTTAGTTGGCTACATGAGACCCTAGTCTTCATTTTATACAGGGGGAGGTCAAAATGATGTTATTATCTACCTCACCACTGTTATTCACCTCCATGATCTTCTTCACTTTTCTCACTGGCTGACCTTGTCTGAGCTCAGAAGTTAAGAGAATCTCACTTAGTATAGGTGCAGAAGGCTGCCGTGAAATACGAGGGCTTCAGAATTGTGAGAAACAGCTTGGAAACCATGCAGAATTGGGCTTTGCTTATAGGATGGTTTTCAGAAAATATTACGAGTGTTGCCTAGATTAGATGATCAAAAAATGTCTTTTATAATATGCTTCTTTTGAGGAAATCACAGGCATATTTTTAGACCCAGCTCTGATTTACCTGTCACATCTGACAAAACCATTTTTCCATCTCCATTAGCCTTGGCTTTATCATACCATAGATAATCACACCATCTAAGCCTCAAATTGTGTTCTTCTAACCACAATAAACTTCTATTTCTCAGTACCACCCACTCCTTCATCCAAACTGAACAGCAAGCAGCAAAATATAACTTCAAATCAAGTAAATTCAAGCCTCCTCTTTCTTTGGCACTTTGTGCATGTGACACTTTTGACTTGTGATTTCTTCTCCCCTGCCACATAAATTTAGATACGTTTTTCTTCCGTTGTTTAATTGGTACATCAGATATCAAAACTGATGTTCTCAGAAGCAAAATTAACATTCCAGGCAAACCATTTGTCTAAATCACAGAATAAACTCCTCAACAATGACATCAGACAACCTCTGAAAAAGATGTTACCTGCTGTGACAAGCATCTACAGAAGGCATTAACATTGTCAAAATGGTGAATCCAAGGAGTGAAATAATTCCCCACCCTTTTTATTTGCATGCATATGGTGCATGTAATAAAGTGATGGAGTGCTTCCATCACTCACTTGCACCTGCCAGTTTAAAACTGTTGGTGATCTCCCCCTCTTCCTTATATAGAAGGAGCATCCAAGTTCTGAAGGCCCATTGTTAAGAGGTTTTCTCAAACTTTATCTTGGAACATAAGATTAAAAGAAAAGGCTTTGTGTTTCAAGGGAAAAGCAAACAGAGTTCAAACAATTATTTCTCAACACTCTAGAATAAATACAGGTAAGTTGATTTTGAAAAAGATTAGTGGGATTTGAATCTGATTAGTATCTGAAATGAGAGGCCACTGGGAAAATTCACCAACCTGAGTGGATAGAAAGAAGGAAGGAAAGAAAGAAGGAAGGAAAGAAAGAAAGAAAGAGAGAGAGAGAGAGAAGAAGAAGGAAGGAAGGAAGGAAGGAAGGAAGGAGCAACAAATCATTTCCAAGTCCATGAAATCACTAGCAGTCAAGCTCAGTTTGAGAATGTATTTACCTTTTTAAGTTTTAAATCTTATTAGCTCAATTTTTTTAAAAAAAATGATTAAAAGCTGTTAAAGCATCTTTTTAAAAACAAAAACTTATTAAGCTCTCTGATAGTCCAGTAGTTAATTATATCAATTGCATGTTTGGGAAAATAAATCTAAGCAGGAAGGGTTTCATGAAGAAGTGCTAAACTGTCTTTCTTCTTGTTTTTCTTTCTTAATTCTTAATTTGTCATGCTGATTCTCAGAGTTTCTTCATTATTCTGGCAACTGGAGGCCACAAACGATAATAAGAGTCTTTCTTTGTCTTGGAGATTTGCCAAGATTCGTAAAGTACATCTCTCATTTGCCCAGACAGTTTGAGATTCTCTTAATCTTAAATTGCAAGCTTAGCATCCCAAACTGTAGCAACCTATTGCAAATCACTATTGCGTAAGGACAAAAATTAAATAAATAAAAATAAAAAGTGGGTTTCTGAGGTTTAGGATAGATTGCTGAACAAATCTGATGTGAAAGGATGTCACTGATTATTCTTTTTTTAGATTGAATTATTTTGGCAATTATTGATTGTCCTGCATTGGAAAAACTGCAGATTTTTCCTGCCAGTCACCCAGTTTTCACTGTTTCTTGTTTTATTTCCATCTTTTCCATACTTTTTCCAGTTCATTTGCTTGTTAATTTAAGTGGAATATTGTTCGTTTTTTCCAGTAGTCTTCTCTTTTTAATGTGTAGAGTTAAACATTCATTGGTTGCTAGATATCTTTTGTTGTTGTTGTTAGTTGCGAAGTCGTGTCCGACCCATCACGACCCCATGGACAACGTTGCTCCATGCCTTCCTGTCCTCTACCATTTATAGAAAAAAATCAGCCTTCCTTCCTGATTCGGGGACCATTGCTTAAACAATTCCATTGCTCATCTGGAGGAAAAATGAATCTAGTTCTAAATGCATATAGTTTTGGCCTGGTTCTCCTTTATAGTCCAACTACCCAATCAGGTAGACAAATGTTATAGCTACTTGAAATGGTTGCGTTCCTGAACCAAACTGAAATTCTATTTCCCCAGTATTTTGTCAATTCACAACAGCAGAGGATATGGACTTCATTGCTCCAGGCAAAAAAAAAAAGGCTGAGAGAAATCTAAGCTCCAGATGCCTTTGTAACACAATACCTAGGGCTCCTACATATATCTTAGCTGAAAAGCAATGAATCTATGATTGCACTGTTCTTAAAAAAATGTTAGGGATGTGTGTCTCTGTATGGGTGTCTGTACCCCTGGAATCCTCATTCCTCAAATTATTTTGTAGTCCTCAGCATATTATGAGCCATGGTGGAGGAGCTAGACTGTTGTGGGCAAGAGGCTGACTCTGTAAACCAGTTAGAGGGAGCTGTAAAGCGCTGTAAAGTGGTATATAAGTCTAGGTGCTATTGCTATTATGGGTGATGGTGAAGTTTATGAGCAAAATGAAGTTATTTATTTATTTATTAAATTTATGTGACAAAAAAAATAAAAAATAAAACCTGTGCTGGATGCCACCTTCTTAAATGTTTAAAACGTATTGCCCTGGAGGAGTCAAGTCTTCACACCAAAGTCTCTACTGTAATACTGAGTGAAGTTCAGGATTTCATGGCCACCACAGCAGTAACAATAATTTTATAGGAGTTGTAGAATAGAACGGAAATGCTGTTACCTGTCAGCTCCTGTATCCTTAGACGTTATTATTAGGTATCTGATCCATGGGGATACAGATATACAGCAGATTTTTGTTGCAAGACAGTGAAAAAAATTATAACTAAGCTATTATCTAATTCTTGTCAGAAAGTAAATGATAAATGCAAAAAGTCTTTCAAGGGAGGATTTACAGTCACAGACCTTATCTGGCTTGGAAAGCTGACAGGCCGATATCTGCAAAACTTGGCAATGAGTCTCGGAGAGTCATGAACAAATTAAGCGAACTAATTGTCTCCTGCAAACTCCACTCTCCTTTCGCTCCTCTTTTATTTCCTCTGGGAGGGGCTATTTATTGTCCACCTGCAGCCTTACTCCCAAGTCAACCCTGTTCTTTAGCTGTTCCTTTCGCCTGGCAACTCTGCTCATGCGCACACTGGGAACAGGCTCCAGCTGACCCTGAAGGCAGCTGATAACTGGCATACGGCTCTGGCCCTCTCTCTGCCTCTGACACAGAGCCCTCCTCAGAGCCTTCCCCAGACTCCAGGACTGGCCCATGTTCCTCCCCAACCTCCTCGCTGTCTGAATCTGCTGCCAGCTCTGTTGGCCGCTGGCAGGCCACAACACATACATTTGATCTGCTGCTATATTCTGAAAAAAGAAATCTGGGAATAACTTCCATGAAAGTTATACCTGCATCAATAGATTCTTGTGGAACGATTAGCAAGAAGTTAATTTTTTAAGTTGTATTTATTTACTCATTTATCTTTCCAGCCCCTGTTGTGAAATTATTCAGATAAATTATTTCTGGGATCTAATGTGGCAATGTTGGAGCAATGAATGTGGTAGGATACTGGATCGAGTGGACGGAATCAGGTGGGTAGACAAGCCTTCAGATTTTGAACATCTTTCAGTGAAGATTTAGCTTGAGAAAGATGTACAACAATATGGCATGAAAGAGGTCTCCAGACACCATAACTCAAGTAATAGAATCTGATATAAAACTGGCAGGCATCCAAATTGAGGCAGGTGTTTCATTTGGCAGCATTTCAAGTGGCCTCCAGCCACCAACAAAGCTTTCAGGTAAAACCAGGAAGCAACTCACCTCAATATGCCCTCCTCTGGTTCTATTTCAGGTACGTGCAAAAGGTTCCCAGATGGCTGGCTCCTATCCAAACTAAGATGCTTTCACATCGCATCATCTTCATGCAAGGAAAAAATGTATGTAGGAAAAAAAATACTTTTCATACCACTCAATTACGTTTTCTGAGTCTATAGAATGGTAGAATTCACACAATTAGTAATGTTGATGTCTCCTAGAGTTGGATGCTGAGATCTGGGGGTAAGAAAGGAAAATATGGAATTATTGTGCGTTATAGATGACTTATAACATGATGAGATTGGGTGGGTGGGTGGATCTGCTTCCACAACTATCTACTTCACATAATTCAATCACATTTTCAACCCAGGCAAGGGGTCTAAAGTAAATATAACATGCATTATTTTTTGGAATATAAGATGCACTAGAGCATAAGATGCACCATGATTTTGAAGTAAATTAAAAAAAAGTTTTTGCACTCTGCAGGCCTCCCAAACCCTCTGCATGTTTTGTTTTTTTGCAAAAAAAAGGGGGGCATGGAGAGGCTTTGGGAGGCTTGTGGAGTGCTCCTGGGGGCTGTGGGGCAAAAACAAGCAAACATGGCCTGTTTCTTGCTCATTTTTGCCCTCCCTAGCTCCCAGGAGCACTTTTCAAGCCTTCCAAAACCTCTGGATGTCCATTTTTGCAAAGGGGCGGAGTTTCAGTAGGCCAAAAATGCTGTATTCAGTGTATAATACGCACTCAGATTTTCACCCTCTTTTTTTGGGGGAAAAAGGTGCATCTTACGAAATTTATGAAAAATCTTGATACAATTTCTTTTTGTATGTATTTTTTCCTGTTGAAAAGACTTTGGTAGTATAAGATGTTGCCTGCAGGAAACTAATTGCCAAATTTACTTCTTGCTCATTTCTCTGCACTATTTCCAATTTTTCATATTAGAACTATTTGTTTATTTATTAAATATATTTGCTGCTCATCTCGCTGCTATGTCATTATTTTGAATTTAGCTCTATCCATACCACAGTGGCAGTGACATCATGTTAAGTATTGTTTTAAATCAGATGTGTAAAGGAAATGAAGGAGCAATTAAGTTCTATAACTTGCATAATATAGCTAACTGCACCTTCAGTAGTGTTATCCTTTAGGTATCCAAACTAAACTGCGGTGAAATATACAATCTTACCTTGTAATGCATAGTGTCTGTTTCTAATTTTCAATTCTTGATTTGTCAAATAACCACATTGTTTTCCCTGTTTCGAAATAAAATTCTTGGTTTGCCACAAAACTGGCAATTGAGCCTACTGTATACAATTACAGAGTGAAACCTTTTGCCATGCTGAAGATGCTCTAGTTATTTTATAAACCATTGTTTTTAGAGGCTGCTGCAACAGCACTTACTTAATTTCTTATTTGTGTCTGCATTCGGTGGAATGTGTTTGGGTTTGCATACCTCAACAACTGGGAGATTTGAAATTTCACAAGAGCCAAAATTCAATCAGGAAATGAAATTATGTTCTTGTTCTGAAATTGGCTGATTCTTCCAAAGCAGGGATTCAACATCAGTTTTCCAACTACATTCAATGGTATTGCAACCAAGATTTGCAAATAGGATTTAAAATGCATTTGTAAATAGTTATGTTATCCTCTATGGAATAATATGTATATTATTGTAAAGCAGAGGAAGGTTTCATATGGTTACTCCTCTCCCTCAACTGTCATTTACTGACAGCATTTCCAACTTGTTGCAATCATGGGAGAAATGACTAGCAGAGTTGATCCTCTAACAGAGGAGAACATCTGTAGTTCAGGGTTGAATGGTGGAGTCCTTGGTGCTCTATAAGCTCAGTTGTTTGCTTGCAGAAGGAATGTCATCAGTACATTGTGATGCACTATTGCCATCTGACTCTCTACTCCCTTGATTATCATCAACAAAGAAAGTCTATAGTAATCATTTTGTGTGGAATGAAGGAGGCTAAGGAGAGACACAATCAAGCCATTACATCACACATGGCCAGGGGTGGGATTGTAAAATGTTAGCAACTGGTTCTCTGCGTGGTTGCTGGGGGGGGGAGTGTGACCATTGAGGGGGGTGGCCTACTTGCCCTCTTGCATCATGGCAGTGGGGGGAATTTTCACCCTCCCTAGGCTCTGGAGGCTCTCCTTGAGCATCCAGGAGGGCAAAAACAGCGTCCCCGGGGCTTTGAAAGCTCACCGGAGGCCGAAAACGAGCCCATTTTTGGACTTTCGGTACTTCTGGTAGGCCTGTGTTTTGCCCTCCGGAGGCTTTCCTGAAGCCTCTGGGAGGGCAAAAACAGCCTCCCCCTGGCTCCGGAGGCTGGAAATGGGCCTGTTTCCAGACTTCCATTCCGGGAGGCCCGTTTTTCGCCCTCCCAGTGCCTCCACGTGGGCCCTGCACTTACCTGACATGATGAACGGACTACGTGGAGATTCCTGGGAGGGGTGGTGTGGTGTGGGCAGGGCCAGCTAGTGCTTGCAATTACCAGTTCGATTAACCGGATGTAAAATTAACATTTGGTTTGCCCGAACCGATGCAAACCAGTGAATCCCATCCCAACATAGTGGCATAGATAGCATGTTACAGAAAGGTGTTCTCCCCGTCTCACAAGTCCTGGTCTCAAAATTGAAAGTCAGTCACTGGATCTCAATGCAGAAAGATTCAGGACCAGCTGAAGGAAGGAAATACTTTTTCCATGTAGGAAATGCGCAATTTGATCCCAACAGCTGTAATGATGAAAGTCTGCTAGAATGGTTTTTAAACATTTTAAATTTACATGGATTTAAAGCCTTATTGGTTGTCATAGAGGGAGTTATATTTGAAATCATCTGGAAGACATCAAGAAGAGCCACAGTGGTGCGGTGGGTAGAGAGCAGTATTACAGAGTATTTCTGCTGATCACCAGCTGCCAGCAGTTTGGCAGATCGAATCTCACCAGGCTCAAGGTTGACTCAGCCTTCCAGTCTTCCAAGGAGGGTAAAATGAGGATCCAGATTGTTGGAGGCAATATGTAACTCTGTAAACTGCTTAGAGAGTGCTGTAAAGCACTGTAAAGTGGTATATAAGTCTAAGGGCTATTGCTATATAACCGCATGCATCAAAGAACATCATACATGGGGGCTGTTTAGTCCCATTTGGGGGGGAAAAGACATTTGCATGTCAGAAATGGCTGCCTACAGTATATCTTAGCTACTCTAAATACTTTTTCAACTTAAAAAGAGGATTTGAAAAATTAAAAAAAGATTCAACAACACCTTGTATTTATTTGTTTGTTGATTCCAGAAGTCTTAATTGGAAAACTACGGGCATTTCTGTCTAGAAGTAAAATTCTGATCTCTGAACACAATTCAAGGTATGTGATTCTAACAACATGTTTGTTTTTTTTAAAAAAGAGGGAATGAAATAGAGATGGCTTTTACCAATTCAGAGTTATCTATTTTAAAAAAAATCTGGCAAGCTTCCAGGAAACACTTATAAAATATAACCCTTTAAAAATATAAATTTGACCACCCACTGTCAAACTCCCTTCTCCATATTTATCTTCTAAATAATGGGAATTTTATCATGATACTCATCATTATTAATTTTTCTGTTGTGGACAGAAGGCAGAAGTCTGTCACAGCTTCTCATTTTTCTGGTGCATGATAACAGAAGATCATGACATTTGGAAGCGGTCCAGAAAAATTGTATGTATTTGTGCATGTTAAAGGTATTCTGCTTTGGTTTCCGTACTTGGAATTCCCCTTTCTAGTCGTTTTCTTTTTCAATTTCTTTAATGCCTTATTGGTGACGCTAGGGGGGAAAAAAGGTCTGTTAATCTTTTTTTTTTTTCCAAATCCAAGCATTAAGGGTTTTTTTTTAAACAAAGACAGATTGAAAATGTTTTCAAGACACAGAATATGGGTTCTAAAGCACTCGGCATGGAAATGCAGCATTTGTTTCTGTCTTGAAATCTAGATTAGGCAGCCAAGGAGAATGAAATAAAAGTACAATTGGATAGAATGCAATACAATGCAAGTAGTTCAAACTGCCAAAAGAGCTGCTGATTCTGTTCTACAGATGAATTATTGAGTCTGACATCTGCACCTCCATAACTGTCAGGTTTGGCTCTGCAACCCAATAAGACAGTCACAGATTTCAGAGGATAATCAGAACTGCAGAAAAAACAATGGCTACCACGCTGCCTTCATTGAGGACCTGTATACTGCATGAGTCAAAAAGAGGACTGTGAAAATATCTACAGACCCCTCATATCCTGGACATAAATTGTTTCAACTCCTACCCTCAGTACGATGCTATAGGGCACTGCACACCCTAACAACTAGACACAAGAACAGTTTTTTCCCAAATCCCATCACTCTGCTAAACAAATAATTCCCTCAACACTGTCACATTATATACTAAGACTGTATTACTATTATTCTTCTCTTCCTTCTTAGTACCTATCTCTTCCCTCGTATGAGTATAACCATGTGGCTTGTATCTTTAAAATTTAAATTGTTTTATTTGTTTCCTAGTATAATTTGATTGCTTATTAGTAACCTATAACTATCACTAAGTGTTGTATCTTATTCTTGATGAATGTATTTTATTTTTCTTTCTGTACACTGAAAGCATATGACCCAAAGACAAATTCCTTGTGTGTCCAATCACACTTGGCCAATAAAGAATTCTATTCTATTCTATTCTATTCTATTCTATTCTATTCTATTCTATTCTATTCTATTCTATTCTATTCTATTCTATTCTATTCTACAACACAACATAACATAGTAAAATATACTGAAGTGGTGGAATCTCTAGTTAGATTGAAGGAAGTTGTTAAGCGGCGGAAAGCAGCACAGGCCTCTCCACTCCCAGAATTCCTGACGCCTTATGTGACCATTCCCCAGGGGATGCAGTCAATCTGGTGCGATTCTTGTAACACAAGTGTCTAGCAATAAAACTTCTACTTGAGATTACTCCCAGTTGATTCTCGCTGCTTGTGGTGGACAGGAATGTCAGGAGGAACTTCATTTTGTGGTACCCCAGAGAGAGGGATATTCAATAATATCTAGAGAGTAAGTCTAATCAAATTAGAATGGCATTGAAAAAATCATATAAGCAGAACATAGTTATTTAAACACCAGTAATCAAAAGCAGGGACGCGGAGAGGGCTGTAAAGCACCACGAAGTGGTATACAAGTTTAAGTGCTATTACTATTCATCGTCCTAATTCTCTGCACCAATTTATCCTTTAGAAGTCTCCAGGGTTAGGAAGAATCACCTTGTATCTTATTATCATTACTCTGTGGCTCTGCAAGTATGTTGAGAGTTTCTGTACAGGAGACAAATTCCTTGTGTGTCTACTCACACTTGACCAAATAATATATTCTTCTATATAGATCTGAAGAAGGGGTGGGCTTCAAAAGTTTCAGCAACGGGTTCTCTCTGCTGGTTGGGTGTGGCCATGGTGGGTATGGCCTAGTCAGCCTCCTACACCATGGCATGGGGGGGGGGGGTGTTGATGCTCAGGCTCTGGACGCTTTCCTCAAGCCTCTGGGAGGGTGAAAACTGTCTCCCCCGGGCTCCGGAAGAAAAACAGGCATGTTTCCAGCCTTCCGGAGCTTCTGGGAAGCCCATTTCCCCCCGTCCCTGAGCCTCTGCACAGGTCCTGCAGTTACCTTATTTATTTATTTATTTATTTATTTATTTATTTATTTATTTATTTATTTATTTATTTATTTATTTACTTATTAGACTTATATACCGCTTCATAGAGCTTTCAGCCCTCTCTAAGCGGTTTACAGATTTTTAGCAAATTGAGTCAGCAAATTGCCCTCGCAGTCTGGGTCCTCATTTCACCCACCTCGGAAGGATGGAAGGCTGAGTCAACCTTGAGCCGGTGAGATTTGAACCGCTGAACTGCAGATAACAGTCAGCTGAAGTGGCCTGCAGTACTGCACCCTAACCACTGCGCCACCTCGGCTCCTTGCATCCAAAATGGGCCATGTAGAGATTCCGGGGAGGGGAGGGGTGGGGCCAGCCAAGGGTGAGATTTGGAGGTTCTTCGAACCAGCCATAACGTTAGCTCTGGGTTCTCCCGAACCTGGCCAAACCCGTAGCAGTTCACTCCTCACCCCTGATCTGAAGGCATGAATCCAGCATTTGCAAACTCTTGCTCTATAAATTCCAGTTCATTTCTTTCAAAGAAGAAATGAATAGTCACAAGACAACCATGGTCTTCTTACATTTCTGTAGTTCCTAAGTGGTCTCAAGTATTATTATTTTTTTTAAAAAAAACCCTCCTTATCTTTTAAAACACAATATTCTTTCCAGGGGTCTGTAACACATTTCCATTAAATCCCAAAGTAAGATATGAAGAGGAAACTCCTCCCAAGGGCCTTTTTTTTAAATACAAGCAACTTGGGAGGCTTCAGAATCATTGGAAAATATATAAAGGGAGAAAAAAAAATAACCAGGATTCCGCAGCCGTCTGGATTCAAGAGGAAAACGCTGATTTGGAACTTGCCTGTGTGTGCAAATTTTGCCCATCAGCAGCTCCTTAAATCAAAGTTGTCTTTTCCTGGGATTGTACTGCTGTTGCTGTGCTCTGCATCACATTTTTCCTTTCTAATGTAGCCTAGAAGTAGACCAGGAACTGCCACCTTCAGCATCTCCAATAAGTGAGCGAAAAACAGATCCATGAGTTATTTCCTAGCACTCTAATTTTAATAAGCACCATCTCTTCTAAGCTAAAGTTTCTACCCATGCCACTAAAATCCAGTGGTAAAATGGGAATAGTTTGATGATTATCTTTTAACATTCTTCCTTTCCTTTCCTCTCCTCTCCTTTACTTCCCCTTTTCTTTCCTTCCTTCCCTTTCCCTTTTATCTTCCTTTCCTTCCATTCCCTTTCCTTTCCTTCCTTCCTTTCCCTTTCTCTTTTTATCTTCCTTTCCCTTCCCTTTCCCTTCCTTCCTTCCCCTTCCCTTTTCCCCTCCCTCCCTCCCTTCCTCCCTCCCTTCTTTCCTATCTTGAGTCCTAGCACCTGCCTAGACTAGTCCCTGCAGTTTTCTTCACTGACAGAGAAGGCCAAAGTTCCCCATAAGGCTTTTTTTTTTTTTTTTTGCCTAAGATGAAAGTAGGACTCAAGGTCTCCCAGCACCTTAACCACTACAACAAACTGACTCCCTAATTAATCTTA
The DNA here is from genome assembly GCF_009769535.1 of Thamnophis elegans. NCBI lineage: Eukaryota > Metazoa > Chordata > Lepidosauria > Squamata > Natricidae > Thamnophis > Thamnophis elegans. The sequence continues at coordinate 32,455,171 of NC_045554.1, forward strand.
AATTAGATACATTCTGAATGCATCTTTGGTGCATTAAGCGCAATGAACAGGCAATACACCTAGAAGCTGAATGATTCATTCTTATCAGTGCTGATGATAACACTGCTGTAGGCCCCTTGGGGTGGTCGGTGGGTTAAAATTATAACATAAACCAAGAAAAAGATCAAACTTACCTATCATTTGTCTCCTCCATCCTGGTTTGTTTTGGTAGTTGCTTCTCCCACAGTATTTGGTCTTAGTCTGCTATTTCTCACTGGCATGTCATCAGATGAAGCTGCGGCTCCTGAACAATAAACATACATGTGTAAACTCAGCCTTTGATTCACTTTATATAGGCTAACAAAAACAGTATCTGCCAAAGTTGTATATTAGACACAAACAGAGAATAGATATAATTTTATGGCAGATCTCTCAACAACCTATGATAAAAATGGAAGAATTTCTGTCTCCTTTTTTGTAATAACAGTAGTAGCTTCCTAATACCCTAAATTATATTGCTAAAACAAAGCAGGCTATGATCTCCTTTCATTTAAAATAGTCCATTAAACGAATGGAGATACTAAGTATTTTCCTGAATTCAGAATTATCAGTTCTAAATATACCATCCTTTGAATCAGGCCCCGATTGAAGGATATTGGAGTTGTCTTAAAAGGCAATTCAATCCCACAAGGCTGGAATCTGCCCTGTTTGGTTTACACCTAAATAAAAGTTAATAATATGATCAAATCTAGATGCTAGTTGTCCAACTTTAAGCATCAAGTCTTACCAGATAACAGGTAAAGATTGACAAGGATGCCTAGGAGATATTGATGGAGGTTACTTCATTTCTTCTTTGCCTAAGTACCTATTTATTTGATGCTTAGGTTCAGAATCCCTAAATTAAATCACAATCAGAACAAGAGACCAAACCTGTTGGGAGTTTGCAAAAACTGTAAATTTGTATCCTGTTTTGCTGATATATTTGCTTCCCTCTCACTCTCCCCTCACACACAAACACACAAACACACACACATACATACATACATTCATACATTCATACACACACACACAAACACAAACATCCCCTACCTGGCCATCTTATCTCAAATAGATCTCTTCTGAAGAATCTACAAAGAGAAATGACCTTTCCCCCAACAAGAATTTACTAAATGTTTATGGTCAGGAAACAGGCTAGACTGACTAAATTTGCTTGATTTGTCTCTGTAATTTCCCACTGTAAACCAATTTCAGATCAACTGCAAATGGGCATAGATTTTGACTCCATGAGGTTTTTCTCCATCTACATCTACACAGAGTTGCTGGCAAAATTTGCTCACCTCCACCCTCTGCCACCGTTGCCAAAGTTCCCAGCTTTTCTCTATGCCAAAATGATTAGATGAAGGACGTTACCCTTGAAAATTTTCAAATTCAAGCTATACACCACAATAAAGGATATCAGATCTTTCCTAAAGTCAACCCAAAAAGGAGACTCAACAAAGGTTTGGACTACTTTCAGTCAAACGCTATCAGATGCATTTCACAGATCGATCTATCCATCCATCCATCCATCCATCCATCCATCCATCCATCCATCCATCCATCCATGATTTTGGCAGTACTCATTCATTTCCAGTAAATGATGTGTGCTCTACTAAGGAGGAAATTTAGGATACACAATAGGAGCAGTTTAAAAGCAAGATCTGGGGTGGGGGTGGGTGGGAGGAAGGAAGCCAGCAGTGTTTCAGCAAAAGCTGTAGAAATAATTGTTTGGAATGCTTATGGACAGAGCACCTCCCTATAGTCTTTCCCCATTATGGGGAGTTGTTGTTGAATACAAACATCATCCTAAGCCATCCTGAGATTTGTTATGCCATGTGAATCTACCCATTGTGGGTAGATCCACCATCATTTAAACCATCATTTATGACTTAGCATACAGTGGGCAGCTATAACTGTGTAAATTCATTCGTGTTTGGACTTCATTTTAAATCTCAGTAATCATTTCTAGATTTGTACCAGCATAAATACCTGCGAATTTAAGGGGATATTATAGGATGACCTGTTTCTTTATTTCTGATAATTACTGATTGTCAGGAAATAACCTGCTCCAGAGGGTCAACGCCATTGCCCAGAGGATCATTGGTTGCCCTCTCCCATCTTTGGAAGAGCTTTATAGCTCCCGATGCCTTAAGAAAGTTCAAAACATTCTTAAAGATCCATCTCATCCTGGGCACCCTTTTTTTGAACTACCACCATCTGGCAGACGGTACAGGACAATTAAAACAAGGACAAATAGGCTGAAAAAGAGCTTCTATCCCAGGGCAGTAACAATACTGAATTCTACTGTATAGTGTAATATTATTGCAATATCAGGTTTTCAATTTCAATTATATAGCATATGATTGTGTTTTTAGAGTTATAATGTACACTGAAGATGGCATTTAATTTTGTTGTATAATGTGCAATGGCAATAAAGTAAACTAAACTAAACTAATCTAAAGTTTTTGTAGCTGTTTGTGTGAGGCTGCTCATTTTTTTGTGTGAGGAACATTTAAGTTTAAAAAAACCAATCAATTTACTTGTATCTGATTTTTTTAAAAAATGTTTTATTTATCAAGGGGATCTTTTATGGTAAACAAACATGGATTGAAAATGTTCTTTCCTTATTGACTCTAGGAGTACAGCATCTGCAAGTTGTCCAAGCATGACGGCTGAGATACATTGTTTAGCACCTCAGTGAGAATTAGGCTCACCTCAGTGGTAATGCTGACAAGGACTTCTCATATTTATGAGAAGCACAAAACACTTTTTGACAGAATGATCAAAGAGACATTTTCTAAGCAAGGAGGACGAACCTTAGAAGGCATTGTTCCAAATCGACAACTCTGTTTGGAAGCAATAGGCATGCTGGTCAAGGAATTGTATTTCAGGTAAACTGGATCTGTGGTTCACAGGTGAATGCAAAGATGCCCACAGGGTAAAAACTAGTGTGCACCTCCACTTCTTCGCATGGGCATTTAGAAGTCTGATGCAAACACCTCTGAGACCATATTTCTAACTTTTTCTCCTTTGAACAAGCACATGGTGAAATTCAGCAGAGATACAAAACAGTGGGAAAGGACACAGGACTGTTTGCATGTGGGGGTGGGTGGGAGAATAAAATAACTGGAGAATGTTCTTGGTTCAGGTCAGAAAAGGTAATCATATGGTCTTGGCACACTGTCATATGGTCTTGGCACACTGCAACTGTCATAAATATGAGCCAGTTACCAAGCATCTGAATTGTAATCACCTGACCTGGAGATGTTGCAGCGTGAAAAACAGTCATAAGTCACTTTTCTCAGTGCCACTGTAAATTCAGTCAGTCACAAAACGAACGGAGGACTACCTGTGTTATTCTGCATTTTGTTTTAGGCAGCAGTCTACAAAAACGATTGCCTATATGCAAACCTAAAATGTAAGCAGGCTACAATTAGAACTTGGATTTCCTTCCGCCATCCTTCCAGTAAGATAAGATGGAATAGGGTAGGTTAGAGTAGGATGGGATGGGATGGGCAGGGAAGGGATGGGATGGGGGGGAGTGGGCAGGGAAGGGAATTGAAGGGATGGGAAGGGATTGGGACAGGATTGGGATGGGGTGGGGTGGGGTGGGCAGGGAAGGGAAGGGATGGAATGGGAAGGGATTGGAATGGGAAAGGATTGAGTTGGGGTGGGGTGGAATGGGATGGGAAGTGAAGGGATGGGATGAGATGAGATAACATTTATTGTCCTCTTTTTTTTTTTTTTTTACTGTGAGCCCACATTAAAAATGAAATTCTTTTGCCTGCTCTCAAGACAAAGAGGATAGTTACCCAAACACATACATAACACCCATATACATGTGCTATATATACATACATAAATATATACTGGCACTTTATGAATGACTGCCCATTTGGAATACGTAGTGGAAAGAGGAAATTGGAGAGTTCACAAGGTTGATGCTCTATGGAACAAAACTGCCACCGAATCTAGATGTTCTGCACTGGATACCCTCCTCCTCCTCCTCCTCCTCCTCCTCTTGCTCCCAGAAGGTAACAAGGGAAACAGTAAAAGTGAAATGGGATTTCTGCTCTTTTCTTTTTATTCTCTGTCTCCCTTGAATGAAAAAGCCTCACCCCCCTCCCCCCCCCCCAAAAAAAAGCCTGAGAGGTGCTCTTGGAGTTGCTGACTTCGTCTACATCCCTGATTGCCCACCTGGGAGCTTGCGCTCTTTGGAATAGAATGATAGAATAGAAAAAAAGGATAGAATAGAATAGAAAAAAAGAATACAATAGAATAAAGGATAGAATAGAATAAAGGATAGAATAGAAAAAAGAATAAAATAGAATAAAGGATAGAATAGAATAGAATAGAATAAAGGATAGAATAGAAAAAAGAATAGAATAGAATAGAAAAAAGGATAGGATAGAATAGAATAGAAAAAAAAGGATAGAATAGAATAGAAAAAAGGATAGAATAGAATAGAATAGAATTATTTATTGGCCAAGTGTGATTGGACACACAAGGAATTTGTCTTTGGTGCAGATGCTCTCTGTGTGAAAGAAAAATAGAATACATTTGTCAAGAATCATAACATACAACACTAAGTGATAGTCATAGGTTACTAATAAGCAATCAAATCATACTAGGAAACAAATGAAACAATATAAATTGTAAAGAGCCAAGCAACCTGATTATAATCCTGAGGGGGAAGAGAAGAGATGGGTTAGAAAGAGATAGGAAAGAGAGATAGGTACTAGGAAGGGCCGCTTCCTGTCCATCGCACCTGCCGCCCCCCCGTAGATTGGCTGGGGCGACTCTTGGATTGCCTGAGGGGGAGGGGGGGAGAAGGAGCTCTGCTGACAGCTCCGGACGGGCTGGAGGGGAGGGGAGAAAAAAGGCGGCTTTACTGGCCGGGCGGAAGCGCTCGAATTGCGCCCTTTCGCCCGACCTGAGGGAAAAGTGTCCATCTCTTGCTGGCGCGCGCGCGCGCGCGCTTCCTGATTGGCGACTCCGCGGCTTCTCCCCCCCTCTTTCCCCCCCCCGCCCCACCCGTGTCGCCCCCCCCCCCCCACGGGGGGAGCCCCCCGCTCTCGCCGCGCAGCCATCCGGGAGCTGCGCCTGACGCTTCCCTTCTGCGCCTTTTTCCTCGGGGCACGCGGGGCGGAGGCGTGGGGAAGAGGGCTTGCCCCCCGCGCCGCGTCTCTCGGGATGGGCTGCCCCGCGCCGGTGCCCGCCGCTGGGGGCGGTGCAGCGGGGGGAATGCCAAGGCGGGCTGCCCCCGGCGCTGTAAAACATGTGGTGGGGAGGGGAGCTGCCGCCGCACGGCTCGGCTGCTGCTGCTGCTGCTGTTGCTGCCGGTGGCGGTGACGGAGGCGGCGGCGGCGGCGGCAGGTAGAGCCGTCCTTCCCCCCCCTCCCCCCGCACTCCACCCCGATGTCCCGCGGAGACACCCAGGCGTTGCTTCCAGCTCTCCCCGTCGGCTTTTGCCCGTGGCGGTTGGCTAGAGCCCCTCCATGCACGCGCTCACCCTCCTCTGGCTGGGCAGCGTTGCGAAGGTAAGCGGGGCGCTTCCGCTTGTCAGGATGGGGAGGTGGGATGGGTGGGAGACCGGCCGGGGTCTCCCCGTTGTCCCTGGCGAATAGAGCAAACCCTCCTCGAGATTTTCTCTTTTCTTTCTTTCTTTCTTTCTTTCTTTCTTTCTTTCTTTCTTTCTTTCTTTCTTTCTTTCTTTTAAAATTTCTGCCTGATTTTTTTTCTTTTTTGTGCTTTTCTTTCTTTCTTTCTTTCTTTCTTTCTTTCTTTCTTTCTTTCTTTCTTTCTTTCTTTCTTTCTATTTTTTTATCTAGTTAGTTAGTTTGTCACTCATGTACAGGATAACAGGAATAAGAATAAACACGAATAAGAATGCAGAAAATGGGGACAGGGACCTTAGGCATGCTTTTCTCCTTCTTTCTTTCTCTCTCTCTCTTTCTCTCTGCAGATTCTCCAGTTGTGCTGCCTCTGTTGCGGTGTCGGTGTCGTGGTGGCAGTGTTACCCGGTGACAGCGGTGGCCTCAGCGCCTTCAACCAGGGTTGGTATTTTCCTTGAGCTCTCCACATTTCGAAGAGGGCACCCCAAAGGAATCCTCCTTTTGGTCTCGCTAAGGGGTGGGGTGGGGGGCAAAGGGAGAATGGCAGGAGAGTCAAATTTGGCTTGGAAGCCTTTCGTTTTTTACATGCAAAGGTTGTTTTGCTGGAAATCGACAGAATACAGAATGACAGTGATTGGAAGGGAGCTTGGAGGTCTTCTAGTCTGACATGTGTGCCCTGGCTAAGTTTCCCAGTATAGCTCATCTAAAAAGCAAAATGGGTTTTTTTCCCCAGCCTTGAAGTGCTGAAATGGAGAAGATCCACTTCTAAAAGTGCCCTGGCTAAACTTTGCAGACCAGGTGTGTTAAAAATGTTGCAGTGCATGGGTAGATTTTTGGTGTATTATTGGCTTATGTCCCCACCTCAGATTATATCAGATGCTGAGGTTTAGCCAGGGTTGGGAGGCTGGTCTGGTCTGCTGGCACAATCCCTTAATCCCCCTGCCTTTCCTTCCTGGAACAAAATCTAAAGACATGTAAATGAAAGGACAATGTCCTCAAGTTTTGCCCTCTGCTTGTGTTTCCTTCCTCTGTTGTAAGCTCCCTGGGATGTAAATGCTTCTTTTTATTCTGTCAATTGGAAGAACACTGGTGATACCCTTTGAGTAATGCCCCGAAGGTGCTTTTTGTCTTGGAAAGTCTAGTTTCCTTTTGGTGGGGGGGAAAGCACATTTGGGACAACAATAATCTGGATGATTGAGAATCTCTATAGATGCTTTGAGTAATGAGCATTATTCTACTTGTGTGATTCCTGGGAACTTTTGACAGAGAGCTGCTTAGAAGGTCTTTGGTCTGGCTCTCTAGTTTGACTCAGGATGTTAGAATAGAATACAATAGAGTAGAATTCTTTATTGGCCAAGTGTGATTGGGCACACAAGGAATTTGTTTTTGGTGCATATGCTCTCAGTGTACATAAAAAGACAAGATGCATTCGTCAAGAATCATAAGGTACAGCACTTAATGATAGTCATAGGGTACAAATAAGCAATCAGGAAACCATCAATATCAATATAAATTGTAAGGATACAAGCAAAAAAATTACAGTCATAATTGGGAGGAGATGGATGATAGGAACAATGAGAAGATGGATGATAGGAACAATGAGAAGACTACTAGTAATAGTAATGCAGCCTTAGTGAATAGTTTGAGGTTTTTGGAAACGCAAATGTTTTACTCTTAATTTTAATGGGGAAAAGGCCACAAGAACTGCAAACTTGCACTCGCACTGCAGACTTACTGTATGTAGTTGTGAACGAAAGTCAGGTGAAATGACATGTGAGAAAGCCCTTGGTAGACAGGAGGAAGAGCCTCAGACCAGACAAACATCAGGTAAAATATAGCTGAGCCCACAGAAGAGAAGAGACTGGGAAGCAGCTAGTTTTCCAAAGAGTACAAGGAAAAGAAGGGAGAAATACTTTTAGGCTTGCAAGATTGTGTTAATGAATCTTTACTATGAGTTAGCACTCATAGCTGTGCTTCCTATCTGGACCACCTTGAACAGGTCCATTTGTTTCCCCCATGAGTTTCAAAGATCGGTTTGAAACAAGTGTACTTAATTCTTGATTAAACTTTCTTCTTGGAGCTTAACACTCCCTTTTCTGGTGTTTCCTCAACAACAAGCTTGCGAGGTAGATTGGGCTAAGAGAAGACACTGGGCTACTTCTCTTAAGAGTAGATTTGAACCCTGGCTTCCCAAATCATCATCCAAGATTGCAACTGCTCTTATTGCAAGACTTATTCAGACAAATGTACCCCCATAGAAAGAAGAGGCAGGGGAAAATAATTCTAGATCAATACTAGGTCAAATTCTTTCTCAATCCAGCCTCATAAAAAATTTACAGAGGAATACTTTTAAAAAAGAGGGAGAAAGAAAAAGGTTAATCTCACTTAAAAAAAAGTTAAAAGCATAGCCACCAGAAAGAATTACTTGAAAATCCAGCATTTCCAACCCTTTGCGCAGGGCGAGAATGGCGAGGGGGATGGGAATCTAGTGAGAAGTCGCACTCTAGGAAAACATGTGTGAACAGGCAAAGAAGGATTCCTAGATTTCAAAGAGAGCTGGAGACGGAGAGGCATCCTTGATTGAAAGTTCATCTCACATTAAAGAAAAAAGAAAGAAAAACAGACAAGAGACTTCCAAGCACTTCCACCGAGTGCTTGTTGCATTCCAGTGCAGGCTGCAAGGAAAATTTTTAAACCGGTAGCATTATACGCTGCTTGAAGAGATCCTTGCAGGGCTGCGGATACCCAGTCAGCTCAGGAAGAAGTAGGATATCTTCACTAGGCATGCTAATGAGCCCTGTTTCGTGGCAAAAAAAAAAAAGCATGCTGTGGTGCGGAGTATTTCCTCTGGAGCGTTAGAGCCTTTGCTCACCGAGGGGAATTCCCTCCTCATGCAGCTGCTTGTATTTTTGGCTACCGGCCTTGCTTAGCATCCTGAAATTCTGATTTAGCACTGCTGGTGAAAAGTGAGATGCTCTCGACAGAACATTTCCCCTCTCTCTACAGGGAAAAGCAAGCAAAGATGCCTCCATTTGCAAGCTTGTGAAGATGAGGAGATAGTAAAAACTCCATTGAAAAATATCTTTGTTTCTCCATGCAAAGGGGGGTGGGATGGGGTGGAAGGAAAGAGTAGATTTTCTTCCCAAGCTTACGGAAATGGAGGAAAGCAGCATAGTTTGTTTGCTTGCATTGGTTCCTTCGATTTCTTTTCCAGAGTTAACAAAAAAAAAGAGTCCCATGTGAGGAGGAATTTAAGATCCATTATTAATAAATGCCAATGAAGAATAGGTGGATAGTTTATTAGCCTTATGACCATATCGAATGAAAAAAAAAACAATGAAAACCCAAAAGAATCTGATAACAATCCTCTAAAAATAGCCGACTTAAACCCCTATAAGAAGCTTACAAACTTAAGATACAAGCTGTTATCAGAGATCAGAAAACTAGCAGTTCAGCTGAGTGCTTCAGTCAGACCTACTGTGCTTTGAAGCTGGAATCTAGAATTTAAAAGATGTGACACCCTGCTTATCTCCTTTGTGAGCAGGGGGTTGGACTAGAAGACTTCCAAGATCCCTTCCAACTCTGTTATTCTGTTATCTTTTTTGCTTTGGACACTGCTTCTCAAATGCTGTCGTTGATGACACACAACCAATGTAGCTATGGCACTTTCTAAGGCCCTTTGAGTTCTGTAGTCAGAATAAATCTATTGAACAATTTTTTATGGCTGCCCAGCTCATACATCAGTGACTCTGGGTGGTTTACAACATTAAAACTCCACAACATAAAAACCCATATAACCTCACCCTGCTCCTTAGGTGTACTTGGCACTTTCTATCCTATAATCTGCATAATTTGACCATCTTTGAGATTCTTCCACACCAATGATTTTCAATAGGATTTCTTCTGCAATGAATCCAGAACTAGAAACAACTCTTGGTATCCTCAGCTATTTACTCAGGGCAACCCTATCCTGCCCTTTCTTTATTCTACCTAGCAGAGGGGTCGGCAACCTTAAACACTCAAAGAGGCACAAAGGTCCTAACCGGAAGCCCCCTGTTCAATTCTGGAACTGAACGGAAAACCCACCCCTTGCCATAAAATCTCCTCCAGGCACACCATGCTACACCCCCCCCAAACCGGAAGCTCCTCTCAAAATTGTGGTGCCGACTGGCGACAGGGAGCCGCAGCAGAGGGATGAAAGAGCCACATGCAGCTCCAGAGCTGCAGGTTGCTGACCCCTGACCTAGTGCAATACCGATGGATCTGCCATCTTGGTAACTTCCCACAATGCCCTTGATTGGATAATAATGTGGGGGATTTGGGGAAATGAAGGGGAAGAGAGGAGCAACTTTCTGTTGCTTTCTGTTGCTTATTTATATGATACTGAACAGAAGGGCCAGCAAAGGACTCTGCAACTGAAAATCTTGAAGCCCAAAGTGTGAAGGGTAATTGACCCCATAATCTCTTGCGGGGTGGAGTCTGGGTACCTAAATGGAGCTAGCAGAGTGTTTTAATGGCCGGATGCCCTTCCTGTCACCAATGCAGAGCTTTGTTCAGCAGATATATTCCCAGTGTGCCCAGAGAGAGAAAAATATCTGCCTCTACCTAGGGATAATCGTATTATGAGTTCCTGCAGGAGCTCAACAGGGCATACTGTTGATGTACTCAAGAATTTCCCACTAGACCCCATTGGGTGGGGGAAGGGCTAAGCTAAGAAGATTGTCCAGCATAGTTATATCATTGGTTTCCAATAAGGGTGATTCTTTGCCATCAAATAAATGACAAATGAATGATTCAAGAATGATCAGGAAAGTTTCCAGTTGCAGTATTCTGCCTTTCATGGCAGAATTGTTCCAACCAGATTTTATATTTTTTTGCAATTGCCCTGGGAAGAGTTAGGGAGCCCCAAACAATTTGTTTTACTGGCTTCAATTATAAGCTGCTCTAATTCAAACATGACAGTGGCTTATAAGGTAATACAAATGTAGTGCCATATTAAAACCAATTGCAACCTAAAAGGACTGTGCTCCCAGGAACAGCCATCAGCCTCCAAGCTCATGTTTCAAAAGAATTTGGGCATCCGTGGCTGCATTGATAAATGAAAGACTCCCCTTTTGAACCCAAGGAATGGTAGTGGCATCCTTGTTCCTCTAATTGTTTGTCTCCATTGATGCATCTCAGGAAAGTTAACTTTCAGAGTGTGGGAAGCACCCCTCCTAGAAGAATGAAATATTTTGTTGAAATATTAAAAAGGCAGAATATTCTATTGCCCTGAATGAGAAATAGAGAAGCTCTTAAAAGCCAGAAAAATAGACTCGGTTTCCCTCCTCCCCAAGAAACTGAGGCCATCTTTTAAAAATGCTGATTTGGTAATCCATTCAAGACAGGATTAAAACCCCAAAGAAATCAGCATCTAGGATTAATTACTATATTTTCCAGGGTATAAGACGCACTTTTCCCTCCCAAAACAGGTTGAAAATTTGGGTGCAACTTATACACTGAATGTAGCCAAAAATGTGAGGCACAGAGGAGCCGATGGTCTGTGGCAATCCTTGCAGCCTGGAACAGCTGATTGGGGGTATTCTGGGAGGCCGATCCACCCGCCAATCAGCTGCTCATGCTGAATCAGGGTGCAATAATGTGCTGAAGCTGACCTGACTGTTTGCTATTTGCTGCAAGGACATGTCAGAGTTCGCAGCAGCAATCACATTCAGAAAGCACACACAGCTTCAGCAGGATTCAATAACTTCTCCTTATATATAACTCATTAAGCAGGTTTTCCAATGTGGTAGTTCAGCAGAGAAATTTCACTTTCAGTTTTAGTTTCAGATATCAGCACAGCATGCAGCTTTAGTACAGAACAGGCCATACCCAGGCTCCTTGCTGTCTCCTTCCTTGTTGCTCACACAGCAAATACTGTTTGTTTCCTAACAGCTATCAACTCTCTCAAACACTGACAGGATGCTATCCAGATGAATACCATGGATGCTGGTAGGCAGAGGCAGATTCATTTCTTATTTTCCTCCCCAAAATCTAAGGTGCATCTTACACTCCTATGCGTCTTATAATCCCAAAAATATGGTATATTTGTTAAACAAGATTTAAAATCCAAGGAAGCCAGCCCTTTAGACTCATTGCCAGCCTTCGTGAGACACACTAATTAAAATCAAATAAGAAAATGCACAAAACAAGTCTCTAAATTACAAAATGCTGTAGAACGAACTGTATAAAAATCCATGCACTTGTCAAACCAATTGGTCAGCAGCCGAGCCAGGGCTGCTTGTGATTCTGTTCACCACTAAACCATCTTTCCCATCAGGCTCCATGTTTCCAGTGTCTTTCTCCCAGCTTGGAACTGAACCAGATGGATTTTTCTTCCAACCAAGAATCCATAAGACCGAGAAAAACCCCCCTCCCAAAATGCCTATGGGAGGTGAAGCCTGGTGGCTAACCCCGTTCTCAACCTTCTTCCAGATTACATCTTTGTCATTCCTGTCGAGGTGGACTCCAGCGGATCCTATCTCTCGTATGACATTTGGCACAGTGCCAGGAGGAAGAGATCCACCGTGAGCTCAAAAGCTTCCTTGCACTACAGGTTTTCAGCCTTTGGAGAGGAACTGCATCTCGAGCTGAAGCCCTCGGACTTTCTGAGCCATAATGTGACTGTCCAGGTGCTTGGGAAAGATGGCATTGAAGATTCTCAGGTTCGTGACATTGAGCAGTGTTTCTATCAGGGATTTATAAGGAACTACAGTTCTTCTTCCGTTGCCATATCCACGTGCACAGGTTTGGTAAGTGTTATGTGTCATTGCTCGGTTTTCAGACTTCTACTGCGCTTGTTCTCTCCTGTTAGCTTAAGGCTGATTTAAAGTTGCCTGCCACTGCCCACAGCTGTTGCTTCCTATCTATGCTGCTAAGTCTCCAAGGTGCTTTCTCAAAAGGCAACTGGGCTTTCTTGATTTTTTTCCCCCTTGAAAATGTTTCGCGACTCATCCAAGAAGCTTCTTCAGTTCTAACTGAAAGAAAAAACAACAACAACGAGAAAGTCCAAGGACTTTGGGAAAGCACTTTTGGAGCAGCCATGACCTGGATAATTGACACTCTCCATAGAGAGAGCGGTTGATGGGTAAATGCGGAAGATGGGCTGACACAAACACCTTCTTGATCCCATCTGCACATTGTGTGGAGTGTGCATCCTGTATGATGATTGATTGATCTGACTTCTGTGCTTTGCTGTTTAAGTGTTCCCTAGTCAGAACTTTAAGATTCACAGACATATGGATGCAGAAAATGGATTCTAGGTAACTGTCCGTGAATGACAGATGCATATGTTAATCAAAATCTCGTAACATTTGCCTCCACCCCACCTAACCCTTAATTTCTCAGCATTCACAGCAAGAGGTTTAGATAGAGATGGTATCACTGCATGATAAACAGTGGTTCTCCAAATTGATTCTTGAGCAGTGGGAACACTTGGAGGACAGATGTTCATCTAAGTAAATTTCTTTTCTGCATCAAATATATCAGATATATGTTTGTGATGGGCAACACTTCACTAAAATTTCAGACTTTGGTACTTCTCGGATATCAACTTCTCAGTTTTACTACTCCTTTGCCTATACCTAAATGGACACTTATGGGGTGAATTCCAAATATTGTAATTAAAAAAGGAGACTTCCAAAGGCTAACCTCAGATTCAGAGGACTGGGCCTCTGTTCTATAGAAAAGCCCATTGCATTCCCGCTACTGAATCAGTAGTGAAGAAAAGAGGATATCATTACTAGTGAAAACAGCATAAATATAAGTGGCAAGGTAAAACAATGTAATAAAGTACGCAGGAGTACCTATGAATGCTCTAATATGGGCTTTAGCCCATATTGAATGCTTCCAATATGGGTTAAAAATTCAGATGAACACTAGGTGGCAACAAAGAATGTAAATCCCACTTTGCTGCCCTCTATTGGCATTGAAGAGCAGATTGGTATAGTAATTAAGGCACCAGAGTAGAAACCAGAAACCTATGAGTTCTAGTTCTCCTTTACGTACAAAGCCAGCTGGGTGACCTTGAGCCAGTCACTTTCTCTCAGCTCTAGGAAGGAGGCAATAGTAAACCACTTCTTTAAAATCTGCCAAGAAATCTTATGGGTTTGTCTAGGCAGTCTCTAAATTGGACACAATTGAGTGGAAAGAAAAAAAATATGGTGGTTTGGATTCCCCATCCTCCCCCGGTGCATAACATGATCGTTGCTATAAAATATTGTCAATGATTCTTGGATGAGAAAACCAGCAGTTTTGTGGTAGATACATCTTTGTGCTTAGGTCTTAGGATTCAATTTTTGAACATCTGTATGTTCAAGGACAGGAAGGCCTGGAGGAACATTGTCCATGGGGTTGCAATGGGCAGGACATGACTTCACAACTAACAACAACATGTGCAAGGTTGGTGAACGCGGTGGCTCAGTGGCTAAGACGCTGAGTTTGTCGATCAGAAAGGTTGGCAGTTCAGCAGTTTGAATTCCTAGTTCCACATAACAGAGTGAACTCCTGTTACTTGCCCCAGCTTCTGCCAATCTAGCAGTTCGAAAGCAAGTAGAAAATGCAAGTAGAAAAATAGGGACCACCTTTGGTGGGAAGATAATAGTCTTCTGTGCGCCTTTGTTGTTTAGTCATGTTGGTCACATGACTACGTAGATGTCTTTGGATAGTGCTGGCTCTTCAGCTTTGAAACGGAGATGAGCACTGCCCCCTAGAGTCGGGAACAACTAGCACATATGTGCGAGGGGAGCCTTTACCTTTACCTTATGTGCAAGGGTTTTGAATTGTATATATCCAGTCAGTCATTGCTTAGTAACCAAATGAACTGTATCTTGATGTGATGTGTGAAGCCAACTTCTGGTATCAATGTGGTGCTTGTAACTGCCACCATCCATACCTCCTCCTCCCTTTTCCACAATTAGTTTGCCCTATTCATTTTAGTCCTGGCAATTAAACAAACAGTTGCATTGCTTTACATGGTTGGCAGCCCTAATCAACCCGTTGTTCGTTTCATTAGCAGTAGCTTCCCCACAATGCAAGTGCAGTGGCCTATTCTTTCAAGCCCAAAGCATCACGTTGGGATTTGGAAGCAATTGTGTTTTAATAGACGGCAGGGATCCTTTGATCTTGCTTGCTCTGGAGTCTATGTGTGAGCAATTCAGAAAAACCTTTTCCCTCAGCTGCTGCTTTTTGTTGTGCAGAGCTGGCAGTAGATTCGGACAGTGAGGAGGTTGGGGAGGAACATGGGCCAGTCCTGGAGTCTGGGGAAGGCTCTGATGAGGGCTCTGTGTTGGAGGCAGAGAGGGGGCGAGAGCCGTATGCCAGTTATCAGCTGCCTTCAGAGTCAGCTGGAGCCTGTTCCCAGTGTGCGCATGAGCAGAGTTGCCAGGCGAAAGGAACAGCTAAAGAACAGGGGTTGACTTGGGAGTATGGCCACAGGTGAATGATGAATGGCCCCTCCCAGAGGAATTAAAAGAGGAGCAAAAGGGGAGTGGAGTTTGCAGTAGACAATTAGTTTGCTTAATTGGTTCCTGATTCTCTGAGACTCCTTGCCAAGTTTTGCAGATATCGGCCTGTCAGTTCTCCAAGCCAGATAAGGTCTGTCACTGTAAATCCTCCCTTGAAAGACTTTGCTGGATATGAACAAGTAGAACTCATAGTAAATTAATAAATTAATAAAATGACCTCATTCTCTGTCATCCCATTCTTCTTTTGCCCTCAATCTTTCTTAGCATCAGGCTCTTCTCCAGTGAGTCCTTCCTTCTTATTAGGTGGCCAAAGTATTTGAATTTCATCTAGCCTTCTAAAGAGCAGTCAGAGTTGATCTCCTCTAGGACTGGGGTATTTATTTTTGCATGTATTTTAAATAATACATACAAAAATAAAATGTATATTCATTTGCTTTATACATGTACATATATACCGTACACACACACACACTTTAATTTGCCAATCAAAGATATTTGTCTGGTCCTTGGATCGCTATCTATTAGCTGCCTGAGTGAATAGGGATATCTTCAGTTATTACCAAAAAGCAAATGTTATGAGCTCCATTGGTCATCCCTTCAAAAGGAAATTTCTATTGCCATCAAGAAAGACCTCATAATAAAGATGAAAATATGGTCTTGGAAGACTTCAAGAATTTAGACTTAGAAACCTGCATTATTTAATTGGTCAGCAATATCTTAGCCTTCCATTTAGGGAGTTTTGTTGCCTCATTACTCCCCTGCTACAGATCTAGTCCAAGGCTGCTGTGTCAACATAATGAAAGCCCTTGGCTAACTAGCAGCGTGGTATGGGTGCAAATGAAGTAACAATTGTATAGATATGACCTAGTTAGAAAATTCTTGGATAAGAAATTTACTGATTATATTACTGTCTGCCTTTCAGTGTGGAAAAGGGGGTCTTGCTTCTTTCTTGCCAAATTCTTTTTTTGGCAGGCCTACTGTAGGTTTGAAGTGCAGGGCAGACAAAGTGTGCAGATAATCCTGACCTTGGTTTGACCAGGACTGCTGAAAGCAAAATTAGTTTGGGTTTTAAGCAGTAGGGTATGTCTTTTAAGTCATAGATATGTTGCATGTGCCATATGTGGAAGTCATATGGATGTAGAACTAGTCAAGTGGGAATTGCATTTGGGGTTTCAGCTGATAACAACAAATCGTAGACTTTCACTGATTACAGAGTTGGAAGGGACCTTGTAGGTCTTCTAGTCCAACCCTCCACCCAAGCAGGAGACCTTACACTATTTCTGACAAATGACAGTCCAGCCTCTTCTTGAAAGCTTCCAGTGATGAAGTTCCCACAACTTCTGAAGTCAACTTCTATTCCATAGGTTGATTGATCTCACTGTAAGATAATTGCTCCTTATTCATAGGTTGAAGCTGTCCTTGATCAGTTTCCATCCATTATTCTCTGTCTGGCCTTCGGTTGCTTTGGAAAATTGCTCAACCCCCTCCTCTTTGTGGCAGCCCCATAACTATTGGAACACTGCTATCCTGTCTCCCCTAGTCCATCTCTTCATTAGATTAGCCATGCTGAGTACTTGCAACTGTTCATTAGATCTTTTAGGACATGCGAGGCGGGGGGAATATATTTTCTGCCCTTATGTGACTTGTCTAGGTGATATCAGTGCTAAATATCAGTACCGTTTGACAGCACTAACCTGTCATGTTTATTATGTTGCCGAGGATTTTGACAAGTGCTCAAAACTGCTATGAATATTTGGAGCTCAGTAGGCTACCCATTCATTTTGGGCTGAAGGTAAATGCTTCCGAGCAACTAAGTATTGGGTTTTCCCCCTGTGGGTCCTAGAGTCCAGGATTTCCTTAATTTCAAAATGTTGTTCACCTTCTATCATGATAGGAACAGGAGGTGTAGGTGCATGTGGTCTGAGTTGTGAGATTACTTCTCGTTTGAGTAAACTAATGTGAAACACTGGATGGACTTTCCTGAATGTCTTTGGCAGGAGTAATTCTGGGTTACTGGCTTGATTGGTTTGGTTATTGGGAAAGGTCCGATGAAATGTGGTCTTTGATGGTTGCAACGACTTCAGGAATTTTGTCGATAGGTATACTCTATCTCCAACATGGAAGGGTTTGGGATCTACTCTTTTTTTGTCAGCTTGAGTTTTGAAAGCCTCTCTAGCTTCCTATAACGCTAATCTAACCACTGGCCATGTGTTTCGTAGGTTGTCTATCCATTCTTTTAGGGGATGGTTGGTTCCTCTATGGGTAGTTCAGGCATGGGGTTGAAATCCTGGCCTGTTGCTACTTTAAAAGGGGTGAACCCAGTGCTTGAGTGCACAGCGTTATTGAAGCCCACTTCTGCAAAAGGTAAAAGACCA
Organism: Thamnophis elegans; assembly: GCF_009769535.1. Lineage (NCBI taxonomy): Eukaryota > Metazoa > Chordata > Lepidosauria > Squamata > Natricidae > Thamnophis > Thamnophis elegans. The sequence continues at coordinate 32,472,682 of NC_045554.1, forward strand.
ACCCAGTTGGCCTGTTGAAAATTAATAAAATATCTTAGGTATTGTTCTAGAACCATGTTCCAATTTTCAGTTTGACCATTGGTGCACGGATAGTGACTGGAGCTCAGTCCTTGAGTGGTGCCCAGTAGGTTTAAGAATGCCTCCCAAAATTTTGAGGTGAATTGGACCTCTCTGTCAGAGATGCTTCTCTGCGGGGCTCCATGAAGGCGATAAATGTGTATCAGGAATAACTTGATTAGAGTTTTGGCAGTTGGGATCTTTTGGCATGGTATAAAATGTGTCTGTTTTGAAAACAAGTCTGTTATGACCCAAATGACACTATTCCCTGCGCTTTCTGGTAGTTCGACAATAAAACCCATAGCTATCTCCTTCCAGGGTGCTGAGGGCTCGGCTACCTTCTGTAACAGTCCTGGCATTTTGCCTTGGTGTCTTTTGGCTGCTGCACAAATTGGACAGCTGGCTACATAGCTCTCGATGTCCTTTTTTAGTGATGGCCACCAAAATTGCCTTTTAATTAGATGTAAAGTTTTTACAAAACCAAAGTGTCCTGCTAGTTTGGAGTCGTGGCACCTTTCCATTAAGTACAGTCTTTGGCTGGCTGGAACATACAACTTCCCTCCCACCCAAGCTAGGTTATCTTTCATCAGACAGCTGTCTTTGTGGCTCAAAAACCATTTGTCAGTGGTTAAAGCTTGTTTAAATGTTTGGGTGGTGTCATTGTCCTCCAGAGTGTCTCCTTTTCCCTGGGATCTGGTGGTTACTCTAGTAGCTAGTTGATTGTCTTGTATCATGGGTTTGATTACGTTTGGCTTCATACTATTGTATTGCGGTTTCCCGGATAGTGCATCTGCCAGGAAATCTTTTCCCCCCGGGAGGTATCTGAGGGTAAATTCAAACCTTTTAAAGTACTGAGCCCATTGTACTTGTTTTGGAGAGAGTTTTCTTGGGGTCTTTAGGGCTGCTAAATTTTTATGATCTGTCCAGACTTCAAAAGGGATCTTACTCCATTTTAGAAAATGTCTCCAGGTTAAAAAAGCCCATCAAACTGCATAAGCCTCTTTCTCCCAAATGGCCCACCTTTGCTCAGATTCATTCAATTTTTTGGATGTGTAAGCACATGGTTGTAATTGGTCTTCTTCATTTTTCTGAAGCCACGTCGGCTCCTATCGCCACATTGCTAGCATCTGCTTGTAAGACGAATGGTTTCTCTGTGTCCAGGTGCTTTAGGATCGATTCTGCCAAAAGGCTACTTCAGTTTCGGGTTTCCCTCCCCCTTCGTTTTTAAGAGCTTGGTGATGGGAAGAGCAATTTGGGCGAAAGCGGGAATAAACTGCTGGTAAAAGTTTGCAAATCCCAGGAAGCTTTGCAACTGTTTGCATGTTCTGGGTGATTCCCAGTCAAGTACCGATTGCACTTTCGAAGGATCCATTTCTATGCCCTGGTGTGAAATGGTGCTATCTTAAGTAATCAATTTTTTTTTGGTGGAATTCGCATTTGGAGAATTTAGCATAAAGTTTTGCAGAGCAAAGTTTGTTCAGAACTGCCCGGACTAGTTTTACATGTTCTGCCTTGGTCTCAGAATATAATAAAATGTCATCCATATAGACTATGCAGCCCTTAAATAGATGCTCCTGCAACACTTCGTTTATTAATTGCATAAATACTGCAGGGGCCTCTTGTAGCCCAAATGGTAGCACTTTGAATTGATAGCATCCAAGAGGGGTGTTAAATGCAGTTTTCCATTCATCTCCCTCCTTAATCCTGATACAGTAATAAGCCTCCCTTAAATCCAGCTTTGAAAAAATTCTCCCTTTGGCTAGGTGTGCTAGCATATCCTTCATGAGTGGGAGAGGATATACATTTGCCCTACTGATTGAATTTAAATTTCTAAAATCAACACATAAGTGTTTGGAGCCATCTTTTTTCTCTCTAAACAACACTGGGGCTGCAACCTTTGGTTGGGCTGGTTCAATGAAACCCCTTGCTAGGTTTTTTTCAATGAATGCCCTCAGTTCTTCCAGCTCCCTTGGAGACATACTATACATCTTGGGTTTAGGGAGTTTGGCTCTGGGTAGGATTTCTATCGCACAATCAGTGGAGCGGTGAGGTGGAAGCTCATCAGATGCTTTTTCGCTAAAAACCTCAGCCAAGGGGTTTCCTCCTCAAAGAAGGGAGGGAGTGGAAATTCTTCGGTCTCCCTGCTCCTCAGGGCCAACTCCTTTCCACACTGGCCAGGTTTCGTAGGTTTTCCCCTCAATGGGCAATCTGGTTTCTTAGCTAGTGCCTGAGAACGGCATTCTGCAGCTCAGTGCCCCTCTTTTCCACACTTGAAACAGACTAAGGATTTTGGAGACAGTGTCGTTTGCAGTTTAAAAGGTTCTTGTTTCCATTGGGGTGGGGATTTCTTCCACATTCGTCCTGCCCAATACTGATTTCTGGCCATGTCGATCTCTGCCTCTTCAGCAATAAGATACCACTCATGTGGTTGGGGCACCTTGGGCCACACAAGCATTGTAGAGTTAATCACTCAGCCCAGCCTTGAACCAGCTTACCAGGATATCGTCTGGCCAGTTCATATGACATGCCAGGTCTCGGAATTCTTCAGTATACTCTGCCACTGGCCGGCGTCCCTGCTTCACAATTTTAATGCGGTCGCGTGCTTTGCGGTCTGCGAGGGGGTTCTTGAACTGTCATTGCAGGGCCATCATGAACTGATAAAAGTCCCACAGTTCTGGTGCATCGGCATCATGTAAAGTCACCATCCATCTGGCAGCGGCTCCTTCCAGGGCTAGGGTGACCACTCGTACTTGGGCTCCTTGGGTTCGAAAATCACACCCATATTCTTGCATGTAGGTGAGCACGTGTGCCACAAAGAATCCCAATTTCTTCGGGTTCCCATCAAATTTTACCCCCAGGGAGTTTTCCTTTCTAACTGTAGGTTTCAGGGTTGGTTCAGAGTGGTCCCCAACCCATGTGCCAACTGGGAGGAAGGTTTTCTGGGTTCCTAGCTGTTGCTGCTGTGCTGTCAGCTTGATCAGCAGGGACCAGAAGGGGTTAGTTCCCCTGGCATCACCCCCGTTTGCCACCCTTCCAACGCTTCTTGGTTGCCGGTCTGGCTCCCCCCAGATGTTGAGATTTTCCAAAATTTCCATCACCATCTGGGTTACATGCCTCTTCAGAGGATCCACTCTCAGCGCGGCTTCATTTAGCTCCTCCTGGTCAGAGGGGGCTTCTAACTCCAATTTCCACCCTGGTTTTTGGCTACCTTGGGTAAGAGTGACTCCCTTGGTCTTCCCTTCCCAGCCATCTTTTGTCCCGATTCTGATTGACCAATGGGGCTTTTTGGGGTCCTCCAAGCTCACTCCATTCTCTCCACCAGGATACAAGGAGCAGGTCTCTGGTTGTGGAGGGGTTTCCATCTCTCTCCAGTAGTCAGTTTCCCCTTGTTCATTGTTATGCTCAGACATGGTTTGCTGGGCCCCCTCGGTAGAATAAAAATGTTTCTCTCCTGGTTGACCACTTTGCAGAGAGATGCTGCTTTATGTAATGGCTCCTCTCCTAACTTGAGAAAGTAAAGACTCTTGAAACAGATTATTTCAAAAGGAACCTTTAATCAAGCAGGATGGAAACCATTAGAAGCAAAACAGCATCTGAAAACCTTTAGGCCATGCAAATGGGATTAAGCTGATAATGACCCCTCCCCTTTCTCCAAATGCAGATTCTGACCAATGCACAAGTGTGAAGATGCTTCCTTAACTCTTCTGCCCTGGGAGTCAATAAAGGTTCCCATAGCTATCTCTCGTTAGACATCAAAGTTATATATCCCACATGGCTACCATAAACATCCCTCCAGAGATGTTGGGACCTCCAGTCTCCCGGTGACAGGAAACCAGTTGTAAAGTTGTAAAACTCAGTTGTTTCAGATGTAGCTAATGATTTAACTCCGAGGCTCCCCTCCTCCTAACTGAATGGCAGTATCACTTTTAGGGATCTGACATCATCATCTTGAAAAAGATTTTGTTGAGGGCTCAAAAATGCTGTGAATTCTTGGAGCGGAGTATGATTTCCTTGAAATCCACCTGCGTTCTAAAATATCAATTGTCCCCAAGGTGCTTTTCCAAAAGGCAACTGGATTTTCTTGAGGTCCCCCCCCCCCCCCAAAATCATTTCACTTCTCATCCAAGTAGCTTCTTCAGAGTCACTGCACAACTTCATGATATAAGATGTGTGGCTTATTAGATAATGATATAGGGGATGGTGAAAAGTTTGTTGTACATCTTTGAACACATGTTTGAAACAGTAGAGCTTTCATCCTTAATCCCCCACATGGACTGTACGGCCATGCACTTTTCCCTACTTTCAAAGGAGGCAGCTGTATGGAATGTTATTTCCCATGGCATATGCTTTCAATTAGCCTAGTCCAAATAGCAGGAACTGTTTAAAGTTAATAATACGATACTGAGCTTGTCGATCAGAAAGGTCGGCAGTTCGATGGTTCGAATCCCTAGCGCTGCGTAACGCAATGAGCTCCCTTTACTTGTCCCAGCTTCTGCCAACCTAGAAGTTTGAAAGCACATAAAAATGCAAGTAGAAAAAATAAGGACCACCTTTGGTGGAAAGGTAACAGTGCACCTTCGGCATTTAGTCATGCCGGCCACTTGACCACGGAGATGTCTTTGGATAGCGCTGGCTCTTTGGCTTTGAAATGGAGATGAGCATCATCCCCTAGAGTTGGGAACGACTAGCACATATGTACGAGGGGAACCTTTACTTTTATCTTTTACAGGAAGAAAAGCAGATTTTCTCCAACTAACCAATACTGTGCTTAATAAATTACCATGATATTAATACATAGAACACTTATTCCGTTTTCATGAACCAACATATTTCACAATATAACCTGTAACTTATATACCAAAGATATATATACATACATAGATACATATGAAAGATAGAGAGAGAGAGGGAGAGAGGGACAGAGATACATGTAGATATATAGAATATCTATAACTTCTTGAATTCATCATACCTTACAAAATTGACTACATATTTCATCATACATGTACCATTGTATTATATGTTCCTTTTATGCATTTTTACTACTATTATCCATGTACTCTATGCCATACAATAAATAACTAAATGAATGCATTTCTTTTGGTGGAAAGTTAAAGATAACAGGGCAAAACAGGTCACAAAATAGTTGGCGAAGTATAAGTATTATTATTATTATTATTACAGAGAATTGAAAATGTAAGGAGATATTTTCCTGGGCTGCTGTGTTAGGAAGTTGGACAATTTAACATCTTGCCTTTTCAACCCTGCTGTGTTGGAACTATTTAAAATTGAACTATGGCTTATAAAACAGATCCTGCAATTTATGGTGTGAATCTCCCATCTGAAGCCTAAATGTTTGTATATCATCTCGCAGAGGTCAGAAATACTGCATCTGCAGCAGAGCTGCTCAACCTTGTGTAACACTTCGAGGTGTTGACTGTGGAATCTTTAAATGAAGTTTCTAAAAGTTGCATTATATTTTGTTGCCCTTGACTGTTATATTGCAAAGTTTTGATGTTTTCATCAAGATGTAGATGTGTTCACTTACTTGTTACAATATGTCCAATGTGAGTAAAAGTTGCTATTCTCTGTCTCTCTCCCTCCTTCCCCCATCTCTCTATCATCTATCATCTCCAAACTGGTGAAATGATGTAATTTCAGACATCCTTAAAAGCCATATTTTATACTGCCAAAAATAAATCATAATTAAGGAAGTGTGAATATGAAAACTGTCTAAACTACCACAAGATCCAAACAACGGAAACAATCTTGGAAGGTCAAGTTGCTGGTTTGTTTGTGTTTGAAATAATTCTTTTTGATATATCATTACAGCAGCTTATATGTCTGGGATAAGTGCTGGCACTTTTCACCAATGGTTTTTAGAAGATGGTTCTTAGCCTATGAATGGAGCCTTACTAGAGTCCCTCCTGTACAAATGTAGCCATTAACTCTTTATCTGACCTCATGAAATGACCTTTGTACCACTGTGAATGTCTCATATTTAAGGTGACCAGATGTCCCGCTTTTGGCGGGACAGTCACAATTTTTCAAAATTTGTCCCATGTCCCGCGGTATGTTCAAAAAGTCCCAATATTCCAAAAGAAAGAAAAGACGCCGAATCATCACTTTTAAAAAAGACGCCGTTAAAAAAATGTTTTTATTTCTCTGAAGTGTCGTTCCCGATGTGACCTTTAGAGGGCAGTGGTTTCCCTCCCTCTTATCGGCTCTCTCGAAGTGCCCAAAGAGGGGCGAGGCTCCCTCCCCTCCTGCACGTGTGCAGTGGGGGGGGGGCTTTCCAACGGTGGCAGTGCGGCGAGGAGGAGGCTCAGTCCCAGGCCAAGCGGCTCAACTGTAGGAAGTTTTTTTATTTTTGCCCGCTTCTCTCGGGCACTGCTCTCTCTGCAGCCATGCCGTGCAAGCTGCCATCAGCAACCTGGTCCGGTGAGCCGAGGGGAGGCAAGAGGTGATCCGGTTGGGAGAGGCTGGCGATGGGGGTGGCTTTTGAAAGGGTTGGGGGGCGTTGGGGGAAGGCAATCGCGGGAAGGCTTTTTTTTTTACAGCTCAGGTGCTCCGAGCCCCCCTCCGTCAATGGTGTCCCGCTTTACCCATCTTAAAATCTGGTCACTTTACCCATATTACTACTAGAAAGAGAATTAGGAAATTCTTGTATTCAGGTGGAGTAAATCCTGCTGAAGAATAAGTGTTATCAGGTCTAAGCAAATAGAAGTATGGATTTCAAACTTCCCACAATATTTTATTAAAGAAATATTCTGGGACTATTCCCTTGATTAGTTATGGTGGGGGACATGACCTTTTGTCAAATGATGGTTCTTCCATAAGATATGACTCTTTTTAGCATTGCTATGAGACTTTGTGGGCTCAAGAACATGGTTGCTATTAAAAAGATGCCACAGGTTTATCCTTGAATTAATTATCTGCTGTGGAGGAACAGAAGGCTGGATCATATCAGCTGCTAGTTTGATCCAGTGAAGTCATTCTTATGTAATAATAATATGAATCTTACTGAACATAGATTTCTAATGCACCTTCGTGCATCAGTTGAGGTCTGTATTAAGTCATGGATTCAATTACCAATAGGAAGCAGCTTGAAGACGCTAGTTAGACAAAATAATTTCACGATCATTTGGCAATACAATCATTTTCATCAAATATAGAATATAGGTGGAAGCTCAGAACCAACGTACCCAAACAACCAGATGTGGCACACATGGCACATCCATCTGGTATCAATTATTTTCTTGAAGGAATTTACTGATTTATAATAATATAAAATAATAATATAACATAATATTATGTTTATATATAACATAAAAGAAACAGCTAGGACATTCTTATTGCTGAATTGTTAGATAAGAAAACAGTGTAGCATTTGACAAAAAGGATGCTCTAGGCAGTGAAATTCTTTGGTACCTTCTCTAGCTGTTTTAACATCTTATTGATTAAAATCTTTGTAGACTTTTCCTCCGAGGGGTGGGATTTTGTTGCTTGTAAGGATATAAGCAGCAAAGTTATAGTTATACAGTCATAAATGGGAGGAGCTGGGTGATACGAACAATGAGAAGATTAATAGCAATGCAGACTTAGTGAATGGTTTGACAATGTTGAGGGAAATATTTGTTTAGCAGAGTGATGGTGTTTAGGGAAAAAACTGTCCTGTCTCTAGTTGTTCTGGTGTGCAGTGTCCTATAGTGTCATTTTGAGGGTAGGAGTTGAAACAATTTGTGTCCAGGATGTGAGGGGTCTGTAAATTAGTGAATTCTTTCCAAATCTACATCTAATGCATATAAATAAGCAAATGGGCATTTCATACAGATCTGTCTTCTCTTATTGTGCACTTTATTGGTGGTATACAAATATTTCTTCCTGATTACATTCAAGTCCATACATTTATCTAAATGTAAATTTGGGATGGATTCCTTTGTTTCTATTTCTGATTTATAGTATTTGTGTTTTACTATATGTCTGAATTGCACAAAATAACAGTAGTGTGGGTCTCAGATACATCTGGTTGGCCACTCTTTGTCCCAGAACACTGGACTAAGTTACAGTACATCCAGTGGTGGGATCCTTCCGGTTTAACAACCAGTTGGGCGATCGCGTGCTTTGCGCATGGGAGCAGTTTTAATAAAATTTATCTTCCATGTTACTTCTGGGGAGTAACACAGCTGAGGCACAGCAATCCACTCTGCGCGTGAATCAGCTAAGAGGTTATAGGTAGATAAAGCACAGGGGTGGCCGAGCTGGCCCAGCTGATCATCTGAGTGAACCGGTTCGCTCCCCAGCTGATCGCTGGAGCTACTGGTTCCCCTGAACCAGTCCGAACCAGCTGAATCTCATCCCTGTGTATATCCCATATTCTTAGGCATCTTTGCACATCCTCATCATAGTTGAAGGTCTGGTTAAGATGGAATTCTGCTTCTCCAGTGACCAAAGCTAAGAAGCAGTTTGCCATTGGAGCCAAGGCAGTCCCACTCCTTACAATTTAGAGCTGTAATTTATAGCTTAAATCTGTCATGAATTTAAATTGATAAATTGGAAAAATGCTCAGATCATCCTTAAGTGACTCTTCTTGGTGCTATGATCTTCTCTGGCTAATCAAAGAACATGCCAGTTTATTGGTGGTCCTTGAGACCATTTTTTGGGAGGAACATGATGTTCTAGGCAGCAAACTTTGGACATCTTCCATTCTGCGAAGGTTTTCATCAAGAAATGATATTCATAAGCTTGAAACCAAACAAGTAAAATCGAATACATGCCTGTCATATGGCACGAAAATGTGAATGATCTTTGTTCTCTTTGCCTTTTCTTTGACTTCCCAGTTCAGACTTGTTTATAAACATATGAAAAAAAAAGTATTTGGGAGGGGGAGTTAGAGATGGGAGTGCTTCCTAGTTCCCATGTAACTCTTTTAATTTCCTCTATGATTGCAGTCTTTAAGTTTCTGCCAGGCAGCCAATGTTGGATCTGTTTTGCAGATGACAAATGATCTCCACGCAGCGAGCAGTTTGCAAGACAGCCTTCCTCAACCAGATGCATGTGCCTGAAAAGTCACAGCATGTAGCTGATTTTATAGGGATGCTGGAATTGGAAGCACATCACATGCGGTGCTGAAGGGAGCATTTTTCTTTTGAAAAAAAAAAGGCTGCGATGCTTAAAGAATGTGCACTCAAATAATGGAAAAGCACATTCAAAGGAACCTCATATATTGTCAGCACTAGATAGAAATGCCCAGGAATAGGTGGAGAATGTATTTTTTTCCAACACTGGGTGCTCACAAGAGATTTTCCCCCATATGGAATTGAGAGAAAGCATCTACATGTGGTAGAACCACAGATGCTATGTCAATCGTGAAGAATCAAGACCATGCATTAAGTTGCAGTTAAGAAGATTTATTGCTCAAGCCTACAGACAAGAATCTAGTCAACTAGCGGCCACCATTAAATTGACCAGCATAAAATTGATGCTAAATAAGAGACAACGGAATACAAGGGAGGCTGAACTTGGAGCATTTCTGGACAGTAATGATTCTAGACTGGGTCCTCTCTTGACTCTATCCTCAGGTTCTACCTCTTCTCCCAAATCTCTCACATTTTGTTGTTTACAACTTGAGATCATTCTTGAGGTCAGAAGAAATAATTTTATTTGACTAGAATAGCCTAGTTAGTGTTTCTGCTTACCAGCCACTTCTCCATAGGCTTGGGATTTGTTGACACAGACATCATTTTATTAATACCATAGACTTCTCAATGTAGTGAGGGGACAAAAGTTTGTGATAAAAGGGAAACCTGGATGTTTACAGCTCTTCTGGAATTCAAAGTTAACAGAACTTGAATTGTAGCCAAGGAAGAATTAATCAAAGATTCTTTTATTACATTTTCATTTTCCTTTATACAATCACTTAAATACTGTGCAGTTAAAAAAAGAAGCAATAAACAACTCATAACACTTCTATCCTACATACACCCTTCCTTCTACCCCTCCAACTTTCATTTCTGCCTTCCAACAATCCCCTCTTCTACTTCCCCTCCCCCTCAGCCATTCCTTTCTCCCCTTCCCACCATCTCACCCTCCTTACATTCCCTTCTCACTCCCTCTTAATTCCCCCCTCTTCTTTCCCTCTACACCTCGCTTCGGTGTATTTCTAGTATTCATTGGTCTATTTGTTTTGTACTAAAACAAAAGAAAAATAAAAGGAAAAGAAAGAAGAAAAGAAAAAAAGAAAAAAAAGCAACAGTATCCAAGTGCATTCATTGTTCTGAAAATTGAGTCTATATTTCCACCCTCCCCCCCCCACCCCCTGAACCCCCCTCCCTGACCCCCTTCCGACTTCCCAGGTCCCATTCCCGGCATCGTTCTTTATCAAGCAAAGTCTGGAGTATATTGAAACCAAATAGATTAGAAGTTACAAAATAATAAAAAATAATAAAAAATAAAGAACAAAAAAGAAAAGAATAATAAAAAGAAAAAAAAGGGGGGGGGAAACCCCCCCCCAAGAAAGAGAAGTCAATATACTCTCTAACATTAAACTCAGCTTCTCATTATTTTTAAAATCTTAAACAATGTCTTTACCTGCTTCTGCATATAAATTCTATACCTCCCATCCTGCCTTTACCCGTATCCGCATATATATTTTATCCTCATCCATTGCTCCTCTCATATTTACTCCACCCTCGTGTAGACTCTCCAGATAATCTTTCTTAACCTTGTATTCAAATAACAATTTATACAAAAATCAGCTTACATTCTGGATCAAGGTAATCTAATTGAACTTTCACTACCCTTCCATCTACCCCACGCACCCGACTCCATTCATCCCAAACCACAATCCAAGAAAACTATGATCTCCGCTCTCCTCGCCCCAAAGAATAGATCATGCGCAGTTTAAATTAAGATTCAAACAAGTCTTATATAAGTCCCATACAATATATGTCCAAATTCAGCACCGCTTCTTTCAGTCTCAATATCTCTTCATCGGTATACAGCTTTGTCATTTTATACCAGACAGGACTCCTGAAATTTTATTCAAATTAAAAATTTAAGAAGTATTTTAAAGGCATAGCTGGATCTTTATTCTTTACTCTTCTGCCCTTCTGGAAAGGGAAAGCAACACCCTCCGCCTTGTAGCCACGTGTCCCGCTGCTTATCTTCTCCTTCTCCTTGTCTTTCTCCAAGTCCGGGTGAATCAGGAAGTCCCGCCTTCAGAGTTTTGTAGTAAAAATCTCGGGCTTCGCAAACAGAATTGAGACGATATTTTTGGTTCTCAAATGTGACTGTGATACCAGATGGCACTTCCCATTTATATTGTATCTGAGAATCTCTGAGTTTTTCAGTTAAGAAAGTGTAGTCTCTCCTTGCTCTTAATATTTGAGATGGTATTTCTTTAATCAAGTCCTGTCCATCGATTCGCAGCCTGTTATTGTAGAACTTCTGTATTATCGCATTTCTGGATTCTCTTGTGGTGAAATATATAATTATGTCCCTCGGAAGCTGTCGTTGTTTTGCTACACACGAGTTCTGGCGATAAATTTTTTGAATCTGCCAATCAAAGTTAAATCCCGGACTTCCCACCGAACGTCTGAAAGCTTCAAAAAAAGTCTGTTTCAAATTCTCCTGTTCCTTTTCACGCAATCCTCTGACTCTTATTGCAAACGCAGTCTTATTGTAATTTATCATAACAAGTTGTTTTTGAGCATTTTCAACTTCCTGTTGTAACGTTTGAATTTTAGATGTCAAATTAGAATTAGTTTTTTTTCCAAAAGTTCCAATTTGTCCTCCATTTCAGAAACATAGTCTGTCATAATAGTCATAACTCTGATCGTATCTTCCCTTGTTTGAGCAATCTTGGCGTCCAGTTTATCATATAAGTCCGATAAAAGTTGTTTAATTTCCTGTCTGAACTCTTTAAGGGTTTCAAAAAGAAATTCTTGCGTTAAGAGATCTCCAGTAGAGGGCGTGGGAGGCAAGGGCAGCGATTTTGTAACAATTTCTTGAGATGTATTATTAAGGAAACGCTTAGACTGCTTCGATTTGGGAGCCATTATAAAAAAACGCACAAACAAACAAAGTCTCTGCTCCCCTCGGTTTTAAATGGGATACTATTTGTCATATATCAAACGCAGAAGCTATAAAATCGCCATCTTGTAACGCAACTGGATAAGAAAGCCTTTTACAAAATTGAAGCTGGTATTTTGAATAGTAATAAGAAAAAAATTTACAACTTCAAGTTAATATTTGGTTTTGAAGCCATTTCAAAATTTATCTGCCTGCAGTTAATAAAACTCTATTGCCTGAATATGCAGCTTTAAGTAAAGAAGCTGAGTTCCCCTTTTATTTTGAAGTTAAGGCTTGGCAAAACTTTCAGTGAGTAAACATTGTAACAAGACCGTTCAGCAGATTCATCACCATTTAACTTCCAGATAAGCAAAGTTAATGAAGGAGTAAAATTCTTGTAGAAATAAAACTAATTAAAAAGCTTCTGCTGGCCTATTGTGAAACCAAAACATATGATAAGCAATCTCTTTTGTTTTGAATTCTTGTGAATTCTTGTGAGGATTAACAAAAAGTGTTCATTATTACCGGAGAAACCAGCCTGCTCGGCGCCATTTTAAAAGCCTCTAAGTAAATAATTTTTCGGAGGAGAAAAAGAAAAGAAGCTAAAATGTTGATAAACAATTATTGTGCACGGAAATGGATTCAGCTCGTGATAAGATTAAATCAAACAAAACTTTGAACTGAGTGGGGGAGACCTACTTTGTCCTGCACAAGGCAGTTTGAAATTCCCAGCACGGACAGCTGTTCTGCCTTGGGCTAGCCCCCCTTTCCCTGCAAGCACAAAAGCTGCAAAAATCGAAGAGCATTTGCCAGCAAAACAATTTCTTCTTTCCTTCTTGCCTGAAGGATAAGAAAACCTGATAAGACGTCAGATGGAAGATCCTCTAAACAGGTACGTAGCCAGGAATTCGGAGGCAGCTGATTTTTTTGCTGCCACCACCAGCAGGCTCCTCCCAGGAAGCCGCCAAGGAAGAATTAAATTGAACACTTTATCACCTTTTAGATTAGAATGGGATTCAGATGGGCCCAAGAATTTCCTAAATGGGCTTTGAAATGGAGATGAGCACCTACCCCTAACGTTGGGAACGACTAGCGTGCAAGGGGAACCTTTACCTTTACTTTTATAATGTTATAAGGAACAATAGAGATCACCATTTGTCTATGGAAACCACGGGGCAGCAGATTTCAGACTAGGAATGCCCTTTGCTTCTGATCTGCTGCTGTTGATCTGAAGATCTGGGTAGAGATCAAAGGTGGATTAAACAATGGTGACTACGGAGTTCACCATTTTCATCATTTGCAAGGCAAGAAGAGATGAGAAATGGCTCTATGGTAAAATGGAGACAGGATAGCATTATGTCATTCTGCCCGTCTTGTATAAGACTTTAGTGCCTGATTTGATAGCCCTCTTGGTAGGTTCTCAGAACTTGGTAACTCATGACTAATGCCATTCTTCACATGTGGGAAATGAAGTTCCTTGAATGCTCTGAACTAGTAGCAAAACAAAAAGCATAATACTCTTATGGAAGTGTTTATTGTTTCTTTTGCTGTTGAGGTTAATTTTCTTGAGCACTACTACCCTTTCTGTTTTCTGTTTACTTCTCGCTCTCTCTCTCTGTATGAGAGAGAGAAAGAGAGAGAGAAGAAAAAGGAAAAGAAAAGAAAAGAGAGAGAGAGAGAGAAAGGAGGAAGAGGAGGTTTCTGCAAATGGTAATTTCCCCAAGCAATTCGTCCTATTACTCAACAAAGTAGGTCTATGTCTATCAGCCTTACCATCTGTCTTCATTGTTTGAGGAAATAATATTACTGATTAAAGAGATTTCCTGCTATTTGCACTAACTTCACATTTATTTCGCAAATGACTTGATTAGCCATTTGATTTTCCTATGTGTGACTATCCCTCTTCCACTCCTGACAAAATTTTCCTATCACTCACCTATATTTTAACCTTTCATCAGCTACTTGTTGGCGCATGAGTTGCAGTTCAAACAGTGCTGCCTTCTTTCATGGTAAAACAAGCGGAGCATTAGGGAATTCCTCTCCTAATCCTGTGGCTTCCCGTTTGCTTTGCAATGCTGGGTGGAACTGTCACTGTGAATAAAGTATTTAGGCTGTTACCCTGAACTTGCAGAAATCTTGCTTGACTTGGAACGAAGATTTGATGGCCCGATGCAGAATAGAATAGAATAGAATAGAATTCTTCATTGGCCAAGTGTGATAAGGCACACAAGGAATTTGTCTTTGGTGCATATGCTCTCAGTATATATAAGAGAATAAAATACATTCATCAAAAATAAAAAGATACAACGCTTAGTGATAGTCAAGGTTACTAATAAGCTATCAAATCGTACTAGGAAACAAATAAAAACAATATAAATTGAAAGGTACAAGCAACATAGTTATAGTCATAAGTATGGAGAAATAGGTATCAGGAAGGAAGAGAAGAATAATAGTAATACAGTCTTAGTAAATTATTGACAGTGTTGTGGGGATTAGTTGTTTAGCATAATGATGGCATTTGGGGAAAAACAGTCTTTGTGTCTAGTTGTTCTGGTGTGCAAAGCCCTATAAGGTCATTTTGAGGATAGGAGTTGAAACAATTTATGTCCAGGATGTGAGGGGTCTGTAGATATTTCCACAGCCCTCTTTTTGACTCATGCAGTGTACAGGTCCTCAATGGAAGGCAGGTTGGTTGCAATTGTTTCTTCTGCAGTTCTAATTATTTCTGCAATTCTAATTATCTTCCCTCATTTTTGTTGGTTTCGTTATTGGCTTCTCTTAAGTTGGCATTTAATGCAGTTTAGGATAGATTCCTTGCTAGAATTCAAAGCTAATTATCTTGATTTGTTTAGTCTAGAGTCCACACCATTGGTCTGATTGTCTTCTTCTATACTGAGTATGGAATTTCATCTTGCTCCAAATTGTAATTCAGGATTTGCATCTGGATTGACCATTTCTGTTCTCAGTCCTAAGTGTATTTTGATGTTCCTCGTAATTTCATGAATGTATCACGAAACTAAGGTTCACGGGAATGAAATTCATGTGTACATGGTGTAATAGGGAGAGGAGAAAATATTTCTTTTTTCAATGCAACATGGGCAAGTTATTTTTAAGTAATTGAGATGTGAATTCTTCAGCTGCCTTCGAATATTACATACGCCAATAACAGACACACCCCTATTATATGCTCATGTAGGCAGTTACAACACGAATGTTTAACATTGTAGAGAACATTGGGCCAAGTTGTTCAATTTGATGGAAAGAAAATTTACTATCTTTCCAAAAGACAAGGGAATGCCAGCAAAACTCTCACGGGTACACTGTGCTTATAATTAGCATGTGACCAGATGGTTAAGAAGAGAGTGCAATGCGGCTGTGCATGTGTGAATGGTTTTTTTCCCTTCCATAATACAGTCCTCTAGATGTTTGCAGTCTTCCAGATGTACTCAAGTGCAAAGTCTCTTCCAAGTACAATTCAACTGCTGATGACTTAATGTATACATCCATAAAGTTCTCTTGACCACCTTTCCAAAGTGGATGGATACTGCCTTCAAAAGTCTTCTTCCTGTTAGTGTTCTGACCCAGCTTCCCAAACATGACAAATCCTCTGGAGTTAACTCAATGATTCCTTTATTAGGAGTGCCAGCAGCCCTGGCAAAAAGTCTCTATTTCAATGCAGGCTAATGAATCTGTTTGGCAGGGGAGATGAATAGTTGTCTGCCACATCTATTCATCTCCACCCCCTGCCTTTTATCCCCAGAACTAGGGTGCTGCTTCTCCAGCATCAGTGGCTCTTCCATCCTAAGGATCAGCCCATAGATTTCCACTGCTCTCCTCTCCTCTGCCTTCTGTGCATCCGTGCGTCAGGCACTGGATCCAGCTGTTCCTCCTCTCCCTCATTAGCCACCTACAGACCTGGGGACTGTTGACTCTCCATCTGAGGGCTGATAGACACCCCAGGCTTTGCCACCACCTCCCTCCCTCCCTCTCTGACAGTTCCATTCCCTCTTCCCCCTTGGAGCTCTCAGGTTGCCTTGATGCTGACTCTCACGCCTCCTTTTTCTCCTCTGATTCAGCTCTGGGGGGTGGGGTGGGGCAGGGTGGCAGACTTAGGATCATTTGTCCTTCTTATGACCATTGCCCCAACGCCAGAGTCAGGTGATCAAAATTGAGACACTTGGCAACTGATTCATATTTATGATGGTTGCAGTGTCCCGGGGTGACGTGATCCCCTTTTGCGACCTTCTGACAAGCAAAGTCAACGGAGAAACCAGATTCACTTAACAACCATGTTACTCTTTTAACAACGGCAGTTATTCACTTAACAAATGTGGCCAGAAAAGTCGTAAAATGGGGCAAAACTCACTCAACAAATATCTCACCTAGTGACATAAATTCTGGGCTCAATTGTGGTCATAAATCGAGGACTACCTGTACTTCTTAAGGAATCAACAAAGATAAATTTCTTTCAGCAAGGACAAATTTAAATTAGGTGGAAAATTAGAAGCATGTTTCTGGCTTTCTCAGGACTGTAATTTTGTCAAGTTGATGCAATGGTGGTAAGATTCGTGTAGGAGGTTCATTTATTTATATTACATGTATGTCTTCCCTGACACCCCCAAACTAAAAACTCTGGTCAGTGTGCAGTAAAACCAATTTTAATATGCAATTAAAACCCTAAACATCTGGAGGAAGAACAATCATTTGAAAACAATAAAACACACAGAACTTCACACTCACTTTATCCTAACCCATGGGGACAAAGCCAAATACTTGAAAATTGCAATAACCTACTCTGTATGTTAACGTGCTTCTCCTTTTCCACAGCTCAAATATGTGCTTAAACTAAGCTATTGGTAATAGGTAGATTATTAATAATAGGTAAATATAAATCACCCAAGGGATGCAGTGGCTCAGTAGCTAAGACGTTGAGCTTGTCAATTGGAAAGGTTGGCTGTTCGGCAGTTTGAATCTTATGCGCCACGTAATGGAGTGAGCTCCCGTTTTTTTTGTCCCAGCTTCTGCCAACCTAGCAGTTCAAAAGCAAGTAAAAATGCAAGTAGAAAAATAGGAACCACCTTTGGTGGTAAGGTAACAGCGTTCCATGCGCCTTCGGCATTTAGTCATGCCAGCCACATGACTACGGAGACATCTTCATACAACATTGGCTCTTTGGCTTTGAAACGGAGATGAGCACCGCCCCCTAGAGTCGGGAACAAGTAGCACATGTGTACAAGGGGAATCTTTAACCTTTACTATAAATCACCTAAATGTTTTTTTTTAATTGCTAGTCAGCCCAGGACAATTTTTGTAATACATTTCCGAAAATCTTTGCCTGCCAATATGACTTTGCAATAGCAAAATTATGGTTTAGGGTCCACTATGGATTGGTTTTGTTTTTTTTTTAAAAAAGGAGACACAGGCCGTTCTTTACCATATGGTTCAAATCAGTTATGAAATGAATCCTGTAGGAATAATTTCAGATGTTGGAAATCCTTTAAATGGCAAAATCTAAAACAGATTTACTGTTTTCTTGTTTCTTTCTCTCTCTTTTTCTCCTTTCCTTCATTAAGTGATAGGCAAATCAGTAAATGATCTGTTATTGCAAAATACTGGATACCAAGGTAAGATTCCCCGTAACTGCTTATGATGGTGTCATCTTTCCTGATGACTTAAATCATAAATACTAATGTATTTTTGCCTCCATCTATGGAGATATCTTTGTCTGACTCTACTGTAAAATGCTGGTGGTTCAAAGGCTATTGGTATATTCAATAGTTACCGAGAAGGTGAGCTAATTGTTCATTTGAGCAAGAAAGTTGTTGACCATGTCACTTGAGATAACATAATTAATATGGGATAAAAATAAAATGTGGTTGCGAGGTTTGTTTGAGTTCATCTAAAAAAAGAAAATTTATTTGTTTGGATTTCATTAAAGACTATGATGATAGCTTTATTGAGTAGCCTATAGGCCATATCAAAGCACAAGGTTCAAACACATATCACCAATAAAATCCTATACAAACAATTTAAAATAAGAGTATGGTAAAATACAATAGTTATAGGATAAGATACATTATAATGTAATACATAAATATATAAAACAGAATTAAATGACATAAAATTATATTTCAATCTACCCAAATCAATCCCATGTATGCAGATCTCAACTGAACCATTTAATTTAAGTACTGTGCTGCATTAAGTGTTATTTTTCAGGTTCTGGCCACACATAAAGTAAGTTGTTTTGATATGGGGATCCCAATGGGTCATTCATTTGGTATATAGACCAAGGTACCTGTCTCTTAGCCCCTTGATATGCTCCCCATATCAAAACAACTTACTTTATGTGCAGCCAGAGCCTGAAAACAACATTCAACATAGCACAGTACTTAAACAAAATGATTCGGTTGAGATCTGTATATGTGGGACTGATTGGGGTAGATTGTAAGGGTGACACCGCAATATACTTTTATGTCATTTTATTGTTTTATGTATTTATGTATTAAATTATATTGCATCTCATCCTATAAATATTGTATTTTACCATACTTTTATTTTAAATTGTTTGTATAGGATTGTATTGGTGATATGTGTTTGAACCTTGTGCTTTGATATGGTCTATAGGCTAATCAATGCAGCTATAATAACATACATGAACACACACACACACACACACACACACACACACACACTGCATACCCACAATGCCCAAGACGTTATTGTCAGGGATCCCTGTTAAGCTTGCCTGACTCAGCCACAGAGGGAATGTATCTGTCTAATTTTTCCCCCACACAATTCCACAGCCATCTGCTTCAGAGGGATGGTGTTTAATTGGAAGGTTGCTAGATAACAGCAGAGTCCCCTTGAAATACAAGCTAGCAAAAATAAATGGAGGACTCAGGTTAAGCATCAACAGTAGGTTCTTTCAGAGCACTGCGGTCTGGACCATTGCCCAAGAACACTGGATGCTGATGCAAATTCTGACTATAGCTATCACATCGTCGCTCATTTAAAAATGTAAAGATAGCCCTTTGGATGAGATTGGGAGGCTATTTAATCCTTTATCCTATTCCAAATAGCGCTGCTTGATGCTGCAGGAAAGCCCACAAGAAGGGTGTTGTTATTGGCCAAGAATCTACATCTGCATAATATCTATATAAACACACCATGCTACTTTTTGTTGAATCTGATCAGTAGTTTATAGAGGCCATGACACCCTCTCTCCATCCTTTTCACTCTTTCTTTCTTTCTTTCTTTCTTTCTTTCTTTCTTTCTTTCTTTCTTTCTTTCTTTCTTTCTTCCTTCCTTCCTCCCTTCCTCCCTTCCTTTCTTTCTCCCTCCCTCTCTCCATATTGGAGATGTTTAGCACAAAACCTGGATCTTCACACATCTGGTTTGAATGAAACAGCAGAATTGCAAACCACAGAAGCTGATAAGTGATGAACAGAAATTGTGCTGGTGCTGACCTTGATAAAGATCATGTCAGCTCTTTGAAGTTGAGGAAGCTGGATATACGAATACCAATAAGGACATAGCTCTGTCTGTTTGTGTGCATGTGTTGTGTGTGTATCTGCACACAAGAGAGGGAGGAAGAGAAAGAGAGGGGGGGGGGGTCATACCAGAGAATTTTTACAGCTGCATAATGCATTTTTGTATTTTGTGAAATTAGATCCTAAACAGTTCTTCTGGAACCCCCAAACTCTATATTTAAGAGAATGTATTTTTTCAAACCAGAGTTGGATGGAGCAGTGGTCCCCTCCATTGGCAGAGAAGAATTTCACCTCTTTTGCTTGGAATGGGGCTTTAGAGGGCCAGGTTTTTTTCCTGCAGGCAGATCTATTGATGACATCTGTGACTGTCAAAGTTTCTTGTATTGCTAGCATTATAGGAAAGTGGCAGAGCTAATTCCACTTTCCACAGTTTTTGAGTTGGGTTATTTAAAACAAACTCGGAGAACATACCATCTCTTCAAGATGTCCAGATTTTCCAGCACGGAGAATATGTTCCTTTGCTTCTTTTGTTCCTGCCAAGAATCATCTTGTAAGATTTAACTAAGATGTGCAAATCTTTATAAACATAGACAATAAATATTTATAGCTTTGATTAAATCTCACAGAGCTATCATTTGAGTTCTTTAAAATTGGAAAGTGAGACAACCACTTGATTGCTTATTTGTAACCTATGACATTAAGTGTTGTACCTTATGATTCATGATGAATGTATCTTTTCTTTTATGTACATTGAGAGCAAGAGTGGGATTCAATTTTTTTTACTACTGGTTCTGTGGGCGTGGCTTGGTGGACATGGCATGGCTTGGTAGGCGTGGCTTGGTGGGCATGGCAGGGAAAGGATACTGCAAAATCCCCATTTCCTCTGGATCAGCTGGGCTTTGGGACGCAGAGAATAGATGAGGGATGGCATCTATGTTGTTTTACTTCAATCTTCATAATGCTTTATGAAGAGAGAGATGGTATTTACTGGTTCTCTGAAATACTCAAAATTTCTGCTGCCATTTCTCCAGAACTCGTCAGAACCTGCTGAATGCCACCTCTGATATGCACCAAAGACAAATTATTTGGGTGTCTGATCATACTTGGCCAATAAAGAATTCTATTCTATTTTATTCTAACCAGTGAGGCTTCAGAATGATGGAAAATGCCTACTAGAAAGTAGTTTCAATCACAGCTCAGTAGTAAAATTACACATCTCATGCAGCAATTATCAGCAAATATCTCAAATTGACTAATAAACAAACGCTAAGAGAAAGATGAAAACAGTTGTCCATCATTCTGAGAATAAATTAGAAAATCAGTAAATGTCTGTATGGGGGGGGGGAGAAAATTGCATGGTACCACGTTAGTCATGATGGTTGTAGCATGAGTTGAATACATGGAACTGCACAAGATCAGTATTCTTCTTGTAAAATAAACAGGTCCAGCAGAATATTTGTTTAGCTGTGAGAAAAACAGAACCAACTATAAAGCAGAAATCAAATTATTAGCATTGAAAATTTGTGGGTCAGACTTTGGCATGCTCATTTACCAAAAGTGGGATTGATTATGTTCATTATTTTGGATTTATTGGCAGAGAGGCTAAACCTGTTAGCTTTGCCTCGCTTCTGATCTTCCCTTATGTCTTTGATTTATGGTCTAAAAGTCGATCTTTAGAAACTAGACCAGTATTTCTCAACCTTGGCAACTTTAACTTCAACTCCAAGAATTCCCCAGCCAGTACGAGTCTCCTCAGTTTTACCCCAAGAAAAGACAGACTATTGGTTGAAGATATCTGATAAGACTTCCTTGCCATGCTATATGGAAAGAATGGAGAGGAGTTTGAAAAGGCCACTTTGGCTGACAGCTGCCTTCATTTATGGTTTTATGCAATTGACTTTCCTTTCCTCTAAGGTCTTGTAATTGAATGCACAAAAGTGGGTTTTCCTACTTAAATAAAAAAACAAAAGCAAAGACTTCGGGCCTCCTTGAAATGAAAGGAGGAATACGTATCGTTGCTTGCGTGCAACATTTAAAAAAAATGTAGACTCTACTAGTGGCTGCACGCTTAGATGTACTAGCATGCACTAAATTATTTTAGCCTGCCTTAGTTTGGGCAGAGGTTCAAAAATGGTTCCATTCATTTTCTATTCCAGGCAGTTTAGTTTAAATGCAGATGCTGAACATAACTGAAGCATTTCTTACGTATAATTAAACATTTATGTTGGTGGTTGCAGTGTCTCCCAAACTGGCCTTTAGCTGTGGTTTGGCAGATACAGGAACAGGGTCTTAATCAGATCTATTGATCTGGGAGATACTAGATGGCCCCAGATTGAAGAATCTAGATCTCTTGTTCTCTAGGTTCTGAAACAGAGGTTAAACTACCATCCACGAAGGACATAGTAACATAGATATGCTTCAGTTTGTTCAGCTTATTGCTTCTGGCCAGCATTGTGATGGAAGGTTTCTACTAACATTCTGTGCTGCTGGGTGAAAAGCTTTTTAGTAATGTGGCTTGAAATAAACTTACAGTCTGTAATGAAGGTAATCAGCTTGGGAGTCATTCTGTAAGTTGGTACCTATAACTCTAAGTTGGAACCTTCAGTGTCATCCACAACCTACATTAAGGTGGTTCTAGATTTTAAAATGCCTCCCAGGAGTGCTTTGAAATTCCCTATGGCCACCCTAACTTGGAAGTCTTTTTAGTATGGTTTTTACAGTATTTTATAGTATTTCTCCAAGAAGTCCCTCCAGCAAATATTTCAATGGTTTCCCGAAGATCTGTATGGAGCCACATGGATATAATACTTTTCAGTCAAGATTGCAGGGCAGGTCTCTCAGCCTTGTGTGATAGCACAGGCTCTGCAGGATAAAGCATTATGAAGATTGAAGTAAAACAACATAAATGCCATCTTCAGGCTCAGAAGCTAGGATTCCATTGTTGGAATCCTAGCTTTCATTGTTTGAAAGGCTGCTTTGTTTGAAGCTTCATCCTACTGAAGTATTTGCACCTCTCTAGAACAAAAGCGGATTGAGGGTGAGTTATCTTGAATGAAGCAGTGATAGATTAGGAGAATAAAGACATAATTCCTTGTGCAAAAAGATTTTTATTTCATGAACTTTTAAAAGTACTTTTGATGGATGAAACTTTTCTAGATTGGGATCTGAAGAGGAGGAGAAGGACGAGGAAGAGGAGGGGAAGGAGGAAATAAGTTTATCTTTAAACTTATTTGCTTCTTTTGGCATTCTTTTAGAGTTTTCTTCTGAAAAATGTTGGAGCCTTTTCAGATCTTCCTTCAAGGAAAGTCTTGAATGATACCCACTTGTTTTGATTTTGAAGATGCATCTGTCATTGGACTGATAGGTCCATGTATGGGGAAGTGTTCTTATCCAGAGTAAGTTTGGGTAGCTATTGGAAAAGCCCAGTACTACAAAGTTGCAGACCATACACTGACACTAGTAGGGGTGTTTAGCAATATTAGAGGATGGCTGGATCATCCACATGGATAGATGCCTCAAAGAAGGACCTAAGCTGATCATTTGTGACTGCATTTGAGAAACCTTTTTTTTAGTGAATCTGTTTATAACCATGACTTTCCTTTATATTTCTGTCTTTAGTCAGGTTTGATAAGGACACAGGAGAATGACTTCCTTATATCACCATTACCTCAACATCTAGCACAGGAACTTCACTATATGCCACCTGCTGGACACCACCCTCATGTATTGTATAAACGGACAGCTGAAGAGAAAGTCCACCGGCACAAAGTAGATCCAAATCTTTACTACTTTCCCCCTGACCATCACAGCAATCTCACTGCCCACAAGTATCACATTCCAGCTAACGATTACCACCATGGAAGGTTTCAAAAGCAGCATTTTTGTGGACGGCACAAGAAATGTATGTAAGGAAACTTTCTCTTTCTTTCTGTCTCTTGTTTCTCTCTCTCTTTGACACAATAGACCTAAGAATATTTAGCTTCTTATTGTTGTGCTCAAGTGTTTGCAGGCTTGATTCAGATGTGGAAGTGTCCAAAGAGTCTGTCACAGAATTTTCTGTTTTGGAATCAGGGGTGGGCTTCAAAAATTTCAGCAATGGGTTCTCTGCATGGTTGCTGGGTAGGCGTTTTCCTCCTCCCCGAAACTCCGCATGGGCCAGTTCGCTTACCTCACATCCAAAATGGGCCACATGGAGACTCCTGGGAAGGGTGGGCTGGGGTGGGGCCAGCCAGGGATGAGATTTGGAGGTTCTCTGAACCAGCCATAATGTTAGCTATGGGTTCTCTCAAACCCGGCCAAACCCTTAACAGCTCACCCCTGCTTGGAATTGACCATTCCAAGAACTTCAGAAATGGTTTAAACCTGAAGCACTCCAAAACCAACAGGGGCCATCTGAAATGGTCTGTTTTGGGAGCCAGTCATTTCTGTTATATGCAGTATGGCCATCTTAAGGACAGAAATGTCAGAATATCTTTAAATAGGATAAAGTGCTACAACAGATACATGTAAGCATCTAATGAGCACATGAAGAATGAAACAATTTAGTCTTTGTTTTTTAGGATGCTAATGACTCCATACAATCATAATAGGTACTATATCAGACTTCCCAACTGATATTCTTTGCACATGTTGGATTACAACTTCCACCATGTTTCATCCAGAATGGTCAGAGGTGAAAGTTATAGTCCAGCTCCTATAGAAGGTTTCAAGTTACAAAAGCTAATTCTAGACATATGGAGATATGTGTGCTGAAGAATGCTCCAAATGTTGATGGTGTTATCACAACCAATATCATAACATTTAATTTAAATATTTTTGAAGAAGCATCTTTTCTGTTTCATTCTTGTAAGATTGTGCTAAATTTCCTATAACACACAAATGTTTCTAGTTCTCCCCCCTTGCAAGTTGTGTAATTTTAGTTGTGCTAAAGCATGATCTGACTGCAAATAATCAGATGTTTTCATACAGGCAATCTGCAACTACAGAAGGAAGACATTTTCCCTGTAGAGATGCTTTTATACAGCAGCAAATGCTTATCATGTATTCTATTAAATCTTTTTTTTTTTTTTTTTCTGTTTTAAGTATATTTTATTCAATTTTCACATTCCATTTGCAATCATTTATATACAGGGTATTTACTATAAAAAAAGAAAAAAAAAAGAAAAAGGGAATAAAACGAACAAATAAAAAGGAAACACAACTCATCATTCACAACCCCACCTAACCCTTTCATCCTCCATACACCCCATCTACCCCCTCCAACTTTCCTTTCTCCCTCTAACACTCCCCTCCTACTTCCCTTTCCCCTCAAACCTTCCTTCTCCCCTTACTCCCCGGACACCCTCCTTACATTCCCCTTACTCCTTCCTTACTCCTCCATCTTCTTTCCCTCTACCTCCCTCCTTGGTGTATGCCTTTATTCGAGTGTTGTTTGATCTGATAAAAGTAAAATGAACCAAGGAAAAAAAGAAATAAAAAAAGGGAAAAAAGGAAAAAAAAAAAAAACCACCGTATATAAATACATTCTTGTTCTTATTAAGACTATGTTAACACCCCCCCACCCCACCCCCCACAAATCCCCATCCCTAATCCTCCCGACTTCCCAGGGCCCACACCTGGCACTACCTTCTGTCTAAAATATCTTGTATACATATGGATTAAAAAATAAAAGTAATATATCAAAATAAAAAAAAAAACAGAGGAAAGAAAAAAAAAAAAAGAGAAAAGAAAAGAGAAAAGAGAAAAAAGAAAAAAAAAGAAAAGAAAAGAAACCACTCTTTGTGTTGATCTCAGCCCCCTATCTTTATCTATACTTAAATAGTATAAATCATTCTATCTATATTTTATTCTCATCTCTTACTTCTTTGCTATTTACCCCGACCTTCTGTAGGCTCTCCCGTTCCCTTCCTAAACCTCATGATCCCTTCCAATAAAATGTAAGCAGCGTGGTTCATGCCATATATTCAAATATAACTTTACAGACAAGTAATCAAACTTTCCCTTCTGGTAAAATTTAAACAGCGTAAGTGATCTTTCTTTACCCCCTTTTCAAACAGTAATTCAAAATCCCCTTCTTAGTAAAATTAAACAGCGTAGATCAAATATTACTTTACACAGGAATCAATTTCTATCTTAAGATAATTCCAACTGACTTCCTCTTCTAATAGGATTTAAATAACGTAGTTCATTCCACATGCATTTTACCCTCATCCCTCACTTGTCTGATATTTACCACTATCAAATTTATACTAGCATTTGTTTAAAATATAACTCAGAGGGATTTCAACCAACTTTCCCTTCAAATGAAAGTTAAGTAGCATGGATCATTCCACATATTCAAATAATACTTTCAGCAAGAGTCAGTTAACCTTCTATTTTAAAGTAATCCCTTCTAACAAAGTTTAAGCAACATAAATCATTCCGCATTCTTTTTACACTTATCTTAAGATAATCCCAACCGGCTTTCTGTTCTAATAAACTTTAAACAACGTAAATTTTACCCTCATCCCTTGCTTGTCTGATGTTTACCACAAATAACGTAGTTCATTCCACATGCATTTTACCCTCATCCCTTACCACTATCAAATTTGTACTAGCATTTGTTTAAAATGTAATTCAGAGCGATTTCAACCAACTTTCCCTTCAAATAAAAGTTAAATAGCATGGATCATTCCACATATTCAAATAATACTTTCAGCAAAAGTCATTAATAAGCTTTAAACAACGTGAATTTTACCCTCATCCCTTGCTTGTCTGATGTTTACCACTATCAAATTTATGCTAACGTTAATTTAAAATCTAGCTCAAAGTAGTTTCACCCAGCTTTCCCTTCTGATAAAAATTAGTCCGCTTTTTCTACCAGAGAGAGGTCTCAAACCCCCATTCAGTCGTCAACTTTAGCAAGCATTTTGAAATGTCTAGATTCTCGATCTCCGTTTTTCTGCTTCTCCGAGGGAGGAGGGGCTACCCCCTCCATCTTGCAGCCACATGGCCTGCCGTTTGCCTTCTCCTTCCGCTTGTCTCTCCTCTCTTCCAAGCGAATCAGGAAGTCCCGCCTTCAGAATCCTACAATAGAAATCTTGAGCCTCCGAAACAGAGTTAAGACGAAATCTTTGATTCTCAAATGTAACCGTGATACCGGCAGGGGCCTCCCATCTGTATCGAATCTGTTGACTCCTAAGCTCCCTAGTTAAAAAGGCGTAATCCCTTCTTGCTTTCAGCATCTGAAAAGGAATATCTTTGAAAACAATCAGGTCCTGGCCGTCAACTCGGAAACTGTTATTATGAAGCTTTTGCACAATCGCATTTCTAGATTCTTTTGTAGAGAAATGTATAATTATGTCCCTCGGGAGCTGTCGCTGTGCCGCTATCAATGAGTTCTGGCGATAGATTTTCCGAATTTGCCAGTCAAAGTTAAGTCCCGGGCTTCCCAGCGCATGGCTGAAGGCTTCAGCAAAGGTCTGTTTCAAATTCTCTTGCTCCTTTTCACGGAATCCTCTGACTCTTATCGCAGATGCCTTCCTATTAAAATTTATCATCATAAGCTGTTTTTCGTTATCTCTAATTTCTTGTTGTAAAATTTGAATATTGGTAGTCAAATTAGAATTAGCCTTCTCCAGACTTTCCAATTTGTTCTCCATTTCAGCAGAGTAATCTGTCAGGGCAGACACGGCTGCAAACGTATTCGCCTTCATTTGATTAACTTTAGATTTTAAATCATCATATAATTCCAATACAAATTCCCTAATTTCTTTCTTAAAAGCATTAAGCATTTTAAAGAGATATTCCTGTGTTAAAAGTTCTCCAGCAGAGGGCATAGGAGACAAAGGCTGTGTTTCCAATAAAGATTCTTTAAATTCTTTAGACACATTTGTAGCAAGACGCTTCTTTGACTTGGGTGCCATAATAAATAAACAAGTAAGCAGAGCTTCGCTCCCCTCTATTTCAAAAGAAGAAGAGTTTATTTTGTTAAGGAGCAGTCTGCAGGAAGATAAAACCGGCTAAGTACATCAATCATCCACGGAGAGAAATCGCCATTTTGAGGTCTATTTAGACAAAGAAGTCTCTAAGACGAATGGTGCTGGTATTTACGATAGTAATAAAAGCATAAATCTCACAGGGGTGGGACCCGCCCGTATCAATTCTAGCTTGAAAAAACTTTGTTTTGTCCTGGGGGGGGGCTAGCCTGTCTGGGGCTGCCAAAAAAAAAAAAAAAGGCAGCTGAGAAGAAATGGCTGGAGATAAACGCTCCGCTTCGGCTGGATCTAATCTCTTTCCACAGCCAAAAAAGAAAAAAGGCTGTGGCTTACGAATAGACCCTAGCCTACGGAGCTATCCTCCCTGCCCCTTTCTTAGCCAAAAAGGGGTGCTATCTATGATCTTATTTAGATATACAGACCAGATCTCTGAGGAGCTCGGTGGAGCCCTCCTCGGCAACAGGCCACGCCCCCCGGAAGTCTATTAAATCTTTTCTTGATGAGATTTACAGTGACACGGAGAAAAGTATATGATTAATGTAGATTACAGCCTAAGATTTCCCCCTTAAAATACTATAATTCCTGATTTATTAATATATTCCTGTATAGAAATGAAATCATGGTTCAGGGTCATATCAGTTGGTTCTACTTCTGCTATTGGATAAAATTATATGGATGATCTTTTATATGTACAGTCTAGAATTCTGGACAAATCACAGGTATAGATCAAGAATATCAGATCAAAATATGGGTTTTGGGCATGTACATGGAAGCCAGGGGAAGGGACAGAGATATGAAATAGGACACCTAACATTTCCCCCCAGTTGAATCCATAAATGGAATTTCAGTGCTTGCTTTAGGATAGAGAATGTTTTTATTGCTGCTATGAATTCCACAGATGGATGCTTCGAAAATGTGATTATGAAAACTAGGTTGTCAAATGAGAAATGAATTTCCCCAACCATGTAGTAAAGATGGCTTTTCCTAGATGTTAAGATTCTCAGTGTAAAATTAATAAAAGCTTTCTTCTTTTCTTTTCTTTTCTTTTCTTTTCTTTTCTTTACTTTCTTTCTTTCTTTCTTTCTTTCTTTCTTTCTTTCTTTCTTATAAAACAGGCAGGTATAAATGTATATGTTAAGTAATACAGTATATGCTTTGATTTTACTATTTTCTCTTTTTAATTATTTCTTTTTTGCTTCTTAATAGCAATGCAAGTCTATTTCTCAAGAGATGGTGGCCTGGAAAATTTGTTAATAAATTATTAATAAAATGGTAACATAAATGGATACCTTTTCCTGATCTTTTATTTCCAGCTGAAGAGAGTTTTAAGCTTATGCCTTGAAAATAAGCTGTAGTACTTTTAGTGTCTATGACTAAATATTGACTCTAACTTCAATATTAGGGTCTGGTTTTAAAAGCTATGAGAGTAGAAGGTCATCTCTAAGCTGTTTCTCCATCCTTAGGCTTTCTGCTTTCTTCTGGTGCCTCTCTAGAAACCTTGGAAAAAGTGTGTGTAAGTGTGTGTAAATGAAAGAAGATTTTGAGCCTAGAAGTTCCTCTGAATTCCACTTTATTAGAGATGTCATATTGGCGCATCTGGGAAAACCCGAATCTGAAAGCTTCCAGGTTTTTCCCACCCAAAAGAAAGCCCAAGTCCCTTCCCCTGCACCCTCATGTCCATCACATGGTCCAATCAATCCACCGTTCCAACTGGAGATGCCTCCTAGTCACGCCACACCAAGTGCAGGCTGAACATCCTTGACTCCCAGAGAAAAGAATGTTGTTATGGCTAGATATTTTTGCCACTTCATGCAATCCCCCCTCCCAGTTTCCCACAGCACTTAAGTGTGGCAGCCGTGAAGATCCAAAGAAAAAGATGGTGTCCAGGGCTAACAGTATATGTGTATAAGTTTCATTTATTCTATTTTTGTAGTTATGTTTAGGCATACAACTGTTAATACAAATTCAACAGATGTCAGAATCTTTAGGTACCCCGGACTAAACAAAAAAAATAAATAAATCAAAAATCTGTTTCCCAAAAGCACTTATGTAATGGTAAAGACCCAATATTCTATGGAAATAAAAGTCTTGTTGGTCCAGCTCTGGAACCTTATCAATTCTTTTTAGAAAAATACACAGTTTATTGGAGTTTTGTCCTGCATTGTGGATGGTTTTGATGCTAATTTTTAAATATTATGTTGGATGAAGCATTGCACAACCTGCCTCTAGAACACAAGTTCTATTTCCATGAATGCTTTGTGTTTCTATTCATTTGGCCCAGATGGGTTTTATTTTGTAGCTAATATGTTTCCAGCCTTATTCTCCTAACCCCCCTAAACCTTTATTTTCTTGCAGTGTTATTTCTTATCGCAATGCTCTACTGTTGCTCAGTACTGAATCTCTATTTTGGAGTTTTTGCTTCTCAGGTTGGCCTGAAACCCAACTGAGAAGAAAAGGACTGGACGAGTACACAGCACCAACATTTGAACTGGTTGTTAGATACAGTAGAACAGTGTTTCTCAACCTCAGGAATATTTAAGTTATGTGGACTTCAATTCCCAGCATCCCAGCTAGGGAATTTTGGAAGTTGAAGTCCACACATCTTCAACTTCCTGAGATTGAAAAGCACTGCTGTAAACAAAAGGGAAGGAAATTATTGGAGATTGATGAATGTGTGTTTCCTGTAGGCAAATAAAAAAAAAATCATAACACATCCACTTCCAAAAACTGAGCAAACATATCTTGAAAAGAACTCTGAAGATAACTTTTGATTGGAATTTAGCCTTTTTTGTAATCTCCTAGATTTATTCAGGTTTCCAGCCCCTTGACCCTGTAGGACAGAACAATAACAATAACAACTACAACAAATTCAGTTATGAGTCTTTTCCAAATCTCTGCTCGGTTTCATTTCAGATAGTCCTAAGCCACCCACTGAAGATACATTCATCTTATCCGATGAATATGGGAGCCAAGCGAGGTTGAAAAGATCCCCCATTAAAAATCAGAAGGGTGGAAGTTTGAATGTTGAAACGCTGGTGGTGGCAGATAAGAAAATGCTGGAGAAGCACAGCAAGGAGAACGTTACCACCTATATCTTAACGGTGATGAACATGGTAAGGCAAGATGTTTGACAAATAAACCGTGGCTCTTGGAGTGGGTTCAAGCTGGTGCAGTGGTTAGAGTGTAGTACTGCAGGCTACTTCTACTGATCACCGGCTGCCAGCAGTTTGGCAGATCGAATCTCACCAGGCTCATGGTTGATTCAGACTTCCATCCTTCCCAAGTGGGTAAAATGAGGACCCAGATTGCTGGGGGCAAGATGCTGACTCTGTAAACAGAGCAGTGGTAAAGTTCAGTTTAGCATCTGGATCGCAAGGAAATGCAGTGTACATTTCGAAATGCAATGTATTTGAATTATGGCTATGCTAGTTTAAAAATGCACACACTAAGATGTTCAGCATTTCAAGAGAATTCTTTGCTTTGGGGAAAGTTTGATAGAAAATGCCAGTCCACATCTGAATGGACCCTTCTGCTTCTAGAAACAAAGCGGAATGTCTGTCTTAGGTTGCTTCTGGTTGCTCAGGCTTAAATGCTTCGTCCAGTATTTCTTTCTTATTTTATAACCAGTTCCAGACTACCATGCATATCAATATAAAGTCCAATGAAATATAGTAAAGTGATATAAGAACAATATGAAAACTTGGTACCCCACTTGATGGAAGTAGTAATCGGTCCCACGCTAATTTATGGTTAACAAAGCCAGAATTCTGTAAGATACAAATGCAAATTCAGCCTTAGCTAGTGTTGTTTTAGACTCTTTGTCTGCCAAGAGAAGCTTCATGTAAAATTAATCTGGTCTTTGACAGAATGGCCTAATGAGGGGCGTTAGCAGCTTACTATGAGTATCTCTATGTGGGTCAATGATTCACTATTCCCAGACTGACAAGGGCAATTTCTTTCTCTGTAAATTTTCTGGAATCGGCCCTCCATACAACTGATGGCAAAATATAAAAAAGAGAATAGTATGAAAGTAAGCTTTTCCAAGATATAATCCATAGATTCAACCATTCAACACTTTCAGGAACTGGAAGAGATTTCTGTTGCTGAATATTTTATGCTTAAAATCTCTTCCAGCTAATGAAAGTACCATTACTTTGAAGCCAATCACTTCAGTGAAGCAAATTGGGTTGCCTCTGTGCCTCAATCAGGAGAATGATGTCATTTTATGGCACAAAGCATCCTGCTGAGAGGAACCTCAGCTGCTTTGCACATCACAATGTACTTGCAGTTTGAGATGTGCAGCCAGAAAAAATGGTTTGCAACTTGCATTATTGATCAAGAGAATCAACACAAATCTGTCCATTTGAACAGGTTAGAGGCAATCTGGCTTGGGCCAAGACTTATCTGGTCTAGCATTATGGTGATCAAGTATTTCCTAATGGAAGCTCACAAGGAGATGTATATTTAGATTAGATTAACAGTGTTGGAAGGGAACTTGTAGGTCATCTAGTCCAAGCCCACCCTACACCATTTCTGACAAATGGCAGTCCAGTCTCTTCTTGAAAGCCTCCAGTGACGAAGTTATCACAACTTCCGAAGGCAACTTCTGTTCCATTGGTTGATTATTATCACTGTCAGAAAATTTCTCCTTGAAATTGTACAAATGGCTGGATGAGACAGTGAAGATTTAGATATGAAAGGAGATAGCTGACTAACTTAATACGATGTAAGCAACAACTCAAACAAACAATATACAAAAACTGAGGGACAAATGAGAGTAGAAATGTATTAAAGGTGAGAATTCACCGTTGAGCAACTCCGCTAGACCACAACGTTGGAAAAACTTGAAAAGCTGATAGGTAATCCGTTATAACTACCTGCATGGAATTAGCAACCTAGTTTCATTCTAGGTAAGGCGAGATGAGCAATGGGAGATGAAAATATCTTTTCATCTCGCATTTTGTAAATCTTGCCTTTTTTAAACAAGGAAAGAAAAAGAGAACCAGGTCGTCCTCAGTAGAGGAGAATATGCAAATGCAACAACGGTTAGAGTGGATGGAGGGAGGGGTAGTAGGAAAGACAGGAAGGAGAGGAGAAAGGAGAGGAACAGGAGAAAGGGAAAGGCAGAGGAAGAATGGGAGGGAATGTAAGAGTAGGAAAGAGGGGAGGAATCGGAAGAAGGGGGGAAGGTTAAAGGTTAAAGGGGAGGAAAAGTAAGGAGAGAAGGGAAAGGAGAGGTGGAAAGAAGGAAGGAGAGAAGAAAGAGAAGAAAGCGGGGTAGGAAGGAGGGAGGGAAGCAGGGAGGGAAGCAAGGAGGGAAGGAGGGAGGGAAGGAAGGAGAGAAGGAGAGAAGAAAGGAAGGAAGGAGGGAAGAAAGGAGGGAATCTAAGAGAAAAGAAAGAAAGGAAGGAGGGAAGGAGGGAAGGAAGGAGGGAATGTATGAGAGAAGGAAGGGGGGAAGGAGAGAGGAAAGGGAGGGGGAAGGGAAGGAGAAAAGGAGAAAAGAAAGGAGGGAAGGAAGGAGGGAAGGAGAGAAGGAGGGAGGGAAGGAAGGGGAGTGGGAGAGAAGAAAATTTCTCCTTATTTCTAGGTTGAATCTCTCCTTGATCAGTTTCCTTCCATTATTCCTTGTCTGGTCTTCAGGTACATTGGAAAATAGCTTGACCCTTTCCTCTCTGTAGCAGCCCCTCAAATATTGGAACACTATCATGTCTCCCCTGGTCTTTCTCTTCACTGGATTAGCCATGCCCAGTTCCTGCAACTGTTCATCCTAGGTTTTATATATTTATGCATATATAAATGGCAAATGAGGATAAAACTGATGATGGGACTCAAGAAACTATGCACAAATAACTCCAGAACACTCAATAAAGGGATGCTGAGAATGATAATAGTTTGATAATGTTGTCTGGCTATCCATCCACCCACCCACCCACCCACATAGTGACTATAGGTGGTAGACCTAAAACAAAATATATACAACATAATAAAGTGGTAGTAAGCATACAGAGAATGCATCAGTGAATGATCATATAACCATCCAACATCCTGAAGCTCATTTCTGGAAGGCTAACAGGGTTGGGCCAGCTTCACCTCTGGAACAATGATATTCCAGAGGTTACAGCAGGAAGGTTTTGCTCTTAGAATTCTCCCAATGAAACTCCCAGGGTGACACCTCTTCTGCTGGACCTGATGGGATAGGTAGATGTCACTAGGGAGAGGTGGTCCCTCAAGAAACTTCCCATGCCATATAGATCTTTAAAAGTCATTGAATTGGATCCAGAAGCAACCTGGGAAACAACGCAACTTGTGAAGCAGAGGTGTAATGCACGCCAATCTTGAAGCATACATAACTTGCTCCTGCTACCACATTTTGTAGCAGCTGAAGCTTCTGAATGAGTATTCAGCCAGCGGTGTTACAGTGGACAATCTGGAAGGTGCCTAGGACACAAGGCGCCCATGAATATTATTATTATTAGTAGTAAGAACATTTATTCATCTACGCATTCTGTTCCCAATGTGCTACTATTCAAGCAGGGAAGATCCTTTGAAAGAGGCTCGGTTTAGTATTTGCCTGATGGTCTTGCAGCGACAAAGGCAGATAAAAGATACTTCAGGGAGTGTTTTCATGAGCCATTTCTTTCTGCCACAGGATTCGACTGGGCCCATGCCCAGCACTGATAACAAACAAGCCACATTGTCACGTTAGATTAAGTAGCACAATGCCATCAGCGCTGTGGCCTTGCTTGAGTGTTTACGCTTTGCTTCAAAGTGAGGAAGGAAATGAGGTTATGAACTTGCTCCCTCTTTCCCCTCCTGACCTTTCTCGCTTGTGTTAGCAGGAGTGGGAGTACATTTTTGCTTCTTCTTTGGCAGTAGACACAGCTACTTGAACCCTTCATTAATGAGGAGGTGCACAGAGCCTGAAGTTCAGGACACAGGAGATAGCAAGATATATTATTTCCCTGCAGAAGGAATTTGGTCTCAGGCTAAAATACTCTTGCTGACTTCTGAAGGATGCCTGTCTTGCTTACCTATTCAAGACCATCTTTCTGCACTTGATTCCTACTTTTGCAGTGGCTTTCTAAGATTCAGAAATGGTGTTTTGCCATACTGCTCTATTAAGCCATCATTTCAGAGGTGAAATGCTACCAGTTTGGGCTGGTTCACCTGAACCGGTAGTAAAAAATGCTACCATTCGCCTGAACGGGTAGTAAAAAAATACTTAACAAAGTAAAAAAAGTTCCAACAATCAGCTGTGCTGCGCGATGGTAGGAACTTTTAGAAACTTTTTAGCATTTGGGCTCTTTTTTTGTTCCCCGGAGGCTTCCCTGAGGTCTGCTGGGCCAAAAATTGGGGAGGGGGGGTAAGAAAGGAAGGAAGAAAGAAAGAAAGAAACAGGGATGGGAGAAAAAAGGGAGGGAAGGGAGAAAGAAAGAAAGAAAGAAAGAGGGAGGGAGGGAGGGAGGGAGGGAGGGAGGGAAAAGGAGAGGGAGGAAGGACCACAAACCTGGCAGAGCTGGTAACTTCAGAGGATACCTTGAAAGAGCACAGCAATCTAGGGCTAGAAGAGACCTGGAGGTCATCTAGTCCAACCCCCTGCTCCAGCAGGACATTGCTAAAGTGAGTTTCTGTCTTTTGATCCCCCCAGTCACATGACTACATAGCCACACCCACCCAGTCACATAACCCCCACCAAGCCACGCCCACAGAGCCAGTAAGAATTTTTTTTAGATTTCACCACTGCATCATTTGTTTAATTGTCAACTACAATTGGTTAGATAATTTACTGTATTGTTCACTCCATAAGACACACTCTCCCCCCCCCCCCCCCCCAAAGTGCATGGAAATGTCTGTACGTTTTATGGAGCAAATATTGCATCACAGACCGTGAAGTGTATTACCTCGGGGGGCCCCAGCGGTTGACCAGTGCTGGTCCTTTGGTGAATAGCAGTCGGGCCATGGTGGCTGGGTCCTTTTACAGTGCTGAACCCCGCCTCTTCTGTCTTTCTCATTCCCTGCCTCTTCTGTCTCTTTTCTGCAGTGCAGGAGTCAATAGGCAGAGCTGGCACATGATAGGCTCTGCCTGATATTTTTTTCTTGTTTTCCTCCTCTAAACCTAGGTGTGTCTTATAGTATGAAAAATACGGTATATGAAAACTGAAATTCTAAAGCTGGATAGACAAATGCAATAGTTGGGGAATCATGTTAAACATGTTAAATCAAAACCAAAAGTGTAATATGAACCAGGCTAAGACAGTTATTCTAATACCTGTCCACTCTACTTTGCAAAACTAGAGAGGAAATATTTTGTGTGTGATTCCAGGCCCTTTTACTCCCATAATAGTTGTCCTCCAATTGCCCATATTTGCATGTTCTGTTAGAATTTCCATCAAGAATTAGGAATGCTAATATGTCAATCTTGATTCTACTTGATTAGATTAGTATTGTTGAGACATTTTCACATTATTTTTTTTTACTAATGGCCCCACCCTACCCCATGTTTACCAAAGTATCTTTGAAATATATTGGTTTACCCCACAATTTTTCCTGCACAATTTTTGGTGAGGCTCAAAACCAAGAGAAGATGTGCTCCATGTGTCCCTCAAGCATTTAGTTGTCCATTTCTGTTTTAATTTCATAGTTGTGTCAGGAGTGAATTTCATCTTCCTATTGGTTTTACTTGCCAACCAGTTGTTCTATCTTCCTTATCTTCTTTGCCATGGTAATCTTTTTGCAGGTCTCAAGTCTTTTCAAGGATGGTACAATTGGAAGTGATATCAATATCGTCGTTGTGAGCCTTCTTCTTTTGGAGCAAGAACCTGTGAGTTGATTTGCCATCATTTTTGCTCAGTATGGGTTTTAAATAGAGCTATGGGTTGGGGCATTGAGGTTCTCACACTAGCTTGTTACATAAGAAATTGCTCTGAATAACTTATTTTTGTGGTGATTCTCTTGTGTTTATGAACCATATGCAATAACACAATGAGTGTCAAATCCATTACAGTAACCCAGAAAAGTAGTTTCTCAGAGTTTTATTTAACCAGAAATATTACAAGGAAAAAAATTGCAAGGATAAGGTTATAGAATCTAGGGAAACTGGATTGTACATATTGTAATTCAACCTTTATCAGGAGTACACTAAAGTCGGGCCTTCTTAATTCTCTTTCTAATGCTACCTTGCTTTAAGGGGGAAATTGTTTCCCTATGTAGAAATGGAAGGGAATAGTTATATGTCTTTCTTCTGTGATGTTTGCAAATGTCCTTTTTCCTTCTTGTTGTTGTTCCCATGTGTTCTTGTTCCTCCTTTTCCTTACTTTCCATTTCCCTTGGTTTTATTCCTCTAATGGAATATGAAAAGGGTGAGTGGCGTTATATTGTGCTGAGGATAATAGACCAATGGTCTTCCAGTCTTCCTCAAAATCAAATCAATAAAGGGCTCCAGAAAAGTAAAAGTACTGAAATTGGGACTCAGTTTAACACACATGGTGTCTTGAAAAGTGAGAGAGAAAGAAAAAAACTTCTTTGTTTGATGTTGTTCCTTATTTAAGTAATTTAAGTAAGATATTGTGTGTGTGTGTGTGTCTGTGTGTGTGTGTGTGTGTGTGTGTGTGTGTGTGTGTATGTATATATATATATATATATATATATATATATATATATATATATATATATATATATATATATATATATATATATATGTTATATTTATGCTGATAAATAAATAAAGGGAGACTAGTATAGATCTATTTCAAGCTATTTAGCTCTCATCAGCTAGCCATACCCAAGTTTGGGAATCGAACCTGTGCTCTATTGCCTCCCAGGCAGGGAGTTAACCATATGAGCTACAGAGAGCAACTCCTTATCAGCCAGCCAGGGTGGGAGGTATATACTTAAAGTCACAACCCCTGGTATGCCCAAGTATGGGAGGAAGGTCACACTTCCACTCTCTGTCATTAGGCTCGTCACAAGAGACCATCCAGACAGAAACCCAATATTTTTTACTGTTGCCTTTTTTGTTACATTTGTTATATTTATGCTGATAAATAAATAAAGGGAGACTAGTATAGATCTATTTCAAGCTATTTAGCTCTCATCAGCTAGCCATACCCAAGTTTGGGAATCGAACCTGTGCTCTATTGCCTCCCAGGCAGGGAGTTAACCATATGAGCTACAGAGAGCAACTCCTTATCAGCCAGCCAGGGTGGGAGGTATATACTTAAAGTCACAACCCCTGGTATGCCCAAGTATGGGAGGAAGGTCACACTTCCACTCTCTGTCATTAGGCTCGTCACAAGAGACCATCCAGACAGAAACCCAATATTTTTTACTGTTGCCTTTTTGTTACATTTGTTATATTTATGCTGATAAATAAATAAAGGGAGACTAGTATAGATCTATTTCAAGCTATTTAGCTCTCATCAGCTAGCCATACCCAAGTTTGGGAATCGAACCTGTGCTCTATTGCCTCCCAGGCAGGGAGTTAACCATATGAGCTACAGAGAGCAACTCCTTATCAGCCAGCCAGGGTGGGAGGTATATACTTAAAGTCACAACTTTATATACTTAAAGTCATATATATATATATATACACACACTCACACACACACATATATATATATAAAGAGCTGAGGTGGCGCAGTGGTTAAATGCAGCACTGCAGGCTACTGCTAGATCAGCAGTTCAGCGGTTCAAATCTCACCAGCTCAGGGTTGACTCAGCCTTCCATCCTTCCGAGGTGGGTAAAATGAGGACCCGGATTGTTGGGGGCAATATGCTGACTCTCTGTAAACCGCTTAGAGAGGGCTGAAAGCCCTATGAAGCGGTATATAAGTCTACTGCTATATATATGTGTGTGTGTATATATACATGTGTATGTACATATATATGTGTGTGTGTGTGTGTGTGTGTATTATATAATCTGCAGTGGTTGGAGATCTTATTTCACTTAGTTTATTCAACGATTTTCCTTGCATGGCTTTTTTTTTTTTTTTAAAAAAAGCTTGCTCTATTGTCTAAGAATTGCTACTGGTTTCTGCTATATTTTCATAAGGTTCTTAAACTCATACTAAAAATACTAGACAGAAAACATTTTTCATCAGAATGCTAAAGTAGCAAGCTCTTTTTCTGTTTAATTTTATACTAGAGAGATGCATGTATGTTCTGGCTGCATGCCTTGGTATTATATACATATAATTGCATTTGACTATCATAATAGGTAACAGAGATAACAGTTGATAATTAATTTGGCAGCCTTTCAAGTATATTTCAAAATAGTTTTTGTTAGATAAGGAACTAAGGCAAGGTATAAGCTAAACATAAACAAATGGAAAGAGAAAACGTGACTGACTTATGGTATTCTCCAAAGCACCAGAGGGCAGGACATGGAATAATGGGTAGAAGCATGTTAAAGAGAAATCCAACCAAGAAGAAAGGAGAAGTTTCCTGGGATTGAGAACAATTAATCAATGGAACAATTTGCCTCCTGGATTTGTGGGTGTTCCATCGCTGGAGGTTTTCAAGAAGAGATTGGACAAGGGGTCTGGCATGATGTAAGGTATCCTGCCATGAGCAAGGAGTTGGACTAGAAGACTTGCGATCCCTTCCAGCCTTCTGATTCTATGTTCTAAAACAGGAGTCCCCAACCTTTTGGACCTCAGGGAAGGGCATAAATTCATAAATAAATTCATAATTTTAAACCCCGCGGGCCACTAATATGATCTGCCCAATGACTGTCTCGGTGGGCATGGCTAGGTGATCATGTGACTGGGTGGGCAACTTGATGTCACTCACGTCGAGGAACACCTCACTGGCCTTTACCCACCCCTCCTCTCCTAGCCACTCCTTGCCTGCCCACCTCGGCTCCTTAGGGCCCCAATAGGAAGCAAATAAGTATAAATATAATCTTTGTACTTAAATACAATGAAATTGGTTATGTTGGAGCTAAGCAGCCACCGTGAGAAAGAGTTGGCAAAACAGCTGACTCAGTTCAAATCGGATCTGACCGAGAAGGAGGCTCAGCAGAAGCACCTCACTGAGGACTACGAGCAGAGGCTTTCCAAGCAGAGGGAAGACCTGCTGGAGTGCAAGGCCAGGTACCGGCGCCTGGAGGCTCAGCAGGCTGAGATGGTCATCAGTTCCAGATCATGATGCAGTCCCACTGGCTCTTTGCCATCAGCGGCGCTTCCCTCCAGCCTTTGCCCAAAGCCCCGCACCAGGAGGAAACCCCAAGTCAGGATTTATTCCCCACTCTGACTCACACAAAAAGACCCCAAAGGGGAAGACTCTCTGGGCCAATACACGTGTTCATTGCACATATCCGACCTAGGGGTCGTAGTTTGAGGACCCTTGATTTAGTGCAATATAAAAAATGCAAATAATTTTTCTGCGGACCACCAAAATTTTCTCGTGGACCACCAGTTGGTGACTGCTGTTCTAAAAGGTGGCCTTCAGTACGCGGAATCCTAAATAGCATTGTTCTTAACAACGAAAAGCAAATGCAAATTTCAAGTTGTTCTCCATCTACTTTTTATTGCCTCCCTAGATCTTTCTTCTTTTTGTTACTGGCGATTGAGCTGTATGATCATCTGTAATTTTTCAATAGGGGGGACTAGTGATCAACCACCATGCAGACCAGTCACTGAACAGCTTTTGCCAATGGCAATCAGCTCTGGTTGGGAAGAATGGGAAGAGGCACGATCATGCTATCTTGCTTACTGGATTTGATATTTGCTCCTGGAAGAATGAGCCTTGTGACACTTTAGGTAAGAGAGAAAAACGTGGGAACACGGATGTCAAATGGTCTATTGGCAGAAGGGAATATTTTTAGCTGTGGGATCCTTAGTGCTCCCTGAGCTTGGTGGTTTTCCTGAAGACATTTTATTACTGAACTACTATATTGATGGTATTATCTAGTTTGGCAATGAAATGTCTGCAAGAAAGCCACCAAGCTCAGAAAACACCAAGGATCTCAATATGATGTGTTATAAATAATGTAATCAATTGTCTACAGAATTCATCAGCTAAACCTTGTTTTACTGAACACTGAAGTGTAATTGGTAGATTAACAGAGGTTGCTGTTGTTATTAGCCAATCAATACCAAGCATGCAGATAGTTTGAAGGAGGAGAAATATGATTGATTTAGTTGGTACTAAGGATTGTTGTTCTGGATAACTTTCTCTCCATCTATTGTGGACAATCCTTTACATCTATGCTCCTATAAATAGTCCCAAGATCATGTTCAAAGCTGTATATGATAGTAATGTTACTGTTTTATTAATGTTAATGTTTATTTTATTATTATTATTAGCCTTAATATTAAAGTTCATCTATTGTTTCAATATTTTTAAATATTCTGAATATAGACAGGAGAAGAGTATTAGGCTCAGGACTACATGAGATGGAAATACATACACACACATTCACAGAGTAGCTGGAGGAAACATTAAACCTCTCTATGCATGTGTAATTGTAACTCCAAGGCAGACCAATAGGAAAATGCAGGTTATGAAAAATTATATTGATCTCTATCTTTTACTTATTCCTTCAATATTAACAGCAGACTTTGGTACAATGTAAATGGCACCCCCCAAAGAAGGATTATCTGGGCGAGAGAAACATCCCTTTTTAATGGCCACTGTGCTTCAGGAAGCTTCCCAGTTCTGTTGTTTTAGATTTTGGAAATATCGCTAACCAACCGTTCTTAATTCCTGCTGGCTGACTTTCAGAAAAGAATTGGCATCTCTTTTTAAAACCATTTTCCCAGCTGACCTAGACTGATGTTGAGTCAGCAGAGAAAATGAGCTCTGTTAGTTTTGCAGGCCAGCTGTTGCAGACAAGATGCATTTATCTTGGATTGACCCCATTATTTCCATTTGTCTGTCTGTTCCTTTTACACAAGGAAACAAAATATGCTATGAATGTTAAGGCCTCTAAAACGTGGCCTCAATTTCCACAAAGCTAGGCAGCAGAATGCAATTCTTTTCATAGTTTCATTCTTTGCCTCCACGGTGTTTCCTATTTCTTATAATTTCCTGGCAGGCTTTGCTCCAATCAGTGGAATGTGCAGCAAATACCGTAGTTGCACCATCAATGAAGATACCGGCCTTGGTTTGGCATTTACTATTGCCCATGAATCCGGACACAAGTAAGCAATTTCTCATGCATTTTTATCCTTACCAAATGCAGCAAAGATAAATGCTTTTAATTCATTGTAATCTTAACATGGTGCTCTGGGCTATTAATGCCCAGTTTGATCTAAATTCTGGTTTTGGAGATCTGGTCATAGGGTTTTATTGCCTTTTATAGTAGCAATATAACCACAAAGGGATGTGGTGGCTCAGTGGCTAAG
Source organism: Thamnophis elegans (assembly GCF_009769535.1). Taxonomy (NCBI): domain Eukaryota; kingdom Metazoa; phylum Chordata; class Lepidosauria; order Squamata; family Natricidae; genus Thamnophis; species Thamnophis elegans. Next base: position 32,514,631 of record NC_045554.1, read on the forward strand.
ACGCTGAGTTTGTTGATCAGAAAGGTCGGCAGTTCGGCAGTTTGAATCCCTAGCACCACGTAACAGAGTGAGCTTCTGTTACTTGTCCCAGCTTCTGCCAACCTACCAGTTCGAAAGCATGCAAAAATGCAAGTAGAAAAATAGGAGCCACCTTTGGTGAGAAGGTAACAGCATTCCATGCACCTTTGGCATTTAGTCATGCCGGCTACATGACTACAGAGACGTCTTCGGACAGCACTGGCTCTTCAGCTTTGAAATGAAGATGAGCACTTCCCCCTAGAGTTGGGAACAACTAGCACATATGTGCGAGGGGAACCTTTATCTTTATAGTGGCATTATAAGAGAAGGAGAATGCAATATCTTTAATCACCAAAGGTTACAGAGAAACTTGAGAGGATAGTTAAAATTCAAAAATGATGTATGAAAGTCTAGCTTAATATTTAAGTGGGAGCCGCCCCAAAGAGACAATTTGCTTCCAAATATTGATATGACTTTGGGGGAGGCATCAACATTTGGAAAAATATGGGCACTGGTCCCCCAATTTGAAAGAAAAGTCAGTTGGGACTCCTTTCTCACAAATGCAATGGCTTGGTATTTGCATTATGAACTTGATTCTCTAGCAACGTAGAGAATGCATTTGAATGCATTAATTTTGCCAAGAATAAAACTGTGAATTATAGACTTGATTATCAGATACATTTGGTTTGCAACATACCAAGACATGTGTTTTTGCTGGTTCGGCTTGGATCGGGTGAACTGGTAGTGGCGTTGTCGGGAGGCTCCACCTACCTGCCTGGAAGCTTCTGCGCATGCACAGAAACATCACGCACAAGCGCAGGTGTGTGCACAGGCAAACCAGTAGTAAAAATAATGGAAACCCACCACTGCAACATACATGTTTATTGAAAGATTTGTTATATTATTCAGAATATTGGAATGTTAGTTTGTTTGTTTTTCTAAAAGGCTTGTCTGCATAGACCTAGGCTATTTTTTAAAATATTCCTTGATGGCTGGACTTGATTGAAATTTATTTAATGAAGATTTAACAAAGATGCTGGGTTAAATAGGTACTTCCTTGTTTCATTAAGTTCATTTATCTTCCTACATTGGAAGAGTTGTGTTGTAGTCCTTTCATTCACACAGCTATTTAGATTGCATTTTATTACACATTTGAGATTTTTAACATCTATTGTTTTCCACTTATCATTTATAATAAGGACCAGCAAGGGACATATTGAGACAAGAGAGAAGGTCCTTCATACCCCTGCATTCCCATGGGTTCTCTAGCATCTAACCATGGCTTTGAGCATGGTATCAAGATTAAACCCAAATGTCCCTTTGTGAGGAGGCTCTATGGAAATGTCTCCCACACAGAAGCTCTCCTTTGTTGGTTGACAGCTCCATTCAGCTCATCCTTTTTAAAAAAAATTATCAACAGCCAAGCTGCAGTCTTCACATGCTAGGTGAATCCCCAATTCTGCATGAGCTGTTCCAAACTATTCAGTTCTGACTCTGTAAACACACAGCTCTGACCTCATGTCTGCATGAGTGGTCCTTTGACTGATTCCTCTTCATCTGAAAGGAAATGAGGAATTAAAAGACTAATCCTAACCCAGTGCTAATTTTTGCCAGGCGTTGTTTCGGTGGGCGGGTGGGAGGCGAACCATAAAAAATGACTGTCGGAATTCAGTCCTTGCACCTTTTGAATTGAGTTGTGCACGGTTTTGTGACTTGGGGGAGGGTAGGGAAAGAACTATGGGGGGGGGGGACACACTCATTACAATTGAGACATGCCCACAACCTTCTTCTCAGAATCAATTTTTTCCCTTTCAAAAGTCTGCTTAATCAGCACAGATTGGTTAATCCTATTGTGATATAATTCTACCCTTCTTTTTCTCAGAGTCATGTTATGATAACAGTGATTGGTTGGTCCCTTCATGGTCTCTGGATCAGATCATCGGTAGATAAGTGGCAAAACAAACTGATAGGCCACAACCATGAGACACAATCACAGGGTGAGGGAAAGTGAAGAGAGATGTTAATCCAGAGGCCAGGTCAGAAAAAACAGGGATTATCCAGAGATTCAGCCATGTATTTCTTTATGTATCCAATTTGTATGCTGTTAAAGGAATGACCTACTTAGCAATGAGGCCAGGACATTTTTATATGTACTTTTATTTAACACATATTCCCTTTTTATAGTTTGATTGAGATACAGTTTTTACACACTTGTAGTACATACCAGAAAGGTTAGCAATTGAATGCCTGTGAACATAACATGGCTTATTTATATACAGTATCCTGCCCTAACAGAACTGGTGGGAATGTTATTTTCTCCTTAGTGGTTTCTTGATTAGGCTATTGTTTATTCCTTCATTGTTTGTCTGATGTTAATCACTGCTTATTCAGGTGTGAATTGCTGGACAGGCAGTGTTCTGGTCTTTTTGTTTTCTTTTTAGATTATTTGTTATCTATTTTGAATGTTATGTAAATGTTGTTTATTTCTGTTGGAAGAAATGTCCTTCTGGGACACTGGAAACATGGAGGCTGTTTGGAGAGATGGTTTAATGGTGGACAGGATCACATGGCTTGAGTTCCTGAGCAGAAATGCTGAGAGCCCCTGGTTTTATGCCCTCTCTGTGGCCCCACCTTTGTTTCCTGTTCCTTTGTAAGAAATATATTCTGATTGGTTGTTGTCAGATGTCATAGCTAGACTTGGAGGTTGTGTGCTAAGTTTGGTTGAAACTTGGTTGGTGGTGCAATGAAGTGCAATGAGATGGGGTAGATCTTGGTTATGTAGAATAGGCTGGCTCAGGCCTTAATGGCCCATTGGCAAAGGTGGGGAGAGCTATTAAGAGTGAGTCTGTTTCCTGGCTAAAAGCATGTTTCTCTGGCTCAGGCCTTAATGGCCCATTGACAAAGTGGGGGCTGAGTTTCTGCTTTCCTGAGTTTCTACTTCTCTTTTAGGGGAAATATTCTGCCTTTTTAATATTTCCTAAAATATTTCATTTTCTAGGAGAGGGGTGGGTTTTAACTTCCTACATTTCTATGTGCCTGTAGATGGTTGATTTCTCTGTACCAGGCTTCCAGGACTTTCCTAGTGTTGTTTTTTGTTTAAATTTAGTAGGATGCTCTCAGTTTGAAACTATGCTTAAATCTGTCCATGTGCTGTGAAATTAAGAAGTTGTCTTCTGACTGTTAGCTGGTGTTCATGGATGTGCTCTAGTCTTCTGCCTATTATTGTTTTTATAGTCTTTATGCTAGATGTTTTAGATGATTCCTGTTTTTTTTCTTCTGCAGCTACTGGTTCTTTTGGTTTGCTTAAGGTGTTTTTGAGGGCCTGGGTTGGTTTGTATGCTTTGGTGATATGATCATAATAATTGTTGGTTGTTTTTAAGATGGTTTTGCTGTAGGGCAATATTAACATTTTCATGGCTTATGTTAATAGTGGATTGAATGGTCAGATGAAGTTATATACCTTGTTAGAAGATGTCTATGGAGATGCTCAGTCATCTAGGTCATGGTTGTCTCAAAGATTCTTTTTCAAAAGGCAACTAGACTATGTTTTTTTTTCCTTGAGGAAGAAAATGTTTCACTTCTCATCCAAGAAGTTTCATCAGTTCTGACTGGATGGGGATGGAGGAATGGAAGGATTATATCTCTTTGCTTCTTGGAGATCTTTTTTTTTGGAGAGAAAAAAGGTTAATGATTGCCTATTTCTCACATCATTCAGTTCTGTGTACAGGATGGTGCGTTATTTTATCCCCAACATTGAAGTATGCTGGCTTATTTCAGTTACATCACTCTGCTAAACAAATAATTCCCTCAACACTGGCAAAGTATTCACTAAATCTGCATTACAACTAATCTTCTCATCATTCCTATCACCATCCCCTCCCACTTATGACTGTATGACTATAACTTTGTTGCTTGAATCCTTATGATTTATATTGATTGTTTCCTAGTATGATTTGTATCCTATGATTATCATTAAGTATACTTCATGATTCTTGATGAATGTATCTCGTCTTTTTATGTACACTGAGAGCTTATGGACCAAAGACAAATTCCTTGTGTGTCCAATCACACTTCTATTCTATTCTATTTAAAAGATTTAAAAGCTTCCTCTAGCTTTTCTCCAGAAGATCAAGTCAAATGTACATAGTATACCCTTCTCCATTTTTCCCTGGGCTGAGAGAGAATCACTGGTCCAAAACCATCCAGGAGGTGACATTTTGACATAAGAATATTCTGTTATCATCCTCCAATACCTTTATTAAAATTAATGAGAGTTTGAGAGACAGATGACATTCCTTCTGAGATTTTTCTTCTCCTTTTGCTCCTTTTCCTATCTTTCTCTTTCATATCACTGTTGATATCCGGACAGGAAGGATTTAAGAAATGCCTTCCAAAAAAAAAAAAAAAAGGATCTTGGAAAGACTGAGGTTCATTCATTTGCCAATAACTGCTAGGAAATTCCCCCACTGTCGTTTGTCCAAGCATGCACCTTTCCAGCTGAATAATATGGGAAATTGGCAGCAATGGCCTGCACATGCCTAGAGGCATACAATCCTTTAGAAGTGCTGCCTAATGAGCCTATTAGCAGTCAGATAGTAATTATGAAGGGGAGAGAATCTTAGAAACAATGATAGGTAGTTTTTTTTTTAAATAAATCTTATAAGTTTTAATAGAACATCCATATTTGGAAATAGGCAAGACTGGGGAAGATGTTTAAAGATGAATCAGCTAAATGTTGGAAATGCCACCAGACACTGGGCTCATACTTTCACATGTGGTGGACCTGCACAGAAGCAAAAAAAATATATTGGACTAAATACATACATGGCTGGAAAAAATGATACAACAACATATTGACTTAAAACCTAAAATATTTTTGTTGGGGATTTTACCAGAAAAATTATAGTAAATAAAATGTATAAAACATATTTGTATGGAAGCCAGAGGCTTAAAAAACTGGAGGGGAGCATCGGTAATATCCCCAAATTCTCTATCCAATTTGTGGGGTTGGATAATATTGATGGAGATTCCATAATTTAAATGATTTATTCTCTTAGGAAATGGAAGAAACGGTTGTGCTATTTGTCCAAACAAGGCCACCATCCCTTCCCTTAGATCAGTGATTCTCAACCGCAACCATTTTTTATATAAAATTTATTTATTTATTTTTTCTCCATAAAAAATCTTGCATTATCAATCAAACAGTGTGTCATCTGAGTACAATTTTTGTGTCATCATATTTAGCATTTACTGGGATCAATAGATGTAGCAACAGAAGAAGGCACATGATTTTTTTTTAAAAATTCAAAGCCCATTCATTTACTCCCCTCTTTCCAACTTTTCCATCTCTAAAACTTTGAAGGGGCTGTTTGGGAGAAAGGAGAATATATAGAATAGCATTAAACGAATATGAGTATTGCACTAACAACAGTAGGCATCTAATGCTGTACATGAGCATAAGCCAATTGATCTCTGTCCCAAATACCTTTTGCAACAATAATGTCTTGCCCTGTTAATGGCTTTAGATGCCAAATGATTAATGGGGCAAGCAAATCTTCTCTGAAGAGAAATGCTAAAGTCCAGATTCCATCACTGAGACGGCTGTTTTGTGTCAATAATCACCACCGGCTTTGCAAAATAATATGGGGGCATTTCAAGAAAAATGTATGCTTATAGTCTTCAACTAAGCATTTATTTAGTTTCACACATCACTCTTCTTCCAAGGAATTTCACTATGGCCTGCACTATCCCCACTGCTATTTTTGAAATATCAAGTATGGTTGGGTTGAACTTCAGTTTCCCACAACCATTTCAAAGGCATAACTAATAGATCAGTCTGGTGTTTTAAGACAATAAGTTAGTTCACAAGGCAGAATTCTGGTCTTAAAACATTGTGATCTTAGATAACCCAGAAGCTTCCATAAGGCGGCATCCTCCAGATATGTCAGAGTTCAGTTTCCAGAATTCTCAGTAATGATGATGACTTAGTATCATAAGTATATTAAGTTTTTATTCCAGAGGAGTGGGTCAAGCTATTTTCCAAGGCACCTAAAGGCCAGACAAGGAATAATGGATGGAAACTGACCCAGGAGAGATTCAACCTAGAAATAAGGAGGGACTTTCTGACTGTGAGAACAATCAACCCATGGAACAGAAGTTGCCTTCGGAAGTTGTGGGGGCTCCATCACTTGAGCCTTTCAAGAAGAGATTGGACTGCCATTTGTCAGAAATGGTGTAGGGTCTCCTGCTTGAATGGGGTGTGTGTGTTGGACTAGATGACCTATAAGGTCCCTTCCAACCCTGTTAATTTGTTCACCTGTCTTTCTATTACACATATACTACAAGTAGGCAGCAATTCTACTATGAAATATTCTATTGTATCTGGCCTTGGTGCTGTAATAAATTGATTTCTTTTCTTTCCCCCCCCCCTGCTGGGGTGCCCAGTTTTGGCATGATTCACGACGGAGAAGGAAACCCTTGTCGAAAAGCTGAAGGTAACATCATGTCTCCCACTCTCATAGGCAACAATGGAGTGTTTTCATGGTCGGTGTGTAGCCGGCAGTACCTTAACAAGTTTCTCAAGTAAGTTCAAGGCTAGAGAATTACATTTCTTTTCCAAATCTGGAACCGGTTTTTGTGGAAGAGCAAAGCTTTTAGGTGGTTGCTGCTTTTTCCCCCCCACAGCACTGCTCAGGCAGCTTGTCTGATAGATGAGCCCAAACAAGCTGGACAATACAAGTATCCCGATAAACTCCCAGGGCAGATCTATGATGCTGATACACAATGCAAGTGGCAGTTTGGAGCAAAAGCAAAACTCTGCAACTTGAGTTTCGTGAAGGTACTTTTCAATGTGGGTTGTTGGTTTTTTTTTTTTTTAATTGCAATTTCCTGACAGTGTTAGAACTTGCACTGCAGAAGAACAATGAGGTTTCTGAATGAATGAATGGAGGGGTTCCAAGCAGCTCCAGGGTCTCCATGGTTTCTAAATCTTCAAATGGTTGGGCAAAGCCATGGCTTGCTTTGAAGGTAGTGCTTTGGTTGGAAGTCGAAGGGGCCCACAGAACTGCAGGAAAAGGATTGGAAGGAAGAAAATTGTAATTGTAGGGAGTGTTCTGACCTAGGCTGCCCAAGAGCATGAAGCAAACTCCTTGTCCCGACAAAAACCCCTTTTATCAATTCACTGTGAATTCTGCTCATTCACATCCAGCAAAGTCTTTCAAGGGAGGATTTACAGTCGCAGACCTTATCTGGTTTGGAGAGCTGCCAGGCCGATATCTGCAAAACTTGGCAAGGAGTCTTGGAGAGTCACAAACCAATTAAGCAAACTAATTGTTTCCTGCAAACTCCACTCCCCTTTCGCTCCTCTTTTATTTCCTCTTGGAGGAGCCATTCTTGTCCACCTGTGGCCTGACTCCCAAGTTGACCCCTGTTCTTTAGCTGCTCCCTTCGTCTGGCAACTCTGTGCATGCACCCACTGGGAACAGGCTCCAACTGTTCGTCTGTCTCACTGATGTCTGACTCTGAAGGCAGCAGATAATTGGCATATGGCTTTGCCCCCCCTGCCTCCGATGCAGAGCCCTCATCAGAGCCTTCCCCAGACTCCAGGAATCTAACCCAACCTCCTCACTGTTCGAATCGTCTGCCAGCTCTGGCGGGTCACAACAGAGAGTATACATTGACTGTATGTCTTCATGTTGTGGAGGAAGATGAGAGTCAGGGAATAGGAATGCCTCAGTTTCCCAATTCATTCATGGCATCTATCAATCATGGGAATTAAGCTCAATTTTTAGGATATGCAGATACAAATTGGAGGGAGGTCAAGATGAAAATCTATTCAGTCCAGCTGGACTCCTGGTCAGGGCATTTGGGTAGCTTTCTTAACAAAATTTCAAACGTTTGTCTCAACTCTTGGTCTAGCCAACAAACTGTTTCTCAGGAAGTTTCTTATCCAAGGGCTAATATAGCAATAGCAGTTAGACCTATATACCACTTCATAGGGCTTTCAGCCCTCTCTAAGTGGTTTACAGAGTCAGCATATCTCCCCCACAGTCTGGGTCCTCATTTCACCCACCTTGGAAGGATGGAAGGCTGAGTCAACCTTGAGCCAGTGAGATTAGAACCGCTGAACTGCAGATAACAGTCAGCTGAAGTGGCCTGCAGTACTGCACTGCGCCACCTCGGCTCTTAATGAGTTTTGATCCTGTTCCGAAATCAGCCAAGGTCAGCTAGGTGCTTCCACCTGCTGAGCCATTGGGAAACATTATAACCTTACAACCTAATAAAAACTGAAGAATAAAACTGTAGAAACAGTAAAATGCTTGACAATATACATTGCATAGATCATACTGTTTCTAAAAGAACAAAACTTGGAGTGAAAATTCTGGTTTACTTTGAATATGAGAACTAAAAGTGATAACATCTCTCTCTCTCTCTCCTTCCCTCCCTCCTTACAAAAATATACTCAGGATATATGCAAATCACTCTGGTGCCATAAAGTTGGTCATCGATGTGAGACAAAGTTTATGCCTGCTGCAGAAGGGACACTGTGTGGAATAAACATGGTAAGTTACAGAAACTGCAATAGAATGCACACTGCTGTGCCCTAGATTTGTCTTGGATACTTTTAAAGAATGCATTTGCATCTCGGGATCAAAATCCAGGTTCCAGGTTTTTCTTGGTGGATGTGGGAGACACATCAGATGGGGCAGAACAAGCAGTCCCAGCATCAGTCTCATAGTTAACATGTTCATTGTTACGCTTATAGACAAACTCCATCATTCGCTGACAGAAGTAGTGAACTCCTTTGTGATGTTATGATTTATGTGTATCTGTAATGTGAAAGTGCTCATACTTAAGTATTTATGTTTAAAATCAGAGCTGATAAGCAGATCCTCCTCCTCCTCCTCATTCATCATAGGGAGAATGAGTAGAAATAATTAAACTCTGCAATTTACTACTGTGCCACTTTTCTCCTCATCCTTAATTTCCATTACCTATTTTTATCACACATCACTTGTCTTTTCCACCTATTCCAACCAGTGGTGGAATTCAATTTTTTTACCGGTTCTGTGGCTTGGTGGGTGTGGCATAGCTTGGTGCGTGTGTCTTGGTGGGCATGGCAGGGGAAGGATACTGTAAAATCTCCATTCCCACCCCACGCCAGGGGAAGGTTACCACAAAATTCGCATTTCCTCCCTGGGACTCGGGAGGCAGAGAATAGATGGAGGCCGGGCCAGTCAGAGGTGGTATTTGCTGGTTTTTGTAACTACTCAAAATTTCTGCTACCGGTTCTCCAGAACTGGTCAGAACCTGCTGAATACCATCTCTCATTCCAACCCTCACCTTCCCTTCCCCTGAAAGGTATGTTTGCTTCTAACTCATACTTTGATTCATTGATAATCAATCATCCTAACAAAACATGTTTGCTCTATTCCTCTTTCCTTCAGTGGTGTCGAAGGGGCCAGTGTGTACTATTTGGAGACCATGGTCCCAAACCTGTGAATGGCCAGTGGTCAGCATGGTCTAGGTGGTCAGACTGTTCTCGGACTTGTGGGGGAGGAGTCACATACCAAGAGAGACATTGCAACAATCCCAAGTAAGGCCCTGTTTCTGTTCTTTATCTGTAATTCTTGTAGGTGACAATAGCATTCTTTTTTTAAATATCTATCTATCTATCTATCTATCTATCTATCTATCTATCTATCTATCTATCTATCTATCTATCTATGCATCCATTCTCCTTCCTTCCCTCCTTCCTTCCTTCTTCCATCCATCCATCCATCCATCCTCTGTCTGTCTGTCTGTCTGTCTGTCTATCTATCTATTTATCTATCTATGCATCCATTCTCCTTCCTTCCCTCCCTCCCTCCTTCCTTCCTTCTTCCATCCATCCATCCATCCATCCATCCATCCTCTGTCTGTCTGTCTGTCTGTCTGTCTGTCTGTCTGTCTGTCTGTCTATCTATCTATCTATCTATCTATCTATCTATCTATCTATCTATCTATCCCTCCATCCATACCTCCATTCATCTGAATATATATAATATTTTATATATTAAAGAATTCCATATATATATATATATATAAAACACACACACACACACACACACACACACACACACACACACACACACATATATATATATATATATATATATATATATATATATATATATATATGTTTTATACACACACAACATATACACAGACATACACTGAATACAAAGAATTTATTAAAAATTAATCATCCCTTTTAATAGCTATGTTCATCTAAGCATTGATTTTTAAACCTCATTTTTAATAAACTCATTAGTGGTAGCACGTTAAAAGTAATATTAATGCAATCTTGTATAAATTTATATTTCTACTTTTCTACAGTTGGCTTTGATTTAAATGTCTTGCTTATAGTATGCTTATGTTTTACTTCAGCTCGGTTTAGTTCAACCACCTGTTTCATGCAGCAGTTAAATGTTCTTGGGAAATCCACAAGCAATGCAGGAAACCTGTGGCTTTCACTTATATTACTTGCAAAACTTTGTTCAGTAGCATCCTGTAATCTGGATAATAATCATTGAGCAAATCTGCCCTCCATAAATTATCTGAAAAATAACTCTGTCATCCACTGATGAAAAAGATAGTGTGCCCTACAAAAAGGGTCCTGAGGCTACATCAGGTCACACTTAACATTTTCATCCGCTGTGGTCAGCCAGGTGCATTTGCAAAGTTCACAGCTGTTTTTATTTCTCTCCTCTTCTCCTATGGTTGATATGTAAAATATGCTGGCCATGATTCAGGAGGCAGTTGATGGACCTCAAAAGCTAATTAAGATTTGTAGCCAATTCTGATTCTCTTTCTCCTTCTTCTTGTGTGTTCTCCTTCTTCTCCAATGGGTAGCTGACACCACATTTAAAGGCATTGAATTCACAGCTTAATCTTAATCTTATTTTAAGAGGTGTTTCCTTTTATCAGTCCTGAATCTTTCTTCATTGAGTGCATTAGAAATCAGAGAATGCCCTATTTCTAATATTTTTGTAACTGTATAAAAATACTTCTAAATCTTCACTTTACTTCACTGTAACTTAAACAGCCTTATATTCTGTCCCTTCTTGTACATTTCTCATCTATACTGTGTCTTTTAGGACATACAGTAGATTTATTGCAGAAAGATATTTTTGGGAAAAGTAGAGTAAACCTTTTTGAATACTAGCTACAATTAACTTGTCCAAGAAGTTTTAAGACTGGACTATTCAGTTGAAGGTTTCTGTGCTCCCAAAGAGTTCACAATTTCTATCCAAAAAGGAAATTCATTGTTTCATATCACTTGTCTAAAGGTAAAGGTTCCCCTTGCATATATGTGCTACTCGTTCCTGACTCTAGGAGACGGTGCTCATCTCCATTTCAAAGCCAAAGAGCCAGCACTGTCCGAAGATGTCTCTGTGGTTATGTGGCCAGCATGACTAAATGCTGAAGGTGCACAGAAGACTGTTACCTTTCCACCAAAGGTGGTTCCTCTTTTTCTACTTGCAATTTCTACTTGCTTTCGAACTGGCAGAAACTGGGACAAGTAACGGGAGCTCACTCCATTATGCGGCGCTAGAGATTCAAACTGCAGAACTGCCGATATTTCTGATCAACAAGCTCAGTGTCTTAGCCACTGAGCCACCACACAGTTTAAGACTGGACTATTCAGTTGAAGGTTGCTGTGTTCCAAAAGAGTTCACAATTTTTATCCAAAAGGAAATTCATTGTTTCAGATCACTTGTTTAGAGGAGCGCATATTTTCTCAAATTCCTTAGCAAAAGGAAGAAAGTTTCTTTCCTCTTCAACAAATCGGTGTTATAGCATTAAACTCCTGGAAACCCGGGCAACAAGTTCCATCTTGTTTTGCAAATAGATGAGACTTAGATTGTGCAAATGGCACCTGGGCTCCTATCTTGCATATGTTAGCAAGTTCTTTCCATGATGGATTTAACTGAATAGCATATTGTGAGATGATGGCAAGTGGTTTGTAATAGGCTTAGCTTCTAGTGATGACTAACAATATAGGGATTTAGGCATCATTTCTCAGATAAATATTATGTGTTGATCTGAACATTTCTTCCTAATGTATCTGTGCAATTTTATACAAGGAAAGAAAACCTGGATCAACTCAACCAAATCTAGCTCAGGGGTAACTTCATGGCCTGTATATTTAGGAGTTGTGTGCAGGTGAAAAATGGCATAGCTCTAAAAACTGGACAATGTTTATTTACTGAATAAATGAACAGTTATTTTTTGTTGTTAGTTTCGAAGTCGTGTCCAACCCATCATGGCCCTATGGACAACATTCCTCCAGGCCTTCCTGTCCTCTACCATCCCCTGGAGTCCATTTAAGCTCACATTTACTGCTTCGGTGACTCCCTCCATCCTCCTCATTCTCTGTCATCCCCTTCTTCTTTTGCCCTCCATCTTTCCCAGCATTAGGCTCTTCTCCATTGAGTCCTTCTTTCTTGTTGGGTGGCCAAAGTATTTGAGTTTCCTCTTCAGGATCTGGCCTTCTAAAGAGCAGTCCGGAATGATATCCTCTAGGACTGACTGCCTTGCAGTCCAAGGGACTCACAGGAGTCTTCTCCAACACCAAAGTTCAAAGGCCTCAGTTCTTTGGTGTTCAGCCTTTCTTATGGTCCAACTTTCACAGCCATACATTGCAACTGGGAAAACCAACAGTGTGATCAGTGATATGGAGCCATTAACCTTAACTCAGTTTTGGTCAGTCTAGAACCATTTATGTCCAGTGGTGGGCTGCACATACTTTAACAACCGGTTCACCGAAAATGTGAGCGCACGCCTTCTGCACTTGTGTGCAACTCCCAAAACAAGGCTTTTTCGATAGAGGCGGCTTCCTGTGCACCTGTTAGAGTCACAGTTAGCAGAGTGGGAGAGGCACACAAAAGAGAGGCTTGAGTGCAGGGCGGAGTGAGCGAGCCAGAAAGTGATATATCTATGACCAGATAGTGTTGGGGCAGTGGGGGGGGGCAACCAGTGCTTGGAACTACCGGTTCGGGTCTGAACTAGCAGCAGCCCATCACTGCTTATGTCACAAGTAGAAATTCAATATACTGTAGGTAGCCCTTGCCTTCTTATCATTTTGTCAGGGTTCCAAGTAACAGACCCAAGGCAATCAAGACTCTTGAGTCCTGGTAGTTCATCAAAGTATTAGGACTGTCATATTGGCACAGCTGGGGAAAACCCAACTCCGAAGGGCCCGAGGTTTTCCCCACCCAAATAAAAACTCAAAGTTCTTGCTCCTGTGTCACACCTCCATCATGTGGGTCCAATCAGGTCGCTGTCCCATCTTCAGGGAGCTTTGGCCCACGCCTCTTCAACACCTGATGGAGCGTCCTTGACTCCCATGGGAAAGAAAGTTATTTTGGCTACACATCTCTCCCCCCCCCCAGCTATCTTTACCTCCCATTCCCACAGCTCCAACCGGCCTTACTGTGGCAGCCCTGAAGATGCTCCAAAAATGGCTACAGGGATGACACATTTGTTTAGTGAATGTTTGAAATAAAAAAGGTGACTTAAGACTGATCCTCATGGTTATGATCATCATAGCATCCTCATGGGATCAAAATTTGAATGCTTGTCAATCGGCATGTATTTCCAATGGTCGAGTCATCCAGCCGGGTTCCAACAAGCAAAGTCAATGAGGTGGGAGCAGGATTCCTTTAACGACCTGTGCGATTCACTTAACAAGTGTAGCGATCTGTTTAGCAGCCATAACAAAAAAAGGTCATAAAATTGTGTGTAACTCACCCAACTACCTTACTTAACCATCAAAATTCTGGTCCCATTACAATTGCAAGTTGAGGTAAGTAGTGTAACTAGTTAAGCCAATATATATCTCAAAATTGCAGCAAAACATCAGATTTTACAATGCTTCATAAAAAACAAAAACTCATACAAGATACCACTATCACTTATATACCGCTTTACATCCCTCTCTAAGTGGTTTACAGAGTCAGCCTCTTGCCCCCAACAATCTGGGTCCTCATTTTACCCACCTTGAGAGGATGGAAGGCTGAGTCAACCTGGAGTCTGGTGAGATTTGAACTGCCAAACTGCAGTCAGCCGGCAGTCAGCAGGAGTAGCCTGCAGTACTGCACTCTAACCACTGCGCCACCATGGCTCAACATGGTTTTATAGCCCCCTTTCCTAAAAGAGCTGCTGGACGTTGTAAATATATGCAGCAAGATGATTGATGTGTGTGTGTGTGTATGTATGTGTGTGTGTATAAGCAAAATGTGTCTCCAGCTGATTTTTTGGTTTAAATTAAGAGTCCAACCCTGGAGATTTTCCAGGCTAGTGTCATTTTTTTTTGCATCAAAAAATGCTCTCCCGTTTTAAAAGTTTATTGTGGTGGAAGAGAAACCACTTCTGAAATTTCTTTCAAAGATGAAAAAAAATCCACTGAAATGCTTATGGGTAGAGTGTGCTGGTTTTTCCATGTATTTTCACCAGCAGGTAGCCAAGAGGCATGGGGGACCATCCTGTGCAGTATTATATTAGTCATATCGCTATTAGTCTACATTCTCCTTGATTCAACAACAACAACTACTCAAGAGATGATATCAGGAAGGAGATTTACCCCATAGGGCCTTTTCTGATTTGGAAATCTAAGCACAAGAAGGTTTCAGCATGGCAAGACTATACCTGTAATAGCAGCTTCTATCATCTCCATTAAGAAAAACAGCAACAAGATAAATTCAGAAGCACCCTGACAATAAGTTGAAAAACATCCCAGGGGAGAAAAATATGTTTTTGTGTGTTTGGGGGAAGGAATCTAAAACAGTTCTGGCACAATCATTGTTCTGATGTAGGCAGCATGAAGCCGAGTCCTCGTCCCGATAAACCTCTTTTATTTAATTTGCAGTGGATTCCTCTCCAGCAAAGTCTTTCCTCTCCCACAGTCTTTCAAGATAGCTCACAATTACCGACCTTTATCAGGCTTGGAGAGTGGCCAGGCTGATATCTTTCAAACGCCACAATACTTGGCAAGAATGCAGAAATGAAGTAATTGTCTCCTGCAAACACCCCTCCCTTTTCACTCCTCTTTTATTCCCTATGGGGAATTACCTATGGGAGGGGCCATTCACCTGTGGCCTTACACCCAAGTCGACCCCTGTTCTTTATCTGTTCCCTTCATCTGGCAACTCTGCACATGCACACACTGGGAACAGACTCCCGCTGTTTGTCTGCCTCACTGATGTCTCACTCTGAAGGCAGCTGATAACTGTTGGATGGCCCTGGCTCCCTCTCTGCCTCCAACGCAGAGCCCTCATCAGAGCCTTCCACAGACTCCAGGACTGGCCCATGTTCCTCCCCAACTTCCTCACTGTCTGAATCCGCTACTAGCTCTGCTGGCTGCTGGCGAGCCACAACAGCCATATTCCAGATATTGCTACAGGATGACTCTGGAATTGTGAAAGATGCTAGGAACCATTTCTCCGGCTGAGCTAAATTATATCCCAGTTTAAAAAAAACATAGTTTTTCCACAACAGGTCAAAGATAGGAGGTTCTGCCTAGCAAGGCAGCTTTGGGGTATTTTTGATGGAAGACATGATAGGCCAGGACCTCAATTTAAGCCCAGGTCAAAAGGAGACCTCCCACCCAGTGATACTTTTAAGTTAAAAGGGAAGGGAAGGAAAGGAAAGGAAAGAAGAGAGTGATTGAGAGATCTGAGACTGGTTTAGCAAATTTTGATTTGATTCATATGCTTGCATGCATTCAATGGTCCCTTTGTATCGCAGACACAGAAGATAAGATAAATTAGCCCTATGTATACATGCCTAATACATGAGAATTTTTCTGGTTGATCAGCAATTTTATTCAGCAAGCAATCAGGTATTGAATAGCAGATTGTTCTTGGGTTGTTTTTTCTGAACTTAAACTATACTAGATTCATTGTTTAGACAAATGAAACAAAACCCGCAATTTCATGCAGGTCACCATAGATTTAAATTATTATTTTTTTTTTACTTTTTAAATTTATATTAAATAATAGAAACTGGTATGATGCTAATGCATCCAGCAGTTAATTATTTATTCCATATTTGTTATTGCAAATGGATTTTCTTTTTCTTTTACAGACCTCAGCATGGTGGCAAGTTTTGCCAAGGCTCAAGTCGCATTTATCAGCTTTGCAACACTCAGCTCTGTGCATCAAACAATCCAGACTTCCGAGCCCAGCAGTGTGCTGAATATAATAGCAAACCTTTCCGTGGATGGTACTATAAATGGAAACCCTACACCAAAGTAGAAGGTGAACCAGTTAAAATAAAATATTTTGGAGAATAGAGTGGAGTGGAATGGAATGGAATAGAATAGAATAGACCAGTAATGGCGAACCTTTTAGACACCGAGTTCCCAAACTGTGCACATGCGCATGCCCAAACGGAATGTACACATGCATGGATATGCACACATGCGCACCAGAGACCCAAAGACCAGCTGGTTGGCGGGAGGTGGGGCATTCCAACACTGGCAGTGCAACAAGAAGTAAGATCTTTTTCTTTTGTGAGCTTCTCTCTCGTTGTTTGCAGGGAAACAGAAGCTCATGAAAGAAATGCCACAGAGATCTGACCTAGGGCAATGGCATACGTGCCAGCAGAGAGGGCTCTATGTGCCACCTCTGGCACGTGTGCCATAGATTCGCCATCGTGGGAGCTTGGAGGTTTTCTAGTCCAGCTTGACATTTTCTTTGTATTTCTTTATGAAGCAGCATTTCAGGTGTTGGAACACGAGCCTTCAAACCAACGCACCACCTTGAAAATATGCACCACTTCAAAAAGATGTTTAAAAATTAAGGCTGACACTCATTGATGATTTTGTACAATGAATAACTTGACAGAAAATAATCTGTCCTTGATAATTGCATGCTTACCGCCTAACTTTGTAAGATGGCAGCCTTACACAAGTGATCTTCATCTAAGAACTTACCTTGAAAAAGATGATCCCAGCTATTCAGTTACAATCTAGGGATTAATAAATCAAATTTGCAGATTTGATGGAAGTGGAAATCAGAAAAGCTGCTTCAACCCATGTTAAAAGATATTGGAAACTACCAAGTAGTTCAAAGGAGTATGAATACAGCATAGGTGTTTTGCTTCTTCCATTGTATTGCTGTCTGGTCAGCAAGTCTTCAGGCCAGAATATTGTATTGGACATTTTGGTCTCTTTTCAGAGGAAGATCGCTGCAAACTCTACTGTACAGCAGAAGATTTTGACTTTTTCTTCGCCATGTCGAACAGAGTAAAGGATGGCACCCCCTGCTCACTGTATAAAGAAGATGTGTGCATTGATGGGGTTTGTGAAGTAAGATGAAACTCAGCATTCTAGCTATCTATATAAAAACAACTGTGTGTGTGTGTGTGTGTGTGTGTGTGTGTGTTTGTTTGTTTGTTCCAGCATAACTCTGGAACACCTTGAGCAATTTCAATCAAACTTGGTACACAGATGACTTACTCTCTGGAAACAAATACTGTGGGGGGTAAGACACCCCTAAAACCCCTTGGTGTGTGTGTTCTGTTAAGATACAGCCTTTTGTGCCTTAAAATGGCTTCTACTGTACAACACAGTGGAGTTTCCATGGTAATGGCTTCAGAGTACTCTACAAGGGGGCTTCCTCTGTTAAGGGGGGAAATCCAACATTAGAAATTACATTTGGTCTGGACATTTTTTCCCTATAAATAAATACCCAGGCAACACCGGGTTATCGGCTAGTTCAGTATAAAACTTTTAGCTCAGCTGTAAAGCATATATACTTTGCTTGCAACATCACCTTGTGTCTGTTGCAAAAGTTGCTGACCTCTAAGTTAAACAATTCTCTGTTGAACATCTTATAGAGCTGCTTCTGATGGATTAGTAGAATAGGCATGACCTGCACAGTAGACTCACCTAAAACAAGGTTAAGTAGTTTTTAGGATTAGCATATAAACCTCAGCCAACGTCTTACCAAGTTGTGTGAACCAAGTCATAATATCATGTGTGTTTTGGAGGCAGTATATATCAGGTAAGCTTTAACAGCCACTGTTTAGACTGCTTAGATGTTGAATGAATCCACTAGCTTCTTTTTCAAGTAAAGGAGCAGCAGAGCTTTCATAAACGGATGGACAGACAGATGGATAGAAAGACAGGCAACAGCTTTCTTCTACCTGTTGATCTTTCACTCATTCTGTGTTGTTGTTGTTGTAGCAAGTGGGGTGTGATCATCGCCTTGGATCCAAAGCTGCTTTGGATGCTTGTGGAGTTTGCAAAGGAGACAATTCTTCATGTACATTCTACTCAGGCCATTATTTAACCCAGCATAAAACTAACAGTAAGAAAATAATATCCCTGTGTCATTAAGTCAATGCTTTTCATAATTGTTTTCCCCTTGCATTACTGTCTTTGTATGCTTTCCACTAAATATTTATTTGGAAAGCCCAAGCTGGGAGGCAGACTGGTTTAGTAGCTACCATCCCAGATATCCTGCAGAACAAGTAATTGTTGCTCCAATGAGTATTATAGATGCTTGCTGGGAAAAAAAACCCTTTGCATGTGCAGTTGGATGTCTTAGAATGATAGAATCCTAAAGCTGGAAAAAGTGTTTAACCATGCAGTCCCTGGAGGCATCAGTTTAACACATCTCTGACTAATGCTGTTTGGCCATTCTTCTTCTAGACACTATCCAGCAAAGGGTAACTCACCAGTTCTTGGGAAATGGATTCCACTGTTGAGTTTCTTGTTTTTTCTTTGAAAGACATTTCATTTCTCATCCAAGAAGCTGCTTCAGCTCTGTTTCTCTGGATAAGAAGCTAAACGCCTTCCAAATAAAAAAAAGAAGAAAGTCCAGTTGCCTCCTGAAAAAAGCACCTTTGGGACAACCATGACCTGGATGACTGAGAATCCCTACAGATGTTCCACTGTTGAACTAATAATAGCACTTAGACTTATATACCACTTCATAGGGCCTTACATCCCTCTTTAAGCGGTTTACAGAGTCAGCATATTGTCCCCAACAATCTGGTAATGTTTCAGACACAGCTGTAACCAGTGGTGGGATTCAGCCAATTCGCACCACTTTGTTGTTGTTAACTTTCTGAATAGTTTAGTGAACTGGTTGTTGGAAGAAATCATTAGGGCAGACAACCGGTTGTTAAATTATTTGAATCCCACCACTGGCTGTAACCAACTGATCTTTTTCTGTTTCTAGATTATTATCCCATTGTAACAATTCCTGCAGGAGCTCGCAGTATTGAAATCCAAGAATTGCTAATCTCTAACAGCTATCTTGCAGTCCACAATTTGAATAAGAAATATTACCTAACCAAGGACTGGACAGTTGACTGGCCTGGAAAATTTTACTTTGCCGGAACAATGTTTGATTATCAGCGGCCTTTTAGCCATCCAGAGAAGCTGTCCGCATCTGGCCCAACTAATGAGACACTCATCTTTGAAGTAAGTGTGCTACTCTTTCTTTTCTTCCTGAAGTTTGTTTTAGAAATATCCTGACAAAATCTAGTTTGGTGTAGCAATTGTCCACCAGAGTCAATTGTCACGAACGAAAGTGAATATACCTGTCCCAGAATAATGTTGCAGGATTCAATCTGGGTCAGTCACCAGGACCAGACGTTTAGTTTTCAAAACCTTTGGACTTATGTTGAGCGCCAGGGGTGGGCTGCTGAGGGTTTGCAAGGGTTCAGGAGAACCTCTAGCTAACATTCTGTGCAGTTCAGAGACCCTGCAAGTCCCAGTCCTGGCTGGCCTGCCCCCTCCCCTCCCAAGAGTTCCTAGGCGGCCTGTTTTGGATGCAGGTAAGTGCGGGGCATGCATGGAAGCTTGGAGAGGGCAAAAAACGGACCTACGGGAAGTTCGAGAAGACCAGAAATGGGCCCGTTTCTGGCCTCCAGAGGGCCTCTGGAGCCTGGGAAGGCTGTTTTCGCCCTCCCAGAGGCCCATGGAAAGCCTCCAGAGCCCAGGGATGGCAAAAATATGTCGCTCCCACTGTGGTGCAGGAGGCCAACTAGGCCACACCCACCACACCCACACCCACGCCCAGCCAGCAACTGGGCAGAGAACCTCTTGCTAGTAATTTTTAAGCCTATCCCTGGCTGGAGCCCATCCTCAGCAAACTTCTCTCTAGCAGTGTGTTACACTCACACTCTGCACCACCGACCCAGATTGGATCCTGCAGAATGAATTTATAATCCTCTTTTGGATGTAACAGAAAATCATAAAGCTTTTTAAAAATTGACAATGGGCAAGCTCTGTTTCCTTAACTGATGTATCTGAAATCTCTGGGCTTGCAGACATTTCAGAGATATCAATTAATCTTCAAAAAGGGGGTTGATATCTTTTGGTTACCAGATGGAAAAAAAGTCTTACAATTTGGGTCAAGGAGCTTTCTGAACCTGATCTGACCCTGAGATTTTGTTTCTTGCTCCTTCTGTTGAAATAATAAACATGAATTGCTATTGTTGTTGCAATCTATTAATTTCTTTCTACTTGTCTGAGAATTTTCATATGCTGCATGCAGTAGTGAAATTCAATTTTTTTTACTACTAGTTCTGTGGGTGTGGCTTGGTGGGCGTGACTTAGTGGGTGTGGCAGGGGAAGGATACTGCAAAATCTCCATTCCCACCCCACTCTGGCATTTGCCAGTTCTCTGAATGACTCAAAATTTCCGCTACCGGTTCTCTAGAACCTGTCACAACCTGCTGAATTTCACCCCCTAGCTGCATGTCACCGAAAGCCATTTGGGTAATTGGAGAGGCTTGTAGGTTGAGCAAATAAAATGCAATAAAACCAATCAAGCTAATTATCATGTGAAACACTGAAGAACAGTGGTGTAGCTTTCTGTCTTTTTCATCCTAAGACCTCCCTGGCTGCTGTAGTTTGCTAATCAGAAAAAGGCTGATGGAAAAGCTTCTCCTGTGATATTTTGCTGTGGGGTTAATCAAAGTTTAGGAGACCTGGGAAGCGTCCAACACTGCAAAAACCCTCCCAGGGTTGTTGTGCAAGGAGAAAAAATAGGAGAGACTTCCCTAGCCACCTTAATCTCACAGAGGAAAATTTGGATGTAAATACAATCAATAAACCTAGGAAACAATTTTCGTGGCCATCATTCCTAAAGATGCAAACATGCAGACAATATGAGTTTACTAAAGATGGGAAACTGATATATAGCTTCTTTCTAAAACTCTAAAATCCATGATTATGACTGGAGGAGAAAATAGAAGTCATGTTATGGATATGTGCTAAATTAGAGCAGCTATAATCTGGCCATGTAAGTAATACCAGTCTTTGGCATATGGTTTTGGTAATATAGTTGTGTCTTCTTAAGTGAAGACATGCGAAATATTTTTATTATTATTGCAATCCAGTTAAGTGGTTTTTCTGGGTTGGGGGGAGGATTCTGGTGAAGGTAATTTAAGGTCATTTGGTTTTAATTTTTAGTACTTGTTCTAAAAATTGTGGGCTAGAGGCTGGCTGGACAGGAAGTTATTACTGTTTTTATTACAATCCAGCCTTCAAAATTAACATCTTAGAAAGAAGAAAAGATAATAAGGCAACTCAATGAAGCAGACTGTCACACCCTGCTTTAGATGAGAAACACAATCAGAGAAAAAGAATTATGGAAATGAAATTTATGTCAGAGTCCCTTTTGAGCCATATGGTATTACTGTCCTATATCATATATCTTTATACTGAATACTCAGTTTCTGCAGCCACTGTAGAGGTAAGAATAAGGCTGATTTAATCAAACCATCTGTTTCTATCTTTCCGGATGTTGTTACCATATGGAGAGGCAACTAAAGTTTTTTTTTTTTAAAAAAAGATCATGACATCTCACAGAATTAATATGTGCATCACAGCTTCAAAAACCTGTCCACCGTTGAACAAGTAAATTACAAAGCCCACTGTAAAATAAGTGTGTTCTCTACTGTAAACCGTAAGAGATGGATGGAATGCTTAAAGTGGCAATCATTCAACAGAAAAAGAATGTACTTTCAAACTGGGAAAGGTTTGGCTAATTAATATCAATAAATCATTCTGATGGCTTCTCATCTTGTCAACAGGGAAGAAGGAAACCTGGTAGAAGGACATTTTTGATAGTTTAGCAATTACTGAATAAACTGCAATGGGGGCTTTCTAAGCTCTACTTTTATTGTTAGCTACTGGTTGACAAATTAGTTTTGATTTCCCCTAAAGAGGATGTGTTTTGGTCAGAGTAGAAGCCAATTTATGAGACACAGATGTAAATTCATTGTAAAGGATAAAAACGTTCTGATTCAGTGAAGGAGGGTAGATGTGCTCCATGCTTTAAACAAGTCTATTTACTGCATGGTGCTTATAAAGGAACACAGGGTGAGAAATAAAAATGAGAAACTTTTAAAAAAGGAAGAAATTTGTAAAAAGTTACTTTTTCCCTAATGCATTGTACAGGGATAATACATTATAGGGGACTGGAGACTAAAACATATGAAGAATGGTTACAGGAACTGGGCCTGGCTAGTCTAGTGAAGAGAAGGACCAGGGGAGACATGATAGCAGTCTTCCAATTTTTGAGGGCCTGCCACAGAGAGGAGGGGGCCAAGCTATTTTCCAAAGCACCTGAAGGCCAGACAAGGAATAATGGAGGAAACTGACCAAGGAGAGATTCAACCTAGAAATAAGGAGGAACTTTCTGACAGTGGGAACAATCAACCAGAGGAACAGCTTGATTTCAGAAGTTGTGGAGCTTCATCACTTGAGACTTTCAAGAAGAGATTGGGCTGCCATTTGTCAGAAATGCAGTGGGGTCTCCTGCTTGAGAGGGGGTTTGGACTGGATGACCTACAAGGTCCCTTCCAACTCTGTTAATCTGTTGACACAGGGTTGGGTGAATTCTGAGTTGTTCATATTATGTTTAAAGTTTGCAATGAAAAGTCTTCCCAACAAAATAAGGAGCATGTAACGCCTTCTTACGTTAAGAGATTTCAAGAAATCTTTTTTTGTGTGAAAATCCTTTTAAAGTGCCTGAATATGGTTTCATAGAAAATATTCCGTAAAGATTGTAGGGAAATATTGTTCCTCTTTTCTTTCTTTCTTTCTTTCTTTCTTTCTTTCTTTCTTTCTTTCTTTCTTTCTTTCTTTCTTTCTTTCTTTCTTTCTTTCTTTCTTTCTTTCTTGTTTTTGCTTCTGGTTACCTGATCTCCCATTCTGCCCTGGAAACAATTCAACTTTCCTGGCAAGTTTTATCTTTGATTCAAATTCAATGAATAAAAGCAAGATAACATGGGCTGATCCCAACATCCTGTTTGCTGCCTAACATGCAGGTTCAGAAAGGTTCTTGGCAAATTTCATTATAGTGCTGTCTGACTTCTGGAAACCATCCTCCTCCAAAATGTTTTCTTTTTTTCTGTCACAGTGGGATGGGTGAAGGCCCTGTCGTTTTGACTTTTTTACCTGGATCTGTTGTTGTATTACCTAGGACACTGGAAGCTCTTTTAAATGCAGCATTTCACGGCCATCCCAGCTGTGAAATATAAACAGCACTAGACAGTGGTGGGTTTCAAAAATTTTTAGAACCTCTTCTGTAGGTGTGGCCTGCTTTGTGGGAGTGGCTTGCTGGCCATGTGACCAGGTGGGAGTGACTTGCCAGCCATGTGACCGGGTAGGCGTGGCCAACTTGTAAAATGTGGTGAAACTCACTTATCAACATTCTTGCTTAGCAACCAAAATGTTGGCTCAGAAACTCTGGCATTTGAAGCACGCAAGTCTTAAAGCTGTCAAGTTACAAGACCCTTGCACCCCCAACCCTTTAGAAAAAAACTCCAGGGGTGTTCAAACTTGACAGCTTTAAGATTTTGGGCTTCAACTCCCAGAATTCCTCCTCTCGCTCTTCATCTTGATGATGTGCAGATGGGCGGGGGTGGGTGGGTGGGAGCTGGAATCGGTTCTAAACAGCACTGTAGATTTGTGGAACCTCTTCTATAGAAGAGGTTAGAACTGGCAGGAACTCACCCCTGGCACTAGGTCACTCAGGAAAGGGAGCAGGTGACCCCCATCCAAAGCACTAAGTACTATGCTATACTTGCTATATGATACCTCATGCATGTTCCAGATGAGATACAACATCCTCTGTCCCACCAGCCATCAGTAAGGAAGAGCGCATACGTATAATTTCGACTTTGCATGCCGATGTATATTTTTTATGTGACTCCCTTACTCTTGATTAACCTAGGTATGCATTAGAGCAGTGATGGCGAATCTATGGCATGCGTGCCAGAAGTGGCACACAGAGGCATCTCTTTGGGCATGCCAGACATCACCCGTTGCTCTTCCAGGTTCTGGTGTGCACACATGCCTGCTGGCCAGCTGGTCTTCGAGTGCACGGGAGCGCCTGAAACTGGAAGAGCAGGTGACCGGAGTGCATTCATGTGCTGGAAACTGGAAGGTCAGCTTCCTGGTGCACAAATGCACACCGGGTAACTGCTTTTCCAGTTTTTGGCACTCCTCCACCCATGCACGCGCTCCTGTTTTGGCACTTGGTGCCGAAAAGGTTTGCCAACACTGCATTAGAGGAAAACTGTTTTTTTTAAAATGAACATGTAGGGGTTCAGCCTCATAATGCAACTCCGAGAAACTATGTTTCACTCTTTTTGATGAGGCCTGAGTTCCTTATGGATGCATATTATGCCTTTCTCTACTCACTTTGCTAACCGATTCTCCTATTTTGAATTGTTCAGAAACAGCATCAAAATCAGTTTGGGCAAAACTCCTAACATGTTCAGTGGTTTCAGCTTCCTTCCTTCTTTTCTTCCTTCCTTAACTGTGTCCCAACCTGTCTAATAGCTCTCCTATTCTCTCATTCAATGGCTTTGTTTGCGGGATGTGAAAAATTATTCTTCATGCCTATAATTGCTCTGTAGTTTAATTCTGTATTTGCTGGTGCAGCAAATCTCAGAACGTAGATTCAGAATGTATCTTCAATGAAATGACTGGCAGCTCAGATCCAGCTGCATAATTGTCAGTAAAATCTCTATAAGAGGTTGACATATTTAAGGAAGTGTTGACATACGTGTTAAAATAATTGCTCAACTGACTTGACAATGTAGATAACTATTTGTACCTGAATAAATACTGAATAAATACTCCTGAGTATTTACTGAGTAAATACTTCGTAAATACTCCTGTGAGCTCCTTGGATTGCAAGGTGATCAAACCGGTCAGTCCTAGAGGAGATGAACCCTGATTGCTCTTTAGAAGGCCAGATCTGAAGATGAAACTCAAATCCCTTGGCCACCTAATGAGGAAGGAAGGACTCCCTGGAGAAGAGCCTAATGCTGGGAACGATGGAGGGCAAAAGAAGAGGGGGACAACAGAGAATGAGGTGGCTGGATGGAGTCACCAAAGCAGTTGGCGTGAGCTTAAATGGACTCCAGGATGGTAGAGGACAGGAAGGCCTGGAAGAACATTGTCCATGGAGTCGCAATGGGTCAGGCACGACTTTGCCACTAACAACAAAATACTGAGGAAGAGAAAAGAAATAGATACCTATTTGGTCAAGGATATTTATGGCCTGAAGTATTAAATTGAATCAAAATTGGCAGGAAAAGGGGGGA
The DNA here is from genome assembly GCF_009769535.1 of Thamnophis elegans. Taxonomy (NCBI): domain Eukaryota; kingdom Metazoa; phylum Chordata; class Lepidosauria; order Squamata; family Natricidae; genus Thamnophis; species Thamnophis elegans. Next base: position 32,540,275 of record NC_045554.1, read on the forward strand.
AAAGTATTTAATTAAGAGATTTTGGGGTGCTTAGAGATCATCAAGGACCCCACAGTTCAGCTCTGAGCTACAAATATTCTATTGGTAAGAGATTTTAGTTTGCCGTTGTCTAAGATTCCGGAAGCCCTGAGCAAAAGATGTATTCTTAGGAACATGTTTGGCAAATTCTTATTCTGCTAAGCCTGTGGTTTTGAACTTATAAAGCCCTGTGGTCAGAGCTGTTGAGCATTGTGCCTGAAGTCAGGTGGCTGGCGTATTAAAGATAGACCTTAAACAGTTATGGAGAAAACCTGGAAATGTTTAAGGAGGTTGTTTGGCAGCTGTAATTTTAAGAACTAATGCCAGTTGGCTGGGATGCTTCTACCTGGAATCTCTCCAGGTAAGTAGATGGAACTGTTTGGAAGCCTTTCCAAAATTGTCGTATTTCGTCACACAGCGGTATTTGCTAACCTTGGGTATTGTATTACCAGAAAAGGGATTGTTTTGCAACTTGAACACTTCACACTTTGTAGCCGGAGCTGTTTTATCTAATGCTGTGATGAAATCGACCTTGAAAATCAACAGAAGCTTTTTTCTTCTTATTTTTCTTCTTTTCCTCCTGAGAAAGAGGCTTCTGTTTCTAAAACTTTCTTCTACTAATTTGGAATAATTCTCTTTTGCATTTCTCTTAGCCCTTTTTTCCGCCTCTCTCTCTCTGGAAGCTGCTTTGCTGTGAAGGGTTGCTTTTGAAATTTTGTTTTTTTTTCTGGGACGTGTCTTCCCTCTGAAATATCTCAGATCACCCACAATTCGGAATCTGAAAAAAAAAAATAGATTTCTGTGGATGGCATCTCTTTTGGGGTTTAATGGATTCCTGGGAAGCCATGGAGACGATTCAGAACCCTGGAGAGATGCTTGCATAATGAAAAGCAGGCTATTTTCCTTTCTCGCCTTTGGGCGCTTGGTCAGTACATAAATACAAGAACACTATGTTCCAACCCCGAAAATTTCACTGAAATTCACTTCTTCTTCAGTAAATATTTTAAAAGCAAATGTACTTGTGTCACCGCGGATGGCAACATGCAAGATGTATGCCCAGCATTAGTTTGAGGCATTCTGTAGGAACTTGCTCCTGTATAGAAGACAGCTTGATGTAAAGGTAAAGGTTCCCCTTGCACATATGTGCTACTCGGTCCAGACTCTAGGGGGCGGTGCTCATCTCTGTTTCAAACCCGAAGAGCCAGTGCTGTACGGAGACATTTATGTGATCATGTGGCCAGCATGACTAAATGCCGAACGCGCGCGGAACGCTGTTACCTTCCCACCAAAGGTGTTTCCTATTTTTCTACTTGCATTTTTACGTCCTTTTGAACTGCTAGGTTTGCAGAAGCTGGGACAAGTAACGGGAGCTCACTCCGTTACGCAGCGCTAGGGATTTGAACCGCTGAACTGCTGATTTTTCTGATCGACAAGCTCAGTTCACTGAGCCACCGCGTCCCTCAAGCTAGATAGTAGTTTTGTCTTAATAAAGGAACATGAATATGATGTGTTTTGCAGTTTCCTGGTCATTTAGGGTAAAGCCAGGGTATTTGTTTCATAGCCATGCAAACTTTTCATAGCTGCAACTGGCCTTTCCTACGTCTTCTTGCAGAACCTTGAAGACTAAAAAAAGGGGGGAGGGGGTTTAGAAGGGCCTGGTAATGTGTTTCTCTGGCAATCTTCAAGTTAATTTTCTATTTTTTTTTAAACTGCTGTGACTTGATTTTGCTCAATTATATTCCCGCACTCTGAACTTGAAGGAAAGCCCTTACACAATAGAATCAGAAAATACATCAGAACCCAAAGAAAATACTATAGATTTCCTGATGCATTTGTTAGCCAAATTAAATGTTAGCTACTCCTACCAGGAGACCCCCGACAGAGGTTTTCTTGACACATTTTGAACCCACTGCAAATTAAAGGTACCTCAATGTGGAGTTTCCTACAAATCTAAACAGGGAATAAACAATGGAAGGAAAAGAGTTAGCCTTTAGAGACAGGGTGTAGTTGGGAATACAGATGTTCATAAATGTTCCTGGCCATCACTCCTATTCTGAGTGTTCAGGAACAGCACAGGATCTCAGATCCTGAACTCCTTTCACCAAATACTTAGATGTCTGGATTAAATTTTAATTGGTTAGATTTCATTGAGATTGCAATCTAGTATCAGATAGTGCCAATCAGGGAAACAGACACTCTGGATGAAGATGAAAAGAGAAATCTAGTTGATTGTCATCCACATAGAGTTTTCACCCAGCCCTGTTGCTCCCAGCAGTCACACCAAGACATTAAATAATAGAATAATAGACTAACAGAATTGGAGGTCTTCTAGTCCAATTCAAACTTTGATACTGAAGTGGTCCTCCAGGATTACTGCCCTTAGGTATGCTACTATTTGAGTAATAGGAGTAAATCCATGACAGAATCAGAATCCCCAGCCTTCACTTTAAAAATGGATTATATTAAAAGCCGCTGAGATATCCAGGATGCTTCTGATAAAAAATTAAGCACTATGTTATTGAATCAATATAGAGGTGCTGTCATCTGCACTATAACTGTCTGGTTTGGCTCTGCAACCCAACAAGACAGGCACAGACTTCAGAGAATAATTAGAACTGCAGAAAAAAACAATTGTTACCAACCTGCCTTCTATTGAGGACCTGTACACAGCACGAGTCAAAAAAGGGCCATGAAAATATTTACAGACCCCTCACATCCTGGACATAAATTGTTTCAACTCCTACCCTCAAAACGACACTATAGAGCACTGCACACCAAGACAACTAGACACAAGAACAGTTTCTTTCCAGAACGCCATCACTCTGCTAAATTATTGTCAAACTATTCACTAAGGCTGCATTACTATTACTATTAGTCTTCTCATCGTTTTTATCATCCATCTCCCCCCCCGCACTTATGACTGCATGACTATAACTTTGTTACTTATATCCTTACAATTTATATTGATATTGATTGTTTCCTGATTGCTTATTCATACCCTATGACTATCATTAAGTGTTGTACCTTATGGTTTTGATGAATGTATCTTGTCTTTTTATGTACACTGAAAGCATATGCACTAAAGACAAATTCCTTGTGTGTCCAATTACTCTTGGCCAATTAAGAATTCTATTCTATTCTATTCATGCTATGCTATGCTATGCTATGCTAATTAGCTATAGCAATATCTATATCTCTCAATCTTTTTCTGATGACAATGTGGACTCCTGGTAACTGCTTGAACAAGTCCCTGCAGTTTTGTTGGCAAGATTTCAGAAGTGGTTTGCCATTGTCTCCTTCCTAGGACTGAGAGAAAGTGACTGGCTTAAGGTTTCCCAGTTGACTTTGTACTTAAAATGGGACTGGATCTCATAGTCTCCAAGTTTCTAACATTGTATCTTAACCACTGCACCAAACCTCCTCTTCACATTTATATTTATATTGAATCAACATCGATGTCTATCTTTACATCATCTATGTATATTTCACAATCTTGAAGTGTAATTAATAATCAATCAATTTTGAATGTTTTGTAATCTACATTACCATACAGGCTATCCCCTTGTGAAGGTGGATGTGGATGAGAAGCATTCCTTTTTTAAATGATAATAATTTTTTTTAAAAAACCTTGCATGTTACATTACATCTGCCTGATTTCTCAATTCTGAGTCTTGCAATAAATCAGAAAGCCAAGCTATTAGTTTTTCTGAATGGATATGCAGTATCCTGCTGGACTAGGTCATGAATATCTCTGTTGGAGTTCTCCCAGAATTCATGGACTGAAATAGAAACTGGCTAATAGAACTGGAAAACATATCATTCTTCCAATTTTCCTTTTTCCCTTTTCCCATCCCAAACCACGCAATTTGCTGTACAAGTAGTCAATAGCAAATTACTCAGATGTTATATGTTCAGTGTCTCTGGACATGAACACCCCCACTTTTGGGGAGTAATAATTGACTTTGTTTTAGATCATTTTCCCCACATGTGATCTCCACATGTCTTGACTTTAAAAATGTTAATTAATCTTGATTTATATTTTTTCTCCCATGAAAAGTTTCCTTAATAGTTCTCTTTTACATTCTACATCCCTCCATAGATTTAGCCCAGTTGATATTGGCAGTATACCACGTTTCTGTCCATTAAATCCATTTTCAAAACAAAGACATAATTGGAATTCACACTTTAACCTTGCACAGATTAATCAAATGGGGAGGCTTGAATATTAAAATACTGATATTATAGCTTTTATTTTTCTTGAGGAAGTAGCTAAATCCTATGGTTTTATAAAGCAATTAAAAAGATAAATACAATGCAAATAAATTATACTTACATGTGAACCTTTATCTAAGATTTAATGGATTTTTTTTGTCAATTCATTAATGGAATGAATAATGGAAACAAGAATTATGAATTAACATATGTGAAAGATGAGAAAGAGTAATTTCTCCCTAATTTAAAGTGTTTGTATCTACAAACTCTTCCATTGTTTGTATTTGTGTTATAAATGATCAGAAATGTATTTTGCAGAACCTTTGATGTTGATGTTTTATGTGGCTTTCTTTTTTAAAAAAACCTGTTGCATCAATGTATATCATTAAATACTCTTAATGCATAAATTTCAAACTTATTATCACCAAAATCTTAACTTGTTTTCTCCAGTTCTTCTGAGATGAATAAAAAGGGATCTCACTCCAAAACAGGGACGCATAACAGTCCATATACTTAATGAAATTATAGTAACACATCAAGACTGGGATCACAATTTTCATTGACAGGAAAATGCCGTAGTTGACTGCTATAATCTAATCAGAAGGCAATCAAGGCAGTTTCACAGATGCCAGAGCCTCTCTCCAGGAAAAGCCACAACTGAAAATGGGTAGACCCCTGCCTCCTATTAGTTATCTAATATGTTCATAATTGACACTTGTCTAATTACATTGTCATTATGAAAAAAAATAGATGTGGGTAGTCCACAAAATAAACAGGTTATACTGCCTTTATGAGCAGGGATTGAGTGCCCAAAACCTGGCAATAGGCTGTGTTTCCTTTTTCATTTGTACCAAATTTGTAGGATGAAAGTTCCTGAAGTAGGAACCCAACTGCGGGAGAAGAGACAATGGGTGAAAGCTCATTAAAGAGAGATCCAACCAGAATTTAGAAGAAATGTTCCATCAGTGGGAACAACTAATCAGTGGAATAAACTGTCTTCTGAAGTTATGGGTGCTCCATCATTTTTCCCTCCTCTTATGATGATTAGGTGCTGTTACAAGGGAAAAATCCTGGCATTTTGTGGAGGTATACCTTACCTAAGGTGAATAATGAGAACAAGATATTCACAAAAAGGCATAGCTACTCATGGGTGATGGTGCAGTCAGATTGCTCAGCGACCTGTGGTGGGGGTGAGTATGTCAAATTTGCCAAAAATATTTCTTCCTGTTTTCTATTTATTTAGGACTGTCCAAACCACAGAATCTAACACTGAAATCCACTGTGTATTAATTTTAACTTACTCAATCATTGGCCCTCAATTCATTTCTTTCCAGTTAAATCCTATGCTTTCTAATAATGGATTACTTTGATATTTTTCTTCCTGTGGAAAACCATTTCAGTTTCCTCTCTTGTTGTGGGCAATGTCACGTCACCATTTCCAACCTCCTACAGGTTTCCTCTTTGACTTAGCTTGTTGGAAGCCAGCAGTGAAGGTTGAAAATTGTAACTCTGCAACTGTGAGATGGTGCAACCATCCTAATTGTGAACTGTACACTGAGCACTCAGACCATGATCACATAACCATGGGGGACACTGCAATGGCTGCAAAAATGAGAACTGTTTCTAAGTCCCGCTTGTTCAACACCATCATAACGGTCACTGAATGAAAGGACGTTGAGTGTGGATCAAGAGACAAAATTCTCTAGCAAGTCTTTCGCTAAGATACCTTCAGAATTTTCATAGATTGAAAAAGCAGTGTGCAGCGGCAGCCAAAAAAGCACAATGCAATCCTAAATTGCATTAACAGAGGGATACAATCAAGATTAAATGAGGTACTAATGCCACTCTATAAAGCCCTAGTAAGACCACACCTAGAGTACTGTATCCAGATTTGGTTACCACACTATAAAAAAGTGGTGGAGACTCTAGAAAAAGTGCAGAGCAGAACAACCAGGATGATGTGGGTACTGGAGGCTAAACAGATGAAGAATGGTTACAGGAACTGGGCATGGCTAGTCTAGGGAATAGAAGGACCAGGGGAGACATGATAGCAGTGTTCCAATATTTGAGGGGCTGCTACAGAGAGGAAAGGGTCAAGCTATTTTCCAAAGCACCTGAAGGCCAGACAAGGAATAATGGATGGAAACTGACCAAGGAGAGATTCAACCTAGAAATAAGGAGGAACTTTCTGACAGTGAGCACAATCAACCAATGGAACAGCTTGCCCTCAGAAGTTGTGGGGACTTCATCACATGAGACTTTCAAGAAGAGATTGGGCTGCCATTTGTCAGAAATGGTGTAGGGTCTCTTGCTGGAGCAGTGGGTTGGACTAGATGACCTATAAGGTTCCATCCAACTCTGTTAATCTGTTAATCTGTTAAGATTGAGTCAGGAAATCTCTTACTTTTTCCCCAGAGAATATGATTTGCCAAAAAGATCTGAATGGAAGTATATTAAGCATTTGTTACTTTTTTTTGTAAGGAGCAGATGTTTTGGCTGCTTCAGAAACCCCTACAGGTTTGAATGTGTTAGAGAAAGTATTTTTTAGAGACCAAGCTTACATTTTATTGACAATTTAAACAACTAGGCTAAAATACACATGAAGGCTATCCAAGAAATTTGGAGTAGAAACACCCTCGGGTTTTAAGGATCTCTAACTGCATTTATTATTACTATCATAAAACCAACATTACATGTTTATATTATTATCTTAAAACAATGTGTACTTATTATTTATTTATTTATTTATTTATTTATTTATTTATTTATTTATTTGATTCTATTGGATTTCTCAGAGGATATTTTATATAGCAACAAAATGATTAGGGGACTAGAGGCTAAAACATATGAAGAACAGTTGCAGGAACTGGGTATGTCTAGTTTAATGAAAAGAAAGACTAGGAGTGACATGATAGCAGTGTTCCAATATCTCAGGGGTTGCCACAAAGAAAAGGGAGTCAAACTATTCTCCAAAGCACCTGAGGATAGGCAAGAAGCAATGGGTGGAAACTAATCAAGGAGATAAGCAACCTAGAACTAAGCATAAATTTCCTGACAGTTAGATCAATTAATCAGTGGAACAACTTGCTTCCAGAAGTTGTGAATGCTCCAACACTGGAAGTTTTAAAGAAGAGATTGGATAACCATTTGTCTGAAGTGGTGTAGGGTTTCCTCCCTAAGCAAGTGGTTGGACTAGAAGACCTCCAAGCTCCCTTCCAACTCTATTATTCTATAAAGGCTGATTGTTGTCAGTTTTTGGTTTGAGATGCAGTCACTACACTGGAGGTATCTACTAGATTGATAACAAAACCCTCTCGTCCCTTCAGCATTCCCCCATCCATCTTTTAATCTCATCTTGCTGTGTTTTCATTGTTTCTTTCATTGTTTTCCTACTGTTATGTTTATTTCTTTTCATTTCCCCATTTTTACTGTTGTAAGCCACCTAGAATAGTCCCAGAGTGAGAGAGGGGGCAATTAAATTGAACAAATTTAAAATAATAATAAGTTTAATGAAAACTCTTTTTGGCAGGGCAAATCCAAAATTCTTTTCACATAGAAAGAAGAATTTTGGATTTGCCCTGCCAAAAAGAGTTTCCCCCAAAAAACTTCAAACGTTCCTGTTTTATATTCGGTATACTGTATACCAAAGTTTGATTAATTTTTATTGCCTCTCAACCTTTGAATAGTGTCTTTATTAGTCCAAAGGAAATATTAGGCAATATATTTTGCTGTGATCAAGGTTTGTGATTTACAAACAGAGATATAGCAAGACTTATGTGAATGAAAGTCTTCTTGTATTTATATGTACTTTTTAATTTGAGGGGTCTGTGGTGCTCTCTGAACTTTCCACTAGCACTGAAGATGTTGCCTACTTTGGGTAATGAAACATCTGTAAGAAAACAAGCAAGTTAAGACAGCACCAAAGACCCCTCATGTCAACCCTGAGGTACAAATATTCTCCCTTATTGGTACTAATTTATTTATTATTTTATTTATAAAATAAATAAATAAATTATTCATCTTACCTCAAGGTAACCTTGGGTGGCTTACGCCTTCTGTGTACTTTTTTCCCAGATGGATTTAGCTTTTGTTGGTTTGATCTGTTTTTATGTTTTTTATTTGCATTCACATTTTTTCTGTACTCCTGTCTGTCTGTGTCTGTCTCTCTGTGTCTGTCTGTCTGTCTGTCTGTCTGTCTGTCTGTCTATCTATCTATCTATCTATCTATCTATCTATCTATCTATCTATCTATCTATCTATCTATCTATCTATCATCTAATAAATCAAAGCAGAGGAATTATATTTCTAGTTCCTGGAATTTGCAGACTGCTTCTTTTTTTCCCTTCCTGCCTCTTGGTCTTCTGTTTTTGAATTCCTTCTGACAAAGCTGATTTCCTTCGTCAGTTAACTCCCCTCCTGTTAACTCATAAAATCAGGAGTTTCAAGAATGTCCATTGTTAGTAATATTAAAAACAGTTCCCTGTGAGAAAGCCCGTAGCTGTTGGCATTGGGTTTACAGCCAAAGACCACATTAAAAAAAAAACTTTCTGGGATTGCTAGTATTGTCTTTAACTTGGAGATTGGCATTTTGTATCTTTGGCTCTGTCACTCTTGGTTCCCCATGTAACTTTTCTATTGCTTTCTTTCTTTTATTAAAAGATTATTTTAATGAAAAGGCAGGCATGCGTCAACTCTTCCTCCTACGTGATGGGGAGAAACATTTTTATGGCTAGATATTGGATACAATTGTGAGGTCAGGTTGTGCTTCTCAGAAAAAATGGTTATCATGTGGGGGCTTGCCTCTTCATAAAATTGATCCATGATGGATATGGCCAATTACAACATTTACCAGAAGACAAGTTAATAAGATTACCACTCTGGCTTGGCTTTGCACCATGGGACCTATGTTGGTATAACATTTTGACATTAGAAGAGCAAAAATAAAGACTCAGCAAGAGTTTTGCAAGCTTGAGAATGGGATTCATTAGGATAGAGGTTGGCAACCCATGGCTCAGGAGCTGCATGTGGCTCTTTCATCCCTCTGCTGTGCCTCTTTGTCGCTAGTCGGCTCCACAATTGATAGAGCTTTTGGTTAGGACAGGCAGAGGAAAAAGGACGCCATGCTAGGAGGAGACTCTATGGTGGGGCAACCGGACTTCCTGTTGGCTCCAGAATTGAGCAGGGGGCTTCCAGTTAGGACCTTTGTGGCTGTTTGAGTGTTTAAGGTTGCCGACTCCTGCATTAGGACAATGTTCTCTACCACTATCTAAATAATGAGAGTGTGGGGAAAATAGACATGAAGAACTAGACCAATGGTATCAACACGTTAACACTCAAATATCAACACTCTTTATATTTTTGTGAGAATTATTTAGTATCTTCTGTATTTCCTTTAAATTGTCTTTTTTTTTTTTTACAAAATTCCTTGCAGGGCATTTGATAGCCAAAGCTGTGTGTTTACAGGATCATCAAACCCGTGTAAATTCTTCATTTTGTGGCCCAAGGACAAAACCTTTAACAGAAACAATGATGTGCAATGCAAATCCTTGCCCTGCCTAGTAAGTATAGACTTTTACTTTAGCTGACAATCCCTAAAATTGGATAGAGGTTAAAGTTGATTGTGGAGTAAGTCTGAAAATTTCACTTGTGCCCCTTGCACAGACGTGCATTGGAGCAAAAAAGTTTGATTTCTGATTCAGATTGTAACAGCTGAATCTCAGTAGGTGTACCTTCCTTTCCTAGATTCTCAATATCTCTGCATTGAAGATGCTGAAGGTACAATACAATGTACAATACAATACAACACAACACAAATAAGATGTTGAGATTCTAGAAAGAGTGAAGAGAAAAACATCAAAGATGATAATTTATCTGAAGGGTAAAACTTTGATGAAGGGTTGCAATAACTGGGTTTCTCCAGTCTAATGAAGAGAATGATTATGGGTGACATGATAGCAGTCTTCCAATATCTGAGATACTGTCGCAAAGAAGAGGAGGTTGACTTATTCTCTAAGGGCAGGACAAGAAGTAACAGATGCAAATTGATCAAGGAGAGATCCCATCTAGAACTAAAGAAAAACTTCTTGACAGTGAGAACAATGAACCAATGGAGTAGTTTGCCTTCAGAAGTTGTAGGCGCTCCATCCATGGAGGCCTTCAAGAAGAGATTGGGCAGCCATTTGTTCGGAATGGGATAGAGTAGGGAATTGGATTAGAAGACCTCCAAGGTCCTTTCCAACTCCGTTACTCTGCATTCTGTGTTTTGTAAAGGGCTGTAACTTAGTATACTTTAAAGACAGGGCAGAAAATCTTTTTTAGCTGAGGAGGGAACTTACGCTTTTAATTTTATGAGTTGGGTGAAAGCATCACAAGTGATTTCATGATGATGTCTAAGCAAACAGGGCTATTGTTATCTGCTCTGAGATCTAATTGCCCAATATACCTTCATTTTCCTTCTTTCCCCTTCTTTCTTTCTTTCCTTCCTCCCTCCCTTCCTCCTTGAGAAGTTACCAATTTGGGGAAGTACAATCCAAAAGAGGGACACAGGAACAACATTGGCAGAAAACCTCTTCTTTAAAATGCTTTAAGAGAATTGCTGCCAGAGGTAGAAACAAGAGGCAAACTGAGTAGAGCTAAAGTGCTTCTCTTGAAATTCAGTATTCCTAAATCCATAGTAATTTGGAAAGGGGATCTTTGGTCTAGATAAGAGCAAGAGATTGATAAGATGTTCAGCTTGTGCAATAAACAGGTTCTAATCAGCAGAAATCAAGCCATGTCTTATTCACAGTTGAAACATGATACGGTTAACCACTGTATCAAGAGAACAAATCTTTTTGAGGATTACATCTCCAGATAATGAGCGTCTTGTGCACATCGATTTCAGTGAATTTGGACAATTGCAGACCAGACTGAGAAAGCTCTGAATTCTTAAAGAGGTTCTCCTATAGCAGGGGTCCTCAAACTACAGCCCGCAAGCTGGATATGGCTCGCCAAAGCCATTATCTGGCCTGCCCCACCCATATCACTCCACCTACTTGCCAGCCCCCACCCACCTTCTGGAGGCAGAGGAGGCCAAAAACAGGATGCGCAGAGGCCCTGGGAGGCCAAAAGCGGGTTTGTTTTTAGGTGGCAGAGTGGTACTGGAGGCCTCAGGAGGCCAAAAACGGGCCTGTTTTTGGTCTCCCCAGCCTCCAGAGAGAGAGAGACGGAGGGAGACACACACACACACACACACACACACACACACAACACAAATGAAGTCCTCTCATGCACATGCACACACACATGCACACACCCCAAGGCAGCCACATCCCTTCACTAACCTTTCCACCCCCAGGAGCGTAACAAATTAAAGTTTAATTTGTGTGTATTGTTTGGATTGCTAAATTTGCCATGTCCACCCAGCCACACACCCACCTAGCCACACTCACCCAGCCAGTCCAGCCCCCCACAACAGTCTGAGGGACCGTGAATTGGCCCCCTGTTTAAAAAGTTTTAGGATCCCCATTCTATAATTAAGGTGATATTGGAGAAACCACCAGAAAGATCCATGCTTCAAGATACCCAGCAAAGAGAAACAGGGGAGCTGCTCTGTTTTACTATTTGTAAATTCGATGTCACTGTACAGTTTTGCTATGAAGGAATGCTTTAGCTCAAGAACTAAACAGAGTAAAGCATTATGTGAAGATTTGCCCTTTACATGGTAATTGTTTTGCTCCCGTGGTGCACCTTCAATGATCGTCACTTGGGCGTCTCCACTGATGACATTTCTACACTGCACACAAATTCCTGGTCCCAATGCTGCTTCCTGTCATCCTGATCCACATTTTCTGACTCATATTGGACCTTTGAGTGTCTTTCCAGAGCGGGGGTGTCCTCCAAAAACAATCAGAAGAAAGAAAGGGTGGCGGATATTATTGTTAATGCTTAACATTAATGTTAAAACAAGTTAGCCTGATGACTTCCGTATCTGGGGCACCAACCCAGGGCTCATTGGTATTCTTACTTTCTGCTCCTCTGTAATAAGGAGTCTGGAGTTGACACATAGGCATGCGTACACACCCACAAACACACTGCAGGTGATGCAGGGGAAATCATAAGAGAATCACAAAAAGGCAGAGATAAGGTTTAATTAGGGTAACATATCATGTGATGGTTTTAGCAATTTTATTGCCTTGCTCTGAGCCATGCCATTGTCTGACAACTAATTTGAGATAATCTTCCTAGCCAAGGATTCTGTTTGGGTGTGACTAATCTTCTGCCAAAGGCTTATTCCTGTATTCTGGGCTCTGCTTTCTCTCCGAGAGAAAAGCCTTCCATTAAGTTTCCTTCAGCCTTCCCTATAGATGTTTGTGTTTTGCCTTTTAATTGTGGCTGGAAGCTTCTAAAACGTAGCATTTATTTTAATTGGCGAAAGAACCACACAAGTAGCTATCGTGGCATCCCTTGGCTATGGTGCCAAATACAAGCTGTACTTTGCAGCTTGTGTATGGATCTTACGTGTATCATTAGAAGATACCATTTTATAACTGTGATGTTTTGGTCACAAGGCTGGCTTGTCCAGCTCAGTTGGCCACCGAAAGGGAAGCAGGTCAACAGAAGGCTTTAGTTAGAACTAAATTATTTTACATCCTTTGAAATCCATCAACTATATGTTCTGCATCTCTGCCATGTACATGTCATGATTTGATTTGCTTCCATGTAGTTAACACATCATGGAGGCCGGCTCCCTTCCCAGTTTCAATAAAATAGAATTCTTTATTGGCCAAGTGTGATTGGACACACAAGAAATTTGTCTTTGGTATATATGCTCTCAGTGTACATAAGGAGAATAAAATACATTCATTAAGAATAAAAACTTATAACACTTAGTGATAGTCAAGGTTAATAATAAGCTATCAAACTGTACTAGTAAACAAATTGAATAATGTAAATGGAAAGATACAAGCAACATGGTTATAATCATAAGTGGGAAGAGATAGATATTACAAAGGAAGAGAATAATAATAGCAATACAGTCTTAGTAAATAGTTTCACGGTGTTGTGGAAATTAGTTGTTAAGCAGAGTGATGGCATTCGGGAAAAACTGTCTTTGTGCCTCGTTGTTCTGGTGTGCAGTGCTCTATAGCATCATTTTGAGGGTAGAAGTTGAAACAATTTATATCCAGGATGTGAGGGGTCTGTAGATATTTTCACAGCCCTCTTTTTGACTTGTGCAGTGTACAGGTCCTCAATGGAAGGCAAATACAAATACAAGTAGATTGGTAGCAATTGTTTTTTTCTGCAATTCTAATTATCCTCTGAAGTCTGTGTCTGTCTTGTTGGATTGCAAAGCCAAACCAGACTCAATAATTCCTCTGTAGAGCTCTTTGGGCAGTTTGAGCTTTCTGAGTTGGTGCAGAAAGAACCTCCAAGGATATAATATATCTGTAGATAGGAGAAAGGTTGTAGGTCATGGCTTGTAATAGGACTGAAGAAGTCCTTCAAGAGTGAACCTATCAAATGAAGTCTGGGAAGAGTTTTGCCAAGGCAAGAGGGTTTTTAGTAGTGTCCCTTAATTCCAAAGAATGCAGGTTTGGCCTGCATAAGCAGCGTTAATAATGTAACGATTCAATTTTCATTGCCTTAACTTCCTTGTTTTGCCTTGGCATTCAAAAAAAAAGTAACATTTTCAGCATTCAGACATAAAATATTCATATCAGAATCCTTAGATTAATGTGCAACAATCAATGTCACTGTCCAAATTATTTACCTTAGCAGCCCTAGATGGAATCTCTAGCAAGAATCAAAATTCATGCAAACCGGATGAAGTAAAACAATGCAAATATGAATTTGAATGGGATCTATACAGCCCATTTTATGTAATTGCTTTATTCTTTATTATTTGTTCTCCTAATTTGCTTTGTTCTCCACCCTATTCTCAAACGATTGAGTGTTTTACAACAATTATATATAAAAGTACAAACCATTTACAATTGGAAGTAATTTGAATTTGAAACAGTTTGCATATCTTTAAAATAGGTAATTTTTTACTTTGTATATCTAATATGATTCAAGTAAATGTTTTCCTGAGAGCAAAATTCTAAAGCAGTAAAGTTGAAGATCACAATGGTCGCATTTAAAGTGGGGGGAAAATGCATTTCAAGTAAAACCTCCATTCAATGACCTCCTTTTAATGGACTTTGAATGCAACAGGCCAAATTTGCATTTAAAATTTACCCCCACAAAATAATGAAGTCCTTTGTTTCTGAAGTCTATCCAAACAATGTTATTTACATCATTCCTGTAATGAGCTAATTGATGTTTTCATCATTTGCACCAATTATCTTATCTGTGTAATGACATAATTGAGGTTTTATCTAATTTTCATCAGATTATTTCATTTGATGCAAGTGGCATCAAATCTATAAAAACATCAAGCATGTCATTATGCAAATGTCATGCACTGCTTTAATTACATGCATTCAGATTGAAGAGACATTTTGGGCTTAATGGACATTCCCCTCCATCCACCCCAAAATGGCTTGTTAAATTAAAGGTATAGCATATATTTTTTCCTGTCATTTCCTGTCCCAATAGATTTTTCCTCCTTTTTGAATAGAGCACATAAAATAGAATATAAACTAGACAAAACTGTATGTAGGTACTTTTATTTGGCCCTTTGATTGGATAATTTGTTAATTAAAAACATAGCCCAGGAATAATTTTAAATGAGTCTTAAGCAATTTGTGCTTAGCACAGATTCTCCCCATTATTCTCCCCGTTATTTTCCCCATCAGCTGAAAGAAAAGGACAAAGAATTATTTGTAGAGTTTTGCCTTCACATCTCCCACAGGTCTTTAGAAAATTGCAAGAAAATAGACCAAAAGCCACAATTGCCCATATGGAGAGGATATCTATAGCTTCAACCTCTGGTTCAGAATCAGTGTGCATGTATCTCAACCAGACATTGTGGCAGTAGTCAAGGAGCAAAAAACAGCAGTGGTGCTAGAAGTGCCAAGTGACAGCTATTTCAGAAGAAGGTATATGAGAATCTGGAGAAATACCAGGCCCTGAAGGAAGAACCGGGGAGGATGAAAATGAAGTGTTCCCAGTGGTGGTAGGAGCAACTGTGGCTGTGACACCTAAGCTGGGAAAGTGTCACCAACAGACCCAAGAACCTCAGAGCTCTCTATCCAGAAGAGCACAGTGTTAGGAATAGCTCAGATTCTTCACAGAACCCTCAGGCCTCTGGTGGGGGATCTGCAATTGAGGAAGACTTATATTACTAACTAGCTGATAATCCAGTGTTGCCCAGGTATTTATTTATAGGGGAAAAATGTCTGTACCAAACATAATTTCTAATGTTGGATTTTCCCCCTTACCAGAGGGAGCCCCCTTGTGGAGTACTGTGAAGCCATCACCATGGCAACTCCACTGTGCTGTACAGTAAAAGCCATTTTACGGCAGTACAGTAGAAGCCATTTTAAGGCACCACAGGCTGTATCTTAACAGAACACACAACCTGAGGGGTGTTAGGGGTGTCTTACCCCCACAATATTTTTTTCCAGAGAGTAGGTCATCTGTGTATCGTGCTTGGTTGAAATTGCTCAAGGCGTTCCAGAGTTATGCTGGAACAAACACACACACACACACACACACACACACACACACAAACAGCCATTTATATATATAGAGAGAGATAAGGATCACAAGGGGATATGTCATATATGTCTATATATCTTTCAGTTGGTCAGCAGGTGAATGGAGCATTTGCAGCCAGTCCTGTGGTGGGGGACAGCAAAGCCGTCATATCCAATGTGTCCAGAAAAAGGCTTTTCATAAGGAAGAGGTTGTGGCTCATGCTCTCTGCCCAGTAACCACTCCAGCACAAATACAGGCATGTAATAACCAGGACTGCCCACCGGAATGGAATCCTGGGCCTTGGTCACAGGTAATGTTTTAAAAACAAATATTTGCCACAATCTCCTATTGAGATGGGAGCCTGAAGGTTGGGAGCCAATCAGTATATAATCTAGGAAGAATGGACTGTCCATTTTTGATTATGAACATCATTCTATATGTATGTCCTCAATTTGTCCCAAAGGTGCTTTTCCAAGGGGCAACTGGATTTTAATCCAAGAAGATGAGTGAAACGTCTTCAAAGAAGAACCAGAAAGTTCAGTTGCCTCTTGGGAAAAAAAAACATATTTGGGACAACCATGACCTGCATGACTAAGAATCTCCATAGACGTCTGCACCACTTCTTTTGCTTGGTTTGGACAGAAACATTAATTTTAATTATAAACATACAATCAGGTTATTTACATATATTTACATTTATTTATGGGACGCAGTGGCTCAGTGGCTAAGATGCTGAGCTCAACCAACGGGACAAGGAGTTTGCTTCATGCTCTTGGGAAGCCTAGATCAGAAGAGGCGGAAAATGACACATAGCTGGGCAAAATTAAACTTTCCGTAGCGGAGTACTAAGAAGGAATAAAAAAACAAATAAGGTAGAGATAGCTATTATTGATTACTTCACTAAGCATATGTAAATTCTTTTTTCCAAAGTAGGCATTCAACATTCAGTTATGATCAGCAGCACACAGCAAAATGAAGGATGTTTCTTTTCCCTCCCCTTTAGATAATGTATCATTTCAAGCAACCTAATATCATAATATAGTAAAGACCTGCTCTTAAAAGCAGAGTTGGGAGCATAGGGCCTCAGGCAAATTCCAATATGTACACACACACACACCCCTTTTCTGAAAGATATGAAATGTCTAGCAGCCTTTTCACTGGAGTGAAACAAAGTCTTGCTGTTTTGTACACTTGCCAAGACAGACGTATCCCAGATTTCATTTAAGCGAATATGCTGTTGCACAAAAATCTTTCAGCCTCTTCTGGAAAAAAAAGAGGTGGGGGGAGCCCCAGCTATGAAAGCACCCCCTGTCAAATTCTTTCTCTTAATGAACATTCTTTAAGACAGCAGAGTATTATCTTACTTTTCTGAAACACATCGCTTCATCTATCATTAGCCCGAGTTACAGCTAGAAGTGGCTAGCAAAAAAAATGTTTGGTGTTTGGGATACAGTAGAGTTTGCAGGACGAGGTTGAAGTGGCTTTTCTTTTGCAAAATGCAGTCAGCTTTCGGAGGGCTTGTGGATGAATCAGAGGGCTGTTGGTGAATCTAACTGGTAGCTAATTCCTGACAAATACTCGCAAAAGCTGTCTAAGTGCTGGAGTATATTGAGTGGGGTGGAAATGGTGAACACTCTCCTTGTTTCATAAAAGCCCAGAAAATGATGACTAAGAATAAGAATATATAATTTGTTCTGGCCTGATAGATAACTCAATATATAATCTGAGCATAGCTTTAAGATCCACAATGAAGTTAAGGGATCCTGGTTTAAGGCATTGTAGTTCAGTTCAAATCCCTAGTGCTGCATAACAGAGTGAGTGCCCGTTACTTATCCCAGCTTCTGCCAACCTACCAGTTTGAAAGCATGTAAAAATGCAAGTAGAAAAATAGGGACCACCTTTGGCGGGAAGGTAACAGTGCTCCATGCACCTTCGGCATTGAGTCATACCAGTCAGATGTCTTCGGACAGCTCTGGCTGTTCGGCTTTGAAATGGAGATGAGCACCATCCCCTAGAGTCAGGAATGACTTACACATATGTCGGAGGGGAACCTTTCCCTTTACTTTAAACTACTATAGTTGTTGAAGAAACAGAAAAGTAGGATAATAAATAAATAAATAAATAAATAAATAAATAAATAAATAAATAAATAGCTGCACTGGAAATATTTCTAGGAATGTAATATGTTTGGATTTTCTCTTGGAGGAAAGATGGGGGATTATATATGTAGCATATAACTCAGAATGGGATGAAATTTATTTGGTTTATTGTCCTAAGACAGGAGAACAGGCTCAGTTTTAAGGTCACTAACATCAGACTTTCTCCCATAAAGTGTTCCAAAACCTGTGGACGAGGCATAATGAAACGTGAGGTTTCCTGCAGAAGTGTAGGCACATCTATCTTAAGAATCGTGCCAGAGAGTTTGTGCAACAGCCAAAACAAGCCAGAAATGCAACAGACCTGCGTGTTGGGACGATGCCCTAAAAATGAGCGTCTTCAATGGGTGATTTCCGCATGGAGTGAGGTAAAGCAACGACGCTTCTTTTGAGTCATGTAATGAGGCTTGTCTATAAAACACAACATGAAAAATCTACAAGGATACATACTCTGTTGTTACAAATGTCCCACCCACCCTTCTATAGATTTAAGAATCTTGGAACTTTGCTGGATTAAGACTTGGTCCATTGTCAATATTAGGAGTTATTGAGAAACGCCTCAGGGTTTATTTTCCTATTTCTCATTGTCCTTTCACTAAGAAGCTTCTCACAACCTAATAGTTAAAGGGCAGAGGGAAGCAGCACTCTATTTAACAAAGACTTGGGACATTAAATTTAGGGGAATAAAGAGCTGAAGCTAATGAATGCAAAACATGGAAAATGCAACTTGCTATTATCATCAATAAAGACATCAAGTAGAATGTGTTATTGAGTCACTTGGGATAGTGATTAAAAATACTGGGCTGGTGAGTCCTAGTCCTGCCCTGGGTACCAAAGTCACCTGGATAGCTTTGTACCAGTGATACTGTCTCAGTCCTACAAGGAAGGCAATGACAAACCACTTCTGAAAATGTCACCAAAATGCCTTGCAGGGACTTGCCCAGTCAATTGCCAGAAGACAAGACTGACACACATGAGCATCTTGTCCAAGCTTTTAAGGCTAAGCAACAGAAGTATCCAAACATAGCATTGTTTTTTAGGGAAAGAGAAAGAAAAAAACCCAAGTATTGGCCAAAGAAGCTATGATTACTGCATGTATCTGTAAAACTGTTAAGAGGTGTGTTACTGGTTGACTTAATAAATTGCCATTTGAATGGAGTTTGTGTAGACCAAATGGGTCTGATTGGATCAATAGTATGACCCAGTGGTGAAATTCAAACATTTTCCCTACCAGTTCTGTGGCTTGGTGTGCATGGCAGGGGAAGGATATTGCAAAATCTCCATTCCCACCCCATACTGGGGCCAGCCAGAGGTGGTATTTGTCGGTTCTCTGAACTACTCAAAATTTCTGCTACTGTTTCTCCAGAACCTGCTGGATTTCACTCTTGGTATGACCTGATTGATTAATCACCAGAGATGGACATACCTTTGGAATCAGACACATGCACCATTGGGCAGTTGAAGAGCCATTGTGGGCTTTATTTAACATGTCAAGAGCCACATTTCAAAAATTAATGAGACCATGGGTGTGGCAGGTGAAGGATACTGCAAAATCCCCATTTCCACCCCACTCCAGGGCAAGGATACTGTAAACTCCCCATTCCTTCCCCACCACACTAACTTGCTTTCCAGCTCCATTTTCCTGTGCTTCCCCAGAAGAAGAGCACCCACAATCAGCTGGGACTCAGGAGGCAGAGAATAGATGGGGACGGGGCCAGCCAGAGGTGGTATTTGCTGGTTCTCTGAACTACTCAAAATTTCTGCTACCAGTTCCGCTACCAGAACCAGTCAGAACTTGCTGAATCCCTCCTCTGGCCAGAACCCATAGGGAGCCTCATTAGGGATGGGTAGGGATTGTAAGGATAAAATTGGTTCTCTCAGCTTCTGAAAGAATTCATGTTACTACTTAGCTCCACAAAAATCCCAATTTTGAAAGGATCTATAGCTTACAGTGTGTCTGGTGGTGGGCTGTATGTTTTGCAAACCAGCTTTAAATGAACCTCTGTACATCTCTTATTGTCCGCAGTGTTCTTCTACCTGTGGGCCGGGTATTAGGAGGCGAGAAATGCAGTGCATTGAGAAAAGTATTGGTGGCAAATTGATCACTTTCCCATTGCGCCGCTGTCGAAATCTTAAAAAGCCAAGCATTGATTTGGAAGAAGTATGCCACCAAGGACCATGTCCTATGCATCCTCTGTACAATAGGATATCAGGGTGGTATTCTTCACCTTGGCAGCAGGTAAGGATGTTCAGGTGCAGACTAACTAAGAGGCTATGAATATGCAAGTCCTCGAACTCACTGGGGAATAAAGAGCTAAATGTATCACCATTGTGCAAGGGCCAACATATATAGACGCCTACAATTATGCCAGCTTCTTCATTGCAAATTTTGGGTTGTGTGTAAATCTTCAGAAAAGGACCTGTGGGTGCTTCCCTACCCAGAAAGGGAGTAATAATTAAAACATATAAGATCTGGAGACAACACTTTTTCCCACCATTTTTAACTTCCATCTAATGGTAATAAAACCAGGCCAGTCTCACAATGTCCTGCTTTATGACCATCGCAACTTACAACCATGGTGGGCATGCTCCATTACAATTGTAATTTGTGGATTAACTGTAATTAAACTAGTGGAGCTAAGTCAATTGTTGCAGTTGAAGTTTGTCCCTTAGTTCAACAAATCCCTGCAGTTGTGATCCTGTGCATGTTGTGCTTTTTTCCCCAACTCATTCTTCAAAGACTTGCACGGTACTTGAACCGTTTAGGTTTTCAGGCACAATCCATGTTTTCAAGGACCAACAAAAGGCTGTCTGCATTTCCCTAAGTACTATGATGTCTGGAGTAGCGTGTTGCCTTGCAAACACATTTCTGTGTTTTGGAACTTATTCCATTGCATGGGTCACCTGGCTCTAAGATTCATTTGACAGGCCAAAAGAGGATGCTCAAGTTTAATAATCTGATGGAAATGATTGTATTTGTCTTGTGGACACAGCGTTGGTAGACACATTCACATACATCACCAGCGCTTCAGGGAATTTCTTCTAGGTAGACTTGTAATAACTCATTATTTGTTCCTGCATAGAATAGCAGAGCAAGTTCCTCAAATTTCCTAACTGCCCATGGCAATATAAATTCCAACAAAGAAGCAAAGAAGAAATAATTTAAAGTGTGCTTATCTCTCAGCACTTCTCTGCAAGTTCAGCCTAGTTGATGGGTTTTCAGATTTGGCAGTGAGCAAAAGCAGATGAGAAGTTTTGGGACAGCAGACAGCTTGCCCACTCTCTGCTATCAAGTGACTCTAGATGAAAGAGGTAAAAAAAATATTTTAAAAGGCCACTTATAGTTACTTCTGTGTATTTGGAGTTCTGATGTCAAGGGAGAAGATCATATTGAACCAGACTGAACACAACTCTAGTGCTCGAGGGGCTTTAACACAGAAGAAGAGCTCAATCTATTCTACAAAGCACCCGAGGGGCAGGCAAGAAGTAACAGGGTGGAAGATCATGAAAAAGAACTTTAACCTAGAACTAAGGAGAAATCAATGAGAACAATTAATCAATGAAACGGCTTAACTCCGAAAGTTGTGCTGCTCTATCTCTGGAAGTTTTAAAGAAGAGACTGGATAGCTATTTGTCTGGAATGATATAGAGTCTCCTGCTTGAGCAGGTGGTTGGAATAGATGACCTCCAAGGTCTCTTGCAATCCTATTATTAACCCTATTCTATGTTGAATGTTCTAGATGGAGTCATGTTCCAATGAAAGCAAGTGTAGTATAGTGTTGGACATGGATTACTAAAATCTAGATTGAAATTTCTACTTAACTAGAAACTATGCTAACTAGGGAAAAATTGAGTTAATCTCTATAATGATTAAGCCCTTAAAGGGGGAAAATTGGGTACTAATGCCAAAGTAGGCATATCTTACTAAATAACTACATATGTTCATTGAAAAATATCAATTATAGAGCACAACCTCTCCAACCTAAAACAAACTATTAATGAACTGGAATTAACTTTAATGCAAACTGACATCACCGACTACAAATAGATATAGAAATGGAGAGTAACTTTTATGGCAATTATTTGTTTTAAAAAAATAAATATTGAAATGATCCTGTACTTTTTGATAGTTTTGGAGATGGTCATAATCTTTATAAAGAGATCATTAAAAAGAGAAGAGTTCATGAAAGTATTAATTATATATCAATCGTACCTTTCCTT
Organism: Thamnophis elegans; assembly: GCF_009769535.1. NCBI lineage: Eukaryota > Metazoa > Chordata > Lepidosauria > Squamata > Natricidae > Thamnophis > Thamnophis elegans. The sequence continues at coordinate 32,562,504 of NC_045554.1, forward strand.
GGAGAAGGTCAAAATGACATAAGTGTGTCTTCCTTTCACTTTATTTTCATAACAGCCAATCCATGGAGTTTAGGAGCATGGAGAAACTAAATGACACAAATTCATCCTATGAATTCAACTACTGTATAGGGAACTTTAAATTGTATTTGATTAGATCCAGGTAAAACCTGCAACTTCATGCATAACGATTACAGGCAGTCCTCAATTTGCAAGCCTTTGCTTCGTGACCATTCAAAGTTTCAATAGCACTATTAAATATGTGATTTATGACCACTTTTCACAGTTACGACAGTTGCAGCATCCCCATGGCCACATGATCAATATTCAGGCACTTGGCGAATGTGCATTTATGACAATCACACTACCATAGGGTTCATGTGATTACCATTTGTAATTTTCCCAGATGGCTTTTGACCAGCAGAGTCAATGACTTGGGGGGGGGGGGGAGAGGGAGCCAGATTTGCTTTAACAAATGCATGATTAATTTAACAATTGCAGAGATTCGTTCAACAACTGTGACAAAACAAATGTTGTAAAAAGGGGGCACAACTCACTTAACAACTTCCTTGCTTGTTAATGGAAATTTTGGACTCCCTTGTACTTGTGAGGACTGCCTGTGTATAAAAAATGGGGAATGGGTGAAGATTTAATTTCTTATTCCTGCATCCCACCTACAGTGCACAGTGACATGCGGTGGGGGAGTACAAACACGGAGTGTGCAGTGTCTCCTTCAAGGCCAGCCAGCCACTGGGTGTCTGCTTCACCAGAAGCCTGCAATGTCACGAGCCTGCAATACTAATTTCTGCCTTGCTCCTGAGAAGAAAGGTAAAAACGGTTTTACAAAATCAAAAACACTGGCAGATTTCGAAGAGGTAGGTAAGAAAAAATAAACGTTTTTGTCCTCCCTGGCCCCCAGGAGCACTCTGCAGGCTTCAGCAGAACTGGGGGAAGGGGAAAATGCCCCTGTTTTGGAAAGAAAATGGGCAAAAAATGGACAGTTTTTCGCAAAAATGGGGGCATTCTGAAGCCTGCAGAATGCTCCTGGGGGCTGGAGGAAGGGAAAAACACCTCCCTTTTTTTGCAAAAAATGGCCCATTTTCACCCATTTTTGCCAAAATGGGATGCAGGGGTGGGGCTTCAGGAGGCCAAAAGCGGCTGTATTCGGTATATAAGATGTTTCTTGGGCTGTTTTCTGGTGCTCTGGTGCCCGCAAAGACCAGCTGGCCGGCACGTATGTATGCATAGGAAACCAGAAGAGCAGCTAGCAATGGCACATATGCCCACAGAGAGGGCTCTGTGTGCCACCTCTGGTACTCATCCCATAGGTTCGCCATCACAGTCCTGAGCTATCAATATTTTCTGCATCATAGGTAGGAAAGAAGGAAAGATTCTCTATCTAAAATCATGGCTTTCTTATTCCTTCCAGAACATATTTCTTTCTAGAGCTTCTGCCTGATTCCTTCCAGAACATAGCTTTTCTGGTATATGCACGGAAGCCTGGACCTTTGAAAAAGTATTATTCCAATAAATTCATGTGGTTCCTTTTACCCATTTTTAGCGTTGCTCTATGCACACAGAAACAATTTCTATCTCATATAAGGAAGCATAGTAGGAAAACGAAACTCCTCTAAATGGATCCTATTACTCATTTTTGGTTTAGCTTTCTCCTTTCCCAGCTGCAGAAACCTCTTTTTTTTTTTGCTTTCTCACAACTAGATCTCTGGACTCTAGAGATCAATTATTTCCTCACTGTGGTTTTAATCATTCTCCACCAGCGAACACGGCCAGCTGTGCTTGAACGGCACTGAAGCCAAACACTTCCATTCACCCAACACATTGCTCAGAGAAACATTGAGAGAGGATGGGGGCAAAAAAGAAGAAGGGGGGGAAAAGAGGTTTTTAAGAGAGAATGAACATGCTTCCCTAGACAAGCTGATCTGCTCCATTGGTCGTCTTGAGTATCTTGTTATGTCCTGTAAACTGCAAAACTATAAGTCAATTTAGTTTTCTTGGAAGAAAACCATGCATGCTGTTGGCTGGCTGAGCTATTTACGAAGGTGACCAAGCTTCACGTTTCATCGCTGCTTCTCCAAAATTGAACAAATTAGCAAACAGTTTTGGGTGAGAAAATGGTTCCATTCTCCAGTCCTACTGGATGCTCGTATCTGGAAGATGAGTTGCAATGAATTCAGAACGTCAAGCTTATTTTTTTCCCCTGGAGAAGCTGCATCAGCCAAGGGGTTTTTCTTCTCTTTCTCTAAACAAAAGACTGTCGAAAGTTATACAACTATGTTACCTCTGATTTGCCGGCAAAAATCCCCAGGGTCAATGGCAGTCTTGATAAGGTTGTTTTTTTAAAAAAATCTACATCTCTGGGAAGCTGCAATTGGTTACTGGAGAGCAGAAATTGACATAATGCAGCCCCAGGAAAGCACACCACCAGTCTTTCTTTTGGAGCCATACCACTTTTGGGTACATTTGGCTAAAAATCAATACCATTTGGAGAATTGGAAGTTAATGAAATCAGAGTTATGAAGGAAAATGGTCAAACCTATTCTAAATACCCAGGAAAAGAGGCTGTGTAGGATAGGAGAGAAGTAAACTAACTATTAATACTACCATGTTTCCCCAAATAATAAGACAGGGTCTTATTTTCTTTTGAACCCCCCCCCCCCGAAATAAGCACTTGGCCTTATTTTTGGGGAGGTCTTATTATTTTTGAGATGCAGGAGGTGGCGAGCGTGGTCACCTCATGGCTGCTGCTGTGTTGCAATATTTTTGGGGAGGGCTTATTTTCGGGGGAGGGCTTATTTTAGCACATGCACTCAAAAGCCTGATTGGGTTTATTATCCAGGGAGGTCTTATTTTGGGGGAAACAGGGTACTGTCATCATCATCGTCATCATCCATCATCATTCTGAGGCTCTTTTATTCCCATAACTGTAGGGCAGGGGTGCCCAAGCTTGGCAACTTTAAGACTGGAGAATTCTGGGAGTTGAAGTCCACAAGTCTTAAAGTTGCCCAGTGTGGGCAGCCCTGCTGTAGGGTATTTCTCAGTCAGAAGAAAATACTAAACTAAATGTTCTGATATTATATTGGCACTTTCCTCTGCCTTTTTGTTTTGAGCGATTAAGAGTAAAATGAAAGGTGTTTTTTTCACTTCAGAAATAGCTGACGTTTGCTGCAGTTTTTCCTAACCCATTTCAGTACATTAATGACCATGTAGTTTGTTTTTTAATGCATATAGGACCTATAGTACAAGATTACATGCTTTAAGAAGAGAACACGAACCACAAATCAATTGTTTGCCCGTGAAGTATCTTAAAACAACTGATTTGAGCTGAAAGGATAATTCATAAAATAAATACCATCTATGGGCATTCTTTTTGTGTACTGTATATGGAAGTCCTTTTCTTTCCATTCCTCAACTAGCTCAGCACTACTCTGCTAAATACTATATAATGCAAAATACTAATTTCACAAACTGTTAGCTGATACCTTCTTTCTAGCAAGTAAATCCACAGAAAGCAGCTTTGTTGTATATCCAAAATCTCTGAAACATTCTCAAACAGTTCTCATCATTTTTTTTTTTTTAAAAAATCTGACTGGACGTGAAGGCTATGCAACACACGGAGTGAAATGTTAATTATGTTTCATATCAATTGTAAACTAAATATGCTGTCTGTGATTTCGTCAAAACAGACGATCCTTCTTGCGTGGACTTCTTCGCTTGGTGCCACCTGGTTCCTCAACACGGTGTCTGCAATCACAAATTTTATGGCAAACAGTGCTGCAAATCATGCACGTGGAAGAGCTGACTTGAACATGTCGGGCTGAGGCTTCATCAGGTTGATTCTATTTTGTCAAGACTGGGTTTTCCAGAATCAAACGTCACCCGAATTGTCAAGGAAAATGGCAACTTTGTAACATCACAGTGGTAAACCTTATGATGAATCTTCATGGACTGGATTTTGAACATAGGGTGGAATAAGACTAAGAAATCTTCCCACTTCATGGCCAAACCTGATCCCGAACCCACTGGACTGGCATATTTGGCATGGTGGTTCTCTACAGAGTCAATACAGAGAGCCTAAAATAGGGAAACAGGACATTTTATGGAGACATGTTAGCTAATGTGATGTTTGTCAGCAGAGTCCTTCGTAAGGAGGAGACTGTCCCTTAGGCTTATTACAACAGTGGCTGCTGAGACTGTGAATAGCTATACACAACAGAGGTGTGGTAACTAGACAAATGCTATGCTGCACAATCAAGACTAAAGGTGCTTTTCTATTTCAGGTGCTTCTGGGAAACTAAGGGCTATATCAAAATGGAACTCCTTGCTTTGTTGTGTTACTCTTTCCATGTTTAGCAATAAATCAGTCATTGTTTACTAGCCACTTGAATGGGCTGGCATGCCTTGGGATACTCATCCAACAAAACCCCATTGAATTTTTTTTAAAACATAGCATTTCTGTGTTGTATGAGCAAAGTAGAATTTCATTCTGTGAGAATTTCACACCTTACATACGGGCTTTGCCTTATTATTCACTCATGTTGAAAATTCCACCATCATCTTGTTTACATTAAATATTGAAGTTGATTTTTGCTGACTGTTCCAGGACTTGGGTGTCCCTTGTAAAAACCAGACATTTTTTTGCTATTCAAACATTAAAAGAAATGAGAAGGAAATTGCAACTATGGCCGAAATAGTAGGAATTGCATTAAATTCATTAACCATTTCAGACTGATCTTGCTGAATTCAAACACAAATGTAAAATGCGATTACTTGAACTTTTATGCAGACAAATAGTTATTTTTTCTTCATCCATTCCATCTGCAAACCACTTGAAAGAAATTTCTTTCTTTATAGATACATTTATATGAGCAGGGCCAGAAAACAAACCTGCATTTTTCTATGTTCCAGATATAAACAGTTGTGCCCTAAATGCAAACACGGTTACAGATTTATAGGCTCAAGGATTAAATGCACTGGCTATTTTTGTATAACATTTTGAACAGGTTACTTAAAGATGTACCAACTGCATTTAGATACAGTAACATGGTACGTCTGATTACTTTTATCCTTGTCTTGTGTTATTTTTATGATTTGCCATATAATACAAACCCAACCACTTCATGGAACATGTTAAACCATAAACTTAACCATACCATACAGTCATCCGGTTAAGTGTTGTGCAAATACAGCTATTAAGTGTACCATGATAAGTCAGAAGAAGAGCTCTGTATTGGTTAGTCAAAATTATGGTCCTGTACACTTGTGTTTCTCTGCTGGAAAATATTTTTTCCCCATTTGATCTAGGACAATTGGCACATCAATTCAGTCACAGCCCTTGTTTGCAGTACAATTGATATTAGTGGATTCATCATTCGTGGAATAAGTAGAAACAACTCGTACCCCATATGGAAAGAACAGATTTTGAATGCTCAAATGGTAAACTCTTTGCTAAAACCAATACATCTGAAGAAGCTTATATTTTCATGTAATTTTCTGGGGCATGGCTATAGTGGACATTTTTGTCCTCTTTCCAGCCAATCCCACATCATCCCTGGGTGAATGTAGTTCAGATTTATGGCTCTCCAAACTATCATTTCTGATCTAAAATTAGACACATCAACATTAATGTCAGAAAGTGGTCAGTCAAAATTAGCAGTTCCTTTTTTGCAAGGAACAACATGAAATGTGATGCATTAAGAAATGATTATTCCAAAAACCTTGAGTTCTAAGTAGACTTTCCTTGAACATTTTAAAATGAGATAGATCTTTCTCTACAACAAGATGTTTTTTGTTCTACAACTGTCATATTTTATTATTTGATGTAAAAATATTAATTTATTAATGCATAGCTCTCCCTTCTTTTTAATTTTATCACAGGCTTCCCAAGTAAGTGATGGCAATGCAAAGAAATGTTGCATAGAAGTATAGATTGTAATGTAAAAGGAAAAAAATGAACAAACTTAAAGCATAATTTGTACTATTTAATTGTTTTATAAGTTGTAATAAAAATACTCTATTCCATTATGTTTTTGGTACCTGTACAAGTTTTGAATAAACTATGGAAGCTGTACTCAATGTTATTTGCATATCTGTGATCTTGTGTTTTTTTCAGACTTACTGGTTGTTTCATGGAGTATCAAATTATGGCACTTTTTCATCTTTCAGTCCCCCGTCACACCATTAATGGCCCATATGGGCCATTTAAACAAGTTGTAAAAGAGATACTTTACCTACTGTATCAGACTGGAGACTAAGCTACAATGGCAAAATTGATAGTATATGTCCACAACAGATTATTTTTTTAAACCAAATTGAAGCAGGATTGACTCTCTTGGGTAAACTATATCACAGAGCAAGGCAGATTTAGACACCGGCAATATGGTTTCTAAGACATGAGTAGAAACTAGCAATCATTACTTAATGTTTAATGCAAAGCTTAAATATTTGAACAATGGTTAGAAGCTGGCGATATAAATGGAAGGAAGAGATTAGAAGGAAGTATCATTAGAAAGCAATTTTTTTTAGTATTTTTCTAAATCTAAATGTAGTCATTTTTTTTTACCGTAATTATGCTTTTTTCCTACTTTTTTTGTATTTCAGTCTGTTAACAAGAACAAATTTAGTATGATTGTGAGTGAAGAATGCATGGCTTGTTCAAGCATCTTCACTATTGTAATGACAACCAAAGTTCTCTGGGGATCAGATTTCTGTTAAACAGACCCTGATTTAACTCCTTGTAGTACATCTTATTCCTTCACGATTCCATCAGTTAAGGTACATGTCTTATTTCCCACCCGCTCCTCTTAAAGTCTTTGCAAACTGGTTTCAGATCTTTTCAGATGAGACCAACGGTTTGATTCAGATCATCACTTGGTTTGATCCAGGAGTGAAATGCTACCCGGTTCGGGTTGGTTCGGCCAAACTGGTAGTAAAAGTGCTACCGATTCGCCTGGACTGGTAGTAAAAATTGCTTTAATTTTTTTAAAAAAAGGTTCCAACGATCGCGCAGCAGACTGATTGTCACAGCTGATGTGTGTGAGATTGTGCGCGGGTCAGTTGTGTAGCTTTTGTGTTATTTTTGTGCAAAGTGTGATAGTTTGCTTTTGAGCTCTCTGTGACTCTGTGAGCTTCCTGCTTGTTGCACCAAGCCACACCCACCCAGTCACATGACCGCTACACCCACCAAGCCACGCCCACAGAACTGGTAGGGAAAATTTTTGAATTTCACCACTGCTTTGATCATTCTAACTTGCTTCAATTTTTCTCAGGTCAAAAGCCTTACCAAATCATCAAAGGATATGAAGGCACCCAGTTTAATAATTCAACCCGAATCATCAGTCTAGTTGAAAAATGTGAGTCAGTGAAAAAATAACAACTTTACTAATCGGAACTCTGCCCAGCCTATTCTGTGTCAGGTTTTGACCAATTTTGGGGCCACTACTTCAGTGCAGCTAGTCCTTGATTTAAAACAATTTGTTTAGTGACCATTCGAATTTAGAACGGCACCGAAAAAAGGAACTTATGACCAGTTTTCACACTGATGACCATTGTAGCCATCCCCATGGTCACATGATCAGAATTCAGAACGCCTGGCATCTGACTCATATTTATGATGATTGCAGTGTCCCGGGGTCATGTGATCCACCTTTTGCGACCTTCTGACAAGCAAAGTTGATGGGGAAGCCAGCTTCACTTAACAACAGTGTTACTAACTTTATTACAGTGATTCACTTAACAACCGTGGCAAGAAAGTTTGTAAAATGGGGTAAAGCTCACTGAACAAATGTTTCGCCTAACAATATAATTTTTGGTCTCAATTGTGGATATAAGACGAGGACTATTTCTATTAAAGCCTGCTCTGTTGTGAGCACATTTTAAAAATTTGATGAGATTTTTAATAGTTTCCCCATCGATCTCTAGCCAAAGAGTAGTTCATTTCCACACATTGATGTTTTTTCTTTAGTTCTCTGCTGATATCGTTGTTCCAGTATTCATCATGAGTTGCATTTTTGTTCTGGCCTCAGAACATGGTCAGGAAACCACAACCCTGGGGAAGCCATGCCCTTCCTTCCTTCTTTATTTAGCCTCCAACCATATTGGTTTATCGACAAAGCTATTTATTACTTGCCACCAAAAAGGTTATAATTTAGCTTAAGAAAAAAAAGTGTGCTAAACAAACTTAACCAGTTTCACTAATCAGAGTTACTTACTACTCCTTTCAGCCATCAACCTTACCATGTGCAGTTAATCAATTATCACCACACAGAGCAAATCAAAACTCTCTTGATTTCTTAGATCCTATCTAAAGTTTAAGGGGGTAATGATGAAATTCCACATTGGGTTGACGTTACAATTTTTGAAGCCAAACACAGTGGGAGGTTAACTGCTATTCTGTGAGTGGAACCTTAGCAGACCTCTGGAGATGGAAAGTTCATCCTTTTTTCTCATTCACTGTCCTGATTAAAATTTTCATTTGAAACTGCTGTTGGCATTTCACAGAAAACTCCCAAAGGCGTCAAGGAAGCTTTGTTTAAAATACAAATAGCAATTTCAGAAACTTTTTGTTGAGTGTTAAAATGAAGGAAACGAAAAGAAACATTAAATTCCCCTTAACTTATTTCTCTGGCCGGGAGACTTGTACAGTATGTGGCTCTATTGCTTCATGCACAGAAAAAGTACGTTGTAATTGCATACACACAGTTAATGCCTTGTTTAGTTTAATCTTTAGCCAAGTAAACAGCTCTTTAAAAAGACATCATTGGGCATAAATGAGTTGTTTCCCCAAATAATTATCTTTAAATTGGGGAGTTGGGGAGAGGGTCAATTTTAGATCTTCTTAGAAATACTGAGCGGTGGCTAAGACGCTGAGCTTGTAGATCAGAAAGGTCGGCAGTTTGGCAGTTCAAATTCCTAGTGCCATGTATGGACTGAGCTCCCGTTACTTGTTTCAGCTTCTGCCAACCTAGCAGTTTGAAAGCATGTAAAAATGCAAGTAGAAAAATAGGAACCACTTTGGTGGGAAGGTAACAGCTTTCCGTGCGCCTTTGGCATTTAGTCATGCCGGCCAGATGACCAGGGAGACATCTTCGGACAGTGCTGGCTCCTCGGCTTTGAAACGGAGATGAGCACTGCCCCCTAGAATCAGAAACAACTAGCACATATGTTCAAGGACCTAGGAGTACTCATCTCAAGTGATTTAAGCCCCAGAGCTCACTGTAACAGCATTGCCAAAAAGGCATTAAGAGTTGTTAACCTAATTTTATGAAGCTTCTTCTCTGGTAACATTGTACTGCAAACTAGGGCATACAAAACCTTTGCCAGACAGTTCCTGAACACAGCTCTTCTGCCTGGAATCCACACTGTTTATCGGACATTAATACAATTGAGTGGGTCCAGAGATATTTCACGAGAAGAATCCTCCACTCCTCTGCTCACAATAGAATTCCTTATGCCACCAGGCTCAAAATTTTGGACTTGGACAACCTGGAACTACACTGCCTATGGTCTGATATAAGCATAGTACACAAACTTGTCTGCTACAATGTCCTACCTGTCAATGACTACTTCAGCTTCAACCTCAATAATACACAGGCAAACAATAGATACAAACTCAAGGTAAACAACTCCAAACTCGACTGCAGAAAATACGACTTCAGCAACAGAGTGGTCAATGCCTGGAATGCTCTACCGGACTCCATTCTTACATCCTCAAATCCCCACAGCTTCAACTCTAAACTGTCTACCATGGATCTCACCCCATTCCTTCTCGTTCAAAGGTTTTATTTCTTTTAAAACACAAATATTTCATCATTCGTCAATCATTAAAACATCAAAGTACAATTTTTTGTATGCCCCTCCCTCCCTCCACCCCCCAACCCCACTCCTCCTCCCCCCCCAGACTTCCCAGAACCCGTACACGGTATGGATTTTTAACAAACACAGTCTAAAATCTATTGAGAAAAAAGAAATAAAGAAATTAATGACATTCTACATTGACCTTAGCTTCTTCTTGCTGAACTAACTTTAAACAATTTAAATCATTTCTGATCTTAAGCATGGGCTAACTGGAATTTCTTGGTCCCGTATTTATTTTGTATATAGTCAATCCATTTTTTCCAGTCTCGTTTATATCTCTCATTTGAGTGATCTTTAAGATATGCTGATATTTTAGCCATCTCGGCTAAGTTTGTGACCTTCAGCAACAGAGTAGTCAACGCCTGGAATGCTCTACCGGACTCCATTCTTACATCCTCAAATCCCCACAGCTTCAACCCTAAACTGCCTACCATGGACCTCACCCCATTCCTAAGAGGTCCATAAGGGGGCCTGCACAGGCGCACCAGCGTGCCTTCCATTCATTTCCTTTGTTCATGTCCATGTTTATACTTATACCTGTTACCTAGTAATGTTTGACAAGCTCAATGATTAAAATAAAATGAATAAATAAATAACTTGTTAAAAACAAAGTAATTGGCTAGAAGTGCAACTGACTGCAAACATCACGGCTGCTGAAAAACCTGACTTTCTTTGAATATGAGTCTCAAGATTAGCCTTTTCCTAGAATAAGATGCATCTTATAAATTTAACTCTTTGCTTTTCTTGTCTTATTTCTATCCCCCTTTTAAAATCTCCCCACTTTCTTCTCTAGGCAGGTATCCTTTACCTTACCCCATTTGTCCCCTGATTTGCCTCTCTTATTTTTAGCTGCTTTGCCTGGAAGGAAGCTAAGAGTAAATGCATTGTGGGTATCAACATACTGATAACCCAAAGGCGTGTTTTCAAGAGGCAACTCGACTTTCTTCTTATTTCTTGAAGACGTTTTGCTTCTCATCCAAGAAGCTTCTTCAGCTCTGATAGGACGGTGGGGAATGGAAGGATTTATATTCCTTGCAGACAGCTGGTCATTTGCATCCTTTTAGAGGATCATTGAAACATTTGGAGGTTTACCTGTGTCTTCAGAGTCACCTGAGTGACGCTCCTGGTTTCTGCAGTACTCAGGTGACCCTGAGGACACAGATAATCCTCCAAGTACTTCAACAACTGCAAGGATATTCTGCAAGGAATATAAATCATAGGTAATAGATATATCTTTGGATTTCTTTAAAAAAATGTGTTTCTTATTTTCCTTTTTTTCTATTCTTCTTTTGGAGAGAAAATTCAGGGTTACCTTCCTTTCAGATGACTGCTGGACTCAAAAATACCACTTCCAATAAGCATAGCAAACCACCATTTTATGTTCTCTTTGATTCATTTTTAAGTTTCAGCCATGTTCCTATATTTTCTACCCAATTAGGAAAGCCAGCTCATTTAAAAAAACAACAACAACAACTCATTAATTTCATCAAACCTCTCAGGAGCTGAGGAAAGCATATTCAAGATTATGCCCCTTACTCCATCATTTTGAAAGCTAATGATAAATCAAACTGCCAGTGAGTCAGTTCTTGTGGAGTGTCTTTGCCATATTTTTTGTTGGAAACCTATGCCTTTAATAAATACGTTCAGTGTAAGAAACTCATTAAAAAGGGATGGTTTAAACATCCTGTTTAGAGAGTATCCCTGTTTGATCTCTGAATTACCTACTTCAGGCTACCAATTAGTGGAAAAGGAGAGTGTTAACTACAAAACTGAGGAACATTACTTTTATCTTGTTTAAATGACCCACAAAGAGCAAGTCTGTTCCATTAACAGAAGCTAAATGTGGATGAGTAGATGGCTCATGAAAGTAGATAATGAAATTATACAAATAAGTACTCTAGGTCACAAATTTTTGATAGAAACATATTCTATTGCATTAAACCTGCATTAGCCAATGGTCTGTTTTGTATGAGTCGTGATGGCACAGTGGTTTGAATGCAATGCTTCAGGCTAACTCACTGCTCACTCCAGGAGTTCGATTCTGAGCAGCTCAAAGTTGACTCAGCCTTCCATCCTTCCAAGGTCAGTAAAATGCGGACCCTGATTACTGGGGAAAATATGCTGACTTTGTAAACCACTTAGAGAGGGCTGCAAAGCACTGTGAAGTGATATATAAGTCTAAGTGTGATTGTTATTTGCTGCAGAGAACACAAAGGTGTTTTCACCCAAGAGCTGCAATGCTGGGTGTAGCCAGTCAAATTTACTATGAGACTGTTGAGACTGCTCCCCAGCATTATCAGATTATCTCTCATTATCTCTTTTTGGTGGGTGGGAAAGTTGATGGTACTTTTGAAGGAAGAACTAGATGATAACTGCCCATAGCGTTATTGGGGAGGAAGATAAGATTGGAAACTGGCACACTGCTTTGAAGCAATGAATCTACATGCATTTTCAAAACGTTTAAACAAACCTTTTAAATAATAGATGAAGCAAGAACATTGGCTCCAGGCTTAATAAATGAAACTTCTGAAGTTTTTGAAGAAGCTGTAATCCATAACTTCAACTAAATAAATTGTATTAACACGAGGGAACTAATGACAGAGGTTTCTCTCAAATGGGTGGTTATACATTTTTGCTTACCATGTCTTCTTTTGGATGATAATAGTTTTGTTCTTTGAAGGCAAATATATGGCCAAAGACCTGCTAATTCTGTTCTACAGAGGAATTATTGAGTCTGTCATCTGCACCTCCATAACTGTCTGGTTTGGCTCTGCAACCCAACAAGACAGTCACAGACTTCAGAGGATAATTAAAACTGCAGAAAAAGCAATTGTTACCAACCTGCCTTCCATCAAAGACCTGTATACTCCATGAGTCAAAAAGAGGGCTGTGAAAATATCCATAGACCCCTCACATCCTGGACATAAATTGTTTCAACTTCTACCCTCAAAACAACACCATAGGGCACTGCACACCAGAAACAACTAGACACAAGGACAGTTTTTCCCTGAATGCCATCAGTCTGGTAAACAACTAATTATCACAACACTGTCAATAATTTACTAAGAATGTATTACTATTCTTCTTCTCTTCCTTCCTAGTAGCTACCTCTTCCCACTTATGACTATAATCATGTAGCTTGTATCTTTAAAATGTATATTGTTTTATTTGTTTCCTAGTATAATTTGATTGCTTATTAGTAACCTATGTCATGACTATCACTAAGTGTTGTATCTTATGATTCTTGATGAATGTATTTTATTTTTCTTTATGTACACTTAAAACATATGCACCAAAGACAAATTCCTTGTGTGTCAAATCACACTTTGCCAATAAAGAATTCTATTCTATTATACTCTATGCAGACATTAAATTTTTCCCATGGAAAACATGGGGTTTCACCTTAAACCCAAAGAAAAGCAATGCAACATTTTTGGGGAGAACCACATCCTATGAAGGGACAACGTGGACCTAAAGACACAAACTTAGGCAGAGAAATGAGCAGTCTAGCCACAAGATCACACAGAGTGAAAAGAGCATGGCAATAATAGGGCTACAAATGGAGGACAACATGTGGCCCTGCCTTATACATTTTGCTTTCTTTTAGAAAGGCAAAACCAAAGAAACCACATAATAGCTTTGTGAAGTATATGAACCTTCTCTGAAACTGCCTGATTTTTCTGGTACATGGCTGAAAACCCACTGAATCTTCTATGTAGACGTGGTGTAATCACCAAAGTGCCCTACCTTTTCCACCCTGGTAGAAGAAACCTCTCGGAACAAAGGAATCTCAAAGCTCCAGGGCGAAGCTGCTGAGATGCAACTTTAAAAAAACAACAACAAATGAGATTGAAATTAAAGACAGACAATAGTTGTCTCTTTCACTAAAAATGTTAATTGTTCAGTATTGATAAAATGATTTTGTGTGGCTGTGAAGATAGATAGATGATAGATAGATAAATAGCTAGATAGCTAGATAGCTAGATAGCTAGATAGCTAGATAGCTAGATAGATAGATAGATAGATAGATAGATAGATAGATAGATAGATAGATAAACAGCCTGTACTAAATTGATGCCACATGGAATTCAAGGGGGGCTGGGCTTAGATTGTTTGTGAGAGCATATTGACTCCAGACTGATAACTCTCTTAATTTCACCCTCTTTTCTGCTCCTATATATAGGCTGTTTTCCATTCTGTACTGAGGGGGAGCCTAATTTTTCTTCTTAATTCTATCTAAATCTAAATCAAGATGTGTTCATTTGTGTCTCTGGCTTCTTGAACAACAAAACCCCAATCCCCTCTATCATCTCTGCCACACCCTTCCAATTTGGCATTCATTAATTGGCATTTAACTTTCAAGGCAACCATTCAAAGAACACCACTGTAATTATATATCCCACAAGTAGGGATCCTGCCTTGCCTTAAATTGTGAAACCTTACTTTGTGGCCCTGTTTTCTGCAGCTGATGCTGTGTAGACATGGAAGGGAGTGTCACCAGTCCTTTAAAGAACAAATAACCCTGCAAGTTTATTCTTAAAAATAAAACACAGCCATTATTATCAAAACCAACAATGTTTAGTGGAAGTGTAACTGGTATACACAAAACCACACCTAGAAGCTCAGATTTCTTAAATATAGTCGTGCATAAAGTGTTCTTCTTCCCATTTTATTATAACTGGCTTTTCCCCCTGTCAATTCCTAAATTACTAGAGGTTTTTTTTCCCTGAAAAAATATATAAAATTACACATCTATCAATGTGGTATGTTATATTTAACATTTGCAGAGGTCTATGTTTTTGATTAGATCACTTTTTCTTCAACTGTTTCATCTTTCATTCAAAATTGTTGTAGGATTTATTTATTTTCATTTCTTCTTTCTCTCATCACATAGAGTTCTTTAAGGTTTTAACAAGCCTCTTTGACAAATGCAGTAAATAAAACTACCCAAGTCACTCTCTTAATTTGTCATCTGTATTTTTCTTCAGCCATTTTTTTCTAGATGCAGAATAGCAGACTTGGAAGGGACCTTGAAGGATTTCTAATCCAACCCACTGCTCAAACAGGAGATGCTATACTGTTCCAGACAAATGACTGTCCAGTCTCTTCTTCAAGACTAATGATGATGGAGTACCCATAACTTCTTGAGGCAAGCTGTTCAACCAGTTAATTGTTCTCATTGTCAGGAAATTTCTCCTTAGTTCTAGGTTGGATATCTCCTTGATTATCAAAAACTCCTCTTGATATATACCCCCACCTCCAGAATATTGATAATAATTTGACAGACTTTTAACTGGTTTTTCCAGTTGCAATGTATGGCTGTAAAGTTTGGACCATAAGAAAGGCTGAGCGCCAAAGAATTGAGGCCTTTGAACTATGGTGCTGGAGAAGACTCCTGTAAGTCCTTTTGACTGCAAGGCTATCCAACCGGTCAGTCCTAGAGGAGATTATCCCTGTGTCAGGCCTGCAGTTATACCCCTTTTAGGATCTTTGGCCGGCCACACTCTCTCTTATTTCATTATGCTGTTTCATTAGTGTAGTAGTTGGGAGGGGGGAATAGAAAGGAGTAGAATTGTGGAATGTGTTGTTGTCATTCTTTTCTAGAAGCCCAAGATCATCTTTTGTCTCTGCACCTCTGCACCTGACCGGAACCAGCTGGGTGGCGATGCCAGCGTGGAAGAAGAAGATTGGACCATGTTATGGATTTGTGGTTGTGGGGACATGATCATGAACTTTCAACTGGGTGGGAATATGATGTAACTTCGAGAATTGGGATTCCACAGATGTGCCAAGATGTCTGACTTATTAAATTGGAACTTTAAGGATTGTTTTGCCTTGGAATCTAATTTAATCCTGCATGATACTTGGAATGCTGACACCCTGATTGCTCTTTAGAAGACCAGATCCTGTAGATGCAACTCAAATACTTTGGCCACCTAATGAGAAGGGAGGACTCACTGGAGAAGAGCCTAATGCTGGGAAACATGGAGGGCCAAAGAAGAAGGGGACAACAGAGAATGAGGTGGCTGGATGGAGTCATTGAAGCAGTCGGCGTGAGTTTAAATGGACTCAAGAAGATGGTAGAGGACAGGAAGGCCTGGAGGAACATTGTCCATGGACTCACAATGGGTTGGACATGACTTCGCAACTAACAACAACAAATTTTAAATTGTCCTTCATGAAGGAGAAAGAATATAATTTTAGAAACTAGAGGTATGAAAATCTCCAGAAGTATAATTCAGTTTGAAGATTCAAATCAATACGAAAGCTCTATCTAGTTTGACTGCTCAGGGTGATTCATACAATTAACTGACTCCAGAAGTATGAATTGATTTGGACAGAACTCCACCTCTATTCCAGTTCCACCCATTCCAATAATTAAATGTATGCACAGATATATAGAAGGTGATTGAATTGATTCAGTTCAGTGAATCCAATCAATCTGCTCATCTACTTCTTTGAATAAATCCTATAAATCAGCCTGAAATGATTCAGAGGGTAGAATATTAATGTAAGCCTAATATACATTTCATTTCTGGTGGCAGAAATTTGTAAGACAAACCTTAAGTCCCCTTAAAAGCAGCAGCAGATTTCTTTGTGTATGTGAGAAAACAAGCAAGGTCACAGCATTGTAATCTAAAGTAGTATCTAGCATTGGCAGACAAACAGAAGGGGTGAGACCTCAGTCATAAGAACATAAGTGGTGTTCTGCTGGATTGGACTCCTGGTTGTGTTCTGCCCTAGGCTTCCCCAAAAGCACGAAGCAGATTCCTGGTGCTGACAAAACCCCTTTTATTAAACAAATGTGAATTCCTCTCATTCATATTCAGCAAAGGCCTGGTAAACAGTCTTTCAAAGGTGAACGTATGACCACAGACCTTATCTAGCTTGGAAAGCTGCCATGTAAATATTGTCCAAATGAGGTGCTGCGCAAGGAAAGACTTGGCACAGAGTCTCTGAGATTCACGGACAGATCTTCACACTCCTGAAACGAACGAACAAATTGTTTCTTGCAAAAGCCCACTACCCTTTCGCTCCTCTCTTATTTCTTATGGGAGGGGCCATTCACCATCCACCTATGGCTTTACTCCCAAGTCAACCCTGATTTCTTAGCCATTCTTTTCTTCTGGCAGCTCTGACCATGTACACACTGGGAACAGGCTCCAGCTGTTCCTCTGCCTCACTGCTGTCTAGTTCTGAAGGCGACTGAGAATTGCCAGGCAGCCTTGGCCCCATCTCTGCCTCTGACACAGAGTCCTCATCTGAGCCTTCCCCAGCCTCCAGGACTGTTCCTCCCTAATCTCCTCACTGTCTGACCCTGTTTTCATCTAGTCTATCATTTCTTTTTCGCAGTAGCCAACCACCTTTACAAGAAGCCTATTAATCTCTGAACAGATGACCATTGCAGAGGTCATCACAATGTTCTCAAGGCCGAAATCACAGGCTCCCATGGCTTTCATGAATTGGCCCAACCCTTCCCCCAAAGCCCGCTAGACTGGTAGCCAACTCCATATCTTGTGGTTATGAATTCCAAGATTTAATTACGTGTTGTGTAAAAATACTTCCTTTTCTCTTTCCTGATCAGTTTAGAATTCACTTCCTATGGTGATTCCTTGGCCACCTTCTTTCCTGTTTTTCTCTTCGGCAGTCAACTACAGCTTGCAAGCCCAGCAGACAGAGAGTCTGCCATTGATGGAGATGATCTGCCCATAAAAGCCTCTTTCTTCCAGTCTCCAGTGGAGGATTTGGACTACCAGAATAGAAATGGAGCTTGGATGAATGTTAGAGAGAAAGACAGGGCATCCCCAGGAATTAAAGTTGTTCTTGAAATCACTATTCCAAGTTGCCTCTTTCTCTGAGCATCCACCTGCCCAAGAAAGAGACTATGGTCCTGATGGTGAAAAGAAGTTAAAAGGAAAACCAAAAGATGAGTGAGAGGAGGAAAAGGAAAGGAAAGAAGGAAAGGAAAGGAAGATTGCGAACTCTCAACATCCAACCCTCCACAGAAATGCTGTGTACAAAACTCTTGGCTCATTAAAATGAATCTATTTTTTTTAAAAGATAGAATTAAGATTCCAGGATCTTATCTCTTTGATAACATCCCATATTTTCCTTCTCCAGGAATTATTTAATTACCCTGCTTTCCCTGATTTTGAGATGGTAACCGTTTCTCATTTCTTGACTTGGTTGGAGAGTAGCTGAAGAAGTTTGTTATTCTTGAGGCTGGTTTTCATACATGTCTTTTCTTGATTTTTTTTTGTCTTGAAATTTCCTGAACCAAATGTTGATTGGAATCGTGCCAGCCTTTTCAAACGCTCTATTTTACCCCACAAGATACACTTGCAAAGGCATCGACTTCCCTTGAGTAGAGTATTTTTCATGATCCCATGCGCTTGAGCCTCAGAAACATATTTTTCCACTGAAAATGTTTTAAATAGATAGTGGAGCTCTCTTTTTTTTCCGGAGACATCTTTCTTTCTTTCTTTCTTTCTTTTCTTTCTTTCTTTCTTTCTTTCTTCTTTCTTTCTTTTTTTTCTTTCTTCCTTCCTCTCCTTCCTTCTTTCTTTCTTTCTTCTTTTTCTCTCTCTCTTTCTTTCTTTCTCTCTCTCTTTCTTTCTCTTTCCTATTCCCCCCTCTTTCTTTTTCTTTCTTTTTTCTTTCTTTCTCTCTCTCTTTTTCTTTCTCTCTTTCTCTCTCTTTCTTTCTCTTTCTTATTCCCCCCTCTTCTCTTTCTTCTTTCTTTTTCTTTCTTTCTTTCTTTCTTTCTTTCTTCTCTTTTCTCTCTCTCTCTCTCTTTTCTTTCTCTTTCTCTCTCTTTCTTTCTCTTTCTTATGCCCCCTTTTTTCTTCTTTCTTTCTTTCTTTCTTTCTTTCTTTCTTCTCTCTCTCTTTCTTTTCTTTCTTTCTCTCTTTCTTTCTCTGTCTTATTCCCCCCTCTTTCTTTTTCTTCTTTCTTTTTCTTTCTTTCTCTCTCTCTTTTTCTTTCTCTCTTTTCTCTCTTTCTTTCTCTTTCTTATTCCCCCTCTTTTCTCTTTCTTTCTTTCTTTCTTCTTTCTTCTTTCTTTCTCTCTCTCTCTCTCTCTCTTCTCTCTTTCTTTCTTTCTTTTGAAAGATTTTACTCCCAAGCCTGCATTAATCCACTTTGACAGGCAAAGTCTCCTGCTTCCAAGTATATAGCTTTAGAAACAACAAATTAGCCGCTACCTTCTGAACTTCAAGCACTGTGTAAGGCTTGCTTTGCTCGCTGCTCTTCAGTCATCTTTAATGGAAGAGGAGGAAGATTGAGGCTTAATCAACTGCAGTATCATGGCTTAATTTTTCACATTAATTCACCAGCTTTAGGTCAAGAATACCAGTATTTTTTGAGTGGTGCAACTTTTTATTTTTTTTTAAAGCCAATGTCCAATATCAATGCTCCGCAGAAAAATGATCCTACATGTTTTTTCTATAGGTTTTCATTTGATTTAACAAAAGAGAATTTAATTTTGAAAATTATTTTATATAAGAGAACTTTATTTTCTTTCCTTCCTTCCTTCCTTCCTTCCTTCCTTCCTTCCTTCCTTCCTTCCTTCTTTCTTTCTCTTTCTTTCTTTCTCTCTCTCTCTCTTTCTTTCCTCTTTCTTTCTTTCTTTCTTTCTTTCTTTCTTTCATGTGGTGACTTTCAACAGGCTTATGCAGAAGTACATTTCACTGTATTCCTGTTTTTCAGCTGACTCCATCCTCCTTGGTTTTCCATGTTTAAAATCCCACAGAAAGACTTAAGGAAAGAGTTCCTTTCGGCATTTTTCGGTGAGGGCAGCTAGACAGTTTTGGACTGATGTGAAAATATTTAACAAAAAATAGTTGTCAATAATGCTGTCTATCACCTTTAACAGCCAAATAAGGGCAACTAAGGAATTTTTCAAATACTCTGAGAAAAAGGTAGAGGAAAAGGTAGAGAGGACACGGTGGCTTAGTGGCTAAGACGCTGATCTTGTTGATCAGAAAGGTCAGCAGTTCGGTGGTTTAATATTATTGGATATAGGAGGGATATTTGCAATATCTAGCAATTCAGGAATAGAACATTGTGTCCCAAATCTGGCCCATGACACATTGGGGGTGATTGGCTTATGAGAGAAACATCCTATTCTGAAAGTAGTTTGACATGTTCAGATTGATTTACTTGCAGAATCTGCAGATCGTCTTAAAATGGCACAGGCCAAAGAATGAAGCAGAACGTTCTGGAGTTTCCAGGAATGATCTGTTCCTCAATCATGACATTTTCATATCATTGGTATAATGGCTGAATAAATAATGGAGTGAGCTCCCATTACTTGTCCCAGCTTCTGCCAAACTAGCAGTTCAAAAGCATGTAACAATGCAAGTAGAAAAATAGGGATCACCTTTGGTGGGAAGGAAACAGTGTTCCGAGCGCCTTCGGTGTTTAGTCATGACAGCTACATGACCACGGAGACATCTTCGGACAGCGCTGGCTCTTCGGCTTTGAACAGGAGGTGAGCACTGCCTCCTAGAGTTGGGAATGACTAGCACATACAGTATGTGGAAGGAGAACCGTTACCTTTACCTTTAGAGAGGAAGAAAGCTTTTTGAAAATTCTATAGGAGACTTCAGGGAGTAATTAAATTAAATTAATATAATGGTCATGCCTTCTTACTTATGACCCTGTCCACCATTCACTGAGGGACCATAGATGACTGCCAGCTTAGTGTTCCTAACCTCAATTGTAAAGTTGTATTCTCTGGAGGAATAATTTGATTCAATTATTAATATTCTTAGGGAATTCCATCTAAATTGCTGATAATGTGAGAAGACCTTGCTTAGATTTTGAAACAGGAGTGAATTTTTTTGCAACTCATTGTAAGAGATTCATAAATGAATTAATAGGTATATTGAGTGGAACAATCATCTAAAATAAGGATCCAAGGAAACAGCATTTGTTCCTTCCGGATTTTTATATAAACTTGCATATGTCCCTGTCATAAAATCTCTATCCTTATATACTAAAGTTTTGTATATTTCACTTTGCTGGCTAAGGTAAAACAGCAATATCTAAGCATATGATTGTTCAAAGTTACACAATGGCACTAAAATAGTGACTTATGACCGTTTTCAAACTTAATGACTGTTGCAGCATCCCCATGGTCACATGATCAAAATTCAAAGGCTTGGCAACTGGCATGTATTTATGACGGTTGCATAAATGTCCCGTGGTCATGTGACCACTTTTTGCAACCTTCTGACAAGCCAAGTCAATGGGAATGACAACTATGTTGCTAAGTTAACAACTGCAGTGATTCACTTAACAACTGGGGCAAGAAAGATAGTAAAATGGGGACAAAGTTCACTTAACACATGTCTCACTTAGCAACAGAAATGTTGCGTTCAATTGTGGTCATAAGCCCAAGACTACCTGTGTGAGAGCATAGTACCTATTTCCAGTCCATTCATTTGCTGCCCTCTACTGTATAACTGAAAAAAAAAAAGTTAAAACATTCACTGTCATTCCAGCTTAGGATAAAAGTCATTGGTTTTCCTGGGCTGCTATCGTGTGGTCATGTTAAGGAATAACAGCAAGGAATTTTCATCTGTAGCTGTATTTGAAAAGAATACAGAGAATTCAATGTTGCCAAGGTATCATCCTTGATTAGAACTTTTGACCTCATTGATGAAAATGTAATTTAGAATCAAAGGGCACACCTACCTCTCTCCTGGGACAATTATGATTATTAACAAATCAGAAGAGGACACAAAATTACATCTCATATTGGTTCTCACATTTGTGGGCAGAGAAATTGACATTTTCTTCAGAAAAAAAGTTCTCTGACAATTTCTTAATGACAGAATACCCCTTTAGTAATGATTACAGGTTACAGAGAACCATTTAGTTATACCCCACTACTTATTGATTTGCAAGTCAGCTTACCGGAAGTAAAAACATTTTGTGCATGTCCTTTCATAGGTTTCAAAATTACTGACAATTTTTTCAGATTGCCTGAGGTACAAATGCATAATACCATAATACTTGCAAACTTGACCACCAGACTTAAAAAGGCAACTCCTTTTTGCCTTAGATATAGTAATTAGTATATTAACAAACTAAGCAGCTCAAGTAAGACACTCATAGGCCAATTGTATGCAGGATGGTTCTAATCCAACCATCATTTGCAGATGACTGAGCATTAAATTCATATACAGATACATACTTTCTCCACACTGATTAGAGTACTTTGAGACATAACCTTATATTTGTATTTTTAGAATGCCTGCCATCCCCCTCGAGATTACTAAGTATGTGTATGACTTTCATGATATTTATAGAACCAAAGACGCAGCTTCTACAACTTTTAGAGCCAATAAATAAGTCCTGAGGGAATACGACTATAATAGGTTGCACAATTTTAAGAGGGGACAAGAACTATGCGTGATGTCCAGCTCAAGTGGGCAGATCAAATGTCCTTGGAGATCAAAGGTTAAGTTTTGAATGAACTTTAAGAACATGTTTTAGATTGAAGATCAAGGATTTCTGGCAGGGGTGGGCTTCAAAATTTTTTGCAAGGGGTTCTCTGCCAGAAGAGCAGCCACCTGGCGCACATGTGTATGTTGGGAAGATGATGTTCCAGTTTCCGGGGTGTGCATGTGCTCCGGCCACCTGGTTTTCCAGTTTCTGGCATGCATGCACATACCAGCTGGCCTGTATGAATGCATGCACCGGAAACCAGAAGATCATCTTCTCAGCGCACCGGGTGGCTGCTCTTCTGATTTCTGGTGCTCCCATGCATGTGAAGACCAGCTGGCAGTTGAGCCGAGCCAGAACCTGG
This sequence comes from Thamnophis elegans, assembly GCF_009769535.1. Taxonomy (NCBI): domain Eukaryota; kingdom Metazoa; phylum Chordata; class Lepidosauria; order Squamata; family Natricidae; genus Thamnophis; species Thamnophis elegans. The sequence continues at coordinate 32,585,191 of NC_045554.1, forward strand.
AAGAGCAACGAGTGATGGCTTGCGTGCCAGGAGAGATGGCTCTGCGTGCCACTTCCAGCACATGTGCTATCGGTTCATCATCATCATGGCTATAGATCAAAGAATGATAAAAGTAAAGATAAAGGTGTGATGAAGACCAAACATTGAAGTAACTCGTGGATTGTAATAATTGCAAATAATCAGCCTTGGCCTTCACCTTCTTTTTTAGTGTTTTTGCCTCTTTCCCCAAAGCTGCAAAATACTCCCCAGGTTCCATTCTACACATAATCAATCAAGCTCCAATCTGCAAATCTTGCTAGGAACTTTGGTTCTCTCTATTCATTCCATTCACTGTCCTTGGCTTGGGGAGCAGGATGAATAGCCTTTCCTGTGTTATAGCAGATGCCATTTTACTTTTGTTGTTTTCCTGAAAGCAAATCAGAGTTAGATTACAGGTGACATTTCTTTTTCGAGCCCACAACAGCCAGACAGATGCGCTGGCATTTTCATATGGGAAATGAGTCCTCCAAACCCAATGCAACATTCATGCATATTCCTGATTCAACCCCTCTATGCAGCCCCGAGCTACCTGTGTCCATCTGTTCAATGCTTTTGTGCCAAACTGTAACTTAATCATTAACTTGTCCTTAAGATTCTGTTAGAGGAGTACAAGGCAAAGAGAACCAATTCTGCATGGCAATCACATGCATTGGCTAGAGCCATACATTCACTTGATGGAAGAGTAGAGGCATTTCCCCCACTCCTTTCACTTGCTTACAAAAGAAGTAAGGTTGAGACATGAGGAAGAGGAGGCTAGAAACATAATACTTCAGTAATCCAAGAGGAAATGATGCTTTTTTGATCCTTATATAGAAGTTGGATGAGTACTTGAATTGCGCTTCAGTGCAAACAATAGGATAACACATCTTTCATACATTTCCCTGAGTTCCTATTTATATTTAGATCTCATTTAATAGATCACTTAACCCACATCTTTCCTGGGATTTGTACAGTCCTAAATAAATTTTAGAGGGATGCGGTGGCTCAGTGGCTAAGATGCTGAACTTCTTGATCAGAAAGGTTGGCAGTTTGGCGGTTCGAGTCCCTAGCGCTGCGTAATGGAGTAAGCTCCCATTATTTGTCCCAGCTTCTGCCAACGTAGCAGTTCAAAAGCATGTAACAATGCAAGTAGAAAAAGAAGGACCACCTTTGGTAGGAAGGTAACAGTGTTCCATATGCCTTCGACATTTAATCATGCCGGCTACATGACCACAGAGACGTTTTTGGACAATGCTGGCTCTTTGGCTTTGAAATGGAAATTAGCACCACTTCCTAGAGTCAGGAACAACTAGCACATACAGTATGTGTGAGGCAGTGGTGGGTTTCAAAAATTGTTCGAACCTACTCTGTAGGTGTGGCCTCCTTTGTGGGAGTGGCTTGCTGCCCATGTGACCGGATGGGAGTGGCTTGCCGCCCATGTGATCGGATATGAAGATGCCGATGACACTTGTCAGAACCACCTTAAATTACTCACACACAGCACTGGCATGCATAAGAATATGTTGTAAACTTGTTTTTTAAAAGGCATCTTTGGTTTGCGTTAAAACAACTTCAACACACGTAATGTTCTGATTGCACCACAAACACAGTAGTCATCCTTACCTTTCACAGAGGCACTGAGTTTTATAAATATGAGCATGATAGTGTAGAATAATCATATCCAAGGACCAGTGGTGGGCTTCAAAAAAATTTGGAACCGCTTCTATAGGTGTGGCCTGCTTTCCGGGTCCACTGGTGGAACCTCTTCTAACTGGTTCGGTAGATTTGACGAACCGGTTCTATTGAATAGGTGCAAACTGGTAGGAACTCACCTCTGGTGTGAGGGGAACCTTTACCTTAAATGAATTTTATTGTTTGTAAGCCCAGGCTAAGGAAATTGATTTACTATTATATTCTTGGTATTATTCTCTGGCCTTGGTTATTTTCCTACATATGTTTAGTTACCAGGTTGGGAACCATCATCAACAATATCATCAATGACAAAGTTCACTTTGTCATGTTACCTAACTTGATAACAAAACATCTTCAGAAAAATAGCCAAGCTCTCAAGAATACCAATAATCCAGCAAAGAGTTCAGTCTTGAGCTACATGTATTGACTACTCCTGAGATTAAATTGTTTACATAAGAAAGGCAAATTAAGATTCTTTTAGTATAAAACAGATTTCAGGGAGCAGTGAGATGATGGTAGATAAATCAAAAGGAAGGTTAAATGGGTTGTGACTTTCAGTTTTTATAACTTGAGAATGTCTAAAAAAATCACCTCTAAGGGAAAATTTCAAAAGCAGGTTCTCTTCCATGAAATTAGATGAGAACTGCTAGAGCACCACTGGAACATTAGATCCAATTAGAATTAGAATAGAATTGAATGGAATAGAGATAGTTCAGATTCTTCTTCTATATCTGATAAGTGTTCCTACATTCAACGGGTCTTCTCGGACAGTCTCCTGAAGATTGATCTACTAAAACCCTCTGGCAAACTGGAATCTGACCAGTCTTGAGCAATTTGTCAGGATGCTCTTGTCTTGAAAGATTTCGGCTCTGCTTCAAGAGCAAGGATCAGTTCAGAGAAGAGATTCTCATTGGGTAATGTTTGCGCTCCTGGTTAACTTAATTATGATTTATTTAATCCAGGGTTGTTGTTGTTTTGAGTTTGCACAGCACCCTGAGCTGTAATCACTGAATTGATTCACACACTTTCATGCCTTTCTAAATTGATTTGTACCTTTCTAAAGTATTTAGAAATATAATAAATGTGTCATATGCAAGACAATCTACACATGTCCACACAACAATAGCAGAACTATTTTGCTCATATAGTTAGAGTTGTGTCTTAATACACTGAAATCCACCAGCTCCTTTAACAAGTCCGTGCAAAACAATGTAAGGCAAGCACAGTCCTATGCAGAAAGATCCTTTGGCATTTAGCAATAGCACTTAAAGTGACATCTGATACAATCAGGAAGCCACTAAAAGACAGATGGACTGGAGCAATAAAATGAATGGATGGGTAGACAAAAGAGAAATTCTACTCTGATCTTTTATCTTCAGCCTGTACCCTTTTCTACACTCTGCTCAAGATCATGGTTGGGAGAGATGGAACAAAGGTGTAATTGTTATTTTTTCTCTCAGCTTAAATGTCATAACACTGTGGATCTTTCTTCTTCTTCTTTTAAAATTGCACCTGGAAGAAGACTCTGAACAACAGCTAGAGGAGATAAAGGAACAAGGGCAGTGCAAAACAATGCTCCTTTTCCCGGAGACTATTTTTGGTTCTGTCTTGTAATACTTGTAGTGAAATGGCAAAGCAGTTCTACATCAGAGTCCTTAAGTTCATTGGGTCCTTTCTTCCTCTATGTGTTATTGCCCTGCAGGCTGAAAGGAGTCTGTCTGGGGGAGGCAGAGAGAGTGGTGGTGGGGGGGGGGGCAGAAGCTTAGACCTGCCTAAAACTAAGTGGAAAAGAAAAGAAGGGAGGGGGAGAAAAATAAAAAAGAGAGAGAAAAAGACGAAATAGTCTATGTCAGAAATAAAACACTAAAAAGGAAGCATAATGAATTGGATTCCTATATGTATGTATGTATATGAATGTGTGTGTGTGTGTGTGTGTGTGTGTATATATATATATATATATATATATATATATATATATATATATATATATATATATATATATATATATATATATATATAGTTACATTTATGCTGATAAATAAATAAAGGGAGACCAGTATAGATCCATTCCAAGCCACCTAGCTCTCATCAGCTAGCCACACCCTTGTTGGGAATCGAACCTGTGCTCTATTGCCTCCTAGGCAGATGTGTTAACCATTGAGCTACAGAGCTCGACTCCTTATCAGCCAGCCAGGGTGAGAGGTATATATTTAAAGTCACAACCCCTGGTATGCCCAAATATGGGAGGAAGGTCACACTTCCACTCTCTGTCTTCGGCTCGATATATAACAATTTCATTTACACATACATACATACATACATACATACATACATACATACATATATGAAAACAACTGTGTGTGTGTGTGTTTGTGTGTGTGTGTGTGTGTGTGTGTGTGTATTCCAGTATAACTCTGGAATGCCTCAAGCAATTTCAACCAAACTTGGTACACAGATGACTTACTCCCTGGAAACAAATACTGGGGGTGGGGGGTGTAAGACACCCTAACACCTCTCGGGGTGTGTGTTCTGTTAAGATACAACCTGTTGTGCTTCAAAATGGCTTCTACTGTACTGCCCTAAACTGACTTCTATTGTACATGCAGTGGAGTTGCCATGGTAACGGCTTCACAGTACTCCACAGTACTTCAAGGGAGCCTCCGGTGGTGAAAAATGGCCTCAAAAGAAGGCTAAAGTCAGCTGGCCAGCATGTGCATGTGCGCTGGAGCTGACAGGGCAATGCCTCGCATGTTCTGACAATGGTGGCATGTATGCCATAGGTTTGGCATCACGGCCCTATTCCATTTCAGACAAATGGTTATCTAACATCATCTTAAAAACTTCCAGTGTTAGAGCATTCACAACTTTTGGAGGCACGTTGTTCCACATATTAATTGTTCTCACTGTCAGGAAATTTCTCCTTAGTTCTAAGCTGCTTCTTGCCTTGATTAGTTTCCACGCATTGCTTCTTGTCCTACCCTCAGGTGCTTTGGGGATTCCCTCTTTTTATGGAAACCCCTGAGATATTGGACCACTGTTATCATGTCTCCGCTAGTCCTTCTTTTCATTAAACTAGACATACCCAGTTCCTCCAACCATTTTTCATATGTTTTAGCCTCCAGTCTCTTAATCATCTTTGTTGCTCTTCTCTGCACTCTTTCTAGAGTCTCGACATCTTTTTTACGTCGTTGGCTTAGAAATGGAGATGAGCACTGCCTGCTAGAGTCGGGGATGACTAGCACATATGTCCAAGGGGAACTTTTACCTTTAACTCTTGAAGGTGCTGTTGATCACTCACCTTTGAACTCTGTACACAGTTGTACCCAACTGCATGGAAGAAGATGAACTGTTGTTGCACCATCTCCTCATTCCCAGAATCCAAAGTACAGATTGAGCACATCAAGTGAAACGAGAGAACAAGAGAATTCTCTCAAACAATTCCTAATTGTTCATGACACCCTCTCTGCCCCATTCTCAGCTTCAGAAATGAGGGCAATTATAACGACCACATTTGTAATGCTTTGGAGGAATTAGAAATAACAGGAAAAAAATTAGAGAAGTTCAACTGTTCTTTCTTTACAAGAGTGTGCATCTTGTCAAGAAAAACATCTTGCGCGTGTTCTGTTTTGGACATTCAAATGCAAGGATAATGAGTCCTAAAATCAAGGCTATGTTTTTGAGAAGGCATTTATGCCTGCCTTCCTGTCCTCTGTTTTCCTAGTCTCAAGGAGGAACAAAAGAAAATATGAAAAATGAATAATACATTTCATTCTTCTGTACATTCTTCTCTACTCCCCCTGTTTGCATCTTTACAAAAGGGATTGTCAATGACGAGACCGAATCTTTTATCTTTGCTTTATTGCCCAAAGTCAGTATATAAATTTCAAGCGCTAAAGCTGCTGGATTATTAAATGTGAAGATTTTCTTGTTGCTCTTTTGGTACTTTTTCATCAAAGACTAATTTATTGCCCATTCATATAACCCTTTCTGGGCTATATGTTATGGTGAGCAACTTTGCTTGTTTGGATTACTATTAATAAATGATCTTATCTGAAGATTGAAAACTCTTTAGTACCAGAAAACAAAGCCAGGAAAAGAGAGGGGGGAGAGAAAGGATAACACTGGCTTTTTTGCTTTTTAAGAAATTTGGGATATCAAATAGCTGTTCTCCTAGATTTATAGCTAGAGTGATTAGCATCTTCAGATAGTTTCCATATATTTGAAGAAGGAAAATAATTCAAGTATGAATCACAGACTGCTGGATATAGAGATGCAAAATGCAAAATCATTTAGAATAACAGAGTTGAAAGGGACCTTGGAGGTCTTCTAGCCCAACCCCCTGCTTAGACAGGAAACCCTATACCATTTCAAACAAATGGATATCCAACATCTTCTTAAAAATGTCCAGTGTTGGAGCATTCACAACTTCTGGAGGCAAATTGTTACACTGATTAATTGTTCTAACTGTCAGGAAATTTCTCCTCAGCTCTAAGTTGCTTCTCTCCTTGATTAGTTTCCACCCATTGCTTCTTGTCCTACCCTCAGGTGCTTTGGAGAATAGCTTGACTCCATCTTCTTTGTGGCAGCCCCTGAGATATCAGAACACTGCTATCATGTCTCCCCTAGTCCTTCTTTTCATTAAACTAGGCATGCCCAATTCCAGCAACTATTCTTTATGTTTTAGCGTCCAGGCCCCTAATCATCTTTGTTTTTCTTCTTTGTACTCTTTCTAGAGTCTCCACATCTTTTCTACATCTTGGCAACCAAAACTGGATGCAGTATTCCAAGTGTTGTCTTACCAAGGCATTATAAAGTGGTATTAACCCTTCACGTGATCTTGATTTTATCCCTCTGTTTATGCAGCCTAGAACTGTGTTGGCTTCCCCCCCCCCCCCTCACTATTTGAGGAATTGTGTTGTTCTTGTTCAAACAGCATTCTGCTGCAATTATAACATTATATGATTATAAGACTCTACAGAAATATGGAAACATAAGAATCAAACAAATGAGACCCCATCAGAACCCAGAAACCTTTTACAAAAACTGTCTTCAGGTTTTTCTGAAAAGTAGACAGTGTTGGACTCAGATAAATCTCCAAAAAGCTGGCTTCCAACATTAGCAGGTTTTGCTACCCCAATGTCCATCATAGCCGTGATGGCGAACCTCTCTGCCGTTGCCATCTGCTCCGTTGCCATTTGCTCTGGTTTCTGGCCAGCTGGTCTTCGCAGGTGCCAGAGCACCGGAAAATGGCCAGAAAATGGCCTGGAAAATGGCCAAAAAACAAGGTGTGAGCTCCCGTTACTTGTCCCAACTTCTGCCAACCCAGCAGTTTGAAAGCATGTAAAAATGCAAGTAGGAAAAATAGGGGCCACCTTTGGTGGGAAGGTAACAGTATTCCATGGGCCCTCAGCATTTAGTCATGCCAGCCACATGACCATGGAGATGTCTTTGGACAGCGCTGGCTACTCAGCTTTGAAACAGAGATGAGTCCTGCCCCCTAGAATCGGGAACGACTAGCACATACTATATGTGCAAAGGAAAGCTTTGCCTTTACTAAAGAAGGTTTTATTGGTTTGTAATCAACCTATAGATTTATTACCAATCATCAGATTTCCATTATATTCATTGTTCTGATTTTGCCTGTATAGCTTTATTCTTTCTTTCTTTTTTTTCTTTTCTTTTCTTTTCTTTTCTTTTCTTTCTTTCTTTCTTTCTTTCTTTCTTTCTTTCTTTCTTTCTTTCTTTCTTCCTTCCTTCCTTCCTTCCCTTCCCTCCCTCCCTCCCTCCCTCCATTCATCTATCACCTCTCTCTCTCTGTCTCTCTCCACCTATATACCTGGTGTGTACGAAGACAACTCAACCAAACATTGTTCCTTGGCTCTGAAAGTTTTCAACCAGCATTTGTTTCTCTTTCCCAGATCATAGAGCTAAATCTGGACAAAACTGAATATCCTATAATCTCTTTTGGAATGAGATTTTGAATCCTTATAGTCAGCAAGCATCAGTGCTTCCCCCCCCCCCCACCGCCCTAGTCCCCAGTAATTCTTTATTTAATACAGAAAAGAGAACAAGAACAATATTTCTGCTTCTGGGTTTGTGTGTGTGTGTGTTTTGGATCAATGAAACGATAATCCCAAAGCTTGCTTTTTTTGTAGATGGACATGTTTTTCTCCCACCACCCCCAACTAGCCGCTTGAGGCCATGGAATAAAAACTAACATCTTGCAAAGGAAGATGATTATTAAATGCCTTGACTTGGTGTTAGTTCATGTCCCAGGATATGCATGAGTTTTTATTCTCTTATAGTTCCTTTGTTGCACTGGGATTCGTCTGTATTGCTTAGCTTTAATTTCTGACAAAAATACTGCAACAATTCTGCCAATTGCCTGGTAAAGCTTCTTGCCATCCACTCAGAGTTCTGTCTTGCTTTCCTAGGGAAAAAAAAACCCAAGGTTGTTTGCTCTATTAAACCTTTGACTTTTTGTCTTTTGAAGTGAACATTTTACATTTGGTGATGTCAAGGCTGTAATTAGATTGGTTAATTAAGCAAAGTCTGAACTTTTTAGAAACTCCACTGTACTCCACATTGATGATAAGTTTGCTTGGGCTGCTGGTGACCTCATGGTGCCATTTGGCCCCTACTCATTAATTGCTAAATTTTAATTAGGCAAGTTGATGAATGTGCTAGCCTTTGCAATAAATAAAAAAGAAAGGATTCCTGTTGCTAGCATTTACATACCAAATTACATAAATGTTATTTGCAGGTTTGTCTACAGTATCACTATGCAGCAGGCTTTTAAAACCCTCGCCATGAATTTGACATTACCTATTATACTTGTGAGAGCTGCAACTGGAATTTGAATATATAAAGATACAAAGAGTGTAACTTATCACGATGGATGATCGTTTTGAAAAGAAGCTAGCTGGGTTCACAGCCAAAATAAACAAACTCCTTTATGGCTTGGCGTGATGCATGAATGCAGTCTATAAAGTGAACGGCCAGAGCCCTGAGATGATAGAGAAGAAAGTCTTTTTCACTGTCCCCTTGTTGTTGGCCAATAAAACAATATATGCTACACAAATTATCCTTCTATCCTCTCTCACATCTCTTATTACCTTGGAGATAAATGAAATGAAAAGAAGAAGAGTGTCATTTATTCCATCGCTAGAATGAATGATGGGGTGTGTGGGATGTTCAGGGAGGGGTGTAGTGGCATGTCATGTCCTTTTAGGGCAGCTTTTGGGGCAGCTCGTCCACCTTTGGTCCCCACCTGTCACTCAGCTCTCCCCTGTGGCTCCTAGTAGCTGTAGCATGCGCAGCGGCCACACCGCAGGCAACAACAAACCAGGCTGAGAATAGCCGTTGGGTCATTGACCTTCAGTGAGATAGGGACTTGTCTATCCTGAGCATGTGAAGAAGATTCTGGCAGACTGAGCAGATGAAACCTACTAGAATAGAATAGCAATCATGAAGGTGGTCTCTGTAAGCAATGTGGTACACTAAGAGCATGGCAAGACACAAAAGATGGCCTGGTCAACACTGCTCCCAGCCCATCTACAACTGTCTCGATTATTGTCCTGCTAATGGAACAAGACTGAATCTGGGAAGAGAGAGTGGAGCTGACTCTGCGTACCCTCCCTCACTTTAATCCAATTCTCGTGCAAGTCTCCCCTCAGTTAGATGTCAAGGTCCTCTTCGAACAGGATGGACGGACATCAGAATTAATGAAAAGGGCTGGGCTGGCCTTGGGTTGAAGTATTGTGAACTCTTATGGGCTTATCCTTTAACTCCAGAAATCCATGCCAACATATTCCTGTCACCTATCATCTCTCGGGACATTCATCTGCTCATGACCTTGAGTCTTTTGATTTGGCTATCTTTATCAATCTAAAAATTATTACAATTATATAAATATTGCCACGGTGGCGCAGTGGTTAGAGTGCAGTGCTGCAGGCTACCTCTGCTGACTGCCGGCTGCTTGCAATTTGGCAGTTCAAATCTCACCAGGCTCCAGGTTGACTCAGCCTTCTGTCCTTCCAAGGTGGGTAAAATGAGGACCCAGATTGTTGGGGGCAATAGGTTGACGCTGTAAACTGCTTAGAGAGGGCTGTACAGAAGTGGTATATAAGTCTAAGTGCTATTGCAAGTTGGAATTCATCTTGTATGTCAAGATGATCATGAAGGTCCGGCAACTCCATGACAACCGTCACCTAAATGTCTTGTGCTCCGCTCTCTCTCTTTCTCCCCCTCTGCCTCTCCCCTAGCTAATTATAATCTGGCAGCAGTTACCAAGTGATAAATATGCCACTGGGTAATTTTGACCACTCCACAAAGAGATTGTTTTGAAAATGAAGGAATTAGAAACCTGGAAAGATGGAAGGAAGTGGGAACAGCTGCTTCTCAACCTTGTTTCTTTTTAAATGCCTGCTACTCAAGAGAACAAGTCAGATAACAATGATGGAAAAGGAAGGGGAGGTAATGAGTGTCTAGGGTGCCTCTCATGGCATCTCATGCTAGTGAATTCTGCAAATGCATTCCGAATCATTTCAGCCAAGAGTCAATTCTGTATGCTTTAAAGTGCACTATGCGGGCGAGCTCCCATCTCTTGTCAAGGATGTATCAGAATCCATTCAACGTTTCATTCTGATTTAATGGCTGGGTTTGCACAAAATACTAGGCTAGGCTAAAATGGGATGAGGCAGTTTGTAGCTCATCATGTTATGAGAAATCCAGTTATTGTCTTAGCACAAGATATGAACTAGACCATCACAAGAAGTCAAAAGCATGGTTTCATTGTTCAAGGGTAGCCAGTTCAGCAAAGGCCACAAGGGGTGTTTCATTAATCTAGTTTAAGGTAAAGGTAAAGGTCCCCTTGCACATACATGCTAGTCAATCCTGACTCTAGGGGGCGGTGCTCATCTCCATTTCAAAGCCAAAGAGCCAAAAATGAAGATGTCTCCATGGTCATGTGGCTGGCATGACTAAATGCCAAAGGCTCACAGAACGCTGTTACCTTCCCACCAAAAGTGGTTCCTAGTTTTCTACTTGCATTTTTACATGCTTTCAAACTGCTAGGTTGGCAAAAGCTGGGACAAGTAACGGGAGCTCACTCCATTACCCGGCACTAGGGATTCGAACTGCCAAACTGCCAACCTTTCTGATCTGAGCTCAGCGTCTTAGCCACTGAGCCACCACATACCAAATCCAGTTTAGCAGGTTAATTATTTATCCATCAAATTTATATGGCTGCCCACCTCACACAAAAGTGATATGGGTGGCATACATTAAAACTATAAAACCATTACCTATAAAAAAGACACTCAGAAATAATAGTTCGAATCCTTAGCACCGCGTAATGGAGTGAGCTCCCATTATTTGTCTCAGCTTTTGTCAACCTAGCAGATCGAAAGCTTGTAAAAATGCAAGTAGAAAAATAGGACCACTTTGGTGGGAAGGTAAGAGCGTCCCATGCACCTTCTGCATTTAGTCATGCTGGCCACATGACCATGGAGTCGTCTTTGGACAGCGCTAGCTCTTTGGCTTTGAAATGGAGCTGAGCACTGCCCCCTAAAGTTGGGAATGACTAGCACATATGTTTGAGGGGAACCTTTACCTTTACAAGCACACACTTATATACTGCTTCATAGTGCTTTTACAGCCCTCTCTAAGCAGTTTACAGAGTCAGCATATTGCCCTCAACAATCTGGGTCCTCATATGACTGCGTTTTGAACCACCTGAAGCTTCTGGATAGGACAGCACTGTGTAATCCAGTTGAGAGATGACTAGGGCACGAGTGACCTTCCTCCGATATAGGAACCAATTTTAATCACAGCTAGCAGGATCCAATGATCTGAGAATTAGTTTCTTCCCTCCTTTCTTTTCCTGAGGCAGTAAAATGGAGACTGTACACATATCTTCTTAATAAAGGTCTCCACAGATCTATCTTAGTGAGTTGGGAGCCCCAAATTACAGACGAAGAGAATCTTTTCTCCTTGAACTCAGAATAGCAACTTGCAACGGAGCTGTAATAGAATGTTATTTTACGAGAAGTAAATAATGTAATAGAGTCACCATGAAGGTTGGCAGGAGAGTTAGAACTGTCATCTTGTAATCCTGATTTGAGCAACAATGTGTGAAAAGTGTCGCCTGCAGCAATTTTTCCTCCAGTACTTGAATAATTTCCACTCACTCTCCTGGCTTTTTATTTACTCTCTCTGTGTTTTCAAAGGCATGTTTTAACTTCCTGTTTAAAATAATAATAATAATTGTATAATAATAATAATAATAATAATAATAATAATAATAATGCATGGCCAATTTCTGGAAAAAATAAAAGATAAAGTGGACAGTGAACAAACTTGGTTATGGTTAACAACAGGTTCATTAAAAAAAGAAACAGAGTCACTAATCCTGGCTGCGCAAGAACAAGCTATCCGCACAAATGCCATTAAGGCCAAAATCGAAAAATCCTCTGATGATGCCAAATGCAGACTTTGCAAAGAAGCTGATGAAAGTGTTGATCACATACTCAGCTGCTGTAAAAAAATCGCGCAGACTGATTATAAATTGCGGCACAATTCAGTAGCACAAATGATCCATTGGAATTTGTGCAAAAATTATAATATTAAAACAGCAACAAACTGGTGGGAACATCAGCCTGAAAAAGTCACCGAAAATCAGATGGTCAAGATCTTGTGGGATTTCCGTATACAAACCGACAAAATACTGGCGCATAATACACCAGACATCACACTGGTTGAGAAAAATAAGGTCACAATCATAGACATCGCAATACCAGGTGATAGCAGGGTCGCCGAGAAGGAACATGAAAAGATCACAAGATACCAGGACTTAAAAATCGAAATTCAACGACTATGGCACAAACCAGCAGTGGTAATTCCAGTGGTAATTGGCACACTGGGTGCTATTCCAAAAGCACTGGAATTACATTTAAAACAGTTGCTGTTTTAATATTATAATTTTTGCACAAATTCCAATGGATCATTTGTGCTACTGAATTGTGCCGCAATTTATAATCAGTCTGCGCGATTTTTTTACAGCAGCTGAGTATGTGATCAACAGTTTCGTCAGCTTCTTTGCAAAGTCTGCATTTGGCATCATCAGAGGATTTTTCGATTTTGGCCTTAATGGCATTTGTGCGGATAGCTTGTTCTTGCGCAGCCAGGATTAGTGACTCTGTTTCTTTCTTTAATGTACCTGTTTTTAACCATAACCAAGTTTGTTCCCTGTCCACTTTATCTTTTATTTTTTCCAGAAATTGACCATGCAGTGCTTTGTTCTGCCAACTCTCCATTCTTGATTTTATCACATCTTTTCTGTATTCTTGTTTTGTCTGTTGGGCCTTCAGTAGATTTTTGTTCTTTACTTCGATTAATAGATGTTCTTGACTTTCTTTTAAATAATCAGCCAGTGCATGTTTTTCTTCTTCAACTGTTTGCTTCACTTGTAATAATCCTCTGCCACCTGATTTTCGTGGCAGGTATAGTCTATCAGTATCACCACGTGGATGTAAACTGTAGTGCATTGTCATTAGTTTCCTGGTTTTTCGGTCCAAAAGGTCCAAATCAGCTTGTGTCCAGTTAACTATGCCAGCTGTGTATCTTATAACTGGTATTGCCCAGGTATTTATGGCCTTGATTGTATTTCCACCATTCAATTTAGATTTCAAAATTTTCCTAACTCTGTTGGTATACTCTCGTCTGACAATAGTTTTTACTTCTCCATGCTTGATGTTATCCAACTGCAGAATGCCTAAGTATTTGTAGGCTTCATTATCTTTGCATTTAATTAGTTGGCCATTGGGCATTTCAATTCCCTCAGATGCAGTGATTTTGCCCCTTTTTATGCATACAGTGGCGCATTTTTCCATGCCAAACTGCATTGAAATATCGGTGCTGAATACTCGGACTGTATTTGTCAATGATTGGATTTCTATTTCTGACTTTCCATAGAGTTTCAAATCATCCATATATAGTAAATGCGAAATTTTTTCAGCTTCTTTGGCTGTTTGGTAGCCTAATTTCATTTTTTTTAAGATTACTGATAGTGGGATCATTGCAATGATGAAGAGAAGAGGTGAAAGTGAATCACCCTGGAAAATTCCTCGCTTGATATTAACCATTCCGTAGCTCTCATTCCCTACTGCCAACTCAGTTCTCCATTGTTTCATTGCCTTTTCAGTAAAGGATGTAATATTTTTGCTAATGCCAGTTGTTTCTAAGCATTTTATGATCCAACTATGTGGCAGTGAGTCAAATGCCTTTTTGTAATCAATCCAGACCATATTCAAGTTCGTTTTTCTGTTCTTACAATTTTCTAATATCATTTTATCAATTAGAAGCTGATCTTTTGTGCCCCTGCTCCTTCTTTTGTTGCCTTTTTGCTCTACTGGCAAGATGTTGTTTGTTTCCAAATAATCCATCATGTTATCTGCAATAATGCCTGTGAGTAATTTGAAGGTTGTTGGCAAGCATGTTATTGGTCTATAGTTTTCAGGTGTTGTTCCTTTAGTTGGATCTTTCTGAATCAAGTATGTTTTTCCAGTTGTCAACCATTCATCAATTTGGCCCTTTTGTAAAATTTCATTCAGTTGCCTGGCCAATATTGCATGTAAACTGGTCAGATATTTGAGCCAGAAACCATGTAATTGGTCCTTTCCAGGTGATGTCCAATTCTTTACCTTTTTAACTCGATTTTTGAACATCTCAGTTGTTATTTCTAATACTTGCATTTGTTTGTTGCCAATGCTTTTCTCAAAGTCATGTATCCACTTTGCTTCCTTGTTGTAGTCCTTTGCATTTTCCCACAATTCTTTCCAGAATTCAACTGTGGCCTGTTTTTCTGGTTTTTCACTTTTGGTGTCACCATTTACATTAAGACTTTGATAAAAACGCCGTTGGTCTGATCGAAATTGCTGATTTTGTTTATATTGGATGATTCGTGCCTCATATCTTTCAATTTTTCTAGCTGTTGCTGTTATCTGCTGTTTTACAATCTTTACAGCTTCATTGATGTTTCTTGTATCCAATCTATATCTCCTGATTAGCCGATCTATGATTTTGTTGTTTTTAAGCCGTTGCTCATGCATGTTCTTTAAGTTACTAGCATCTGCCCTTAATTTTTTTATTTTTTGTTCTAAACGGATTTTCCACTTTGGCTTTGATGCTTTTTCTGTTGTATGACTAGGTACTTTAATTTTAATGCCTAGTTCATTAGTGACTATTACAGCTGCGCTGTACATTAACTGGTTTGTTTCCAAGATGGATCCCGGTTCAATTGTTGAAAACACTGCATTAACCATTTTCATGATAGGGGCCAAAATTTTATTTGGCACAGTTTTTAGTGATGGTAAACGTTGCCTTTCCTCATTAAGCAGAAAATGCTCCATGATCTTATCCTTCAATTCTTTTTGTTTTTGAGTTAGTTCATCAGTTGGTTCAGTGATAACTGGTTCTAGTGGTGGTGATATTATTTCCTCTCCAAGAGCTTCTTCTGGGAGTTCTACTATAATGTCTTTAGTTGTGTCTTGAATATCAGTTATTTCCGCTTGTGATATTGTTTTTTGGGTTTTGCAATTTGCCTGAATTTCCTCATGTTCAACTTCACTAAACACTTTATTCCGTATAATAAATCGCCTTTGATCTGCTAGTCGTTGTTCACTAACATTTGAATCTGGATATTGTTGTTTCCATAATTCATACATTCGCTTTAAATAGCCTCTTTTTTCTGGCTCTGAGTTGTAGTAACAGGCCATTATGGCATGGTTTTCATCTGCACTATATTTTTGTCGTTTTGTTGGCTGGTCCACTTGTAGCCCACTTGTCGACGGATGTCCAGGGACCCCAACATCCGCCGCGGCCCTTGTTAACCCGCGCGACGACCGATGCGGTATGGAATTCTTATTTGTTTTTTTCACCATATTGTATGGGTTGGCGGGGTTTTTTTTACGGGACCAGATGCCAACCTGATCCCAACCTTCCTCCTTTCTCATCCGGGCTTGGGACCGGCAATGGCGGAGTTCTATAATAATAATAATAATAATTTTTAAAAAATCAAAAGAAGGGAGCCTACTCATTCAAGAAAACCTGAATGTCTGGGGTTTACATATTTTTATCTCTGGTTTTTGGCTGCCAATAAAGAGAAAGGAACTTCCCACACAAATTAAAATACAAGGAGGAGTATAAAGGTAAATGTTCCCCTCGAAAATATATACTAGTTGTTCCCATCTCTAGGGGGCAGTGTTCATCTCTGTTTCTAAGCCGAAGAGCCAGCTCTGTTGAAGATCTCTCCATGGTCATGTGGCCAGCATGACTAAATGCCAAAGGCACAGGGAATGCTGTTCCCTTCCCACCAAAGTGGTCCCTATTTTTCAACTTGCATTTTTTATGTGCTTTCGAACTGCTAGGTTGGCAGAAGCTGGGACAAGTAATGGGAGCTCACTCCATTACGCGGTGCTAGGGATTCGAACCGTTGAACTGCCAACCTTTCTGATCGACAACTCAGCGTCTTAGCCACTGAGCCACCGCTCAGTGCCTACAATTGTATACAATGTAGAAAAAATCATTCAGTGATAACTCTTTCCATCCACCCCTCTCACGTGTAGATCTTCTCTGTTTCTCCACCACACACAGATTTTTATGTATTCCTTCTAATGAATAATTCAATAAACGGATGGAGTTATGCTTCTTGTTTCTTTTGAGTAAGCGGTAACTGTTCCAAATGACTCTTTCCACAAAACTCTGGAGGGTCATGAAGCTGTAGAGTTCTTGTTACTAGAGCACAGTGACATATTTCATGACATTGAAAATGCTTCTTTATGAAGAGCGAGCCAAAGTAATGAAGTTCAGCTTTTTCTTTCTTTCTTCCTTTATTGAGAATTTCAGTTCAAGGGCTCTTCTATGCGCAGAGGTGACTTTGTGGGTATTATAACTAAACATCTTTTTCCCCCCTCCAGATCTGACTGTGGGTTTCAAAGGAAGACAAATAACTTTTTTACTATGCTCCCCTTTATGATATTAGATATGCCCTCTGTAGAGATAGGGGTCATATAAAAGTTATGTAGAGGCCGTGCGCAGCAAACTGCCACGCCTCAGTGCCCATTTACCTCAAATGTCTATGAGCTCACCTAATTAGCACCACCAGGCAGCACCAGGAACCATCAAGATATGTGAGACTCTACCCTGGCTGGGATGTTCTTAAAGATTGACAAGGAGAATGCACCAATAGCAATGCTGTTGCTATATATTCTTTGCTGTTTGTTTGTTTGTTTGTTTGTTTATTGGATTTATATGCTTGTTAAAACTGTATAAAAAGCAATAAACTCTGCGAAGGCAGACGGACAGACTGGTTTCTGAATCCATCAGCCCTCAAACCTCTTGAGTATTTGGAAGCAACAGCTTGTTAATTTTGATACTGTCCCCTCAAATAGGGATACATGAAAAGTAGAAAAGCATCCTTGTTTAAAAGGAGGAGGAAGAGGAGGAAGAAGGAGGAGGAGAAAGAAAAAGAAGAGGAGGAGGAGGAAGGAGGAAGAAGAAGAAGAAGAGGAAAAGAAGGAGGAGGAGAGGAGGAGGAGGAGATTTGCAGTCTGCGAACTCTCCTTGCCACGCTGGGATATTTCAACCAATACATTATCTTGTAACATGCCTGTAAAAACTGCAGTGAATTTTT
Source organism: Thamnophis elegans (assembly GCF_009769535.1). Classification (NCBI taxonomy): domain Eukaryota; kingdom Metazoa; phylum Chordata; class Lepidosauria; order Squamata; family Natricidae; genus Thamnophis; species Thamnophis elegans. The sequence goes on from NC_045554.1 coordinate 32,602,592, forward strand.
CTAGCAGTTGAGAACTTGGTCATTTTCCGCTATGGGTCCTCCATGACCTGAATGCATCCTCAATCCCCTTAACAGACTATTGTTTGTAAGCATTAGTCTGTTAATTAGTGTTTTTTTTTAAATGAACTCTGATACTTTAATAGTTGCAATGAAGTCACGGATTGCTTATGGCCTTGTTACTCACATTTAGCAAGTTTTCTCCCTCCTCAGCAAGGCCAGGGGATTATGGGAGCTGAAATCTATAGCTTTTAAAGTTGTTGAGGCTGAGAAATACAGCCTTATGGTGATCATGGGTTAAAAGAGAGATGAAGAGGGATAGCTTCAATTTGAGGCTCGAAAGAATGTAGAAAGAATATAGAGGTAGCTTCCTCTAATATTAGATCTGAAACCCTAAATAGAACTCCCAGGGAGATGCAGACCAGGCCTGTTTTCCTATTGGGATACACAAAGATTAAATTTGTCCGTCCGTCCCCCCAGGTATTTCAAAAAGGGGTTTAAAACTGATTTTTATTTCTTCCTGTTAAAGTTATTTCACTTAAAAAACAGTAGGTGGCAGTCTAATCTCACTAGTGTGATTCACTGTAGCAAATGTGATGGAGACGGGAACCCTTGTTAAAATATACATATTTGACAAAGGGCTCCTTTCTCCAGGAACTATTAGTAATAATTTTAAAAAATTTAAAAAAGCTTACATCACAGAAGAAAACCTAGAGAACTGGCTGAATATCTTTTGAGTTCAATTTGCTAATACTTCAGCTGAAACACTTTGACAAGATCCTGAGATAAGTCAACTACAGTGGGCTATTTTCTATCTTTATGCTAGGTTTACTGGCCGCAGTAAGATAGAATTATCTCTCAATTACACATAGCCTACTGGAGGAAATGGCAAGGAGAGAGAATTTCTAATAAGTTGTCAACGATTGCCTATTTAACAAACAGGGTTCTATTTTACCTGGTTGCAAAACCTCAGCCAAACACTAGAGGGCAGGAGAGACAGCATTTTATCTATCCTTTGGATATTTTCCAGTGGTATTTAGGTTATATAGGTTTCAGTCCGTATAATGATTCATTTGGTTATGTGCAACCAGAAAATTGGATTGAGCAAACCATGTTCCTATTACCATATGTGATTTGATCCCATAGTTCCCCATGATGGTGGGAGGGGAACAGCAAAATGAACGCTGCCCACTGCAATGTAGACTCCATTTCTTAGGGGCTTATATGTCATGTGGTGCAAATTTGAGGGTCATGACATCACAAAGCACGTTTTGCCATTGTAGTATCATTGTCTATAAGTACAGATGGCTATGTTTGATTGCATGCTTCCTTGGAAGCAGGTTTTCAGACTGAGTTTTTGGTTTTTATCAATTAACAATTTTACCAATCAGTTCAGTACATAGAATAGAATAGAGTAGAGTAGAATAGAATAGAATAGAATAGAATAGCTTCATTGGCCAAATGTAATTGGACACACAAGAAATTTATCTTGGTGCATATGCTCTCAGTGTAGGTAAAAGAAAAGATACATTTGTTAAGAATCATAAGGTACAACAGTCACAGGATACAAATAAGCAATCAAATCTTATTAGGAAACAATATAAAACATAATGATACAAGCAACAAAATTACAGTCATACAGTCATAAGTAGGAGGAGATGGTTGATAGGAACAATGAGAAAATTAATAGTAGTGCAGACTTAGTAAATAGTTTGACAGTGTTG